>NC_135960.1:66099615-66704615 GCF_053455715.1 Rhinoraja longicauda | reverse complement strand
TCCCTGTGATCTGCGTGGGTTTTCTCGGGTGCTCCGTTTCACCCCACACATCTAAAGATGTACAGGTTTGTAGGTTAATTGGCTTCAGTAAGTCATCCCTATTGTGTGTAGGATAGTGTTGGTGTGTGGTGGGGAACGCAGGACGGTATGGACTCGTTGGGCCAAATGGCCTGTTTCCGTGCTGTATCACTAAACTAAACTAAAAAAAAGTATTGTATTCTAATAAAATTAAGAACAAATGCCTATAAATTAAAGCCATGTATAAATGAATGTACTCACTATATAATAATAATAATAATAATAATATTCATTTATTGTCATTGCAACGAGTACAACGAAATTAAAAAATAGCCAATCCTGACGGTGCGTACAAACATATATGCAATAAATGCAAAAACAAATAAATACATAAATACAATTAAATACAATTATATGACCGATTTTTTAACGGTGTTGCCTAGTGCAAGGTAGTGTTCAGTTCTCGTATGGCCCTGGGGTAAAAACTGTTCTTAAGTCTGTTTGTTCGGGATTTGATCGACCTGAAACGTCGACCAGAGGGCAGATGAACAAACAGACGGTGGCCGGGGTGGGATGGATCTTTTATTATTTTGCCTGCTCTACTGAGGCAGCGTAGGCTGAACAGGTGCTCCAGGGAGGGCAGTGAGCAGCCGATGATTTTCTGGGCCGTCGTGATGACCCTCTGAAGGGCCTTCCTGTCCTTTTCTGAGCAGCTGGCATACCATGTGGTTATACAGTATGCCAGCACACTCTCGATGGAGCAGCGATAGAAGGACAACATGAGCTTCTCCTGCAGGTTGGTTTTCCTGAGGATCCTCAGGAAGTGGAGTCTCTGCTGTGCCTTCTTTACTGTGGTGATGGTGTTGGTAGACCAGGTGAGATCCTCTGCGATGGTCTTGGCTTTAATTTATAGGCATTTGTTCTTAATTTTATTAGAATACAATACTTTTTTTTAGTTTAGTTTAGTGATAAATGTACTCAGTCTGAAGAAGGGTCTCGACCCGAAACGTCACCCATTCCTTCTCTCCTGAGATGCTGCCTGACCTGCTGAGTTACTCCAGCATTTTGTGAAATAAATACCTTCGATTTTGTACCAGCATCTGCAGTTATTTTCTTACATTAAATGAAAGTGTGAATGCAGCTGGATGGAGCCATAGAAACACCAAAATAAATTCGGATTTAAAAAAATAGAGCAGAGCTAAATAGGAAAATATGTAAGGGACTGGGTTAGTGTATCGTAAGCACTCTGTGTGTACTGTAGGCATTTTATTGTAGGCAGAAAAGTAGAGCAAATTAGAGTGTGGATCATCAGCGTGATGCAAAAACGAGGAAGTTAAAGTAATGAGGAGAGAATTGAGGAGCAGGATTATTGTCATTGGATGAATAGTCTCCTGGCAGCATCCCTGGAGTGCATGGATAGGTAACGTTCTGGACTATCGGACTGGACTCTTCAGACTGATAGTGTGGAGAGGGGGAATGGGTGGGTGGGTTGGAAGCTGGTAGAGAGGAGGGGCAGGACAAAACATGGAAGGTAATGGATGGACACAGGCAAGGGGCTTTTTTGATAGTGTTGTGGTTCCCTGATTCTCGAAATTAAGACAGGCGACACGGAGAATTCTTCAAGTAGTTAAAAGCCTTTATTTGCAAACAACGGCTGGAACAATCAGGAAGCCAACCACCTGACTGCCCTGACTGTCCACTTAGTACATCGGGCAGCCTTTTTTTAATAGGATTATTCCAAACCTTATCTTCTTTACATTACCTCATACCCACACTCTTCTTCAGTCATTCATTTCTTTGCAGTCACCCGTCTGTCCAGCCACCATTAAATCCCATTCAGTAATTTATCCTTATCTCAATGCTCACATCCCTTCATACTTCGCCACCCTTATTTCCCTGCCAGTCCATCCATCACGTCCATCCATCACCCCAAGGCCTATGTCTTTCCTTATCTCGCCACCATTATCTTTCATCCAAATGTAACAAGGTTACAGACAGTTGCAATGTACTAAAGTATAAAGAATGCCTACGCTGTTAAATTTAAATGGCTAATAATGATGACAGCAGTAACCAACTAATATACAAAATACAACAATAGGTAGATGGTGTACAGTTTCTACATAGAGACTGTTGATGTATATGTTTGAAGCCTTGGGTTCCACCACCAGAGGCCATCTCTGCTTGTGACCATCTTCACTGCATGGGATGGCTATAGCAATAAATGCCTCTATTTTAGTTGGCATCCAGAAGGCTGGACAAGGTTAGTGTGGCTGTGGATGAACTTCCCCAAGCCCTGCCAAGCATAATGCCTAATCCCAGTCGCTACATTCTGTTCATGGGGAAAGGCTGCTCTCCACTTGGAAAACCAAACTCAAGTTTGTGAAACACCTTTTTGCTGCCTAAACCTGAGCAACTGTTCTTCATTTAGACAGCTCTCTATTTCCAGTTACAGTGCACCCCATAATGTTTGGGACAGAGTCCCATCATTTATTTATTTGCCTCTGTACTCCCCAATTTGAGATTTGTAATAGAAAAATCACATGTGGTTAAAGTGCACATTGTCAGATTTTATTAAAGGGTATTTTTATACATTTTGGTTTCACCATGTAGAAATTACAGCTATGTTTATACATAGTCCCCCCCATTTCAGGGCACCATAATGTTTGGGACACATGGCTTCACAGGTGTTTGTAATTGCTCAGGTGTGTTTAATTGCCTCCTTAATACAGGTATAAGAGAGCTCTCAGCACCTAGTCTTTCCACCAGCCTTTCCATCACCTTTGGAAACTTTTATTGCTGTTTATGAACAAGAGGACCAAAGTTATGCCAGTAAAAGACAAAGAAGCCATTATGAGACTGAGAAACATGAATAAAACTGTTAGACACATCAGCCAAACCTTAGCCTTACCAAAATCAACTGTTTGGAACATCATTAAGAAGAAAGAGAGCAATGGTGAGCTTACTAATCGCAAAGGGACTGGCAGGCCAAGGAAGACCTCCACAGCTGATGACAGAAGAATTCTCTCTAAAATAAAGAAAAATCCCCTAACACCTGTCCGTCAGATCAGAAACATTCTTCAGGAGTCAGGTATGGATTTGTCAATGACCACTGTCCGCAGAAGACTTCATGAACAGAAATACAGAGGCTACACTGCAAGATGCAAACCACTGGTTAGCCGCAAAAATAGGATGGCCAGGTTACAGTTTGCCAAGAAGCACTTAAAAGAGCAACCACAGTTCTGGAAAAAGGTCTTGTGGACAGATGAGATGAAGATTAACTTATATCAGAGTGATGGCAAGAGCAAAGTATGGAGGAGAGAAGGAACTGCCCAAGATCCAAAGCATACCACCTCATCTGTGAAACACGGTGGTGGGGGTGTTATGGCCTGGGCATGTATGGCTGATGAAGGTACTGGCTCACTTATCTTCATTGATGATACAACTGCTGGTGGTAGTAGCTTAATGAATCCTGAAGTGTATAGACACATCCTATCTGCTCAAGTTCAAACAAATCCTCAAAACTCGTTGGCCGACGGGTCATTCTCCAACAAGACAATGATCCCAAACACTGCTAAAGCAACAAAGGAGTTTTTCAAAGCTAAAAAATGGTCAATTCTTGAGTGACCAAGTCAATCACCCGATCTGAACCCAATTGAACATGCCTTTGATGTGCTGAAGAGAAAACTGACAGGGACCAGCCCCCAAAACAAACATAAGCTAAAGATGGCTGCAATACAGGCCTGGCAGAGCATCACCAGAGAAGACACCCAGCTGGTGATGTCCATGAATCGCAGACTTCAAGCAGTATTGCATGCAAAGGATATGCAACAAAATACTAAACATTTTTACTTACATATACATGATATTGCTGTGTCCCAAACATTAAGGTGTCCTGAAATGGGGACGACGACGGGGGGGGGGGGGGGGGGGGGGGGACTGTATAAACACTGCTGTAATTTCTACATGGTGAAACCAAAATGTATAAAAATGGCCTTGATTAAAATCTGACAATTTGCACTTTAACCACATGTGATTTTTTTTCTATTACAAATCTGAAATTGTGGAGTACAGAGGCAAATAAATAAATGATGGGACCTTGTCCCAAACATTATGGAGGGCACTGTGTTTGGCTTCTTCAACTGTTGTATTGAGATTTCACTCTGTGGAGGCAAGTTTTGATCAAAATTATTTCAAAGAAGTGAAGACACAGAAACAGTTGGGACCAAACAATGAAAAAGAGACAGATGGAAATCCCACTGGAGAGCATAGCAGAACTTCTTCAAGGTTGACATCTATGGAAGGGAAACTGCAGTGAATATTGCTGTAAATGAAATTAAAATACGCATGCTGGAAATGCAAAATATTGGTAGAAAATGCTGGGAACACTCAGCAAGTCAGGCAGCGTGGAGAGAGAAACAGGGTTAACATTTTCTTTGGTTATTTCAGTTTTAACATCTGTTGTTTGTGAGATCTTGCTCTGCATAGGCTCATGGTGAAATTTCCTGCATTACTGCAAAAGTACATTTTTATCTGCAGATTGCTGTGGGATGTTTTGTGGCCGCAACAAAAATACAGATCCCTTTCATAATTTACTTCACATTTTCTCCTATTTTTTCACTGTTTGAAGAGGGCATCCTCCAGGAAAAGTGCATGCAGGCCCTTTATAAGGTGGTGAAGCAACCAAAAATAAGTTCATAAGTGATAGGAGTAGAATTAGGCCATTCGGCCCATCAAGTCTACTCTGCCATTCAATCATGGCTGATCTATCTTTTCCTCTTAACCCCATTCTCCTGCATTCTCCCTATAACCCCTGACACCCTTACTAATCAATACTGTATTCATCTCTGCCTTAAAAATATCCACTGAGGGCCTCCATAGCCTTCTGTGGTGATGAATTCCACAGATTCACCACCCTGCATGGGATTTGCAAGTAACTTGCAAATCAGTAGTTTTGCTTTAACATATAACCTGGAGCAAGAAATACTAAAATATGTTAGGTGAGATTTTACCATCAGATTGGCTCACAACTTACAGTTGCAAAATTGATGGAACCGTCTGCAAGCTTAAATGCTGCTCTCTGCGATCGAACACACTGGGGTCAGAACAATTAAATGTAGAATTCTCAAAGTTGTTGACAGTGACTTTGCCACAGGCTTCATAGATGTAAGCAATGCAGAATTAATGTTCTGCCATAAATTGACATTTTGTTTACATTAAAGTCACAGCAAAAATTCCTGAAACATAGAAACATAGAAAATAGGTGCAGGAGTAGGCCATTCGGCCTTTCGAGCCTGCACCGCCATTCAATATGATCATGGCTGATCATCCAACTCAGTATCCCGTACCTGCCCTCTCTCCATACCCCCGATCCCTTTAGCCACAAGGGCACCATCTAACTCCCTCTTAAATATAGCCAATGAACTGGCCTCAACTACCTTCTGTGGCAGAGAATTCCACAGACTCACCACTCTCTGTGTGAAAAAAACTTTCTCATCTCGGTCCTAAAAGACTTCCCCCTTATCCTTAAACTGTGATCCCTTGTTCTGGACTTCCCCAACATCGGGAACAATCTTCCTGCATCTAGCCTGTCCAACCCCTTAAGAATTTTGTAAGTTTCTATAAGATCCCCCCTCAATCTTCTAAATTCCAGCGAATACAAGCCGAGTCTTTCTTCATATGAAAGTCCTGCCATCCCAGGAATCAATCTGGTGAACCTTCTCTGTACTCCCTCTAAGGCAAGAATGTCTTTCCTCAGATTAGGAGACCAAAACTGTACGCAATACTCCAGGTGCGGTCTCACCAATGCCCTGTACAACTGCAGCAGAACCTCCCTGCTCCTATACTCAAATCCCCTCGCTGAAGTGTTAGGATGGTTGAATGTGTTGCGAGTGACTTTATTTTTTCGCTAGAGGTGTGCATCAGCAGAACCACTAATATTGTTACTCACCCTGAACTGCCATTCAATGGAGAAATATGAACCATTGCATTTCTAAGCTTTAGTTACTCCTGAACAACCACTTTGGTCCAGAAATTCTTAATTTTACAAACATGGAGCCATAATTCCTTTGGAATAATTATTTAAGATGCCACATTTCCTTTAAATATTGTAAAGCATTCCTTTTAAATTTGTTTATGGTATTTCAGTTAATCCTTGAATGTCCCAACCTGCCTTTTACACTCTGTCAAATGTTTTAATAGTTGTTAAATCTCTGAGCATTTTACTTCCTGGTTTACTGACAGATTTCTTTTGTGTGTTGACCTTGTCAGCTAGGTTTATGTCACTGGATGCCCAAACCCTTACAGAAAGTGATGGATTCTAAATCAGATTAGGAAAGGGGTTTAGCAAGCTAAAGGACTTTGTAAGCATGTTTGTACATGGACAGCAGCAAGTCCTAACATTGTCATTGATTGGGAAATTACTGCAATCACACCTTTGAATTATACCCCTTTCATTATTACAACCTGACACAATTTTTGCTGTATAAAATCAGGATTCAAAATAGTATTAAGAGTCAAGAGTGTTTTATTGCCATATGTCCCAGATAAAACAATTAAATTCTTGCAGCAGCACAACAGAATATATAAACACAATACTCTGTAAACAATATAATAAACGAGAAAAAAGTTACATGTGTGTGTGTGTATATATAGCCTGATGGCTGTAGGGTGGAAGCTGTTCCTAAACGTGAACATTACTGTTTCCAGGCTCCTGTAGCTTCTTCCCAAAGGCAGGGTTGAAATGAGTGTTTGGCCAGGGTGGTGTGGGTCTCTGATGATGTTGGCTGCCTTTTTGAGGCAGTGACTCCGGTAGATCTCTCCGATGGTGGGGCGGTCAGAACCAGTGATGGACTGGGCAGTGCTCAGCATATATTTGGTATCATGATGTGCCAATGAATGGAATGCAGTCTACATCGATTCTCCTTAAAAAATCATACCTTTCAGAAAATTATCTGGACTATCTCCATACTTGAGTTCCTGGTTAAATCCCTTCATTAGGAATGAATAAGTGTTCCCAATCATAACCATGCTCCTGGGTTGTCACAGTTCTTTATTCATTGCAAGGGTAAGGGTGTGGTTGCATTAGCCCCCTTAGTGTGGGGAAAACTGCACTCTGTCCAGCTTAATGAGCCAAAGGAGTAATGATTAGAATGCAGGGGATTTGGTGATGTTTCGTTTATCATTGTCACGTGTATCGAGCGGTACAGTGAAAAGCTTTTCTTCGCGTGCTATCCAGTTGAAGAAAAGTTGATACACGATTACAATCAAACCGTTCACAGTGCCCAGATAAATGATAAAGGGTACAATATTTTGAGCAAGATAACGTCTGATTAAAGATAGTTCAAATTTCTCCAATAAGGTAGGTAGACACAGAATGCTGGAGTAACTCAGCGGGCCAGGCAGCATCTCTGGAGAGAAGAAATGGGTGACATTTCGGGTCGAGACCTTTCTTCAGATTCCTCTCTCCAATAAGGTAGATGGGAGGTTAGGACTGTCCTTTAGCTGATGAGAGAACTGTTCAGTTACCTGATAACTGCTGGGAAGAAACTGTCCTCGATTCTGGAGGTGTGCATTTTCACCTCTTTTGTACCTCTTGCCCGATGGGAGAGGGAGTGGGAGTGGCCAGGGTGAGACTGGTCCTTGATTATGCTGGGGGCCTTGCCGAGCGGCGTGACGTGGAGATGGAGTAAATGGAAGGGAGGTTGGTCTGCGTGATGGTCTGGGCTATGTCCACAGCTCTCCGCAGTTTCTTGTGGAGATGAAATGACCGGAAATGCACCCAGCTGAAGATGGGACCCCAGGTGATCACATTTAGTTTATATTTCTTATTCCCAGTGGAGAATCTAGAAATTGCTCTCTGCCATTTTAATGGCATTAAGGCAGCATCGTGGGTCACCCTAATAATGTAAAAAATACATGAAGAACATAAACCTCAATTGCATGGTTCACAGCCCATGAATGTAGGGTATCCCTGTGTAACATCATTCTGAAACTGGTATTGTCTTGTGCCTTGTCACAACTGCTGGAATTTAACCAGCAAAAGGGGTATGGGGAGAAGGCAGGAATGGGGTACTGATTGAGAATGATCAGCCATGATCACATTGAATGGCGGTGCGTACAGGCTCGAAGGGCCGAATGGCCCCCTCCTGCATCTATTGTCTAAAAGTGCAATCTCCACCCTCGAGCTCTGAAAGAGGCACTCCACTCTGCAAGCAGTGCTCTCCCAGCTGGAGGCAAGGATGCTACTGAGTGAATGGATGGTGCAATGGCAATATAGCCTGACGAACTATGCCCACACTGGCTGCTTCATAGACTGTGAAAACAGTGGAGGAAATCTTCTTCCCTTGCCTGTGATGCTCTGAGTGACCCTCCCAATGCTGAAGGGAGATGTGGCCGAGATCAGCAGCAGTAGCTTGCAATGATTTGGGGACGAGAAAACTTACAATGATTCCTACCCTAATCTTCACGGAAAAAAAAGTGGTCAAGGCACAGGTGTAAGGTTGTATTAGAGATTGTCCTAGATCGGACATCTCAACAAGGACAAAGAATATAGTGTTGGCCCTTTAAGTAGCATGGATTTGGGGTGGAATAGGGTAAGTAAAAGTAGCTTTGGTTCTGATGACGAAGAAATAAGGTTTTCCAGTCAATGAGGTTGGCTTGCTTCACTAAACATGAGGACATTTGGGGTGGTTCTATACTGGGGAAGAAAAATAACGGGGGTTAAACAAAAATCCCACTGTAAAATGAGGAAATAGATTTGTCAACAGGGCTAAAGCAGGCAGACAATATTGACTTATATATGAAGTTTCTCGACTCCAGGTTAACCTGACTTTAACAATACCAAAGCACTGATTTTGGAGCTGTGTGAATAATTTCCAATGCCAAGGCATCCCAGCATTGATGTTAGAATAGTGTAGGAAGGAACTGCAGGTGCTGGTTTAAATCGAGGAAAGACACAAAAAGCTGGAATAACTCAGTGGGACAGGCAGCGTCTCTGGAGAGAAGGAATAGGTGATGTTTCGGGTCAAGACCCTTCAGCATCTGAATTCAGATGCCTGAGGAAGGGTTTCGACCCGAAATGTCACCATTCCTTCTCTCCAGAGATGCTGCATGCCCCGCTGAGTTACTCCAGCTTTTTGTATCTTTCTTTGATGTTAGATGTTAGTTTTTTGATGTTAGAAATGGAAAACGAGGGACCCATATTAAGCGACTAGCTTTTTGATGCCCCTCTCTTCCTGTCGGTGAATTATTATTGGAGGGCCTCTGTGGTACATCGAGTCATAGGGTGAAACAGCACAGAATCTGGCCTTTCAGCAGAACTCATCCACACAATTAAGGTGCATCATCCAAGCCAGTTCTATTTGCCCGTTCCTCCAAAGCTTAGCTCAGTAAAATAGTGGAGGAATTCAGCTCAATTCAGCCTAATTTAGTGTCTCCAAATAAATAGTTGAGGTGTTTGGACATACTGGTACTGGGCCTTTGCTGCGTGATAAATTTTGCATGGACTAATTGTGGGTACACATCTTGGTAGCCTGTTTACTCACTGTGAGATGGAAACACATGACTTTGTGAAAGACGGACAAAATGATGTTGTGGCCAATAATCCTCAAACAAAAAGTACAAGTCTCACCGAGGTAAGATGAGCATTTTAAATTTTAAAAAAAAATTGTCCTTATGGTTGTATGAATTTTTTTTAAAAATCTGTAGTTGCCAGGAATCTGCAATACAAACAAAAATGCTGAAAGGAGTCAGTAGGTTGGGCCGCATCTTTATCAAGAGAGGCATTATCTTTCTAGTCTTGCACGAAAACAAAACATTTGTAGTTTTAATCACCGTAGTCAGGGACTGTCAATGAATAATAATCAGATCAGATGGAAGGTATTTAAAAATGCTGTTAGAACCAGTCTGATTGCTCTAATAATGGGTGGGGAGTTGTTGAAACTTAACAATTTCCTTTGTTAGAGAAATAACGACAGAATAAAATTTAGATTAATTGATTCTTGAGAACTGCACTGTGAGGTGTGTCTCATTAATATTTGTTCTCAAAGCACATCTATGAATATGCTCTTAAAAATCTGACTTTGAAAATATTTCACCTGAGCTCAGTGGAATATGTATGACCTAAGAGCTACACCTCATTTGAAACATTGTTATCTTCAGGACTAGTTGTATCTGCTTTCTCACGTAAAGAGGATATTCTTTGGTGTGACTGCAGTAGCTACTTTAACATAAGGTTCCTGTACTTATGGAGTTACCAGTGTTTGGCATCCAATTGGACTAGTGCTGACTTTTACTGACTTAAATAAAACAATGAAACTGTACTTCCCATACTTTAAGTCAGACTGCAATGCACTAAGGTGATTTGTGTTGTTCATTGTTGGCCTGTTTGTGGGCTGCCAAGTTATCGTTTTGTTCCATCTCTCTGATAGTGGTTTTCAGTTTATTTATAAAGCATTGAGTGAAAGGAGGGCTTTCCTTGACTTTTGGTGACTGGAGAGAGAGAGCCAAGCCATTAGGGTCCTCGCAACAACACCAACAATAAAATCTGTTTAAACAACCCTTCTAGAGAATACAATCTTTCGGAGGGATTTCAACATTCACAGGGCAATTGAAGAAATAATATCAATAATTCGTTTAGTTTAGTTTTGAGATACAGCATGGAAACAGGCTCTTTGGCCAACTGAGTCCGTGCCGACCAGTGATCCCTGCACATTAACACTATCCCTGCACACTAACACTAACACTATCCTACATGGGACATTTTCTTTACATTCATACCGGCGGCACGGTGGCGCAGCGGTAGAGTTGCTGCCTTACAGCGAATGCAGCACCTGAGACTCAGGTTCGATCCTGACTACGGGCGCCGTCTGTACGGAGTTTGTACGTTCTCCCCGTGACCTGCGTGGGTTTTCTCCGAGATCTTCGGTTTCCTCCCACACTCCAAAGATGTACAGGTATGTAGGTTAATTGACTGGGTAAAATGTAAAAATTTGTCCCTAGTGTGTGTAGGATAGTGTTAATGTGCGGGGATCGCTGGGCGGCGCGGCCTCGGTGGGCCGAAGGGCCTGTTTCCGCGCTGTATCTCTAAATCTAAATCGAAAAAAATCTAAATCAAGCCAAACCTGTACATCTTTGGAGTGTGGGAGGAAACCAAAGATCTTTGAAAAATTCTGTACAGACAGCACCCGTAGTCGGGATCGAACCCGGGACTCTGATGCTGTAAGCTGCTAGGCAGCAACTCTACCGTTGCGCCACCGTGCCACCCCCTATAAAGCAAAACAAAACATTAATAGAGGTGTAAACCTGTGTTAGCAACAGGGAACCCCAATCAAGACCAACAGAAAGTCAAACATTTATCACCCCTCGTCTAATCCTGCTGACGGTTTGGGACATATAAATTTTAACCTTTGCTTTGTGTACTGATTTTTTTCTTTTGGTGCAAGAACTATTTGCAATGAGATCAGAAGTGCAAGTTGTACTTCATTTTTGCAGAATTGCTAATCGTAGGCAGATAAATAATGCATGCATATCAAACCCATCAATTCTCAACTTTAAAAGAACGTGAACCGGTTATTTCAAGCAGCTTACTTCCTCTAAGGAAGGTGTGGACATAGGAATGCCACTGAAATTGTTTACCCTTTATTCAGTGTTAATTCCTCCCATCATTTACAGCTTCACACACAACATTGGTTTGAAAACAGAAAGTGTCTAAAGCGTGGCGCATTTAAAAGATGAAAAGAAAGGTTAATCTGTATATTTTTATAGTCTTCGTTTTGTTAGTTCTAAGTCACTCTTTTCCTTGCAGAAACAGCTCAAAAATAAATCTTGTTCACTCCCATTGTTTAATAGTCATATCTTGATACAAAGGTGGGGATTTGGAACAAATATAATGAAACAGTAAATACTGTTTCAGGCCCAGAATTGTCAGAACTATTGAATAGTTCTGTATTTGAAACGTTTACTGTTACTCTCTCCACAGATGCTGCCTGAACAAGTAAGCATTTCCATTATTTTCTGTTTTAACAAAATTTTCAAGCATCTGTAGTTTAAAAAATTTGGAGTAAAAGGATGGTTGAGATTTACTTTGCATTTTTATTCACCAAGGAGTAGGTCATGGAGGATAGTGAGACTCGTGTGGGATATGATAATATGATTGAGATCAAGATGGAGTTTGTGTTGGGTCCCTTGAGAAGCATTAGGGTGAACAAATTCCTAGAGTCTGATGGGGTAGGGCCAGTGAATGCCTGGAATAAGGACCGTTTGACGTAACATCAAAAAGGCCGGCATAGTTAGGGCCCATGCAAGTGCCCTTGGCTACACCTTTAACTTGGAGAAAGTGAGAGGAGTCAAAAGAGAAGTTGTTAAGTGTAAGGATAAGTTCTGCTGGGGGAGGAAGGAGGCGCAGACTCTTATCACTTCTGTTTAATGGGGATCAACTGGTTGTGTTTGAGATGCTGCCAAAGGAGAAGTAACTTTAATGAGTCCTTGAGTGCTTCAACATTGATATTCTTGGGGCAGGATAAGTGAAGCTATGTTAGCAAGCTCTCCCAAGTCAACATCCCAACAATTCAGGCCTGATCTCACTCACTCATTCAGCGATATTCAAATTGTCTCTGATTTCATCACCTCTGGCGATCTGCCCTCCACTGATTCCAACCTCATTGTTCCCCAGCCCAGCATGGCCTGCCTCTAGCTCCTCCCGAAAATCCACAAACAACCTTTGTTGTAGAATAATGTTCAGTTTCCAGGTCCCTTCATCGTTCATCTTTACTGTGGACATCCAGTCCCTCTTCAGTCTCTTAAATAGTTGAAGGGTATGTGAGGTGACTTGGACATAGGTGGGAAGGGATTGGACAAAGGGGGATAGGATGGAATCGAGGTACGTGGAGACGCGTTCTGTGGGGCAAGAATAAGCCGAAGCAATGGGTCTGCCAGGGTTTTGTTTGTGGAGTTTTGGGAGGAGGTAGAGGCAGGTCGTGCAGGGCTGGGGAACACTGAGGTTGGAGTATGTGGTGGGCAGATTGCCAGAAGTGATGAAATCAGAGACAATTTGAATATCGCTGATTGAGCGTGATCAGGCCTGAATTCTTGGGATGTTGACTTGGGAGAGCATGCGAACATCGGTTCACTTATCCTGCCCCAAGAAGACCAATGTCGAAGCTCTCAAGGACCCCTTAAAGTCTGAAGCCTTCCAGTCTGAAGAAGGGTCTCGACCCAAAACATCTTCCATTCCTTCTCTCCAGAGATGCTCCCTGTCCCGCTGAGTTACTCCAGCTTTTTGTATCTACCCCTTAAAGATAGTTCTCCTTTGACAGCATCTCAAACACGACCAGTTGATCCCCATTCAACAGAATAATAATAATAATAATACATTTCATTTGTATAGCGCTTTTCTGGAAACTCAAAGACGCTTTACAGAGTAAGTAAAACATAAAAATAAATAAATAAACGAACAAAAAAGGAAGGATAAGGAGAAGCGACGGTGAGTGGTTGAAGGCAGTGTTGAACAGGTGAGTCTTCAGTGATGTTTTGAATGTGGTGAGTGAGGAAGAGTCTCTGATGGTCTGAGGTAGTGAGTTCCAGAGGGTGGGAGCAGCGATGGAGAAAGCCCTGTTCCCCCAGGATCTGAGTTTGGTCCGGATGGGGGGGGGGGACAGGAGGTTAACAGCAGCAGAGCAGAGGGTGCGGGTAGGAGTGTGTCTGTGGAGGAGGTCAGTCAGGTAGGATGGGGCCAGGTTATGGAGGGCTTTGTAGGTCATGAGGAGGATTTTGTACTGGATTCTCTGGGGGATGGGGAGCCAGTGGAGCTTGTAAAGGACGGGGGTGATATGGTCACGGGTCAGGGAGTGGGTGAGTAGACGGGCAGCGGAGTTCTGGATGTATTGGAGTTTATTGATGATTTTTGAGGGTGAACCATAGAGGAGGCTGTTACTGTAGTCCAGACGGGAGGTGATGAAGGCGTGGATGAGGGTTTCTGCAGCTGTGGAGGAGAGGGATGGACGGAGACGGGCGATGTTTTTGAGGTGGAAGAAGGCTGTCTTGGTGATGTGTTTAGTGTGTTTGTCGAAGGAGAGGGTTTGATCAAAGATGATGCCAAGATTCCGGATGTGAGGGGAGGTGGATACTGGGAAACCGTCGATGTTGAGGGTGAAGTTGTGGGTGGATTTGGTGAGTGTTTTTGGTCCAATGATGATGATTTCGGATTTGTCACAGTTTAGTTTGAGGAAATTGATTTGAAGCCAAGATTTTATTTCAGTGATGCAGTTTGTCAGTGTAGAGTGTGTGGTGGTGGAGATTGACTTGGTGGAGATGAGGAACTGGATATCATCGGCGAAGCAGTGGAATTGGAGACCATGACGGCGGGTTAAGTGTCCAAGGGGGAACAGGTAGAGGATGAAGAGGAGTGGGCCAAGAACTGAACCTTGGGGGACACCTTGGGGGAGGGGAGCGGTGGGGGATTTACAGTTATTAATGGAGATGAACTGGTGCCTGTCGGAGAAGTATGAAGCTGCAGAGTCTATAATGTATGAACTGTTCTGAATGCCACCATCTTTCGCAATTGTGAAGGTGCACTTGGCTTCATTACCAAGAAGATGAGAACAACTGGAAGATCCAAGAGTTACACTCTCCCCTGACTCTCAGTCTGAAGAAGGGTCTCGACCCGAAACGTCAGCCATTCCTTTTCTCCAGAGATGCTGCCTGACCCGCTCAGTTACTCCAGCTTTTTATGCCTATCTTCAAACTACTTTATAAATCGTCGTGTAGATTCTGTCCATTGGAAGGCACAGTGGACATGATCTTCACACTCCAAAATAAATGCAACCTTCTAATAAATGCTGGGAGCAACATTAACCAAATGTCATTGTTCTATTGAATGTTGACTTCTCTGAAATGAAAAGCCTCTGAACAGATAGTCTCTTACAGAATGCCCTGGACTTCAAATGCAGATATGATTTTTTTCCTGATGAATTAACAGTTGCTACTACAATTTCCTTACTATTCCACCAAACCCCATTCCAAACTTTCCCACTGACCTCTCAAATTTGGGCTGGGATCCAATCTGTCTGAAAACGTGGTTCTCTGATGGGTAATAGGATAATGGGAAAAGATAATGGAATAAGACTCGAATAAATGCAGGATAGGTGGAAATGGGATTGTAGTCTTAAAATAAGGGGTCGATCTTTCAGGACTGAAATGAAAAGAGATTTCTACACCCAGAGATTAGTGAACCTTAAGCACCCAAGCCAAGATACTCACACATTTTTAGATATTACTAGACCAAGTGGACCCATTGGGCCCAACATCTCGTGCATTGGTGCAGCACCCTCTCCTCTCCCTCCCCCTCCCCTCCCCCCTCCCCTCCCCCCTCCCCTCCGCCTCTCCCCTCCCCTCCCCCTCCCACCCTTCACTCCACCTCCTCCCACCCTCCCCCCCTCCCACCCTCCCCTCCCACCCTCCCCTCCCCCTCCACCCCCCCTCCCTCCCTCCCTCCCCTCCGCCTCCTCCTCCCCTCCCCTCCCCTCCCCCTCCCCTCCTCTCCCCCTTCCCATCCCCCCCACTCCATCCTCCTTATCCTCCCTCTCCCCCTCCCTCCCTCCCTAGGAGATAGAGTTAAACATTAAAATGTGAATAACTTTAAAAATATAACACCGGTTTCAATTAAACTTCTTCCATTTGCACCCAAGGGACAACGGTGAGTAAGGTGGGCCTAAAATTATTACGCTATCGTGTACCGTTTTGGCTGTAGTTCAGGAACAAACAAACAAACAAACGAGAGTTTTAGTACATAGATAAGAATCAGAGGGTTTAGAATAGTGCAGAAAAGTGGTGATAAGATAAAAGATCGACTGCAATATTATTAAATGGCAGAACATGCAAGAGGGCTGAACGTCCTATTCTTGCTTTTCTTTCTAATGTTACATTCAACTGTTCTGACCCCTCCTTTTACACTGTCTGCATTATATCTGTACTCAGTTCTAAAAGACAATATGTGGCAGTTAAACTGTAACTGAGATCAATGCAATTTTATTTGTTGTACTTTGTAATGTCACTTCTCTCATATTCTGCCATTTCGTGTGGTTGGGTAAAGTGCTGATTCCCTGAGCTGGCATGTAGTTCATTAGCTCTATTGGAATAAAATGTAAATGGCACACTTGGACAAACAGTTTCTCGTTAGATGGCTGCATTACCAGAAGTCATGATGTGGACCTCCATTCCACAACCTCCCAGTATCGGTCCTACAACAAGTTATATTAACTGGAAGTATGGCACCATATAAGTCAGTGTGGAATCACACTTGCAAGCTTTCTCCTGATATTTCCCAGTGTTAATGTCAGGGAACAGAGTCCAGTCAATTGCACGTGTCCTCTCTTGCGGCTTGTGGTTCCGCGTGTTATCTCTACTGGAAGAATTTCTTAAAAAACAATTGAATAGTGGAGACTTTATATTAGAACATAATATAAATTTGCACCTATGTGATCGTTACTTCTTGTTGTGTATCAATGGCCATGTGGGAGCACAATTTGCCAGCCTTTGGGGTTTCAAGGTCTCAAGGTCTCAAGGTCAGTTTATTGTCACATGTACCAATTAAGGTATAGTGAAATTTGAGTTACCATACAGCCATACTAAGTGAAAAACAATAACACACAGCCACATAAAATAAAATTTAACAGAAACATCCACCACAGCGGCTTCCCGCATTCCTCCATTCATCTTCTTCTTCTTAAGCCCTTTGCTCCTCGAGGGAGCATAGGCCATTGACAAATGTCCTCCACCTCACTCGGTTGTTGGCGGTTCTTTCGAGATCTCCCCAGTTGAGCCCACTCCCAGACATTTCTGCCTGGACACCTCTTCTCCAGCTGTTTCTGGGGCGACCTCTTTTCATTTTTCCCCCAAGAAAAGCCCATTTCAGGGCTTGCCGGATGATGTTTGTGGCAGGTTTTCTGAGGGTGTGTCCAATCCAACTCCATTTTCTCTTTCGAGTTTGTAAGTCAATGGGATCCTGGCTTGTTCTTTTCCACAGGTCCACATTGCTTACTTTGTCTCTCCTCCAGATGTTTAGTATTTTCCTGAGGCAGGTGTTAATGAATGTTCACTGTGATGGAAGTCCAATCTTCTCCCTCTTTATTTGTGGGGTTGCTATGTTAATGCAAAACCAATCCAACAAATACCTCCCTTAATGCAAAAACAAACAATGGGTAGATTATCACATTGCTGATGAGAGACATTGCTGCGTGCATTTCCTGCATTAAAACAGAGAACACGCTTCCAAAATAGCTCATTCTCTGAAGAACAGTAACAGCCTTGAGGTAGTGAAAACCATCAGTTACAAATAAGTTAATTCTCCGTTCCATTAAATCTATTAGATTTATCCACTGAGCTTTAACTACAGCAAGGACAGGAGTTCCATGTTGTTCATAAGATTGGTCCTTTCAAACAATTTCATAAGTGGTCGGAGCAGAAATAGGCCATTCGACAAATCAAGTCTACTCCGCCATTCCATATCTCTCCCTCCTAACCATTTCCATACAAATCAAACTAATAAAGATATTAGAAACTGCCTTGGAAATATTACAATGTTTACTCTTGCACTGTTGCTGGAATTCAATTCAGGATAGTGGAGTCAGGGGGTATGGGGAGAAGGCAGGAACGGGGTACTGATTGAGAATGATCAACCATGATCACATTGAATGGCGGTGCTGGCTCGAAGGGCCGAATGGCCTACTCCTTTGTCTATTGTCTATAATATTCTCATTGCTCTGTTCATCTATCCAAATACTGGCACTCACCTCCAGCTAATGCCAGGCCACATGACGGCACATGAATGCTCTCCTGTTGAAAGCTACCTCTTCTCAGGGTTAATGATGACCTGCCCCACTTCAGCTCTGCGCATCCTGAGTTGGCTGCTGAGCCCATTATGGGGAGAATGTACAAGCTCCATACAGACAGCACCCGTAGTGAGGATCGAACCTGGCGTTGCAAGGCATTAGCTCTACCAGTACGCCACCATGCCGCCCTGCAGAGGCAATGGGTGTAGGTCAAAATTTCAGATTGAGGTCCTGCTTCGGGTTGAGAGTAAAGAGGAAAGATTGCCAGTATATGGGGGATCGAGGGAGGGTGATTGGGGGAACCACACAAGGATGGGGGATAATTGCCAACTTGGCGGGGGAGGATATGGGAGGAACAGTTGGGAAAATAACAAGAGAGGAACCTTTGTGGGCAGATGAGTGTGCATGGGAGGAGAACACCAAGGGCTGAGAAGTCTGTTCCCTGAAATTGGGAAAAGTCAATATTCATACCATTGGATTGTCAGCTACCCAAACAGAATGAGATGTTGTTCAATTTGTATTTGGTCTCTCCATAGCAATGAAGAAGGTTAAGGACAGACTGGTTGGTGTGGGAGTGGGAAAGAGAGTTAAAATGACATGTATATGACTGTTGAGTTCAGGGTACAGGTACTCTTCAAATTGTTCATCTAGTCTATGCTTGGTATGAACCTTGAGTTATTTAGGAAATCACATATTTTGAAAGGACCTCCAGACACGGGGGGTCCTTTCCACTGCCCACCTGAGCTTGCGATAGAGTGCTTGTATCAGGAGTCTGAGTATAGCTTAGTTTAACAATACACTATACATTAGCGTAAACAGGCCCTTGGGCCCACCGAATCCGTGCTGACCAGCGATCCCCGCACATTAACACCACTCTACACGCACGCTAGGGACAATTTACATTTATACCAAGCCAATTAACCTACAAGCCTGTAAGTCTTTGGAGTGTGAGAGGAAACGAAAGATCCCTGAGAAACCCCACGCTTGTCACGGGGAGAACGTACAAACTCCGTGCAGACAAGCACCCGTTGTTAGGATCGAACCCGGGTCTCCGGCGCTGTGAGGCAGCAGCTCTACTGCTGCAGCAACGTGCCGCGGTGGCAAATGATGGTGCCCAACCAGCAGGGCTGACAGAGTATAACCATAGCCATGATATTGGAGGTACTGGGAGAGAATGGTGCCGAGAGAGCACTGTAATGTCTCCAGTGCTCGGAGGTGCCAGCTGTTGGTAGTCCAGGCCTCAGAAATGTATAGGAGTACAGGGATCGCTGTTGTCTAACAGATTGTCAGCTTTGTGCTGGGGAGGCTTCCTTCCCTGAGAGAATCAAAGGCATGCAGACACATTGAAAGTACTCCCAGGTAACCCCTGATGATGGTCCATATTCTCCTGGATATTCCTTCCTCCGGCTTCATAATTTCCAACTCTTCAATCCTTTCATCTCATGCCTTCTGTTTTTTTAATCTCAGTATTTTGTCCAACTATCTACCCATCAACCCCACCTGACCCCCCCCCCCCCCCATCCCCACCTGTGTTCACCTATTACCTGCCATGCTTTGTCCTGCCCCTCCTCTCTTTCTGCTTTCTTCCACCTCAACAATCAGTCTGAAGGGTCCCGACCTGAAACGTCGCCCCCCCAGGTTCTCCAGGGAAACTGCCAGGGACCCGCTGAGTTACTCCACCACTTTGTGTCTTTTTTTTGTAAACCTACTATCTACAGTTCCTTGGTTTCTCCATGTTTTCCTGGGTCTTGCTGTGGACCTTTTGAGTGGGCGGTCAGTGCAGTGCAGTAGGCAGAGGCCCTTGTTCTCCTGTGCCTTCTTGCACTGACTCCTCTCTAAACCAACCTGTCCAAGCCCAACCTCCCAGCCTGATCACACCTCATTCATTGCAAACTGATGACTCTTTGCCAATCCCAGCCATCCAATGGCTCAACAGCCCCAGACCAATGACCCTTTGCTAGTCTGGCCATCCTGTTGACCCCTCTACCTATTCCCAAGTTTACCCATTATCCCTCTACCTCAATCTGAACTCTGTCCCTTGTGATCTCCTTTCTCACTCTGCACCCAGGCCTGGGAACCACCTGATTTAAGGTCATATGGCCATAAGGGATGGGAGTATAATTAGGCTAATCGGCCCATCAAGTCTACTCTGCCATTCAATCATGGCTGATCTATCTCTCCCTCCTAACCCCATTCTCCTGCCTTCTCCCCACAACCTCTGACAACTTCAGACTGAAGAAGGGTCTCGACCCGAAACGTCACCCATTCCTTCTCTCCTGAGATGCTGCCTGACCCGCTGAGTTACTCCAGCATTTTGTGTCTAAGAGGTAGACGCAAATAAATAAATTAAATTAAAGGTCTTTTCAGTGGGTTGGGGGGGATGTTTATTCGTCAGGAATCCTGAAGTAGAATTGACAAAGCAAAAACGTGATTTTTTTTTTTGCAAAGGATTTCTCTTGTGGAAAGGTGTGCTTCCATTCATTGCTTGTTTGTTCCGTCTCATGCTTTTGCCAGCCTTTCATAGATGTGGTTGTTTGTCGATTCAGGTACGATCAAGGTCGGAAAGTGGAGCCCCCTGCCCCTGAACTCTCTCACTGAAGCCCCAGACGCAACAGTGGCTGACATGTTACAGGACGTCCATCACGTTGTGACGCTGCAAATCCAGTTGCAAAGGTGGGTGGCTCCGAACACGTGCCATTGGCAGAAGCTGACGGTGCGGTGCAAAGTTATCTAGCAGAGACTTGGAATCCAGCCCATCCAACGCATTTTCTCTTCCCCCCTTTTTGAACTTCCAAATGGAAAGGAAAACATATTTTTAAAATGTGTTTGGCTGTGCTGGGGGTGGCAAGTGTAAAAAGGTTTTAAAAATGAGGAATCGATGTGACTTGGCAGCTTCTGCCTGGCCTGTCGTACCCCAGCCTGGTTTTGTAAGCAGAACCAGACTCGAGGAAATGTTTTGCTCGGTGTTCCTAGGCCAAAGGGTTGGTGTGAGTAAGGATTTGTTTTTTTCTTTAAAATCTTTTCTGTTCTGTATTTCACAGCTGTGCAAAGTTTGAGGACCTTCCGGCAGAGCAGTGGAACCACGCCACAGTTCGGAACGCACTGAAGGAGCTGCTGAAGGAAATGAACCAGAGCACCCTGGCCAAAGAATGCCCTCTCTCCCAGGTTAGAACTCCGCTTTCAATTGTCAATGTGAAAACTGCACACTGTGGCAGCCGAAAATACAGAATCGGAATCTGAATGAGAAGGAAATGTTCTGTCGGTCAGGCCAGACAAATAGAGAAGGAATTATTCAAAAATTGCTGGAGTAACTCAGCAGGTCAGGCAGCATCTCGGGAGAGAAGGAATGGGTGATGTTTCGGGTCGAGACCCTTCTTCAGATAGAGAAGGGAACTGGGTTAACGATTGCTATCGAACCTTAAGCAATGTCCAGGCTCAAGAGAAAGATAGAGAAAGATATGAGATCTGCAATGGTTAGATGTTAAGAATGATGGAATAATTGAGCAGATGATTCTGTGCAGCAGAAATAGGTGAATATTGAAGTTTTTGTATTCACTAATGAATTTTACAACTTCAGGCAACTTGATCTCGGTCTGTATTGGTCATCCATCTGTAATATTCGTTCAGCATGTTTTTATTTCCTTTTCTTTCCATTTTACCTCTCGGGGAATGGAGGTCACGCCCAACTCAACCTGCTCCACCTCATCCCTCCTGCTCAGCATTTCATAACTCCTTCATCCTTTTCTCTCTGGTCTCATTCTCTGACTGCTCCCATTCACTAACAGACCAAATAACCTGATCTGCGGTTGATCCCCCATGGCCAGCCCCATTTGACCCTGTAGAGATACCCCCTCTCCCTCGTACTCCCTGCAGCTTTATGGACTTCTTTTGTCTCCTTTGCCATTCCGACGAAGGCTCTCCAACCTGATACGCCAGCTCTGTTTCTGTTCCCACGGATGCCGCCTGACCTGCTGAGTGTTATCCAGCATTTTCTGCACTGGTTTTGCTCCAGCATCGCTCAGTTGGAGTGCGCGCCCTGCCGTACCTGGACTAGTTCTTGCATCAGGCCCCGACACTGTCGTCATTCACCTGTGAATTAGAAAAGACTGTGCTCAGGCATGAGGCATTGCAATTACTGGGTGAAATATGCACTTCCAGTGCAGATTCTGCACAGGGAAATAAATATGAAATTATACTTCATTAGTGCACTTTAAGACTTTAATCCACTAGGTCAGGTCTTGACAGTGTCAGTTCTTCCCCCACAGAACTTTGTAATCCAGCTGATTATGAAACTAAAAACCTGTTGTTCCTTTCACATTTTGTGACCCTCGTTGGCACTCAGTTTCCCCACTGTCGCTAAGTGGCCCTCACCCAGTGTTTAAACAGCTGCCTCTGCTTTGTGGTGCTACTTTAGCCAGGACTGGGCCTGCAGTTCAATTGACGAACCCCACAACAAAACTGCCACGTGCAGGTTCTGGAATAATTAATGCTGCTTGCACTGTAGATTTACAGAAAAGGTATTAATGTTGATATTGCAGCCAATGTAATCAGGCCAAATTTTGGTTATCAGTTCTTAGCACGAACATTGCCCAATGAGAGAGAGATCACCTCATGAATTTAGATTCACAGGCTAGTTTAGTTTAGCTTCGTTTAGAGTTACAACGCGGAAACAAGCCCACCGACACACTGAGCCCATGCCGACCAGCGATTCCCGCACACTAACACTATCCTACGCACACTAGGGACAATTTATAATTATACCAAGCCAATTAACCTAAAAACCTGTACGTCTTTGGAGGGTGGGAAGAAAACAGAGATCCCGGAGAAAACCCACGCAGATCATGGGGAGAACGTACAAACTCCACACAGACAGTAACCGGAGTCAGGATCGAACCTGGGTCTCTGGTGCTGTAAGGCAGCAACTCTACCACTGCGCCTCGGTGCTGCAAGCAACATCGCTCAGTCCTGTGATCCAAGCTTGAAGTTGGTGTTGTTGTGCATAGCTCTGTCCTAAGAGTGCAATTTACAGTGCATTATTATTTCCCCCCCCATTCTTGTGAAAACGTCGAGCTCCTTTTTCAAGGCATGGCCCGTCACACACACTCTGTGTATGAACCAAGGGAACCGAAGCTGAGGTTTTTTAAATGGGTGGGGCGGACTCTTTTCACAAGGGCTCATTTATGTCACCTGGTTTATCGTTGGCATTCATGATAGTTTAGGTGGATACTCATCAGCCTAATCCTAGCAAATTATCCCGCCACTGGAGAGTTCATACATTCTCCAGGGGGATAAACATTCACCCCTATTCCTCCCTTTATCCTGCTCTCAATCCGGACACAATAAACTAATTGCAATGTTTACAGATGAAGGAAACTTCAAATAGTTTCCAAAATTCATGGGGTGTTAAGTAGCATTTGTGAGTTGTTTCTACCTTCGATTTGAACCAGCATCTGCAGTTATTTTCCTACACATTTCTCAGTAGATTTTAATGAGAAATCTGATACCATTGTGGCATAGGTTGCCCACCAGTTGGTGGTTGTCCTCAGTGCATGTGGTGGCATAGCGCCCAACAGGAACAATTTGCTCCACGCTTTCCGTGACGTGTAAAGCAGCCTGGACATGACTGACAATAGACAATAGACAATAGGTGCAGGAGGAGGCCATTCGGCCCTTCGAGCCAGCACCGCCATTCAATGTGATCATGGCTGATCATTCTCAATCAGTACCCCGTTCCTGCCTTCTCCCCATACCCCCTGACTCCGCTATCCTTAAGAGCTCTATCTAGCTCTCTCTTGAATGTATTCAGAGAATTGGCCTCCACTGCCTTCTGAGGCAGAGAATTGCACAGATTCACAACTCCCTGACTGAAAAAGTTTTTCCTCATCTCTGTTCTAAATGGCCTACCCCTTATTCTTAAACTGTGGCCCCTGGTTCTGAACTCCCCCAACATTGGGAAAATGTTTCCTGCCTCTAACGTGTCCAACCCCTTAATAATCTGGCCTATCATTATTCTGCCTCGGCATAACCATGAGCGATGGAACCCCACCCCTTCAGAAGAGGCCTCACAGTTCAATGGGCCTTGCCCTGGTCAGACATAAAGAGAGCGTGCCTGACCAGGTCCAAAGGATCTGGCACTTGGACCCATCTCCAGGCAGCTTCACTACGTCAGCATCCCTGCACTCCCTTCAGGCTGTCCCCACCATGCCCCACACTGATCCCAATCCTGACTTCTCCAACGGCTAACCATGGCCACAACCGCCCTGCTCGGTCCTCCCTTGGCATTCCTGTTCCCAGACACCTTGCTCCTTGCCTTCAGATCACGCCTGCCGTGCTAGTCTCCCGACATTGACTTTGTCCCCGTCCAGATCACTCTCTATCGCAGCTCGGGTGTCAGCCCCACAATAAATAGCAGAACTACTGCAATAATGCAGTGGAGTCCCATGCACAAGGTGTACATCAGGTTCTTGTACACTGCCACCTTGTCTGGCATCAAACAGTTTTCTATGTTCTAGATAGGCAGTGCAGATAGACTGTGGCTTAGCTCTTTCACATATGTATAGGTTCATGCATAGCTTGAAGATTCATATATGGTATTCCAATACAAAACAACATTTCAAAATTAGGCATTAAACCACTTTTTGGTGCTGCAGCTAAACACAAAAGTGCTGGAGTAACTCAGCAAGTCAGGCAGCATCTGTGGAGGGAATGGAGTCTGAAGAAAGATCCCCATTCGAAAGGTTGCCTATCCATTCCCTCCACAGATACCGCCTGACCCGCTGAGTTCCTCCAGCACTGTGTGTTTTGCTCGAGATTCCAACACCTGCAGTTCCTTGTGTCTCCATTTATGATTCATCACTTTATTATATCCTTTTTATTCACTGAAGGAAATACCATTTCACAACGTTAATGTCCTCTGGATAACTAATAAAATCAAGATTCGCATGAATGTAGCACCTTTCAGGATTCCCAAACCCTTTGTAGCAAATAAAATAAATTTTGACATGTGTACTCTGTTTTAATGTAGGGAATGTCACAAGCAGTTTGCACATGGCAAGCACCTACAAAGTTTAATAAAGGCCAGATAGTCTATTTCATTGACTGATGCTGGGGATCAATAGACAATAGACAATAGGTGCAGGAGGAGGCCATTCGGCCCTTCGAGCCAGCACCGCCATTCAATGTGATCATGGCTGATCATTCTCAATCAGTACCCCGTTCCTGCCTTCTCTCCATACCCCCTGACTCTGCTATCCTTAAGAGCTCTATCCAGCTCTCTCTTGAAAGCATTCAGAGAATTGGCCTCCACTGCCTTCTGAGGCAGTGAATTCCACAGATTCACAACTCTCTGACTGAAAAAGTTTTTCCTCATCTCAGTTCTAAATGTTGGACAAGTCACCAAGGATAATTCTCTACTCTTCAAAATAATATCTTGAGGTAATTTATCTCCAGCCATGAGAACAGCCAGGACCTCCTGGACAGATGGTGTCTCCAGCAGTGATGCACTCTCTCAGCTGTACTACGCTGGAATGCCATTTTGTATACAGTATTTGACCTCAAGTCTCTGTAAGAAGTGGTCAGGAACTTGAACCACATCCTTCTGGCACAGAAGCAAGGACACCACTAACTGAGCCGAGGCTGGTGTGGTCATTTAAAACTGGCAATATTTTCCATATTAAAAAAAATCTGGTGGCAGCAGAAAGCCAGTCACTTATCTGATCACTTTCGGACAAGAAAAATGCTCCCCAGGTTGGGGGAGTCCAGAACCAGGGGGTCTCAGTTTAAGAATAAGGGGTAGGCCATTTAGGACTGAGATGAGGAAAAACTTTTTCAGCCATAGAGTTGTGAATCTGTGGAATTCTCTACCCCAGAAGGCAGAGGAGGCCAATTCACGGGATGTATTCAAGAGAGAGTTCGATATAGCTCTTAGGGCTAACAGAATCAAGGGATATAGGGAGAAAGCAGGAACGGGGTACTGATTTAGGATGATCAGCCATGATCATATTGAATGGTGTTGCTGGCTCGAAAGGCTGAATGGCCTCCTCCTGCACTAATTTTCTATGTTTCTATGTTTCTATGTTAATGGAGAATGTCAAATTAGAAGCAAGACATAATTCCTGTCAGACATCTTGAAGCAAAAAATTGCTGGATACACTCAGTGTGTCAGGCAGCCTCTGCAGAAAGAGAAGGAATGTTAATGTTTCAAAATGATCACCACTCAAAGGAGAAAATATTAATCCAGGTACATCTTTTGCCACAGACAAATATGGCAAGCTGCTTGCGTTGGATCATGTCTTTGTCTTTGTATATCTACAGCTCAGTGCAGGGAGTTGCTGCTGGTTTTAACCTTAATTCAGGAGGTGGAACCAGCAAAGGGAAAACATGCACAAACGCACATTGGGGCAGGCACACAGATTTATAATATGGTAACTTTTTGAAGCCTTAGAGTGAGATGGACACGGTAACTGCAGGTCAGAAGTTCTGCTGAATTCTGCTTGATCAGATATTCTGTTTGCAAGATGGGACCTCCTCTGGTATTTGACTGATGTGTGTTTATTCCCCCCCAGTCCCCATCGCATTTGTGTCAGGGTGAGGGAGCTATACTGTTCTAACTGGAGAATATGTTGAAAATGTATGCAAAGTTTGTGGATCCGGCTTGTATCCATTTTTAGCAGCATTATGTTCTTACTTAATTATAATTCTTAACTAGACAAAGTGGACCCGTTGGGCCCAAACCTCTCCTGCATTGGTGCAGCACCCTGTCCTCCCCCCCCTCTCTCTTCAACTCCCCCCCCTCTCCCTTCTCCCCCACTCCTCCCTCCCTCCTCCCCTCCCCCTCCCCTCCTTTTAAACTTTAAAATGTGAATAACTTTAAAAATATAACACCGATTTCAATAAAACTACTTGCATTATCACTAAAGTGACAATGGTGAGTAAGGTGGGCCTAAAATTGTCGCGCTATCGTGTACCGTTTTGGCTGAAGTTCAGTCACAAACAAGATAACAAACGAGAGTTTTAGTATATAGATAATGAGGTAGTATAAAAACAATAAATTCAAAAGGGGGGTTTACATCCATTTGTGAACGAAGAAAGTCGGTGATGGGACAGTCCATTTGGGACATAAAGGCTGGAGATCATCAGAGAACGCAAAATAAATAAATATGCAGAGATTCAATGATGAAAAAATGCCTATAAGTTTGAGGTGAAGGAATGTTGAGAAATGCTGATGAGTTCAACTGTTATAAAACCCATTGGTGCACACACCGAAACCACATGGATGTGACTGCCTTGAAGGCACACCAATGCCTCCTCCTCCTGAGGAGACTGAGGAGATTCGGCATATCTTCAATGACTCTTACAAACTTCTACAGATGCCCCACAGAAAGCACACTGTTGGGTTGCATCACAGATTGGTTTGGGAACAGCTTTGCTCCAAGACCGCAAAAAAAAATTGCAGAGGGATATAGATGTAGCCCAGTCCACCACACAGAATCCCCACCATTGACTATATCTACACTTCACGCTGCCTCGGAAAAGCAGCCAGCATAATCAAAGACTTGTCCCACCCCGGTCATTCCTTCTTCTCCCTGCTCCTGTCCAGCATAAGGTACAAAAACGTGAAGGCAGCCACCACCAAACTCTGGAACAGCTTCTTGCCATTTGTTATCAGGCTTCTGAACAGTCTTCCCATAAGTTAGGGTACTATCCTATTTACCTCAAACCCATTGTGGATATTTGACTTTTTGCCCTTGGAACTGATGGGCTACAATGCTGAGAACTATATTCTGCACTCTGTAGTTTCCCCTTCGCTCTATATATCGTGCACGAGTTTGACTTGATTTTATTTATGTAGAGTATTATCTGACAGCATGTAAAACAAAGCTTTTCACTGTACCTCCGTACACGTAACAATAATAAGCCTAAACCTAAGCCCAATAAAAAAGGAAATCAAGACAGAAAGAATGGAGCAAAGAATCACGATGAAATACAGTGAAGATGTAGGGTGAAGGAGGAAAGAAAGACTTGCATTTTCATCGGTCAAAATGGTCTGGCTTGGCAACATAGCAACATAGAAAATAGGTGCAGGAGATTCGGCCCTTCAAGCCAGCACCGCCATTCAAGATGATCATGGCTGATCATCCAAAATCAGAACCCCGTTCCTGCTTTTTCCCCCATATCCCTTGATTCCATTAGCCCCAAGAGCTAAATCTAACTCTCTCTTGCAAACATCCAGTGAATTGGCCTCCACTGCCTTCTGTGGCAGAGAATTCCACAGATTCACAACTCACTGGGTGAAAAAAAGTATTTCCTCATCTCAGTCCTAAATGGCCTACCCCTTATTCTGGACACATTTACTCCGTGTCCACCCTCAGCACCCATTCCCTTTCCCAGAAGTTCCTAGGAGGCAGCAGGGATGCTGCATTTCTTCAAGGAAGCTATGTGCATATCCTTGAATCTTTGTCTCTGTCTGCTTGGTAATCCCTTCCTGTGGCACAGCGCAGAAAAGGGTGTCTGTTTTGGGAGTCTGCTATTCGGCATGCAAATGCTGTGGCCTGCGTAGTGTAACCAACTGAATTAATAAGGCTCAAAGCTGATCATGATGGCGTGAGGAAAGTCGCAAAGGGTGGTTTCCTTATCTTTCTGTTGAATTTCAAACATTTTGAAACGAGAGTGTTGATGGTATTTTCCAGTGCCTCGGAGATGCCTTTTGTGGGTCTCGGAGAATGTGGGAAGGCAAGGATCACTGCCAACCTGATAGACACAAAATACTGGAGTAACTCAGCGGGACAGGCAGCATCTCTGGAGAGAAGGAATGGGTGACGTTTCGGGTTGACACCCTTCTTCAGACTGAGCGTCAGGGGAGAGGGAAGCTGGCAATATGGGAGGGTACAAAGAGAATGTCGGGTGTGAAGACGACAGATCAAAGCAGACGATGAAAAAGGAAATGTAGAATGGTTCTTTGTTGGCTGAGGGGAAGGTGACAACGAGGCATACAGACAGTAAAATTAGTCAGGATTACTCAGACTGCTACCTGGTGTTGGTTTTAAGGGGGGAAAAAACACCCCATTTCAATGCCATGCTGTTTGGGGTAATAATTTCAGATGTTGAAAGTCCTGTACCATTGGGGAATGTTGGCAACTTTACTACCAATGTAGTAAATCAAGCTTCTCTTGATTACTTCACTTGGCCTAGACTTTTGTATTTAAGCCTCAAGAGTTGAACTTAAACCAGAACTTCCTAACTTGGAAACAGGAGTTGAACAGCGGTTGATGCATCTAAAGGTGGTCCATTTAGAACGTTTGGGTGAACAGAAAGGGAAAGATTAGTCAATAAATATTAATAAGAATACGATAATAATAAAACATGAGTGAAGTAAACAAGGATGTCACTGAAAAGGGAGAGATGCTCAATACATAGAAACATAGAAAATAGGTGCAGGTGTAGGCCATTCGGCCCTTCGAGCCAACACCGCCATTCAATACGTGTAGGAAAATAACTGCAGATGCTGGTACAAATTGAAGGTATCACAAAATGCTGGAGTAACTCAGCAGGTCAGGCAGCATCTAGGAGAGAGGAAATGGGTGACATTTCTGGTCGAGACCCTTCTTCAGACTGATGAAGGGTCTCGACCCGAAACGTCACCCATTCCCTCTCTCCTAGATGCTGCCTGACCTGCTGAGTTACTCCAGCATTTTGTGATACCACCATTCAAATGATCATGGCTGATCTAAAATTAATAGCCCACACTTGCTTTCTCCCCATATCCCTTGATTCCTTTAGCCCTAACAGCTAAATCTAACTCTCTCTTGAAAACGTCCAGTGAATTGGCCTCCACTGCCTTCTGTGGCAGAGAATTCCACAGATTCACAACTCTCTGGGTGAAAAAGATTTTCCTCTTCTCAGTCCTAAATAGCCTACCCCTTATTCTTAAACTGTGACCCCTGGTTCTGGACTCCCCCAACATGGGGAACATTTTTCCTGCAACTATCCTGTCCAATCCCTTAAGATAAAAAATAGGTGGTGCTTCTTCCCTGTAGAAAATCCCCTCCGATCAGTTTGCACAAGGTGCTTCCTTCAAAATATTCAAGATGGTTTACAGTTGCTGTATACTGCTTTCTGCTCTTCCCTTTCCTTTAGTGTGAACATGTAACTTGGATAATCTTACAGTTCTGTACTCTCTGGGACCGTCTTTACTGTCTCTTGATGTGGTGTAGTCAACCCATATAACCACATGAGGAAAGGAGGGTACAATTAGACCACATTCCAGCATCTATTTTTATGTCTATGTCTGCTGAATCTAGCCTGGTATTACCAATGACTGCAATCTGTGTGTCTACATTTTTTACAACTGAACATACAATAATATCTGAAGAACTTGAAGAACCGATCACACAGGATACTTTCCCTCTTATATTACAGCCTGTACTAATCAGACAAGTGGTCTGAAAAGCCAGTCACTGCGTCACAGAACGGCTGCAGAAGGGAAAGAGGCCATTCACTCCATTGAGTCCTGTCCAGCTCACAAGAGTAATCCAGCTAAAATCACTCTCCTTTCCCTACCTAGAGTTGTGCATCTCGTTTTTTTTTAGTTTAGAGATACAGCGCAGAAACAGGCCCTTTGGCCCACCGAGTCCGCACTGACCAGTGATCCCTGTACATTAACCCCGCCCTACACACACACGGGACAATTTTACATTTATACCAAGGCAATGAACTTACAAACCTGTACATCTTTGGGTGTGTGGGAGGAATCCGAAGATCTTGGAGAAAATCCACGCAGGTCACGGGGAGAACGTACAAACTCTGTACAGACAGCGCCCGTAGTCGGGATCGAACCCGGGTCTCTGGCGCTGGTGCTGTAAGCCAGTAGCTCTACTGCCACGCCATCGTGCCGCCTTTTTCTTTAAAGTACTACCTGTTCCATTTTGAATACAGCAAATGAATCTGCTTCCCTTCCTATCCTGGCTGTGGTTTCCAGACTCTAACCATTCATTGTGTAGAACATATTTCCCATTTCACATTTGGTTCTATTGCCAATCATATTAATTCACTGTCCCTTAGTTGTTAATTCTTCTGCTAATGGAAATAGTTTTTCTTTCTGTTCACTGTGACCTTCTATAACTTCATGATTTTATGTAGCACTATCCAAACTCTGAGTAACCTCACCTATTCCAAAGAGAACAACCCCAGATTTTCCAGTTTATCAATGTAACTAACATTCCTTATCCCAGGAATCATTTTGATCAGACTCTTCTGTACCTTCCTAAAGTCTTTACATTCTTCCTAAAGTGTAATACTTCAGTTGTTGTTGTGCCAACGTTCTATAATTGTTTGTCATGACGTCTTTGTTTTTATCGATCCTGACTACGGGTGCTGCACTGTAAGGAGTTTGTACGTTCTCCCCGTGACCTGCGTGGGTTTTCTCCGAGATCTTCGGTTTCCTCCCACACTCCAAAAGACGTACAGGTATGTAGGTTAATTGGCTGGGTAAATGTAAAAATTGTCCCTAGTGGGTGTAGTAGGATAGTGTTAATGTACGGGGATCGCTGGGCGGCACGGACTTGGTGGGCCGAAAAGGCCTGTTTCCGGCTGTATATATATGATGATATGATATGATGATATACAGTGGCACAGTGACGCAGCTGGTAAAGATGCTGCCTCGAGGTGCCAAAGACTCGGGCTCGATCCTGATCTTGGTGCTGTCCGTGTGGAGTTCGTACATTCTCCCTGTGACCACATGGGTTTCCTCTGGGAGTTCAGGTTTCCTTCCACATTCCAAAGACATGTGGGTTTGTAGGTTGATTGGCCTCTGTAAATTGTCCTGAGTGCACGAGGAAACATGGATAACTTGGATCGAGTGTGAATGGGTGATCAAAGGATCTACAATGGACTCAGTGGGCTGAAGGGCTTGTTTCCACGCTGTATCTCCAAACTAAAACTAAACTGTATTGATAAAGCTCGGAATCTTGTACTGATTCTGAACCCCCACTTCAAAGTGCCCTGCCTCTTTCAATGGACTGTGCGCTTACACCCGCTGATCCCTGATTTTGTAAATGATGCAATCTAATTTATATTGTTTTCTGTTATTCTTCTGAACAAAATATAACACTCAACATTTCTCAGCAATACAATTTTATTTCCTGCCGATCTGTCCATTCACCCGGCCTGTCTTCAAGATCAGTACTCTCCTTCTCACTGTTCACTATGCCTTCAACACACCTAATTAACCTATCTTTAGGAAAGTATTTAGTAAACGTTTGGGCGGCACGGTGGCGCTACGGTAGAGTTGCTGCCTTACAGCGCCAGAGACCCAGGTTCGATCCTGACTATGGGTGCTTGTCTGCATGGAGTTTGTACGTTCTCCCCGTGACCATGTGTGTTTTCTCAGAGATCTTCGGTTTCCTCCCACACTCCAAAGACGTACGGGTTGGTAGGTTAATTGGTTTGGTGTATGTGTAAATTGTCCCTAGGATAGAGTTGATGTGCGGGTATTGTTGATTGGTATGGACCCGGTGGGCTGAAGGGCTTGTTTCCGCGCTGTATCTCTAAACTAAACTAAAGTATGGAACCCTGGTGACTCACCTTTTACTCCCACTATTGTGTTTCCTGCAATGTGACAGTTTTCTACCCATCATTCTATTCCCCGCCCACACCCCTTTTTATTTTATAGCCTTCAGTTAATTACGTGGCACCAAATCAAATGCCTTTTGTGAGTCCATTTATACCACTTCAACTGCTCTCCCCTCCTTGGCTCTCAAGTTATTCATCAAAAAACCCCATCGCAGTTCAACAAGATGTGCCTTTCACAAATCCATGCCAGCTTTCTCCAATTTCTCACACTTGCCCAAGCAACCGCCGATCCTGTCCCTGATTATTGTTTCCACAGCTTTACCAAATATAAAAATATAAATTGATTGGTCTGTGGTCACAGAGTTTATTTTTACTTGCTCGGTGGAATTTGAGCTTTTGCTTTGCCCTGTTTGAAATAGTTAAGAGGGCCAGAATGCATTTAATTCTAGTTATGGTTCCAACTCGCTGGTTTCCTCCCTTAGACCTCTGGGTACTGACTGGCACTGGCATGCAATGTCACGAGGCCCACTCTCTGACTCTGGACAACTACGAGAAATAAGGAGTATGGGACCTGGTTACTGTTTTGACTTCACCTGATGCCTAGAAATCCTACCTTTAAAGCAGTCAGGAACTGAGAATCCTTTTCCTATTCATGAATGGCGTAGCCCATTTGTAACGTTCCTAATGAGTCAGGTCAAATCAAGAGTGTTTTATTGTCATATGTCCCACGGTAGCGCAGCGGTAGAGTTGCTGCTTTACAGCGAATGCAGCGCCGGAGACTCAGGTTCGATCCTGACTACGGGTGCTGCACTGTAAGGAGTTTGTACGTTCTCCCCGTGACCTGCGTGGGTTTTCTCCGAGATCTTCGGTTTCCTCCCACACTCCAAAGACGTACAGGTATGTAGGTTAATTGGCTGGGTAAATGTAAAAATTGTCCCTAGTGGGTGTAGGATAGTGTTAATATACGGGGATCGCTGGGCGGCACGGACTTGGAGGGCCGAAAGGGCCTGTTTCCGGCTGTATGTATATGATATGATATGATATGATATGAAAATGAAACTATAGTGTGTGTGCGTGTATATATATATATATATATATATATATATATATATATATATATATAAACATATACACACACTATGGTGTGTGTGTGTGTGTATATATATATACACACACTATGGTGTGTGTGTGTGTGTGTGTGTATATATATATATATATATATAAACATAGCACAAAAAGTAAGGAAATTTGTGTTTGGTAGATTATTTCTTTGTTGTAACAATTATTGTTGGCAATAAATCTTATACCGTTGGAAAGCCTGTTTATTTCCCTTTTAAATGGTGCCACATTTGTAAGGAACATGCATTTGTGGGATGAGCAGCAGAGCTGAGTATATGGGTTGCGCCCATGAAAAATTTGCCAAATATTCTCTGCCAATGCCAAACAGCTTATTCTGCCATTGAATCTTGTTCGGTGTTGTTTGGTGGATTGGATGATTGAAGTCTGAAGAAACAAGACATATTGGCAATTTAACAATTTATTCATTTAATAAACAGGAGCCACAGTAGCGTGTGGAAGAACCATACACAGCCATAACAGCCTGGCACCTCCTCCTCATGCTGGTCACCAGCCTGGTCACACACTGTTGTGGGATGGCATCCCATTCTTGTCAGCACCTGGGGGTACCAGAAGCTCAAAACAAGAGTCAATAGCAACAGCAGAATAAGCTGTTTGACATTGGCAGAGAAGATTTGGCAAATTTTTCATGGGCGCAACCCATATACTCAGCTCTGCTGCTCATCCCACAAATGCATGTTCCTTACAAATGTGGCACCATTTAAAAGGGAAATAAACAGGCTTTCCAACGGTATAAGATTTATTGCCAAGAAGCATTGTTACAACAAAGAAATAATCTACCAAACACAAATTTCCTTACTTTTTGTGCTATGTTTATATACACACACACACACACACACACACACACACACACACACACACACACACACACACACACACACACACACACACACACACACACACACACACACACACACACACACACACAACTATATATATATATTAAAAACAATAATAATGCAAAGGTAAGAACAATACCACCCAGGTCTATGGTTTTTGGAGCTTATTTTGGAGGTCGTATTGTTTACTAGCCTGATGGCTGCAGGGAAGAAGCTGTTCATGAACCTGGACGTTACAGTTTTCAGGCTCCTGTACCTTCTTCCTGATGGCAGGAGTGAAATGAGAGTGTGGCCAGGGTAGTGTGGGTCCCTGATGATGCTGGGTGTCTTTTTGAGGCAATGCCTCCTGGAGATCCTTTTACTGGTGGGGAGGTCAGAGCCCATGATTGAAGGGTCAGTGTTCACCACCTTTTGCAATCTTTCTTCATACTTGGGCATTCGAGTTGCTAAACCAGGCTGTGATTCAACCAGTCACCCATCTAATGAGATGTCCTAACTCAGGACAAACTTGGGTAACCCTGTGCATCTACTAGTTTGATTGTTGAGGCTGTCAGAATTCACTCTGAAAGTATACTAGGTCTTTGGACATTACAACAATGCAGTCTATAAGTCGTATGTAAATAATGAGTAGTGTAAGAAAATAACTGCAGATGCTGGTACAAATCGAAGGTATTTATTTCACAAAATGCTGGAGTAACTCAGCAGGCCAGGCAGCATCTCAGGAGAGAAGGAATGGGTGACGTTTCGGGTCGAGACCCTTCTTCAGTCTGCATGACCTGCTGAGTTACTCCAGCATTTTGTGATGTAAATAATGAGAGAAAAATAATCAGTCTGAAGAAGGGTCTCGACCCGAAACGTCACCCATTCCTTCTCTCCTGAGATGCTGCCTGACCTGCTGAGTTACTCCAGCATTTTGTGATGTAAATAATGAGAGAAAGCTACTCATAAGGGTGCCACGGTGGTGTAGTGGTAGAGCTACTGCCTTACAGCGCCAGAGACCCTGGTTCAATCCTGACTACTGGTGCTTGTGTATATGAAGTTTGTAAGTTCTTCCTGTGATCTGCATGGGTTTTCTCCGTGGTCTTTGGTTTCCTCCCACACTCCAAAGATGTACAGGTTTGTAGGTTAATTAGCTGGGTATAAATGTAAAAGTGTCCCTAGTGTGTGTAAGGTAGTATTAATATGCGGGGATTGTTGGTCGGCGTGGACTCAGTGGTTCGAAGGGCTGTATCTCTAAATTAATCTAAACTAAACTAAACTAAACTAAATATGGAAGGAAGACAGACAGCGGGTCAGGCAGCATCTCGGGAGAGAAGGAATGGCTGATGTTTTGGGTCGAGACCCTTCTTCTGAAGAAGAGTCTGAAGAAGGGTCTCGACCCAAAACGTCACCCATTCCTGCCTGACCAGCTGTGTTACTCCAGCATTTTGTGTCTACCTTCGATTTTAACCAGCATCTGCAGTTTTTTTCCTACACATAAATATGGAAGGACATGCACATAGAGAAGCAAACAAACTTTATGAATGAATGAATGAATAAGTTTATTGGCCAAGTATGCATACACAAAGAATGTGCCTTGGTGCTCCGCTCACAAATGACAACACAAACATAGTTAACAATTAAGAATAAAGCATACACACATAAGGATACAGCATAAACACAACAATAAGGATACAGCATAAACACGTTAAAACAATAAGGATACAAATCTGTCTTTAAACAGACGAATGGCCACCACATGGCACATGCAATCACAATATATGTTATAGAGTTATGTGACACACATGTATAGATATCTGAGCTGTAGAATATCAGCGGTATAACAGGCATGTGGGGTACATGGGCACATACGTGTGAGTGCAGGCCTAAGGAGAAGCATGCATGACACAGGCTCACAGATACACATTCATATTCCAGGCACACTGTTTCACATCAATTAATTAAGTGCTTGTAGGTTCATATTCAGCATGTCATTTTATCACATTTGTTGCAGACTTTGTAAAATGATCATTGAATTTGTTTCTCTGACACCAAACATTTTACTTCAATTGAAAAGCTGCCAAAATACAGTTATTCTAACTAACCTGTTCCACTTCACTAGATCCTGTTCATATGTCCCATTGCTCGGAAGATTTCTTATGAAGATGAAGGTGATACAAAAACTGCTCAGGAGGTTTTACGTGAGACTATTACCACGCTCAGTCCATTTGTAGATTGGCGCGGCAAAACCAAGCACCTTGTTGAAGATGTGTCTCCATTTGACCGAAATATGTTCATTCAATTTATGAATGCAGGGGTGCTTGTAACTAGTAGTTGCTACACCATTAAAACAGACATTAAAACACTTTCCCTGGCCCTTTCACTGGAGATTGGGACTGAAAGCGGCATGTTTTCAATCGGGATGTTCTCATTGATCACATACAAACGGGCCGGGGTTGACGTTTGGCCGAGGGCAGGGCTTCCAGTTCATTTCTTTTGCTATTCTTACATGGTGCTAAAATTACTCAAATGATTTTTAATTTTGTGGTTACACAAAATGATTGGATTTTTAATATTGTGAGTACTGAACCCACTCACCATGGATTACACCAACTGACAGGGCAAAGGAAGGAAGATTTCCTCCGTGCCCTCTCAGCACCTGTGAAGAGTTCAACAAGACTATTCCCGTTAAAGAAAACAAATAGCTCACTTTGCCTCTTCCGAGGGTTCAATAATATTTTGCCCACTCTGGGTAAACCTGCACATCGTGTTTCAACGCTTTCCTTAAACAAAGTATGTTAAGAATAGCATTTAGAGTAAGTTGTTAATAAAAGAGAACCCTGGCACTAACACTGTAATTAATCATAATTATGCCAAAGCTGACACCAAGGCAGAAAGTTCAAATGCAGGGGGATTATTTCTTCGTTTACCTGTTGATTTATCTCTGCGCCTTTACACACTAAACAGTTAGGATATTGATCGGTTTCTGTTGGTTGTTGAAGTTTTGACTTGTCACCTCATCTCTCCAGTGCTCGGACGATATGTAAACCTTTCTCTGCTCAGCCTTCATTTTTTAGTTTATTTAGTTTAGGGATACAGCATGGAAACAGGCTCTTCGGCTCACCGAGTCCGCACCGACCAGCGATCCCTGCACATTAACACTACCCTACACTCACGAGGGACAATTTACATTTATACCAAGCCAATTAACCTACTAACCTGCATGTCTTTGGAGTGTGGGAGGAAACCAAAGATCTGGGAAACTGGATCACAGATGAGAATACAATACAATACAATATATCTTTATTGTCATTGTACAGGGGTACAACGAGATTGGGAATGCGCCTCCCATACGATGCAATAAATTAATTAATTTAAACAACAACCCAACAAAACAAATTGTAACAGTTTTAAGACAGAATAAAGTGCAAGTAGATCTGTGCCGGTTCACTTTGCGATGTGACCATCCGGCTCAGCAGGACCGGTTCATAGCAGCTATGGCCCTGGGGATGAAGCTGTTCCTGAGTCTGGAGGTGCGGGCGTAGAAGGCCTTGTATCGTCTGCCCGATGGAAGGAGTTCGAACAGACTGTGGCAGGGGTGTGAAGAGTCTTTGTGGATGCTGGTGGCTTTTCTGAGGCATCGTGTGTTTTAGGTGCCCTCCAAGGCTGGTAGCTGTGTTCCGATGGTCCTCTGAGCTCTATGGACTACCTGCTGAAGAGCTTTCCTTTCTGCCTCCGTGCAGCTGAGGTACCACACAGGGATGCCATGTGTTAGGATGCTCTCTATGGTGCAGCAGTAGAAGGTCATCAGCAGCTGTTGACAGGTTAAAACGTACAAACTCCGTACAAACAGCACTCGTAGCTGGGATTGAACCCTGGTCTCTGGTGCTGCAAGCGCTGTAAGGCGGCAACTCTACTGCTGTGCCACCGTGGTAGAGTGTCTTATCATCTTGTCATCTTTGCTAATTGATTTTATTTGGACTTCTTTCTAATTTGCAATCCACTCTCTTTTCATTCTCGGTACCAGAGCATGATTTCCTCGATCGTGAACAGCACGTACTATGCCAATGTGTCATCTGCCAAGTGCCAGGAGTTTGGAAAGTGGTACAAAAAACACAAAAAGATTAAAGGTAATTAGATTCTTCCAATCTTCACTTATTGTTTCTGCTTCGTAAAAATTGGGTCACATTTGGATACCGGCCCCTAGTTTGCTCTACAATATGTGTGGTTCCGAGCTGTTTCATGAGTCACTATTTGTCTTGGTCTCATGCACTAGAATTGGTGATGTACCTCCTCACCTGGTTACATGTCCATAACAATAAAACAGTGAGTTTCCAACCCATATCCTCTCCCGGGGGGAGATTTTGTTTTAGACAATAGACAAAAGACAATACGTGCAGGAGGAGGCCATTCGGCCCTTCGAGCCAGCACCGCCATTCAATGTGATCATGGCTGATCATTCACAATCAGTACCCCGTTCCTGCCTTCTCCCCATACCCCCTGACTCCGCTATCCTTAAGAGCTCAATCCAGCTCTCTCTTGAATGCATTCAGAGAATTGGCCTCCACTGGCTTCTGAGGCAGAGAATTCCACAGATTCACAACTCTCTGAGTGAAAAAGTTTTTCCTCATCTCAGTTCTAAATGGCCTACCCCTTATTCTTAAACTGTGGCCCCTGGTTCTGGACTCCCCCAACATTGGGAACATGTTTCCTGCCTCTAACCTGTCCAACCCCTTAATAATCTTATACGTTTCGATAAGATCTCCTCTCATCCTTCTAAATTCCAGTGTATTTTGGTTCTGTATTTATACAATAGAAGCACCATGTGCCCTGTCCAATGGAAGATAGGCAGTGTGAGGAACAGATCAGACCTTTGCTCTTATTTCAGTGTCAGTCTTGTAACTTTTCCAAAACCTAGGAAACTTAAGAAGCATTTTGGTGAGATGCTGCTGCCAGTACTATTCAATTACATTCTATAGCCTGTTAATCAAGAATTATTGTTCCCCATTCTGTCATTTAATGCATTTGCACACATGAGCACCAATACAGGCCAATATGAAATCAAGGCCTTTCCAAGCTAATGTAATGGATAACCAAGGGCACAGTGGAAGAATTTTTTTTTTGTCAATGGAATTTTTTCTGTAGCATAACATAATTCCTGTGGCTCTCATTCATTGTAAGAAGGGTGCAGTTTGGATGCTCTCTGTAGCCCAAATTGTCTTTATTTCCTTCATTGGTATGACTTCGAAAAAATAGGACATACTTCATATGTCCCACGGCAGTTCTACTCTTCATTCTGGTACACATCTATTATATCTTCCGCAAATGGACTATTCTTGGCCTCCTGTGCTACTGAGACTTGGATCACCTAAAGCAGCCATCCCTGGGCACTGGAAAAATACCACCGATGCTGCCTTCATGAAATCCTCCAATTTCTCTGGACGGAGGGAATCAATGTCAGCATCCTGCCCCAGGCCAACATTCCCAGCATTGAGCCTCCGGTTCCTGTCAGCTGGCTACTTTAAGCAGGCCATTCCCATCAGCAGATTCTCAAAACAAACATATTGTGGCGGCTCCCAAGGGTCGGGCCATACCACTACCGACCCCTCGGCACGGGAATGGACCAGTCCAGGGGGGCGGCCCTTAGCTACGGGTATAAAGGACGGGATTTTAGGCGCGATCTCTCTCTGGCAGACTCGACTGGTCTGGAGAACGCAATAAATAAATCCCTCCCGAAATACCTGGCTCCTCGCCTTTATTTCGGGCTTTTCGACGCGCCACAATATTCTCAAATAACCCTGGTCTGAACTCTGTCAGGCGAGGTGATTACCAAGGACAGAGAATAAGATTCTAGGATGTCTCAAAGCTTCTTTGAAGAAGTGCAACATCCCACCGACTCCAAAGAACCTCTGACCCTTCAGCATTCAAAGTGGAGAAGGAGCATTGAGGATGGCATTGGGAGCACGCAGATGTCCTGCATAAGGTTAGAAAGAGCGCTCAACCTCACAAGGGGACCACCCACCCACCTGAATTCCTGCCCCATTGGTGGAAGATGTCTCCAGTTCCTGCGTTGGCTTCATCAGCCACCCATAAAAACACAATGGAAGCCAGTCATCTTTGATCTCTGCTTCTTCTTCTTCTTCTTCTTGCGTTTGAGGCAGCAGAAGTTCTGAAGCTGCTTCTGCTGTCTCTGTTTGTTGTGGTTCGCCTGACTGAGGTCAGTTGACAGGGCTCACCACGGGGAGGTCGACAACATGGGGGGAGCCCCATCTTTGATCTCGAGGGACTGTCCAAGAAGAATACAATTAGGCTGACAATCCACATTTTGCAGTGCAACCACTAATTAAAGCATCAAGATCGGTCTGAAGAAGGGCCTCGACCCGAAACGTCACCCATTCCTTCTCTCCAGAGATGCTGCCTGTCCCGCTGAGTTACTCCAGCTCTTTGTGTCTATCATTGAGACCACTGAGATGTTTTCCAGTCGGTGACTGAATTAGGGCCCAAGATAGACAAACAACCACAGAGCTCCATAATTATAGTACATTTGCATTTCTTAAGTAGTTAATTTGCCATTTCATCTAATATAGCTGTCAATAGTTTGAATAATTTAAGTCTGCCGTCTCCATCGTGTTCTGTATAAATTACATTTAATCCATTCTTGAATATATTTAATGATTTGGCCTCCACGAAGTTCCATGGTAGAGAATTCCACAAGCTCACCACTCTTTTTCATTACAGTCATAAATTGCCTTCCCTGTATCTTTAAGCTGCAATCTCTGGTTCTGGGTGACAACACTATTAGGAACATCCTTCCTGTGTCTCGCCTGTTCATTCCTGTCAGGACTTTCAATGAAGACCGCTCTCATTCTTCTCAACCCTGGGCAATTGCCCCAATCTCTTTCCCTCTGTCAATCCTGCCACCCCAGGACTAGACACCTTTCCAAATTATTCACATGGCTTGTTCTTCCCAGGCAATTGGTCTTTGATATACCAAGCCTTATTTGATGTAAAGCTTTATTTTTGCTATATTAAAGGATACATGGATAGGGCAAGTTTGGAGAGATATGGACCAAGCGCAGGCAGGTGGGACTAGTGTAGACTATAGTGGTGGGGACATGTTGGGCAGGTTGGGCCGAAAGGCCTGTTTCCACACTGCATCACTCTTTGACTCTATGATACAACATTATCAGCACCATCAGCGTGCCACAGAACTAGATCATCTGTAGAAATGCCACCTTTATCACCCTTTAAATCTTCCAGTTTCTTTGTGAAAAATCTGTTAGAGGGATGAACATTTTGTTGCTGCAGAACAGTCAAAAATCGATAATCTGGCATCTGATTGTTTGGCAATCCTGACAGTCAGTCACCTGGCTCATGCATTAGATATGAATATGCATCAGATGCCAGGGTGAATATTGCTTATACAAGCCCTATAATCTTGAAATTCACCAGGTTCATTGGTAAATTTGGTATACGGCTGCATACCATGTGGAACACGTGAAATAAAAGTGATTGGATATTGATAGATGTAATGTTCAAAGGCCCTCAAGATCTCTATCAAAATCCCAAAGAGGATGAATTATTGGTTTTACTGTAACATGTCCTCTGACATTTCACTGATTCTACAGCTTTGAGCATGTTCAACTGTGCAGATCTTCCTTCGTCCCACTGTTGCTGCCCACCACCTTCCAGCAGGATCTCCTGTGAAACTTTCCTCCGGGAACCAAGCTTCCTGCTCTTCACTGTGGCCCAGTGTAGCCCTGGCTACCTCCCTGCAGGCAATCTGCTGCTCTCACACAACGGCTTTGACAGCTGGCGAGGCCCTACCTCATTGATTGCCATATCTATCACTATTTAGGAACACTCGGGAACAATAGACAATAGGTGCAACAGTAGGCCATTCGGCCCTTCGAGCCAGCACCACCATTCAATGTGATCATGGCTGATCATTCTCAATCAGTACCCCGTTCCTGTCTTCTCCCCATACCCCCTGAATCCGCTGTCCTTAAGAGCTCTATCCAGCTCTCTCTTGAATGCATTCAGAGAATTGGCCTCCACTGCCTTCTGAGGCAGAGAATTCCACAGATTTACAACTCTCTGAGTGAAAAAGTTTTTCCTCATCTCCGTTCTAAATGGCCTACCCCTTATTCTTAAACTGTGGCCCCTGGTTCTGGACTCCCCCAACATTGGGAACATGTTTCCTGCCTCTAACGTGTCCAACCCCTTAATAATCTTATATGTTTGAACGTCTTCAACGTATTCAGTAATACATAGGAGTTGTTTTTAAAAAAAAGAACTTGGAGAGAAAATTGCTAAATTGGTTTCACATATCGTGCACTTAATAAATATTAAATGGAACCTCAGTAAATAATAAACCAGTCTCCTTTAGTTTCTGCTGGCTGTTGAAGCCTGCCATTGATTTGCGTGGGACCACTGGGGTTGCACCAGCGTTAACCTAATACAGGTATAGCAGGCTGCAGAATAATGGTGTCAAAACATGGCGGTGCGTGCATGTGTAATATATGCAGGTGGGCAAGTTGAAGATGCTTGCTGGCTTAGGCCCACCCCACTGCTAGAAAATGTGACCACTGGAGGGAATTTCAGGTAAATCACTTCTAAGCCAGAGTTAATATCAGGAAAGCTCCAAATTATTTGAAATCAGGGTGGAATTGCAGACAGACTAACTTATCGAGGTTCAGAAAGTTATTTCTTCCCTGACAAGTGCAGTGAAAGAACTGCACGTAAAAGCGGGAAAGCACGCAGCACCTGACTGCTTCAATTGGTAAACACCGAATAGCTTCTTCCCTTCTGTTGGTAAACACAAAATGCTGGAGTAACTCAGCGGGACAGGCAGCATCTCTGGAGAGAAGGAATGGGTGACGTTTCCGGTCGAGACCCTTCCTCAGACTCTTCAGTCTCAACCTGAAATGTCACCCATTCCTTCTCTCCAGAGATGTTGCCTGTCCCGCTGAGTTACTCCAGTATTTTGTGTCTACCTTCGATTTAAACCAGCATCTGCAGTTCTTTCTTACACATCTTCCCTTCTGTATTCAGGCTTCTGAACGGTCCTTCCATAAGCTAGGGTGCTGTTCGATTCACCTCTACCCCATTGAGGACATTGGACTTTCTCTAAGGAACTAATGCACTACAGTGCTGAGAACGATATTCTGCATCTTCCGCTTGGCTCTATCTATTGTGTATGAGTTTGAACGGATTGCAATCGTGCTTTATTTGTCACATGTGCAGCTGCACAGTGATATTATTTTTGCATACATTACACATGCAGGTGCCGCCATGCTTGGCACCATTATTCAAAGTCCAAAGTCCGGTCGGGCGCCCGCTCGATGTACAGGAGCAGTTCCCGTGACCCAACATCCTTCTCCTCTCCTGGCCCGGCCATCTTTGTGGCCCGGGGAGGCCTCCTTCAGCTTACCTTTAAGGCGCTGGAGGCATTTCCCCGGTTCACCCTCCTCACACTCTTACGCCCACGTGTCTCACATCTGGTGCCTCCAGCTCCCTCCTGCTTACCCAATCAGGCAGGTACCCAGTTCCACTGGTGGCTCTTAAAAGAGACCTTCATTGTTGGTGTATGTATAGTATATATGTATAGATACGTATGTATTTTTAGAGGGCTTCGAACCGTCATTTGTCAGGCTCAAACTCTCACGTGGACTGGGCGTGATCTGGGCCGACCAATCACGGGATCCACGGGGGTGGGGGGGGGGGGGCGGTCCGTCGTGTGTGGGCGGAGAACAAAACAATTTACCACTAGAATTTGAACTCGGGCATGGGCGCATGAGCGACGGGGCTGTATCGGTTAATGATTAAACAGAGTGTTTACATAACGCATGGACCTCCACAATATATATATATATATACTGTAAGTATGTTTAGATATATGTATAGCATATCTGAGCTGTTATGGTAGCATGGGAAACAAAGCTTTTCACTGTACCTCAGTACATGAATGGTATGTTGGCATTCATAGCAAGAGGATTTGAGTTTAGGAGCAGGGAGGTTCTACTGCAGTTGTACAGGGCCTTGGTGAGACCGCACCTGGAGTATTGTGTGCAGTTTTGGTCTCCTAATCTGAGGAAAGACGTTCTTGCCTTAGAGGGAGTACAGAGAAGGTTCACCAGATTGATCCCTGGGATGGCGGGACTTTCATATGAGGAAAGGCTGGATAGACTGGGCTTGTACTCGCTGGAATTTAGAAGACTGAGGGGGGATCTTATAGAAACATATAAAATTCTTAAGGGGTTGGAGAGACTAGATGCGGGAAGATTGTTCCCGATGTTGGGGGAGTCCAGAACAAGGGGTCACAGCTTAAGGATAAGGGGGAAGTCTTTTAGGACCGAGATGAGAAAACATTTGTTCACACAGAGAGTGGTGAGTCTGTGGAATTCTCTGCCACAGAAGGTAGTTGAGGCCAGTTCATTGGCTATATTTAAGAGGGAGTTAGATGTGGCCCTTTTTGCTAAAGGGATCAGGGGGTATGGAGAGAAGGCAGGTACAGGTTACTGAGCTGGATGATCAGCCATGATCATATTGAATGGCGGTGTAGGCTCGAAGGGCCGAATGGCCTACTCCTGCACCTATTTTCTATGTTTCTATGAGACAATACTAAACCTCACCCTAAACCTAGATCTAGGCTAATGTGCATCCTTTGACACTCAGCAACTCCAAGACGCTCCTGAGGGTCGGGAACCTACTCTGCAAATTTGACAATTTTCCACTAGACTCTTTGCCCCCCATCTCTTGCTATTTCAAGAGCCAAATGCATCCGTGTCCTTTCCTACTGCTTCCCTTCTGATACATGTTAATTTTGGGTGAATACATGCTAACTCCACTTGGAATTAAGAACAATTTCTGCCTCCTTCATCACACAGTAAAGGTGCATCTTCAATGACTACGATATTGATTCCCATTCAGCAAATTTGTCAGTTACCAGGAATTAATGGAATAAGTGGAGAAAAATAATCTAATTTTGAATCAAAATATCCAACATATATATTGTATAAATCTAATTTTTACTTGAGACTTTGTTGAGTTGATTCACAGATATTAACACTTAACATAAAAAGTAAATGTAATAAAATGCAAAGAATACTTTTAAATTATTTATGTCATGTTTACAGCTCTTATCAATTCCTAACGCTTATTTGAAATATTTCTTCCCAGAATATCTCCATTCATGTTTCTTATTTGAATTATATTAGTTCCCATATAGACATAAACAATGTTTTTTATTTTTCCCCTTTTCATTCATTATTTAAAACACTATCTTTATTTTTGCCTCAAGCACCAGGTATTAATATTAACTAATATCATGAAAGATTAATGGGAAGTAAGCTAAAGTTGTATTCAATAGCAATCTAATCCATTGACCATATCATCCTCTGCATGTTTAGGAATATTTTGTTATTTAAATGGTGTCAGCTTTTGATAAATGGATTTTTTGCGTTTCTTTCCTTTCAAAGGTAAGTGGATTATAAGACTTAAAGAAACCTTCTTCGCCTATTACAGTTTCGGGAATGCCTTCTTGTTTGTTTATTTATTTATTTGCTTATTTATTGTTAGAATTTCACTTGCATATTTATGGTCTTTCTCTTTTACTCTCCTAGAATCAGCACAAGACTGGGTTCCCTCAGTGTTTCAATCAAACAGATTATTTAAAGGTATTTTGTCCCCCACTCAACCCCACCTCACCATCTGTAAATGCAGAAATTTCTGTTTATTTATTTGTTGTTCTACTTTTTAAAAAAAATAGATATAAGAGACAAGGTCTGGGCAACAAATAAATATGTTTTTTGTTCTACTCATTTTACTTTACAGTGGCCACAACTGATCACACGTTCTGCAACCTTTAGCATAAATGGAAAATAGACCAGGGCTTGATCAGTGCTCTGGTGATAACATTGACTGTTGGTCTAAAGTGGAGTTTGGAAAACACTCTTATTTTACCCACAAAATGCTGGAGTAACTCAGCAGGTCAGGCAGCATCTCGGGAGGGAAGGAATGGGTGACGTTTCGGGTCGAGACTCTTCAGTCTGAAGAAGGGTCTCGACCCGAAACGTCACCCATTCCTTCTCTCCCGAGATGCTGCCTGACCTGCTGAGTTACTCCAGCATTTTGTGAATAAATACCTTCGATTTGTACCAGCATCTGCAGTTATCTTCTTATACTCTTATTTTACAGTCTCCCCTGAATAATTGTGTTCTAATTTCTTAATGGTACTTTATAAAAAGTAAATGTACTTCCCACATTTTTTGCATGAATGGGAAATAAACTCAGGGACAGGAATACAAAGTGACAAAAAGGTGTCCCATTTTCAAGTGATATGAGACTATGCCTAGCTCTGTATTTTTTTACAATATCAAAGTGTCGGAAAGGCATATATTATTGATGGCCTATGCAAAGATATTGTCAGGTTGTGTCCACGTCCTCAATACTTTCACCGATGCATTCGGTCTGTAGTTACTCCACAGTAAGTCCTGAACAAAAAAGTGAGCACGGACGGCTCGGTGGCACAGCAGTAGAGTTGCTGCCTTAGAGCGCCAGGGGCCCGGGATCGATCCCGACTATGGGTGCTTGTCCGTATGGAGTTTGTACGTTCTCCCCGTGACCTACGTGGGTTTTTTCCGGGTGCTCCGGTTTCCTCCCACACTCCAAAGACGTGCAGGTTTGTAGGTTAATTGGCGTAAATGTTAAAAAAAGACCGTCCCTAACGTGTGTAGGGTAGTGTTAATGTGTGGGGATCGCTGGTCGGTGAGGACTCGGTGGGCCTTAGGGGCTGTTTCTCTAAACTAAACTAAATTAGTAAACTAAATTAAAAAAGTGAGACCGAAATGGTGAATGTACAAACTAATACTCAGCACAGTTGCTTGTAAATGATTATTATAGATACAAAAATTTCAGAATGATGCCTTGCTAAAAGGTGCAGTAAGTAAATGAGTGACGAGAGTAGGAAATGAAGGAGCAAAAGTTGTAACCCAGAGGCTGTGGTCCATCTTTGTTGTCAGGATTATGTAAGGAAGATTGCTTTGCCTCTGGTCCAACTTATCAATGGATAGAAAGTGGGAAATGATTCCGTTTGCTTTCCAGTTTAATAAGCATGCAGGCGTTACAAAAGAAACACTGCAAAATATGTGTAGTTATTTCCCATAACAAATCCGTCCGAGCTGACAGCATTCCTTGCATTGTGGCTTCACTGAATAACCACAGCAGTGTCAGCTCCACACACAGCCAGTCACTAGTTAACATGCTCCTTGAACCTTGCCAATGTTTTAAATGGATGGCAAAAACCATTGCAGCAAATTAACGTCTGTTAATGTCCAATCAGCGTCCTGCCCACAGGTGGGAAACAGGGCAAGCAAACATTTCCATCCTCACTGCCTTCCACGTGCAGTCACTGCAAAGGGAAAGCTTTGTTGCATGATCGTAACAGAGGAATTCAGGCCTCTTATGCGCGCACGTACAAGCTCGATTGTACTGAGGAGGCAGTGCCTCAGTGGACATGTTGTGCATTGAGAGTCACACCAGCAGTATGTAAAAATGAAAACACAGTGTATTGGTTTCATTTCTGAAATGTTTCAATTTGTGCAACAATAAACCTGTTTGGGGCTCTTTCTTTAATGCCTCAGATTATTTGATATTACTTTCCAGGTAAAGCCACATAGGGCAATGGTGCCTTTTGGATTTGTTTCTGAGGTAGATTTGGTTTGTACTGATTTTTACATGTGCATTTTACTGACAATTGATAAGTGTGTTCTATGTTCTTTTAAAAAAATTACTAGTGGAAAGGGAAAATCTGTCGGAGTACTGCGTCCTAGGGCAGCATCAATCGCACCTGACGAACATCAACCAACTGGCAAACTTAGCAAAGAGCACCCAGCAGTCTCCGCATGGACAGCACCACCACAGCCCGCCCATCAGAAGCCAGGCTCCGGGCCTGCAGCCGATCATGAGTCCCGGCCTGTTGTCGCCACAGCTCAGCCCTCAGCTGGTGAGGCAGCAGCTCGCCATGGCCCACTTGATAAACCAGCAGATCGCTGTCAGCAGGCTGCTCGCCCACCAGCACCCGCAGTCCATCAACCAGCAGTTCCTCAATCACCCGCCCATCCCCAGGGCCGTCAAGCCTACCGAGCCTGCCAGCTCCTCCGTGGAAGTCGCCCCAGAGATCTACCAGCAAGTCCGGGATGAGTTGAAGAGAGCTAGCGTCTCACAAGCCGTGTTTGCACGAGTTGCCTTCAACCGTACACAGGTGCGTTTGCCCTCTTTACCGTTGGTGGGGAATTGTTGCTGTAAAAATGTGAATTAATATCATGTCTGACGATTAATTAGTCAGTGCAAACTCAATCAGTAATGGCTGCAGTTTCAGTTGTGGAGGACATGGTTTATTTTTAGTTATCTCTAAACTAAACTAAACTAAACTAAACTAAAGTATACTAAAATAAACTAAAGTAAACTAAACAAAATTTTACTCAGCACTCTACTCTTCCAATTTCACCTCAGAAATGAAAGTAGCCTGAGATATTGATTCCAATCTGCTGAGATTGTCGTATTTTATGTTGAAAGTTCTTGACGATGGGACACCTGGGAAGCTGAAATGGTGAGGCTAGAGGGAATATTTCCATTGCTGTTTTAGCTACCATTATTAACACTGTCAGAGGAGAACTAGGGATCTTGTGGGGAGATCAAATTAACAGCCTCCCACCCTGGTGAAAACCAGGTTGTTCTTTCTAATAAATCATCATTGAAAGCACATCAACATTATTCAGGTGCAGCCAACAAAACAAAGCAAATTCTTTCTACACGGTTTAAGATGTGTAAGAAAGAACTGCAGGTGCTGGTTTAAATCAACAGTAGACACAAAATGCTGGAGTAACAACGAGACAGGCAGCATCGTGGGAGAGGAGGAATGGGTTGACGTTTCGGGTCGAGACCCTTCTTCAGTCTGAAGAAGGGTCTCGACCCGAAACAAGGTCAACTTAACTTCAAGGTCTGAGGAAGGGTCTCTTCAGAGATGCTGTCTGACCCACTGAGTTCTCCGGCTTTTTGTGTCTATCTACACTGCTTCTCTTTTTAATCTGAGACAAGTCAATGTAAGTACAGAGATGTGAATCTGTCAGTGAGATAAGGGAGATAGTCCTGGTTCTATCGGGATGAAGTGCTGGTACCACATGCCTGCAATCATTAGGGCTCGTGTAAAAGCAGAGCCCAGTGCCAATTCAAATTGGCTGCTCTGGACAATCAATAATGTAGAAGGAGGATGGGTGAAAATGGGCATCACCTCTTGAAATAAGATCTGGTTCAATCGTGATAAAAAGATTTTAAAAATAGTTTCTTCACCACACCCCATCCCCTACTCCCACCTCCGAGGCAACACCATTAAAAACAGCCTGTAACTGTGTAAAGGAGCATGTTGCTAATCATGAAGATTAGTTGTATTGGATAATTGTAGAATTCAAGCTATTCTGATAGTCTAAATCAATAATGTTACTGGCCTTTAAATACCTTATAATTTGAGGCATTTACGCTCGTTAATTACACCCTTAGTTCAGTCCATGTATTCACTCCTATTGCCTTACATTTCATTATAATTGTTACTTATTCTTGCTGAGATTATCTTCAAGTATTATCACAGACGAGATGCCTAAGGCTGACTTGCAGCACTGTACGAACAAATGATTTAAAAGTTAGTCCTTCTCATTAAGTCTCCCCTAACTGATAATGCCGTTTGTTGAGAGTGGTCAGATTACAGTCAAGTTATCACCCAAATTTCAGCTAACAAAGTTAACTATTCAACAAAACCTTTGTGTTATAACCCTGCCCGTTGTCTATTCCTGATTTAGCTTCTAATTTGTAAATCCATCTTCGTCCTTGTCACTTGGCTCCAGTAAACATTGGAACTGAGATCATCCTAGATTCCCCTTCATCAAGTGTTTGTGCAGCACAGAATAAAATACCTGCACTGAAAGAGATGCAGATTAACTTAATCCATGTTTGATGGCATAAAAAATATGACCTCATTTTCTTTTAAATATTTTTTGGGTAACTGATGAATCAGTTATATTAGTTTAGTTTAGTTTAGAGATACAGCGCGGAAACAGGCCCTTCGTCTCAATGATTCCGTGCCGACCAGCGATCCCCACACATTAACACTATTCTACACACACCAGGGACAATTTTACAATTATACCAAGCCAATTAACCTACAAACCTGTACGTCTTTGGAGCGTGCAGGAAACTGGAGATCCCGGAGAAAACCCACGCAGGTCATGGGGAGAACGTACAAACTCCGCATAGACAGGCACCTGCAGTCTGGATCGAACCCGGGTCTCTGGTGCTGTAAGGCAGCAACTCTACCGCTGTGCCACCATGCCACCCAATATGATAATAGTAAAAGAGTGAAGGGAAATCATTGATTAAGCTGCATAGTTCAAAATATCCATTTGCAGAAGAATTCAGTGACTACTATGGGTATTAGTTCAGTTCATGCCCAATAATTCCTTCTGGTCCGAACACCAATATTTATCATGCACGCAAAAAAATCTAACCCAGGTTAATCAATATATAATTGAATAAACAAACAGATGTATTAAATTGAACTGGTAGCATGGAAGAAAATTTGTGAAAACCAATTTCACATCTATTTCAGACAGATGTTCCTGGCAGAAGTTCATCAGTTGTTTGTTCAAGCAATACTTTAAAATATTAATACAGTATTAGTGAGGCCACTAACCTATTATGAAAGGATAAAGCCAGCTCATTATTATCAGCAGGAACTCTGAAGGACTTCGAAGAAACTCTCTCCGAAGTGGTTATTGAGGGACAGATCCAATTGTTAAGTGAAAAGGATAGCATGCAGACTTAAGGTGATTACATTTGTCTGGGATACAATTCTTATTCTTGATTATAATCAGGTTAGGATAAGAATAACGATACTCAATTTGCCTAGGCTATTTAACCCAACGAGCACATATATTCCCCAACAGTGAATGATACCCGATAAATGTACATGTTAGTTTGTGTCAAGATTGTGCCTGTTTTCTAAACTCTGCTCTACCTTCCATCCTGCAGTGCCAGGTAAATACTCCTTCTTTATAACCCTGGAGTTAGATGCCATGATTTTGCAACCGTCAACATTTTGATCTCTTGCTCATACCGCATGGAGCTCCCACAGATCTTGCTGTAAAGCTGCCCACCGTAGCTTGCCAGTGAGCCTAGCCTGTTGCTGATGGCTTGGGAACTGCTACCAAAAGAAGTTTACCAGATATCATAAAGTCATAAGGAATAGGAGTAGAATTAGGCCATTCGGCCCATCAAGTCTACTCTGCCATTCAATCATGGCTGATCTATCTCTCCTTCCTAACCCCATTCTCCTGCCTTCTCCCCATAACCTCTGAAACCTGTACTAATCAAGAATCTATCTATCTCTGCTTAAAAATATCCACTGACTTGGCCTCCACAGCCTTCTGTGGCAATGATTTCCACAGATTCACCACCCTCTGACTAAAGAAATTTCTCCTCATCTCCTTCCTAAAAGAACGTCCTTTAATTCTGAGGCTGTGACCTCTGGTCCCAGACTCTCCCACTAGTGGAAACATCCTCTCCACATCCACTCTATCCAAGCCTTTCACTATTCTGTATGTTTCAATGAGGTCCCCCCTCATTCTTCTAAACTCCAGCGAGTACAGGCCCAGTGCCAACAAGCGCTCATCATAGGTTAACCTACTCACTCATTCCTGGACGTGAACCTATGTTATCCTTGTTTCTCAGATAGAAATCCTTAGTTTAGTTTTAGTTTAGTTTAGATTAGTTTAGATTAGTTTAGTTTAGTTTAGTTCAGTTTAGAGATACAGTATGAAATAGGCCCTTTGGCCCACTGAGTACGCACCAACCAATGATCACCGTACACCAGTTCTGCCCTGCACAATAGGGATTATTTATAGAAGCCAATTAACCTATACACCTACACATCTTTGGAATGTGGGAGGAAAACGGAGCACCCGGAGAAAATCCACACAGTCACAGAGAGCATGTAGAAACTCACCCATAGTCAGGATCGGCCCCTGGTCTCCGACACTGTAAGGCAGCAACTCTACCGCTGTACCTCTGTGCCACAGGTTGCCACCACTGTGGTTGTGAGGTTAGAATTGTACTTGACAGCTGGTTTGAGCGTGGGGTTGGGATTGCATTTTGATTTAAAGTTGGGAATAGATTTAATTCAAGGAAAGTTAGATTAGACTGGGGTTTGCAGGCAGCAAGGCAGTCACTTTGCTTAATGTTTTAACCCCCACCTCTTCAACTCCCCCTCTTGCTTGCTTTGCAACTCTGGTCAACCTGGTTAATAGGTTAACCTTTACTTATCCTAAATCTTCTGCAGGCCGACACACCACTCCACCCATCAAACACAAGCTCACCAAGCCTGCAATTTGCTAGTAAGGTCCTGGAGCTCATTTCTGGAGGGGCGAAGATCAAGATTTAGTTGGAGGCACGCAAGGGGGCTGGAAGCTGACAGGCTGAGATTCTTCATAAAGAGAGAGGCTGAGATTCCTGGCTGGGGACCATTGCTCAGAGTGGAGAAGACACATCCAGTACAATGCAAATGTCCGTCCATGAGCTCTTAGTTTAGTTTAGAGATACAGCGTGGAAACAGGCCCTTCAGCCCACCAGTGATCCCCGCACATTAACACTATCCTACACACTAGGGACAATTTACATTTATACCAAGCCAAGTATCGTACAAACCTTTAGGTCTTTGGAGTGTGCGTGGAAACCGAAGGTCTTTGAGAAAACCCACGCAGGTCACGGGGAGAACGTACAAACTCCGTACAGACAAGCACCCGTAGTCAGGATCAAACCCGGGTCTCTGGCGCTGTAAGGCAGTAGCTCTACCGCTGCGCCACCGTGCCGCCCTACGATGGGTACAACACCCTACAATCTTTACAATGAGGGAAGCAATTGTCTCACCACCGCGTCACCAATCATAGAAACTGTGTTAACACTTGTCTGCAACCACAACTGGCCAAACCCTTAAGTACACAGAGGCTGTGTATGTGGATATACAATAAAATTCTTGTAAACTGACAGGATTTTGCAGCTTATTTTGCAAGACAAACTTATGCAGATTGGGTGATGAGGCTGGAAGCCAGTTCTGCACCAGAGAGCCAGGTTTTTAAAAAACTAGATTGCATTTCTTTCAATTACAATTAAATAGAACCACGATAAATCGAAAAGTCATTTGAGCATATTTTACATATTATAAATCCTTGTAAATGCTTGTAAATGCTTGTAAATAAATGGGCCAACTATTTGTCTGCACAAACAATATGTAAATAGAATGAGATGAGTTTAGCCTTTCACTCTGTACAAAGCCATGTGAGTATGTAGGTTAATTGACTGGGTAAATGTAAGAATTGTCCCAAGTGTGTGTAGGATAGTGTTAATGTGCGGGGATCGCTGGGCGGCACGGACTCGGTGGGCCGAAGGGCCTGTTTCCGCGCTGTATCTCTAAATCTAAAAAAAAATCTAAATCTAAATCTATTACTCATTCTGTGCGTGGTCAAGAAAGCCATTCATCCTTCAATGAGTTGCTTAAAGGTGATCTTTTTCCGGTTGTGGATTTTAGCTCTTGCTTAACATTTTTAAACAGAATGGTGGTAAAAGTGTAAAAATGTACTTTTGGCAAGGGGATAAGCCATTAACTGGCAAACAAGCTAAAGAGGCTGGAGTGCCCATGGCCATTCCTGGAAGCCTTCTATATCATAGCGTGCAGACTGCATCCTGCTTGTAGAGTCTTGGAGTGATACAGCGTGAAAACAGGCCCTTTGGCCTAACGTGCCCACACCGACCAAAATGTCCCATCTACACGAGTCCCACCTGCCTGCTTTTGGCCCATGTCCATCTAAACCTGCCCTATCCCAATACCTGTGCAAATGTTTCTTAAATGTTGTGATCGCACCTGCCTCAACTATCTCCTCTGGCAGCTCGTTCCATACACCATGTGTAAAAAAAGTTACCCCTCAGGTTCCTATTAAATTTGTACCCTCTCATGGTAAACCTATGTCCTCTGGTTCTCGAAATCTGACATATGACCTGTTACGTTGAGTAATCCCAGGCTGATGGGTAAAGGAGGATGAGGAAGAAGTTGTCCATGGACCTGCCTCCTCTGCAATGAATGACAAGCTGGAGCAGGCCACTGGACCCTTGTGACCTGCTCCTCTATTCAGTAAGATCGTGGCCACTCATCCTTCCTCATCACCCATTTTCTCCCAAAGAGGTTTGGTGTTTGCTGTGCAGTTTCCTGAGTTCAAATGGAGGGTTTTACTCACATTGTGCTCTCGTGAACATTAAACATCAAACCTGGGACAAGCGGTATGCAGGTTGACTGTCAGACTCCAGTACGATGCATTCTATGGGTTATGAAATGGAAGGACTACACAAGGACCTCATCGTGTTTGCTGGTCATTGAATACATGGCTGACATGTGAGCCAACTTCACATTACTGTCTTTTCCTGGCATTCCTCAACATGGTCGGTTAACAAAAATTGTCAGTTCCAGATTTCAAATTTACAAATGACCTTGCATTGATTGCAATATGTGAGAGTCTCAGATGGAACGTCTGCATATTTTGGATTGGGCACCGACCTACTTTAGTTGTAAAAGTTCTGATGCCAATTTGTGTGTTTACAATGCGACGGTGAACGGTCAGACAGGGAGAAAACTCAAAATGTGTGCACTTTATCAGTGGGTTACTGATGTTGTTTCCAAAAAGATTTTGATATCTTGACATTAGTTGCACTTTTGTACTGCAGAAAGCTAGATGTATGGCGGGAATGTTGCAGTGTATCTGGGAAGTTGTTTGGGGGACAGGCTCTTCAGACTTGATTTGTTTTCTTTACTGACACTGGGTGCCTTCCACACCAGGGCTTGCTATCAGAGATCCTCCGAAAGGAGGAAGATCCTAGAACAGCATCCCAGTCACTTCTTGTAAATCTAAGAGCCATGCAGAATTTCCTGAACCTTGCTGAGGCAGAGCGTGACCGAATCTACCAGGAGGAGAGAGAACGAAGCATGAATACAAACATCTCCGTGGTCTCGCCTTCAGCAGGCAGCCCAGGCACTTCTCGACCCTCTCAGGTACTTAAATCCAAAGTCCTCCATCAAACTTCTTCTTTTATTGATGCAGGAACTAACAGTAGACTTGCACACTTTAATTTTTTTTTTAAATTGACCATGCAGAATACATAAATGTAAACGGCCATCAAAGAAATTAAACCACCAAAATCAGCTGCATTTCTTTCAGTGCGTGTTGAAATATAATTTTTTTTTTTCCATTTCACAGTGATTTCCTTTGTGAAATTATCAGCGTCCATGGCTAGCATAACAATGATATTGATGGTATACAGAGCATACCAGGTTGATATACGTAATGATTAATAAAGAATGAGCTCAATTTCTGGAAGAATATTAAATTGATAATAATTGACAGTTTAGGGGCCTCTACCCATTTACTAATTTTTAGGAGAATTGGTTCTTCCCCTCTAAGAAATTTTGTTTTATCTACCTGTACATGCGCTGTTTTATCAGGTTTCCTCGTATCTTTTTTCCCCCCCCAATTAAATGTTTATTATTACTTGCCGTGGTTTGAGCAGCCTGCCTTAGTGAATTGGCAAACAGCATAAAAAGTGCTTCACTGTGTTTGCATGTCCTGTAGGATTGCTCTGTTCCTGAACAGCAATTATTTCTAATCACAATTAACCTGATTAGAATAATGGACAGGAAGTGTCTTCCGCAGCTAATGTAGTTTGGCATCAGCTGACTGAAATCCACTGATGATTTGTACACAGATGGCAGCTGAAAGCAGTTTTTACTTTAATTTTTTTTTGTTTTGGTTGGTTTCCCTCCTGATAGATCAAGACCTCTGTGTCAACTCCAGATCTTCTAGTCAAGGTGGAGAGCACAAATCTGAACATCACATCGATCATTTACGAGGAGATCCAGCAGGAGATGAAACGGGCCAAGGTCTCCCAAGCCTTGTTTGCAAAGGTGGCGGCAAATAAAAGTCAGGTGAGACTCACATTGATGTCCAGCGTCTCCTGTGATAATCCAGCAATGCCGTTCCTTCTGTCACAGCTGGACATTATCACAGTATGTTTGACCGCAATCTACCTTTAAAATATTTTCTTTGTGATTTTGCCAACGGCATCACACAAGGCAAATCAAGATCCCACTCCAAAATGCCACTTCCCTCCCTTGCTCCCAAATACAATTGTCAAGCTCTCATCTGGAGCATCTGGTGGGAGTTTCCTGAGGTAACCAGTGTTTGGCTCCAGAGGCCACTGAAATCGAATGATTCCTCTTTCAAATCCAGGGCGGATGCACAGAGCTGTTGGTAAGCAGAGAGCAAATTGGTTGATTTGGCCAGAGTGGGAATTCAGTTCAGAGAAGGTGCTGCTTATTGCAAACAGTAAAGATGGCGCGGCGGTAGAGTTGCTGCCTTTCAGTGCCAGAGACCTGGGTTCGATCCTGATTACGGGTGCTTTCTGTACGGAGTTTGCATGTTCTCCCCGTAACCTCCGTTGGTTTTCTCCGAGATCTTCGGTTTCCTCCCGCACTCCAAAGAAATACAGGTTTGTATGTTAATTGGCTTCGTATAAATGTAAATTGTCTCTAGTGTGTGTAGAATAGTGTTAATGTGTGGGGATCGCTGGTCGGTGTGGACTCGGTGGACCGAAGGGCCTGTTTCTGCGCTGTGTCTCTAAACTAAGCCGAAAAAAAAGTTTAACAACTATTAAACAAAGGTCAGTGATGGAAACCAGGGAATTATGTATTGGTCTATTATTGATGGGGAAATTACATGGCAGCGAGAGAGAATGCCTTGAAAATCTTCAGCTGGTTAGAGAGAGCCATCATGGATTTGAAAGAGTAGGTTGTGTGGGATAAACCTGGCTGAATGTTTTGAAAGGTTGACAAAAGTATTGGACAAAAGAATGTCTACAATTGTTTTTATGTGGACTTAGGGAAGGCATTTCAAAAACCCTAATCGCCAGCGACATTTAACTTACATTGGAACTGAGGGCAAGTTAGTCACCTGGTTAAGAATGGGATGAGTAGCACGAGACAGAGTCCAGGTATAATGGGCAGGTGCTCAGATCGATAGCATGAGCTCTGCAGAACCAGGGGCCACAGTTTAAGAATAAGGGGTAGGCCATTTTGACAGAGATAAGGAAAAACTTTTTCATTCAGAGAATTGTAAAGCTGTGGAATTCTCTGCCTCAGAAGGCAATGGAGGCCGATTCTCTGGAAGCTTTCAAGAGAGAGTTAGATACTCTTAATAGTTAGCGGAGTCAGGGGGTATGGGGAGAGGGCAGGAATGGGGTACTGATTGTGAATGATCAGGCATGATCACATTGAATGGTGGTGCTGGCTCGAAGGGCCGAATGGCCTATTCCTGCACCTATTGTCCATTGTCTATTGTCTATTAAAGTATCAACTGTTCACCAAATCTATTCACAACTTTGCTGGTGAGACAGAAAGGTCCAGGTTACATATGACAAAATGATAGGAGACATTATCCACCATGTAGATGGAATCATAGAATTCCAACTGCACTGAAGGGGCCATACAATTAATCAAGTCTTGAGGTAACTCTTGTCAGTGCTATTCCCCTGCACTAAAAATCATTTTTCCTCTCAGGCTTATCCAGTGTACTTTGGAAGGTAGACACTTTCCTTGGTGTAACTCAGCAGTTCAGGCAGCGTCTCTGGAGAAAAAGGATGGGCGAAGTTTCAGGTCGGAACCATTCTTCGGGCTCTTGATCAGACTCTTCTTCGGACTCCAGATACATCTCCCATCCTTTTTCTCCAGAGAGGCTGCCTGACCTGCAGAGTTACTCCAGCACTTTGTGTCTGTCTTCGGTATAAACCAGCATCTGCAGTTCCTCCCTTCACGTTCTTTTCAAGGTACTTTGATTTTGTTGCAACAAACTTATGGGCAACGAATTCTATATCTCAGCTGCACTTTGGTTAAAAGAGTTTTTCATCCAATCTCCCTTGGATCTTTGTCCCATGCTTTATGTCTATATCCCCTGGTCCAAAATTACCTTCTCGCTGTGCAATCTATCCAAAATAAAACAAGGTCAATCATGGTGGAACTGAAAATGAAAGAACAATACGCTCCAACCGGTAAAAAACCGTGAAGCAGAGAGCATCCCAAGGGAGCACAAGGATCATGTACATGCACACTATTTAAAATGTTCATATCTTGAAATGAACACACTTTTAGTTTAGTTTGGTTTAGAGATACAGTGTGGAAACAGGCCCTTTCAGCCCACCGGGTCCGCACCGACCAGCGATCCCCGCACATTAACACAATCCAAAATCCACTGAGGACCATTTTTACATTTACCAAGCCAATTAACCTAAAAGCCTGTACGTCTTTGGAGTGTGGGAGGAAACCGAAGATCTCGGAGAAAACCCACGCAGGTCACGGGGAGAACCTACAAACTCCATACAGACAGCACCCATAGTCAGGATCGAACACGGGTCTCCGGCGCTGCATTCGCTGTAAGGCAGGATCTCTACTGCTGTGCCACCGTGACCGCCCATACATCTGGTATGTGGAGAGCTGTTCTGAGCGCCACACCTTAGGGAGGAAGTATGGGCACAGGAGAGAGGGCAGAATAGAGGAATGATACATGGTCTTCAAAGGTTACAATAGAAGGACGAATCATGCAAGCTGAAGTTATGTTCGCTGAAATTTATAAAGTTAATGGGCTGACAAGTTTGGTTTATTATGGGAAATTAGTGAGATGAATGGAGAGAAATCATTTCCACTCTTTAGAGTATACTAGACCAAGTGGACTCGTTGGGCCCAAACCTCTCCTGCATTGGTGCAGCACCCTGTCCTCCCCCACTCCCCTCTCTCCTCAACCCCCCACCTCCCCCCTCCCTTCTCCCCCACTCCCCCCTTCCCCCCCTCCCTCCCTCCTCCCTCCTCCCCTCCCCCTCCCCTCCTTTTAAACTTTAAAACGTGAATAGCTTTAAAAATATAAGACCGATTTCAATAAAACTACTTGCATTATCACTAAAGTGACGATGGTGAGTAAGGTGGGCCTAAAATTGTCACACTATCGTGTACCGTTTTGGCTGAAGTTCAGTCACAAACAAGATAACAAACGGGAGTTTTAGTATGTAGATGACCACAGGTATCATCCAAATACTAGATGCAGGCCCTTCAAGATTGAAGTGGAGAATCAACCTTCTTCAAGTTAATGGTGGGATACGTTTTTAATGGTCTTGCACAGATGGCAAATATGTTGAACCAGTTGTGATTTTTCACAAGTGAAGTTGATGATTTTTTTGTGATCTAAAGCATTAAGGATTTTGGGGAAAAGGCTGGTAGTTATAGACAATAGACAATAGGTTCAGGAGGAGGCCATTCGGCCCTTTGAGCCAGCACCGCCATTCAATGTGATCATGGCTGATCATTCTCAATCAGTACCCCGTTCCTGCCTTCTCCCCATACCCCCTGACTCCGCTATCCTTAAGAGCTCTATCCAGCTCTCTCTTGAATGCATTCAGAGAATTGGCCTCCACTGCCTTCTGAGGCAGAGAATTCCACAGATTCACAACTCTCTGACTGAAAACGTTTTTCCTCATCTCAGTTCTAAATGGCCTACCCCTTATTCTTAAACTGTGGCCCCTGGTTCTGGACTCCCCCAACATTGGGAACGTGTTTCCTGCCTCTAACGTGTCCAACCCCTTAATAATCTTATACGTTTCGATAAGATCCCCTCTCGTCCTTCTAAATTCCAGTGTATACAAGCCTAGTCGCTCCAGTCTTTCAACATATGTAGTTGGAATTAGATCATGGTCAACCCATGATTTCCTTGAATAGTGGAAGTGGCTTGAAAAGGTAAATGTACGATTCCTGTTCCAGTGTTTCCCGTTCCTTTAAAGGAGGTGCACACTCATCATATTTGCATTTATTTTTGTGGATCACTGGTTTTTGTGCAGTTGTTGAAGAATGGTGTATGCTTCGTGTTATAATTTCATGATGAATCGTAATTCTAAAATCAAGATCCATTCGAATCATCAATTTCAAATATATCTGTCTGGACATGGGATTGTTCATTTACACCTAAGGTATAGCTACTTAAATCGCAATGGTTTACAATATTGTAGCTACTGAAGGCCAAACTTTGACCAGCTCTGGTTTGTGGTTATATATCTCCCTATATTTTCCTTCACATAGTGCAATGGGATGAAGTGAAGGTAATGAGCTCCAGTATTATACAAGGTTCACACTGGATCCAGTGGCATCAAATGACTCCAGCCATTACAAAGGCTAATCTCTGTCCATGTGATAAATGGCTTCCTCTTTGCCTTTTGACTTCGTTCATTGTGAAGTATTCTGATTCGGAAATTCAAGGATCAGTGTACATCACAAGAGCAAAATTATCTCATAATCAGCACCGGGTAACAATGCGACCATTACCTCAAGCATTAAGACCTTAATGCATTAATAGCACCGTTCGCTCTGGGATGTTGGTCCCTTATGAGAATTTCTGCTCAAACAGTACGGATTCAGAAGCAAAACAAACACATGCCTAAGATTATCATTATTTACTAAGCAAAATAAATGCCTATATATGTTATATTGTAATAAATATAATATTTCAGAACTGTTTTTAACCATAATGTAATATCAAGATTCAAATGGTGATTATGCGCTGTTTGACATGCACCTAACCCTAATCTTGGGGCGGCACGGTGGCGCAGCGGTAGAGTTGCTGCCTTATAGCGAATGCAGCGCCGGAGACTCAGGTTCGATCCTGACTACGGGCGCCGTCTGTACGGTGTTTGTACGTTCTCCCCGTGACCTGCGTGGGTTTTCCCCGAGATCTTCGGTTTCCTCCCACACTCCAAAGACGTACAGGTATGTAGGTTAATTGACTGGGTAAATGTAAAAATTGTCCCTAGTGTGTGATAGTGTTAGTGTGCAGGGATCGCTGGGCGGCGCGAACTCAGTGGGCCGAAGGGCCTGTTTCCGCGCTGTATCTCTAAATCTAAAAAAATCTAACCTGCGCTTTCTACTGTGGCTGCCACTACAGACAGGACGCACTCGGTCACTGTTGGGCTCCCTCCCCTTCACCCGCCTGCTGCTGCTTCTCCCCGTCTGTGTCACTTTGTCCGGTCCCAGCTGGACCTCTGCCCCCCCCCCCCACTCAGCGCCTCCTTCTCCCCCAGAGTGGCCGACATACTCTACCTTGGAAGTGGCAGCAGGTGAGAGGGGAGGGAGCTCCATGGTGACCGACTGCATCTTGTAGTTGGCAGCGCCTTGAAGAAAGCACCTCTGGCCTGGGGCTGCAACAACCGGTGAAGAAAGACTCACTGATACAAGACCAGCGGCATTGGCGCCCGGTTTTAATGTGAAACAACACAAAGTGCTGAAGTAACTCAGCGGCTGAATCAGTTTGAGGATGGGTCCCGACGTCGCCGATCCATATTCTCCAGAGATGTCGCTTTACCCTCTGAGTACTCCAGCACTTTGTGTCCTTTTGTGTATTAACCATCATCTGCAGATCTGTGTTTCAACTGCATGCAATGATAATACCGTAATCGGTTATAACCTTAATCGGACAATCACCAATTGCGATCACCATCCTCACCCCTTCCCATGGCCCGTTATAACGAGGGTTCACTGCATTTTCCATTCTCCTGATCTAATCTAGTCACGATTTCGGATGGACGTTCGATTCCATTGACTGAGAGATTGCATCAGGGAAATTGACAATTCCTCAGGCTCTCAGAACATCACTCACCCTCTAGGGTGGTATGCTTTTAAACAAACTTGCCCAGTTGTGGGTTTACATGCAGTTCAATTTCGGGGTGTACTAGATTGATTCCAATATCTTTCACTCCCTGTTGGAATCACTGTTGATCTGATCCAGTTCTTGCCCAAGTGGTATCTTGGATTAGACGAAGAGTGGATTGGCTGTGGTGGACATGGTCTAATTTGGACAGTTTTTGAATTGTCAGTTAGACTGTATTAATTGGTCTAATCTAATCAGACAGACTGTAAATGCACCCGGTTGTGAATTGGATGGATGTTCCGGATTTTACTGGTGAGAATTATCTAGCATTTTGAACTGTGAGGATTTTGAATTGTATGGAAAGTGATTTAGATGGGATGTAAGAAAATATTTATTCACAAAATGCTGGAGTAACTCAGCAGGTCAGGCAGCATCTCAGGAGAGAAGGAATGGGTGACGTTTCGGGTCGAGACCCTTCTTCAGACTGATGGGATGTAAAGTATACCTATTGTGAATTGGGCTTGGATTGAATTGAGCGAATTGTGTGATGGAATTGGGATGGGTAAAATTGGATTTAAAGTGTATGAATTTGACAGGGTGCGGTTAACTTTATATTGTTTAAATTGGATGGGCTGTGTGTATGATGGATGGGATATAAATTGGATGGGTGTGATAATTTGACAGGATGTGAATTAAATAACCTAACCGTGTGAGAGGGAGGGAGGGAGGATTGGGAGGATTGGGCAGGATGTGTATTTAGCTTGGTACGAGTTGTAATTCTGCTTGTGCAATTCAAAATATTTTGAATTGGGCAGTGCACAGATCATGCATTATGTACATTGGACAGGGTACAAATCAATCAGTGTAAATGAAGGTGCGGATGTCAAACAAGGTTATTGGATTGGGTGTGAATCATTATGGTTAGAACTGGTTCGGGCTGTAAATCCAGTGTGGTGTCAATCAGACAGAATGTATATTAGATTTTAAATTTGGGCATGGTGTTTTTCTTCAATTTGCTTTTCATTTGCATCTGGACATCGCTGGCAAAGGCAACATGTATTGCCCGATCCCTCGTTGCCTCGAGAGATGGCGGTGAGCAGCCAACTTTACTGCAGCTGTTCTGTTGAGAGTTGTAGGATGTAGACCAAAATGGTAATGAAGGGCAATGATGAAAGACAATGATATATTGGAAGTAGATTAAGTTTGGACAGTGTGTGACCAGGAGGGGATCTCGTAGGTAGCGGTGATGTGCGCACGTGCCAGATTTACGACATGCTGTTGGAGTAGCCAGGAGAGTAACTGCGTGTATATGTTGGAGATGACAGTCACTGCAGCCATTGTGCACCAGTGATGGAGGAGATAAATATCTTTATGTAATGTCAATCTGTCACTCTTGACTTGTGCCTTGAAGGCTTTGGATGTGGAGAAGATGTTGGATGTGGAGAAGATGTTGGATGTGGAGAGGATGTTGGATGTGGAGAGGATGTTGGATGTTGGATGTGGACAGGATGTTTCCACTAGTGGGAGAGTCTGGGACTAGAGGTCACAGCCTCAGAATTAAAGGACGTTCTTTTAGGAAGGAGATGAGGAGAAATTCCTTTAGTCAGAGGGTGGTGAATCTGTGGAATTCTTTGCCACAGAAGGCTGTGGAGGCCAAGTCAGTGGATAGTTTTAAGGCAGAGATAGATAGATTCTTGATTAGTATGGGTGTCAGGGGTTACGTGGAGAGGATAGGAGAATGGGGTTCGGAGGGAGAGATAGATCAGCCATGATTGAACGGCGGAATAGACTTGACGGGCCGAATGGCCTAATTCTGCTCCAATTCCTTATGATGTTATGAATGTCTGGATGGGCATCATTTGGCAACGGACACAAACAGCCTGTCTAACCCGCACTAGTAGCCATGGTTGCTCCAATTTAGCTTCTGTTCAATGGTAAGCCCCAGGGTATGGATTGTGATGGTCTTGGTGATGATAATAGGTCAAGAGTAGGTGGTTAAAACACTTTCTTATTGGAAATTATCATTGTCTAGTACTTAAGTGGTGCAAATACTATTTTTTATTTATCAGCCCTTACCTGAACAATGTTTGGTCTTTCTGATGCTGGCGACAGACAGCTTCTCCTGGCAAGGTTGCAAACTATAGAGTTATCTGACCTAATCTGACACCATTGAGATAATAATCTGCCTCCTTATTTTTGCCGCCAAAGTGGATAACCTCACATTTATGCAGTATAATGTAGATAAATGTGAGGTTATCCACTTTGGCGGCAAAAATAAGGAGGCAGATTATTATCTCAATGGTGTCAGATTAGGTAAAGGGGAAGTGCAACGAGACCTTGGTGACCTTGTACACCAGTCACTGAAAGTAAGCATGCAGGTGTAGCAGGCAGTGAAGAAAGCTAATGGCATGTTGGCCTTCATAACGAGAGGATTTGAGTACAGGAGCACAGAAGTCCTTCTGCAGTTGTATAGGGCCCTGGTGAGACCACATCTAGAGTATTGTGTGCAGTTTTGGTCTCCTAATTTGAGGAAGTACATCCTTGCTATTGAGGCAGTGCAGCGTAGGTTCACGAGGTTAATCCCTGGGATGGAGGGACTGTCGTATGAGGAAAGATTGGAAAGACTAGGCTTGTATTCACTGGAGTTTAGAAGGATGAGAGGGGATCTTATAGTGACGTATAACATTATAAAAGGACTAGACAAGCAAGATGCAGGAAAAATGTTCCCAATGTTGGGGGAGTCCAGAACCAGGGGACAGTCTAAGAATAAAGGGGAGGTCATTTAAAAATGAGGTGAGAAGAAACATTTTCGACCAGAGAGTTGTCAATTTGTGGAATTCACTGCCACAGAAGGCAGTGGAGGCCAATTCACTGGATGAATTTAAAAGAGAGTTGGATAGAGCTCTAGGGGCTAGTGGAATCAAAGGATATGGGGAGATGGCAGGCACAGGTTACTGATTGTAGATTTATTCACAAAATGCTGGAGTAACTCAGCAGGTCAGGCAGCATCTCGGGAGAGAAGGAATGGGTGACGTTTCGGGTCATGCATCTGCCCACTCACACAACCATCCCGAGATGCTGCCTGACCTGCTGAGTTACTCCAGCATTTTGTGAATAAATCGATTTGTACCAGCATCTGCAGTTATTTTCTTATACTACTGATTGTAGATGATCAGCCATGATCACAATGAATGGCGATGCTGGCTCAAAGGGCCAAATGGCCTCCTCCATCACCTATTTTCTATGTTTCTATGTTTCTCTGCACACAGAAGCAGGTCTTATGGCCCACCATGTCCATGGTGACTATTGCACCCATCTTTCCTCATCGTATTTAGCCATATTATGTCCATAAGCTCCTAGCCTTGGGAATTCAAGTAATTGTCGAGATGTTTCTCAAAGATAGAGTAACTCATCCCTACCTTGTCAAAGGCAATTAGGAATGGGTAATATTATTGATCAGCGAGCATCTCCACTTCTCATTGATAAAGCAACTAAAGATGGTTGGGTCCAGAACACCTGGGTTGGGTTGATCTTCAACAAACACAACCATCTTCCTTTGTCCAAGGTACAGTTTCAAACATTGTACAATTTTGCCTTTGTTGCTGCACTGGGTCAAGTGCTTCAGCCAATGCACAAGGCAAGTCACTCTCACTTAACTTCAAGAAATCAGCCACTGGGCCTGAGCAGTCCCAGTCAAATGCAGGAACAGTGATCATGGAAGGATTACAAATAATCTGTAAATCATGCATAACGTTAATTGATTGGAGTCTGAATCATACCAATAAATATCAAACAGATTCTAAATCATACTCAATGTAAATCAAACGGCCTCAGTCAGTCTGAAGAAGGGTCTCGACCCGAAACATCACCCATTCCTTTTCTCCAGGGATGCTGCCTGACCCGTTGAGTTACTCCAGCATTTTGTGTCTATCTTCGGTGTAAACCAGCATCTGCAATTCCACCTTATAGTTATTTCATTTAGGATGTTAATCATGTAGTGTGTGATGTGGTATCATTTGCACAGTGTGTAAATCAAACTGAGAATAAATCATGTAGGGTGTAAATCACTTGGAAGTGCAAATTATGTCAGACAAGTGGACTATAATATCATATTGGGTTTAAATCAAGCAGACCGTAAATTGAATGAAGTGCAAATCATCTAATGTGCAAAACAAATGAACTGTATATCATGCAGGGTAAATTAATGGTGTGTAAATGACACAGATTCAAAACCAAGTAAATTGTAAATCATCCAATCTGGTCAATTCAATGAAGTGTTATCGAACAAGGAGAAAATTGGATAGAGCTTAAACTAGACAGGGTGTAAATCAAATAGCTATATATCTTGCAGAAAGCAAATTAAACTAAATTAACTTCATGGAGTGTAAATCAAATGGGCTGTAAATTATGCAGGTTGTAAATCAGAAGGAGTAAATGGTACAGAGTATGAATTGAGTTGAGTGTAAAACATAAAGTGTGTAAATCAAGTGGACTGGAGCTCGTTGTGTGTGCAAAAGAGACACTAAATCATTCAGTGTGTAATTTGTGCAGTGTTTAAACTGGAAGGAATGTAAATTGGACTGGAAGTTATGCTGGGTGTAACTTGAATGAACTGCAAACTACAATTAGTAATATGAGTAGTCTGTAAATTGCACACTGCGTAAAACAAATGGACTGAAAACTATTCAGAGTGCAAATTGAATGGAGTACAAATTGAGCAGGCTGTAAATCAAATGATTTGTACCATCAAACAGGGTCTCAATCAAAAAAAGTACAGATTGTGCAAATTGGAAGGAATGTAAATCATATGGAGCGTAAAACAAATGGATGTTAAATCATGCGGAATATTTAAAGGACTAAAGGTCTCTAAACTGTATAGAGTGTAAAATTTAATAATGGTGTAAAGCGTTCACTACTTACATCAAATGGACTATAAATCTTATGGTTAGGAAATAGGTTGTAGTCCAAGGTGTGCAGATCACAAACTGATGAGAGTGAAAATCACACCATATATACCTCAAATAGATAACAAATTATAGAGTGTACAAACTGGATGCATTATAAATTGTAGAAGTGTTTACATTGCACGTGAACCATACAGTGTGTAAATTGGATGGAGTATAAATTGTAAGGCGGTGAGTTAGATGGGGCATTAATCGACCACTGTATGATATAAAGGGACTGCAAATTAGCCAGAGTAGAAATCAAATGAAATGCAGTTTGTCCAGAGTGTAAATCAAATGGATTTGTAAACGGTGCAGGTCTTAAATCAGATGGAGCCTCCGTCATAGAAGGTGTAAATTGGATGGATTGGGTTTGATACAGGATGTGCATTGTCAATTGTACAACGAGTTAATGAGATGGTCTGTAATTCATACAGGATTTACAGCTACAGGATTTCATTTTCATGGAGCATAAATTATGCGAGATGTAAATCAAAAATTGAGAGATTAAGCAGACAGATTTTATAGTCCACAAGTTCAAAGAATGAGAGTTAATCTCACTGAAACATTCAAAGTTCTTACGGGGCGTAACAAGGTAGATGCAGGAGTCAGTAATGGGTGGATGGAAATGAGAAGATGTTTGTTCACCCAGACTGGAGTGAATATTTTGAGTTCAATATCCAATGGTTGAGTATATTTACGACAGACATCAGTAGATTGTTGGACATTTAAGGACATGGGGATATGAGAAAAGTATAGTGAAGTGGTGCTGAAGTTGAAGATCATCCATGATTTTGCAGAGGGGCAGAGCAGATACCAAGGCCAAAAGCTCTACTTGTGCTTCTGCCTATCAGTCATAGAAACAGGCAGCATGGAAACAGGCCCTATGGCCCAACTCATCAATGCCAACCAAGATGCCCCAACCAACGTCCCTAACTTCAGATGGTTCCTCTGTCCCTCTCTTTCCCCTCCCCCTTCCCAGTTCTCCCACTAGTCTTCCCGTCTCCTACTACATCCTATCTTTGTCCCGCCCCCTCCCGTGACATCAGTCTGAAGAAGTGTCTCGACCCAAAACCTCACCCACTCCTTCTCTCCCGAGATGCTGCCTGACCCGCTGAGTTACTCCAGCATTTTGTGTCTGCCCCAACTAAGCTCGTCCCATTTGCCTGTCACTCATGTACTTGTCCAGATGTCTTTTAAATGTTGTTATTGTACCTGCCCACTCTGGCAGTTCGTTCTGGAAACCCACCATGCTCTGTTTGGAAAAGGTTGCCTCTGAGGATCCTGTTAAATCTTTGCCCTCACACCTTAAATCTATGCTCTCTAGTTCTTGCTTTCCTTACCATGGGATAAAGATTGTGTAATCACTGAAACCCTTTCCCTCATGATTTTATACACCTCTCTAAGATCAGCCCTCAGCCTCCTGCACTCCAAGGAATAAATTCCTATCCTGCCCCAACATCTCCCTGTAACTCAGTCCCTTGAGTCTTGGCCCAATCCTCACAAATCCTCTCAGTGCTCTTTCCAGCTTAATGGCATCTCTCTTATTGGAAGGTGATCAAAAGTGAACACAATACTCCAAGTGTGGTCTCACCAACGTCTTGTACAACTGTAACATAATGTCCTATTTTCTTTACTCAGGGAGCCAACACACCAACCTGGAGTCCCATTTGCTGCCCCAGAATCGCCTGTCCGTCCCCCAAACTGATGAGTCTCCTATCACTATAGCCCTGCCTCACTTCACTCTACCTTACTCTGCTGCAGAGCCAGGTCTGGTGCCAGGGACCTGGCAGCTGCTGCTACACCTCTGAACGGTCGTTCCCTCCCAATACCATCCCAAAGGGTTCACTTGTTGTTGAGAGAATGGGCCCTGGGGGTTCCTGCACTCTCTGCCTACACCATTGCTAGTGGGCACCCATCTATTCTCTTGCCGTACCTTGCGTGTGACCGCCTCACTATAACTCCTGTCTATGAGGCCCTCCATGGATGTTTGTGAGGTTGTCCATTTTAAAAGATAGTTCGATATAGGTTTTTGGGCTAAAGGAACCAAGGGCTATGGGGAAAAAGCAGGAACGGGGTACTGATTTTAGATGATCTGCCATGATCATATTGAATGGTGGTGCTGGCTCGTAGGCCCGAATGGGCTACTCCTGCACCTATTTTCTATGTCCAGCTACAGCACCAGTTCCCTCATGTGGTCAGTCGGGAGCTGTGGATGGAAGAACTTCCCCAGCGACACTGGGAATCTCCCTGACTTCCCAAATCATGCAGCAGGAGCAATGTGATGCCCCAACTGCCAGCCCCGACTGCACTAAGACCAAGGAAGAGTGACAAAGCCTTATCTCACCGTTACCCTCCGCTCAGCCTCCTGGCCGAAGCCTCACAAGTCAAAGCCTCACCCTCATGCACAGCACTCGCACCTCAACGCACAGCTCCTCCCAAACCAGCCACTCCCAATAGGCCGCTCCACCTGCCTTTCACACACCAGTGGGAGCAGTCACTCCTGGACACTTAACATCTCCAGTTCTGCTCCTCCTTCCCTTATGTTCAAATGGATGCTAAATAGTCGAGGGTATAAATTAGATGGCATCTAAGTCATACAGATTATTAGTTGAATTGGCCGGTAACTTTGCAGGTGAAAATCTCACGAACGGTATTTCATGCAGGATAGAAATGAATGGAGGGTCAGTTATGCAGGGTTACAATCGGGAGAGCTGTAAATGTAGAGGTTTAGTTTAGAGGAGATACAGCGCGGAAACAGGCCCATCAGCCTACCGAATCCGTGCTGACTGGCGATCCCCACACACTAACACTATCCCACACACACACACACACACACACACACACACACACACACACACACACACACACACACACACACACACACACACACACACACACACACACACACACACACACACACACACACACACACACACACACACACACACACACACACACACACAGTGGGGACAGTTTACAATTTTACCATGGCAATTAGCCTACAAACCTGTACGTCTTTGGAGTGTAGGAGGAAACTGGAGCTTCCGGGGAAAAGCCAAGCAGGTCACGGGGGGAATGTACAAACTCCGTACAGACAGCAGCCGTTGTCAGGATCGAACCCGGGTCTCTGGCGCTGCAAGGCAGCAGCTCGAAGGCTGCACCACTGTGCTGCTCCAGGTTTTGGATTGGATGGGAGGGGGTAAACCACACAGAGCATAAATCCCAGCTCTGTTGAAGGATCTTTGAACTGAAGCATGAACTCTTTTTCTCTTTCCATTGATGCTGCTTGATTTGCTGAGTGTTTGCCATTGTTTTTAAGTTTTTATTTTACATCTGCAGTTTTTTTTTGCCAAGTGTTAGTTGTTCAGGGTGGAAATCCATTGCACTGTAGATTATATGGTGTAAATTGGATGGAGTTAAATCATACATCGCGTAAAGTGGATTGAGTGCAAATCTTTAAGGTTGTAAATCAAATGGGCTATAAATGATACAACTTGTAAATCAGATTGATTGAATATTATATAAGGAGTAATTGGATGCAGTCCAAAAAATAAATGGACTGTATACCCATCAACAAAGCACAAAGTGCTGGAGGAACTCAGCGGATCAGGCAGCCTCTGCAGAGGTAATGGACAGACAACGTTTTGGCTTCCGACTGATCCCGGTATGATTTACAGTCTATTTATTTTGCATTATTGATATTCTGTCACATTTACAATCTGAGGGATTTAGAGTCTATCCAATTTTGATTTACAGCCTATTTGATATTCACCTTGTGTGATTTGCACAACACCCAGTTTAAATTACCCGCTCCAACTCTGGTTTGTTTAACTTGTATTCAGTCTGATTTATACCCTTTCCGATTTGTACCCTGTATAGTTTGCATTCAATGTGTTTTAAACCCTCTGTCAGTTCCAGGCCATTTGATTTATACAACATCCAGTTTACATGCTCTAAGATTTGGAGTTCATTTCACTTACAATTTAATATCACCTTGATTAACACCCTCTATAATTGATAAACCATCCAGTTTACTTAGAGAATGATTGGGAGTCCATTTGATTTGTGTCCTGCTACACCATCTATGATTAATACCCTGTCCAATTTATGGTTTACACCATTCATGATATTTTCCCTGTACAATTAATGCTCCATTTACTTTACACACTGAAGGATTAACATCTGCTCAATGTATATTCTTTTTGATATGTACTGTGATGGGTATACACACACAACTGCAAATGCTGGAATATTGAGCAAAAAGCAAACTTCAGTGGAAGAACTCATTGGGTCAGGCAGCATCTGATGAAAGAATGGATAGACTGGGTTTATATTCACTGGAATTTAGAAGGATGAGAAGGGATCTTATAGAAACATATAAAATTCTTAAGGGATTGGACAGGCTAGATGCAGGAAACATGTTCCCCATGTTGGGGAGTCCAGAACCAGGGGTCACAGTGTAAGAATAAGGGGTAGGCCATTTAGGACTGAGATGAGGAAAACTTTTTTCACCCAGAGAGTTGTGAATCTGTGGAATTCTCTGCCACAGAAGGCAGTGGAGGTCAATTCATGGGATATTTTCAAGAGAGAGTTAGATATAGCTCTTTGAGCTAATGGAATTAAGGGATATGGGGAAAAAGCAGGAATGAGGTCCTGATTTTGGATGATCAGCCATGATCATATTGAATGGTGGTGCTGGCTCGAAGGACCAAATGGCCTACTCCTGCACCTATTTTCTATGTTTCTATCTGTGGAGGGAAATGTGCAATGATAGATGGATAGATCTGCCTGTCACTTGCTAGGTCTTGCCTAATGCCTTCCCCTCACCTTTTAGTACCAGCTACTGTATTTTCTTTGTACTCCATCAGTCTGTAGAAAGATCCCATCCCAAATTGTCACTGCCCATTTCCCTCCACAGATACTGCCACACCCGCTGCGTTCCTCCAGGAGTTTCACTGTTGCTATTTATCAAATGGCTCGTTTATGAAAATTGGATGATCTGTAAATTATTAAATGTGTAGATCGGAGACGGTGAAAAAATCACACAGATAAATCAGAAGGACTGTAAATTGTATAGAGTTTAAATTGAATGGGCTGGGAAATGTATATCGAGAATCGAATAGACGGCGTGGAAATCATACAGAGTGTAAATAAAGTGGACAATATATCATGCAGGAAGTAATTCAACTGTAAATTATGCATGTTGTAATTCAATTGGATAATAAATGATGGAGAGTAAAAATTGAACTGAGAATCTGTCGTACAATATGTAAATTGGTTAGTGTGTAAATTATGAGTAAATGGTCTGAGAATTATGCAGGCTTTACATCATATAACGCATATTGTATATCACAAAGGTTGTAAACTGCATGGAATGTAAAGCATAAACAGTACAGACCAAATGGAATTAAATTGATCACTGTAGAGTGGATAGATTGGACTCTGCAGGGTGGAGACGAGATGGATTGTAAATTGTACAACACAGAAAGTAGATCAGCTACAGTCGTTGAGATTAGTTTATTGTCACGTGTACCGAGGTACAGTGAAAAGCTTTTGTTGTGTGCTATAAATTGTGCAAGCAGTAGGTTGGATGAAGTGTGAATTGTGAAGGATGGAAACGGCAGTTTGCGTAAGATAGAAAAATAGAAACATAGAAAATAGGTGCAGGAGGAGGCCATTGGCCCTTCGAGCCAGCACCGCCATTCATTGTGATCATGGCTGATCATCCACAATCAGTAACCTGTGCCAGCCTTCTCCCCAATATCCCTTGATTCCACTAGCCCCTAGAGCTCTATCTAACTCTCTTTTAAATTCATCCAGTGAATTGGCCTCCACTGCCTTCTGTGGCAGAGAATTCCATAAATTTATAACTCTCTGGGTGAAAATGTTTCTTCCCACCTCAGTTTTAAATGGCATCCACTTTATTCTTAGTCTGTGTCCCCTGTTTCTGGACTCCCCCAACATTGGGAACATAAGATGTAATCATGCAAATTGAATGGATACTAAATCACACAGGTTGAACGGAAAAAAAAATGGGAATCAACTACAAATTCGAGATTTAGCAACTCTAAATGAAATAGACAATAATTTGTGAAAGGTAAAATTTGGATGGACAGAAATGCCCGCAGGGTGTAAACCACAGACTATAAATCATGCAGAGAACAAATTATGCAGCACTTTGTGCAGGTAGTAAATTGAATGGAATGTAGATTGTACAGTGAACACAATGTGAGTTCACCAGCTGTAAACTGAATGAACTGTAAATCATAAACTAGATAGAGTACAAATTATCGATAGATAAATCATATGGGCTCTTAAGTTGTGCAGCAAGTGAACCAGGTGAATTGTCAAATCATGTTCGGTGCAGAGCAAAAAGAAATTAAATTATATGGTGTGTGAATTATTTTGTACGAAATGTACAGTATTTAAATCAATTGGCCGTTGAATTATACAGGTTCGAAGTAAAATGATTAATAGGTCTTATGCAATGTAAACTGGATTGAGTGTAAATTATATACAGTATATGTAAGATGGAACTGCAGATGCTGGTTTAAACCGAAGATAGACACAAAATGCTGGAGTAACTCAGTAGGACAGGCAGCATCTCTGGAGAGAAGGAATGGGTGACGTTTCGGGTCGAGATCCTTATAATTTGGATGAAGTGTAAATTGTATAGTCTTGAAATCAGTCAGTAATTTGTACAGGATGTAAAGTGAACGTTGTATGGTGTAAGTCAGATAGACTGTAAGTCCTGCAGGATTATAAATCGTACAGATATAACTTCTTTGGGACAGCTATAAGAACTTAAAAACATATGAAGTCAAAGCAGGAGTAGGTTCTTCATGCCTTCTCTGACATTCAAGAAGATCATGGTGACTTCAAACTCAACAGGACTCTTCTGCACTAACACCCTATCCTTGAAGATCCAAAAATCTATCCACGTCCGTATTGAATGTACTCAATGACTGGGCCTCCTTCATACAGTAGCCCTTTTGGGGGAAGAATTCCAAATATTCTCTGCCCTCTGAATAAAGAAATTCCTTCTTGTCTCTGTCGTGTTTGATGTTCCCCTCATGTTGAGGCTGGTTTGAGGCACCCCAAGCTACGACAAACATTATCCCTGCATTTATCCTGCCAAGCCTATAAAATATTTATATGTTCTTCTATTTGTATGTTCCTCTCTTTTCCCCAAACTCATTTGCGTTTAAACTCTTCTCAAACAAAATGCCCACTATCCCTTAAATCATGCTGGTGAAACCTCATTGCACTCATTTCATTTCAAATATATCCTTCGTTTGATGTGGAGATTAGATCGGTGGACAATATTCCAGGTATTGTCTCATCAGAACCCATGTTTAATTGCAGGAAGATATCGTTATGCCATTGGTCTTATTTTTAGGTTTGTTTAGAGATACAGCATAGAAACAGGCTATTCTGCCCACCGGGTCCTCGCCGACCAACGATCCCCACACACTTGCACTATCCTACACACACTACCGACAATTTACAATTTTACCAAAGTCAATTAACCTACAAACCTGTCTGTCTTTGGAGTGTGAGAGGGAAACTGGAGCTCTCATGGAAAACCCACACAGGTCACGGGGAGAACGTACAAACTCCGTACAGGCAGCACCTGTAGTCAGGATCAAACCGGGATCTCTGGCGCCGTAAAGAAACAACTCTACCTGTGTGCCACCTTGCTGCCATATTCTTTCACAGAAAAGGCCAACAGAGCATTTATCTTCATAATTGTTTCCAGTGCCCTCATGCTAACCTGTAGTGGTTTGTATACGAAGACATCTCAGTCCCTCTGAACATCAACACCTTTCAACCTTACAGCTATTAAAAGTTTGCTTTTCTACTCTGTAAACCAAAGGAATGACCCTTATTATCACCATTATATTCCATCTGCCATGTCTTCGCCTATTGACATAGCCTGTTCATATCTCCCTGTATTCTTTCTTCAGCCCACATTGCTAGCTAGTTTTGAACCATCACCAAACTTGGATATACCCTCTCAATCACAACATTGGTGTAGATTGCAAACTGATAAGGCTCCAGCACTGATTGGCATCAACCCTCCCCTATTTGTTATCTATTAACCAATCCTTAATCCAAACCGGTATGTCACTCTGAATCCAATGAGCTCCAATAGACAATAGACAATAGACAATCTGTTTTACTAAACTCTTGTCTGGCAGCCGATTGAAGGCCTTTTGAATGTTTAAATACACCGCATCCACCTTTTTTTATTCTGCTAGTTGCAACCTTTAAAATCTCCAACAGATTTATCGAATTCAATTTTTTTTCATAAATTAGTTGCACCATATTTCACGCATGATGTAAATTGGACGAAGTGTATATCATCAAGGTGCAAATCAGGTTGACAGTATATTTTACTCACCACTCTTCTCTATGCCAGTGAGACCTGGACTGTCTACAGCAGACATGCCAAACAGCTCAACCACTTTCACTTGAGCTGCCTACACTGACTCCTTCACATCAGGTGGCAGGACAAAACTCCCGACACGGAGGTCTTGGAACAGGCCGGAATCCCCAGCGTCCACACCCTCCTACGGAAAGCCCAAGCCAGGTGGGCAGGCCAGGTCATTAGAATGCCCGAGAGTCGACTGCCAAAACAGCTTCTGTATGGAGAACTGTGTCAGGGCAAGCGCTCAGTAGGAGGACAGAAGAAACGGTTTAAGGACTGCCTCAAAGTGTCCCTCAAAGACTTGGACATCAACCTCAGCACTTGGGAGTCTCTTGCTCTGGACCGTCCAACCTGGCGCAGCAAGCTCACCACAGGAGCCCGTGCAGCAGAGAACAGACACACTGCAGAGGCCCAGAGGAAACGCACCGCGCGCAAGGCCCGGGCTACCTCCACTTCCACTGCAGCACCCATCCACTTGTGTCCTACGTGTGGGCGTGCCTTCCGGGCCCGGATTGGCCTCACCAGTCACTTCCGGACCCACAGTCACCAATCCTCCAACTGAAAGTGAAGTCATGGTCATCTTCGAACCCGAAGGACGAACAACAACATATATTTTTTATTTTTTAGATTTAGAGATACAGCGCAGAAACAGGCCCTTCGGCCCACCGGGTCCGCACCGCCCAGCGATCCCCGCACACCAACACTAGTCCTACACCCACTAGGGACAATTTTTTAAAACATTTACCCAGCCAATTAACCTACATACCTGTACGTCTTTGGAGTGTGGGAGGAAACCGAAGATCTCGGAGAAAACCCACGCAGGTCACGGGGAGAACGTACAAACTCCGTACAGACGGCGCCCGTAATCAGGATCGAACCTGAGTCTCCGGCGCTGCATTCGCTGTAAGGCAGCAACTCTACCGCTGCGCCACCGTGCCGACCTATATATTTTGCAAGATATATACTGGTTTGATTATGAAATGTAGAGGGTGTAATTTGGATAGAATGTTCGGCCTATTGAGAGTGTAAATCGAAAGTATTAGAATTATAGGTATTGTTTAGAAATTGAAATTCATGCCAGCCACTCAGAGTGTAAAGGAATTTTCATTGTACCTCTACCTCATTATTTGCCCAAATGACAATAAACCTGACTAAATCCAAAGAAACCAATATCTTGGAGACACAAGAAACTGCTGATGCTGGAATCTTGAGCAAAAAAAAAAGTGCTGAAGGAACTCAGCAGGTCAGGCAGTATCTGGGGAGGAAATACAGAGATGACGGGGTCGGGTTCCTTCAACAGACTGATTTTGAATAACTCAAAATCCATGCATATTACAAGTGAAATTAATTTTATATAGTGTAAACTAGATGGACTGGATATTGAACAAGGTGTGAATAGAATGGAATGCAGATTGCATAGTGTTGAAATTAGATGGACCTAATTTCCTACATTGGATTGGATTTTCTGAAAAGCAGGCTGGTGTAAACCAAATCGCCTGTAAATTGTACACGGTGTAATCAGGATTGTGTGTAAATCGGCCAAGGTGTAAATGGATTGTTAATTGGGTGACCTGTCAAGCATGCAAGATGTAAAACAACACTGCAGACTCTACTGGGTATTAATTGCATGTCATGTCATAAATTCAGTGTGTAAATCAATTGAACTCTATATTGTTGAGGCGGTAAGTGAAATGATCGCTATCTTAGCGCAAGCAAACAGGATGCACAGTGTGAAATTAAATAGACCCCAAATCACTTGGAGTGTAAATTAAACAGTGTGCAAACAGCAAGGGAGCATAAACCATAGTATGTCGACAAAAGGACCTTATTCATCTTGTAAAATGAATGTTGTGTAAATCGTGTAGTGCAAATCAAAAGGACTGCGTAAATTGCATTCCACGTAAAAAATAGTGTATATATCATATGGACCTCCAAATGTATAGTATTTAAATTGCAATGGGATGTAAATCAGATGTACTATATTTTGTACAGACTGTACAAAGAACATAGAACAGTTCACCACGGGAGCTGGTCCTTCGGCCCACAATGATTGTGCTGAATATGATACCATGTTAAACCAATCTCATCTTCCTGTACATGATGCATATCCCTCTGTTCCCTGCACTTCAATGTGGTTATGCAAAAGCCTCTTAAATGCCAATATCGTATCTGCCTCCACTGCCACCCTTGGCAATGCATTCCAGGCGTCCACTGCTCTCTGTTTAAAAAAAAAACCACCCCGCACATCTCCATTAAACGTTGCCCCTGACTTTGTAGCTATGCCCTCTAGTGTTGGACAATTCCACCAAGGAAAGAGGTTGTGACTGTCTACCCTATCTATGCCTCTCTCAATTGAACTGGGTCGGTAACAGGCAAGGGATGCTTGGCTGGATTTACATTACATGGATTGTCAGCCATTCAAGGTTTGAATCAAATGATCTGGAAATCAACTTGAGTATCAATTGGAATAGGCATTTATCAAAATATGTAACACAAATAAGCTGTTGAATACACTGTATGGAGTGTGATTCATACTGGGTGTAAATTAAATGGTCGGTAATTACTGCAGAGTGTTAATTGGATTGTGCAAGGTGTGCGCAGTGCCCACTACAAATAACACTGTCCCTAAACTGGACGATGTGTAAATCACAGACGGTTTTAATTGGATTTTGTGTGGAGCAAACCGTTTTTGTATTGTAGAGCGGGCAAATCAGATCTTCCTTAAATTGTCCAAACCAAAGGTTGACTGGATCGTAAATTGCACAGGGTGTAAATGAATTGAAAACTAAATGATCTATAATGCAAATTGAATAGAGCATAAATCATGTGGGGCGTAAATCATAGGAACTGTAATGGTGTAAACTGGGTAGGTTGTAAATGTGCACCGTGAAAACCAAAACTGTTCTAAATTGTATAGAATGTCATTGGACATAAGCATGCAGAGTGTAAATGGACAGAGTGTGAATCAATCAGGCTGTAATTCACATGGATGGTAGATACAGTATGGAGATTAGATGGCGTGTAAATTGTGAAGGGTATTAAGTGGGGTTAAATTGGCTTGTGCAAATTGTAGATCAAATAGACAGCAAATTGTACACTGTAAATAGGATGTACTGTAACGCATATTAAATAGATTGTAAACTTGTAAAATGTGTAAACTGAATGGGATGTAAATAAATCCTATTCCCATACAAAGCCTTAAATGGGCTTGCCCCCCCTATATCAAAAATCTTCTAACCCACCACTCTATCTCCAGGTCCCTCAGGTCGGCCGACTTGGGGCTACTCACTATCCCGCGGACTAGGCTTAAGCTCAGGGGTGACCGCGCTTTTGCGGTTGCAGCTCCTAGATTGTGGAACAGCATCCCTCTCCCCATCAGAACTGCCCCCTCCATCGACTCCTTTAAGTTCAGGCTCAAAACCTATTTCTACTCCCTAGATTTGAGGCCCTCTGAGGGGGCGCTGTGAACTGTTAATGTATGTGCTGTTATGTTTGTGTGCCATTGTATGTTCGATTCTTAGTACCTGAACTGATGTACAGCACTTTGGTCAACGTGGGTTGTTTTTAAATGTGCTATACAAATAAAATTGACTTGACTTGACTTGACTAAAATAAAACCTAAATCATACAGCGAAGAGTAAATAAACAGAACTGCAAATTGAATAAACGTTAAACCATTTGGAGTAATTGGACATAGGTTAAGTAGAGTGTCAGGCAGATGGACAATGAATCAAACAGTGTGTTAATTTATTTGGAGTGTAAAATTTAACAGTTATCAAATGGACTGGAACGAAACTAGAGTGTATCTTGAATGGTATGTAAATCTTATAGGGTGTAAATCAAGCTGAGTGTAAATTGTATACCGCAAATTGAATTTTAGATAAAACATAGCTGGGAACAGAGATGTGTAAGAAAATAACTGCAGATGCTGGTGCAAATCGAAGGTATTTATTCACAAAATGCTGGAGTAACTCAACAGGTCAGACAGCATCTCAGGAGAGAAGGAACGGGTGACGTTTCGGGTCGAGACCCTTCTTCTTCTCCTGAGATGCTGCCTGACCTGCTGAGTTACTTCAGCATTTTGTGGAACATAGATGTGATCTAAATCATGCAGGATTAAAATGGAATGATATTGACTTATACAGGTGCAAACTGGAAACGCTGTGAATCATATATAAAGTTGTTAGAGTATGTATCAAACAGATGCAAGTCAAATGATCTGTAAATTATGTGGGATATAAATGAGATGGACTGAAAGTCATGAAATTTGTAAATGACATAGATTTTAAATGAGTGTCATAGAGTGATACAGCAGGGAAACAGGCCCTGAGGCTCAATTTGCCCACACCGACCAACATGTCCCATCAACATGCCTGTGTTTGGCCCATATCCCGCTTCTTCTTCTTGTGCTTAGTGGTGGAAAGATTGGTGGAAACAAGGCCGCAACGTGAACATTCTTTCCTTGACCCCCATATCCCTCTAAACCTGTCCTATTCATGTACCTGTCTAATTGTTTCTTAAACATTGCGTTTGATCCCATCGTCGGGATCAAACATGGATTTCTGGTTCAGCATACGTTGTAAGGCAGCAACTCTACTGCTACGCCACCATGCCACCTTTTGTGTGAAAAAGTTACCCCTCAGATTCCTATTGAATCTCTTCCTCTTCACCTTAAACCTATGTTCTCTAGTTCTCAATTCCCCTACTCAGGGCACGAGATTCTTTGCATCTACCCAATCTATTCCTCTCGTGATTTGCTAATCTTGCCATGTACATTCTCATCCAAATCATTGATATACAGTAGATGACAAACAGTAACGAGCCCAGCACTGAACCCTGAGGTACACCACTAGTCACAGGCCTCCAGTCCGAGAAGCAACGTTCCACCATCACCCTCTGCTTCCTTCCATGAAGCCAAATTTCTATCCATTCAGCCTTCTCTCCTTGGATCCCAAGCGATCTAACCTTCCAGAGCAGCCTACCATGCGGAACCTTGTCAAATGCTTTGCTGAAGTCCATATATACAACATCTACAGCTCTGCCCTCATCAACATTTTTGCTCACATCTTCAAAAAAACAATCAGATTCGTGAGACATGACCTCCCACGTAAAAAAAACATGTTGACTATCCCTAATCACCCCTTGTCCATCTAAATGCAGATATATCCTATCACCCAGAATACTCTCAAGTAACTTTCCAACTACAGATGTTAAGCTCACTGGCCTGTAGTTCCTAGCCTTTTCCCTGCAGCCCTTCTTGAATAGAGGCACAGCATTTGTCATCCTCCATTCTCCTGTATTTAATGATGACTCATAAATCTCAGCCAATTTCCCTAAGTGTCCTAGGATATATCTGACTGTGTAAAATTTAAAGCGATTTGCTATTAGTTAATACAGGGTGTAAACTTGAATGGAGTGTAAATTTTTATTCGGTATAAAAGAAATACACTGTAATACAGAATGCCAATTGAATGGAGTGTAATTCACGTTGTGTGTGAAATGGATGGAGGACCATTTGCACAAAATAGAATTCAAGTGGACTGTTCATATTTTTTTTATTATATTTTGTTTTATTGCTTTGTTTCACTGCTATTTTGGCTAGTTAGGCTAATGCTTTGTTAAGTATTAAGGGTAGGCACAATAAGCTTTGGCTTCTGCCTACACCTTTTTTTTCGGTCAGAGAATATCATGTGTGATTATATTGTTTTATTTTTGATACAATGATTTCGTACTTTTTTACTTTCACAATTGTATGGTTAATCTGTTGTATTGACCGGAATAAATAAACAAATAAATAAATATCATATACATTGGATAGAATGTAAATGATTCAGTTTAAAGCATTCAATTTAAATCAATTCTCAATATCATATCATATATATACAGCCGGAAACAGGCCTTTTCGGCCCTCCAAGTCCGTGCAGCCCAGCGATCCCCGCACATTAACACTATCCTACACCCACTAGGGACAATTTTTACATTTACCCAGCCAATTAACCTACATACCTGTACGTCTTTGGAGTGTGGGAGGAAACCGAAGATCTCGGAGAAAACCCACGCAGGTCACGGGGAGAACGTACAAACTCCTTACAGTACAGCACCCGTAGTCAGGATCGAACCTGAGTCTCCGGCGCTGCATTCGCTGTAAAACAGCAACTCTACCGCTGCGCTACCGTGCCGCCCAAATAGCAAACAAATAGCAAACAAATAGCAAACAAATAGCAAACAAAAAGAAGATGGAATGTAAATTGTACGACATTTGAAGTCGGTGAATTGTGAGGTAGACAGGGTGTATATATACATTACAAGATGTAACTCAGATGGACTGCAAAATGTACAGGGTGTAAATTGGCTAACGTATAAAAATACAGAATGCATATCACACAGCCCATAAATCACACAGCTGTAAATCAAATGGTCAGTAAATCATACAAGATCTAACTCAAAAGGGCCGTAAATTGTGCAGGTGTAAATTGAATGAAGTGCAAATAATACAAGGTGCAAAGTGAGCTGGGTATAAATTGTACAGGCCGTCTGTAAATTGGATGGAATATAAATCACAATGTGTAACATGGAGTGTAAATTGTATAGGGTGTGAACTGTATTCTTGCAGAGTGCAAATTAAACAGACTCTAAATCATGCAGATTGGAAATAGAATGGAATGTAAGATGCACATAGTTTAATTGGGAAGGGTGTAAATCAGAGTGTCCAGTCAAATGGAAGATGAATGGTAGAGCATGCAAACTTGAAAGTATGCTAAGCTTCCTGAGTGTAAATTAGACAGGGTGCGAATTGAATAGTGTAATCATACAAACCGTGTCGGTATATTGTGTAAATAGGATAGAGTGTAAATTGCACAGGGCATTTAACAAATAGACTAAATCCAACAGGGTTTCAATTAGATGGTGTGTAAATCATTTAAAGGATCATTCAAATGTTTGTAAATCCTGTACATTGTAAACTGAATAGAATTAAATACATTTTTTTAAGAGTATCAATCAGATGGAATATACTCGAGTAAGATTTGAATGGGATTAATTTTAAATGTATATCATATAGAATGTGAGTTGGATCCATGGCAAATCATGTCACATTTGAAATCAAGTCTGAAGAAGGTTCTCGACCCGAAACGTCATGTAGTCCTTTTCTCCAGGGATGCTGCCTGACCCGCTGAGTTACTCCAGCTTTTTGTGTCTATCTTTGGTATAAATCAGCATCTGCAGTTCCTGTCTACACAAGTTTCCTATCTACACAAGTCACTTTTTCATTTGGGTAACGTGTAAATCACCCAGGGTTTTATTTGTAAGATGTAATTTGCCCTGTAAATTGTACAGAGTGTGACTTGGATGATGTGTAAATTGTAGATTTAAACCCAGCAGACCCAAATCAAGCAAAGTACAAATTATCTGGAGTGTGGATTGTACAGGAAGTAAGTCAAGAAGGCTTGTGCAAGGTGTTAATGGGATGACTGTAAATTGCACAGGATTTAAATTGGGTAGAGTCCAAATCACACTGGGTATAAATAAGATCCAGCGAAACCTTGACAGGGCTGGATGTGAAGCATCTAGGACTAGGGTCACAGTTGGGAGTGTGGTCATTAGTCTTTGTTAGACGCAAAATGTTGGAGTAACTCAGCGGGACAGGTAGCATCTCTGGATAGAAGGAATGGGTGACACTGCGGGTTGAGACTCTTCTTCAGACTTCATTCTGAAGAATGATCTCGACCCAAAACGTCACCCATTCCTTCTATCCAGAGACGCTGTCTGTCCCGCTGAGTTACTCCAGGATTTTGTGTCTCTCTTCGGTATAATCCAGCATCTGCAGTTCCTTCCTATTCATTAGTCTTTGTAATTGTTGTCCTCAAAGGACAGTGGGAACGGCATCTCTGATTTTAAGGCAGGGACGGGAATATTCTTGGCACGCAAGGCACGGCTGTTGGTGGTACGAGTTAAAATTACAGTCAGATCAATCATGATGTAATTGAATAGCCAAGCAGCCCTGGGAAGGGCTGAGTTGCCTATTTCTGCTCTCACTTTGTACGTTTGTAATAGGTTGTTAATGTTGCAGGTCTTAAATCAAAAGGGCCATATCAAGAATGGGGTAAACTGAACATTTTGAAAATCATAGTGAGTTTGTAAAGTGGATGTTGTACAGATTGAATAATGTCTCATTCGAATGGAGTATAAATTTTGCAGGATATGCTGTGTAAATTAAACGGAAAGTACAAAAGGAATGTTCCATAAATCAGAGAGCTGCCGGTCAAATTGTGTAAAGAGATATTTATTCACAAAATGCTGGAGTAACTCAGCAGGTCAGGCAGCCATCTCAGGAGAGAAGGAATGGGCGACGTTTCGGGTCGAGACCCTTCTTCAGACTGATAGATTGGCAATGGATAAGTTGTCTATCAGATGGGTTGTCTATCATGCAATGTGTCAGTTCAATGGGGTGCAAGTTATACAGAGTACAAATGGGCTTTAATAGATACAGGTGTAAATTGAATGAACTATATTTAATTGGACGGTAAACTATGCAGCATTTATTTTGCATGGAGTGAAAAGTGTTAAGAGTGCAAATTAAATTAGATAAAAATTAGATCGATTGTAAATTGGGGTGTAATAATAATAATAATAATAATAATAATAATAATATATTCCTTTATTCGTCCTACACCTGGGAAATTTACAGTGTTACAGCAGCAAAGTGGATAGCAAGAGATCATTCATTATAAATAAAAGATACATAAATTGTCATCAGTATTCCGTGTGTTCTTAGCTGTTATTGTTGACTCGTCTGCTGGGAACAGTGCTGGTTGTGCAGTCTCACAGCAACGGGAAGGAAGGACCTATATCTCTCCTTCACGCACTTGGGGTGTAGTGTTAATCAAACAATGTAACTGTAATGAATTGCATCTCACGCAGTGTCTATAGTGTGTGAATTGGATGGAGTGTAAATCATTTATATATCCTAAGTATTGAATGGACACTAAACTGGTTTGGGTGTAGTTATGTGCAGTCTTTTTTTAGTTAAACAAGATGTAATGTTGACAGAGGGTATATTGTGCAAGGTGGAAATTGGATGGTGTAAATCATTCCAGGTGTAAATCAAATCAGCTTGAATTTGTACAGTATAAAAATTGAATGTAATATTAATTATATGGTGTGTAAATCAAATGGATGATGAGTCATACAGGGTGAAATTGGATGGCTTGTTAATTACATATTGTGCGAATCCAATGGATTGGACAATCCAGTAAATTGTACAGGGTAATATTGGATTCAGTGTGAATAATAAAGTGTGCAAATCAAATGGACCGTGAGACATATGGAGTGAAATTGGGCGGATTTGTTAATAATTTCAGATTTAAATGAATGGACTGTAACTCACAGAAGGTGTGAATCAGATGGAAAGTAAATCTGAATGTGTGAATTTGATGGAGTGTTAATTATAAAGTGAGTAAATCAAATAGACAGTGAATGAGAATGAATTGTATCTAAAGCGCTCTAATTCTTGTAGGTATAAATTGAATTGTAATTTGTGGAGGTGTGAATAAAGTGGACTATTAATTACACAGACTATGAACTGGATGGAGTGTCAATGCTTCAAGGTATAATTCAAATGGGATGGTACAGAGTGAAAATTGGGTGGTGCAAATTATACAGGAGGTGGAGGAAATCAATATATCTAAAGGGTGTGAAGTGAGTGTGTTGTTAACTATGCAGTGTGTAAATTCAAATAGACTATAATCCATGAAGGTATAAATTAAAAGAACTGTAAATTGTACAGTTGTAAATTGAATGAACTTCAAAGCACATGGTGTCAATTGGATAGAATGTAAACTATGTAGGGTGTAAATCAAATGTACTGTACATCAGGAAAGGTGTAAATTGAATAGCACATAAAACAATGGCGCAGATTGTAAATTGGAAGGAGCGTAACTCATCTGATTTTTTAATGAAATGGACTGCTATCGTGTAAATCAAATTGTTGTAAATCATTCAAGATGCAAAATGGATAGAGTGTAAATCCAAGAGGTTGTATTTTGGATTAACTGCATGTCACACTGTTTAAAGTGTAAATCCAACAGTGGATGGAGGGAATGGACTGTAAATCATACAAATTGGTGTCAATTGTGAATGAGCTAAGTCAAATGTAAATTAAAAAATTGCAGGACATAAACCCAATTTCACACAGATTATAAACTCAATGGAGTGCAAATTATGCATGGGATAAACATGATGGGCTGTAAATTGTATAAGATGTAAAATGGATGGAGAGTAAATCATGCAAAGTGCAAATCACATTAACTGTGAATTATACAAATGCAATATTACATGGACTATAAACCATGCAAAATGTAAATCACATGTACTCCAAAACATTCTGAATCTAAAATCAGATGAGGTATAAATCATATAGCGTTTGAATAGAATTTACTGCATATCACACGGTATAGTTTGGAGCGTGTGCAAATCACACAGTAAAGATTGGAGAGTGTGCAAATCACACTGTATAGTTTAGAGAGTGTGCAAATCACACTGTATAGATTGGAGAGTGTGCAAATCACACTGTATAGATTGGAGAGTGTGCAAATCACACTATAGATTGGAGAGTGTGCAAATCACTGTATAGATTGGAGAGTGTGCAAATCACACTGTATAGATCGGAGAGTGTGCAAATCACACTGTATAGATTGGAGTGTGTGCAAATCATACTGTATAGATTGGAGAGTGTGCAAATCACACTGTATAGATTGGTGAGTGTGCAAATCACACTATAAATTGGTGCATGAGCAAATCACACTGTATAGATTGGAGAGTGTGCAAATCACACTATAGATTGGAGTGTGTGTAAATCACACTGTATAGATTGGAGTGTGCAAATCACACTATAGATTGGAGAGTGTGCACATCACACTGTATAGATTGGAGAGTGTGCACATCACACTGTATAGATTGGAGAGTGCAAATCACACTGTATAGATTGGAGCGTGTGCAAATCGCAGTGTATAGATTGGAGAGTGTGAAAATCACACCGTATAGATTGGAGTGTGTGTAAATCACACTGTATAGATTGGAGTGTGCAAATCACACTATAGATTGGAGAGTGTGCACATCACACTGTATAGATTGGAGAGTGCAAATCACACTGTATAGATTGGATTGTGTGCAAATCACACTGTATAGATTGGAGAGTGTGCAAATCACACTGTATAGACTGGAGAGTGTGCAAATCACACCGTATAGATTGGAGAGGGTGCAAATCACACTGTATAGATTGGAGTGCGTTCAAATCACACTGTATAGATTGGAGTGCGTTCAAATCACACTGTATAGATTGGAGTGTGCAAATCACACTATAGATTGGAGAGTGTGCACATCACACTGTATAGATTGGAGAGGGTGCAAATCACACTGTATAGATTGGAGTGCGTTCAAATCACACTGTATAGATTGGAGTGCGTTCAAATCACACTATAGATTGGAGTGTGCAAATCACACTATAGATTGGAGAGTGTGCACATCACACTGTATAGATTGGAGAGTGTGCAAATCACACTGTATAGATTGGAATGTGTGCAAATCACACTGTATAGATTGGAGAGTGTGCAAATCACACTGTATCGATTGGAGAGTGTGCAAATCACACTGTATCGATTGGAGAGTGTGCAAATCAAACAGCATGTAAATTTGATTGCAAATTGCTCAAGCTGTAAATTGGACGACATGTAAATTAAAGCAATTGTTGATCATCGTGCAGATTGTGAATATTGTTCAGTGTGTTTTGTACTTTTTGTATAAATTAGATGCACTGTAAATCACGCAGTGTAACTTTGATCAAATACAAATTGGATGGGTTCTAAATTGTGCAGGATATAAATTGCCTGGACGCATATCAAATTAAGTGTAAATTTTGCAGAACATAAGAAACAGTAGGAGTAGATCCATCAGCATATCCAGCTTGTTCTGCCCTTCAGTAAGATCGTGGCTGATACAATCTTTGTCTCACCACTTTCTTTCCTTACTACAACTCACTTGTAGTTTAAATGTCTACCAACCTCTGCCTTAAATATCGAATGACTTCATTTCTCTAAGATGGAGAATTCTAAAGATTCATGACCTCCTGAGAGATTACATTGGTCCTCAGTGCCATGTGAAACGGACAAGCACTCATTCTGATACTTGGGGAACTATTCTTGCAGCATCCACCCTCAGAGTCCTATTTGTTTCAACAAGATAACCTTTCTTACTTCTACGCTTCAATGAGTGTTGGAACAACATGCTCAATGATTCTTCACACACCAGCACCTTCATCTCAGGAACCAACCCAGTTAACCTTCTCTGCACTGCCAATGCAAGCACACCCATTCCTAAATATGAAGATGAACACTGTATGCAATACCCAAGGTGTGGTCTCAATAATACCTTGTAGATTGATAGCATGATACAGCAGAGAAACAGCCCTTCAGTACAAATTATCCATGATGACCACAAGTCAATTCATGCCAATCCCATTTGGGCCAAACCCCTTTAACACTTTCTGATCCATGTGCTTGTCTAAATATATTTTTAGGAAGGAACTACAGATGCTGGTTTAAACCGAAGATAAACACGAAATGCTGAAGTAACTCAATGGGACAGGCAGCATCTCTGGCGAGAAGGAATGGGTGATGCTTCAGGTCTGAAGAAGGGTGTCGACCTGAAACGTCACCCATTCCTTCTCTCCAGAGATGCTGCCTGTCCCACTGAGTTACTCCAGCATTTTGTGTCTATCTCAAATGTAATTTTTAATATTTTAATTGTATCTATCTCCCCAACCTCCTGTGGCAGCTCATTAATAATGTACCGACCACCCTCTATGTGGAAAACTTGTTCCTCAGATCCCACTTAAATCTTTCCCCTCTCATCTTAAACCTATGCCTTCTAATTTTAGGTTGCCCTACCCTGGGAAAAAGACTGTGACTATCCATCCAATCTATGCACCTCATGATTTTATAAATCTCTCCACAGTCAACGCTGAGTTTCCTTCCTTCCAGGCAACACAGTCTCAGCCTGTCCAATCTCTCCTTCTAACTCACGGCATGGCGCGGTGGCACAGCGGTAGAGTTGCTGCCTTACAGCGCTTGCAGCACCAGAGTCCCAGGTTTGATCCTGACTACGGATGCTATCTGTACGGAGTTTGTACGTTCTCCCCGTGACCACGTGGGTTTTCTCCGAGATCTTCGGTTTCCTCCCACACTCCAAAGACGTTAAGGTATGTCGGTAAATTGGCTTGGTATGAGTGTAAATTGTCCCTAGTGTGTAGGATAGTGTTAGGCCATTTAGAACGGAGATGAGGAAGAACTTTTTCAGTCAGAGGGTGGTGAAGGTGTGGAATTCTCTGCCTCAGAAGGCAGTGGAGGCCAGTTCGTTGGATGCTTTCAAGAGAGAGCTGGATAGAGCTCTTAAGGATAGCGGAGTGAGGGGGTATGGGGAGAAGGCAGGAACGGGGTACTGATTGAGAGTGATCAGCCATGATCGCATTGAATGGCGGTGCTGGCTCGAAGGGCTGAATGGCCTACTCCTGCACCTATTGTCTATTGTCTATTGTCTATAATATGCAGGGATCGCTGGTCGGTGTGTACTTGGTGGGCCGAAGGGCCTGTGTCCGTGCTGTATCCCTAAACTAAACTAAAACTAAAGTCCTCCGGTCCTGACAACATTCTTGTGAATTTCTTCTGTACCCTCTCCTGCACAATCACATCCTTCATATAGTAACTGCACACAATATTCCAAGTGCAGCCTAACCAATGCTTTGCACGATTATAACATGACATTCTGACCCTCTTACTCAGTGCTTCAGGTGATGAAGGAATTCATACCATATGTCTCCTTCACTCCATTGTCTACCTGCGTCACCATTTTCAAGAAACTATGTATATGTACCCCTGGATTCTGGTGTTCTGTTGCACTCTCCAGGGCACTGCCATTCACTGTGTATGTCCTGGCCTAGTTTAACTTCTAAATTGCATCGGTTCATACTTCCCGGATATAAATTCCATCAGCCATTCCTTGCCCACTTTCTCAATTAATCTAGATCCTGTGGTAACGTTAGAAAATCTTCATCACAGTCCATTATACGAGCGAGTTTGGAGTCTTATGCAAACTTACAAATCTTGCCGTCCACATTCTTTCCCAAACATCTAATGGACAAACACCCAGCATTACTCCCTGTGGCCCATCACTGGTAACAGGCCCCCACCTTGAAAAACAACCCTCCACTACCAGTCTCTGCTTCCAACCACTACGGCAATTTTTGCACCCAATGAGCTATCTCTCCCAAAATTGCATATATTCTGAACATTCTGGACCAGCCTACCATGCTGGACCTTGCCAAAGTCCTTTGTGAAGTCCATGTACATAATGGCCGCCTCGCTGCTCTTGTCACTCTTCTTGGTCACTTCCTCAAAGTTTTGTGAAATATGATCTCCAGCGAACAAAGGTATGCTGACTATCTGTAATCGTCCCTAGAGTTGCTCCGTTATTCTAAGTCTTATTCTTGCTTTTTAATTCTTTCTTACAAAGTGAATCGCCTCACAATTCCCACTTTGCCAATTTTCTGCCCAATCACTTCACCTATCTTCATCCCTGACTCTTGGTGTTTTCTTCACAATTTGCTAATCCATCTATTTTTGCATCTTCAGCAATTTTGTCAATAGGACACACAGTTTCTTCATTAAAATCATCAATAGGGATGACGTTGAGGACTTGATTCCTGTTTAATCCTACTATTGCCAATCTGATAATGACCCATTTATGCCATATCTCTTTTTTTTTTGGTTAGCGACACCACCCTCCATACTTATATATTATCCCCCAGCTCCACCCCCTCTTATCTTGTGGAGTAACCTTCAGTGTGACACCTTATCAAATGTCTTTAGGAAATGAAAATGCACTACATCCACTAGCCCTGTTTTATCATCGTATTTGTTGCATCCTGAAAGAAGGCTGGAAAATATGCCAAATCTAATTGTCATTCCATAAAACCATGTGATTCAGCTTGATTTTTTAATTCTCTGCATTTCTCCATAATTGCCTCTGAAATAATGGACTCTGGGTATTTAAATTTCTTTATGTTTATTTAAATTTTGAATCCTCAAAATGAATTTGATTTATATCATGCTATGATCGTTTTTTTTCCCCCCAGAGAATCCTCTATTATGAAACAATTGATTAATCAGTCATGATTATCAATGTAATATCAAATCTAAAATGGCCTGCCTCTTGCTTGGTTCATCAAAGAAACCATCCCAAATATACTTCATGAACTTGCCCTCAAGTCTGTCACATATACATTGGGTGGATTACTAATCATGCTAGATATAAGTTGGATGGAGTCTAAAATTATAGGGAGTAAATCGGGCGGTCACGGTGGCGCAGCGGTAGAGTTGCTGCCTTAAAGCGAATGCAGCGCCGGAGACCCGTGTTCGATCCTGACTACGGGTGCTGTCTGTACGGAGTTTGCACGTTCTACCCGTGACCTGCGTGAGTTTTCTCTGAGATCTTCGGTTTCCTCCCATACTCCAAAGATGCACTGGTTTGAATGTTAATTGGCTTGGTAAATGTAAAAATTGTCCCTAGTAGTGCGGGGATCACTGGTCGGCGCGGACCCGGTGGGCCGAAGGGCCTGTTTCCACGCTGCATCTCTAAACTAAACTAAATCAAAAGGATCAGAAAAATACAGTGTAACTTGGATGAAGTCTCACTCATAGTGGATGTAAACTGGATAAAGCTGAATTTATTCAGACTGGAAAAGAGTGGAAGGAGATGGTAGAGTGTACAATTTGCATTGGATAAACAAATGCAAATCTATTAGAATGCATTATCAAACAGTGCAAATTGAACAAAATGTAAGTTTTGTAATGTAAATTAAATGTAATGTAAATTAAAAACTTTAAATCACACTGTCTGTAAATCGGACAATATTCAGCCTGGATAATCGGCCTAATTGAGCCAAGGTTTGAATAGGGCAGATGTTAATCGGAGTATACATTGGATGAGACTCGACTAGTAATCGATTAGTAATCTGAAAATTGCATGTATATCAATGGGATGTGGTGTGAATTGATTGTGCTTCAAATTGGATAAAAAGTAAATTAAGATGGGTGTAAACAAGGTGGGTGTAAATTAAAAAAAGGATAAATTAGAAAAGGATAAATTGAGCGAGGTGCATATAGGATTGGAATTAGTTTGGCAATTGGTTGATATGTAATTCAGATGGGTTGTACCTCTGGCTTGAAAATACTATTGAATTGAAACTGGAGAGATTGGAAATCAAACAGTTTTAAAAGTTGATGATTTGTAGCTGAAAGGATTTAAAACAAACTGGGTGTGAATTGACTTGGATATGAATTGGAAGAAGTGGAAATTGTTTGAATATAAATCTGGCAGGATTGTACATGGATGAGGTGGAAATTGATGATGTGGAAATTGGGCAGAAATTCATTTGGCAAGGAAAGCAGATTGAATGATTTGTAATAGGGATGATCTGAAAATAACTGGGTGTAAAAGAGTCAGGGTGTGAATTGTACTGGGTATATATTGGATACACTATAGCTCTGAGATGGCACATCTTGGCTTTATTATAGGAGGTGTAAATAGTTTAATGTGTCATTAAAATATAGTGTAAATCAGATGGGGTTCCACTTCTGATAGGATGCAGACAAGTGCAATATGTATATTGGTAAGAAATAAATTGGTCTTGTAAATTAGAGAGCGTGCATTGCATAGACACGCTTATCAAGGTACAAAAAAAATGGACATTGTTTTATTCAGAAGGAATATAAATTGGATAGATTCTGAAAGTGTAAATTTGATGAATTGTGAATCAGGGTTGATTTAAATCAAGTGTGTAAATTGGGAAGGTTGTAAATCCACAGGGTTTAAACTCCAGTGAAAAGAAGGTTGGACAATTTGAAATATGGTTGGGGAATTAATTGGATGGGTGTAAATCAGCAAGGTTCAATTTGAATGATGTGTAAATTGATAACGGTGTGACTCAAAATGTGGTGTCAATTGGCGAGAAGAAAATCAGATGGGCTGCAAATCAAATCAGAATGAAATCAGTGAGGTCTAAATTGGGCACGTTGTAAATAAGGCGAGGTGTAAATCAAGAGGGTTTTGATTGAGGCAGACTGTGAATTAACTGAGGCATAGTTTGGTTGCAACCCAGATAGAGTGTAAATTGTATAAATTATGAATCGGTAAATTGGACTGTTTGTTAATTTGGTGCTATATAAACCAGAAAAGGTGTAAAACAGATGGTTGTGTATGGGATGGTAAACTAAATGGTGCGATAATCAATCATGTTGTAAATCGGCAGGGCATAAATTAGACAGAGTGCATAAAAGGTAGCGTGTTAAACAGATGGGGAGTAAAATACACGAGGAATAAAAAGGATTGGGTTTAAGTAGGAAGGCACTGCAGATGCTGGTTTACACCGAAGATAGACACAAAATGCAGGAGTATTTTGAAATTTTCGACCTGAAATGTAACCCATTCCTTCTATCCAAAGATGCTGCCTGTCCCGCTGAGTTACTCCAATATTTTTTATCTAGGATAGGGTTTGACTTAGATATGTATAAATGTGACAGGTGATGGAGTATAAAGTACATTGGGGTGTAAATATGACAGAATATATATTTGATGAAGTGTAAAATAGACTGGGGTGTAAATATGACAGGGTATAAATTTGATGAAGTGAGAAATAGATTGTGGTATAAATATAACGATATAAATTCAATGACATATAAAATAGACTGGGTGTAAATAAGACTGTGTAAATTGGATGGTACAAAATGGTTTGGCCGACTTCAGATGGAATGTTATTCGTAATGTGTAAAATGGGCAGTATATGTGATGGGATGAAAATGGATATAATCAGGATGGACTGTAAATCAGGCTGTGTGCAATTCAGATGGATAGTAGAATAATTAGGCCATTCGGCTCAACAAGTCCACTCTGCCATTCAATCATGGCTGATCTATCTCTCCCTCCTAACCCCATTCTCCTGCCTTCTCCCCATAACCCCTGACACCTGTATCCAAATCTGACTCTTGTTCAAAGTAACAACTTGTAAATAGAACATTTCATAATGTAAATGAAATGGATATATCTTAAATGGACATGGTATTAATAGTAACTCAGCATATCAGGCAGCATCGCTGGCGAAAAGGAATAGATGACGATTCGGGCCAAGACCCTTCTTCAGACTGAGTCGGGGGAAAGGAAAACGAGTGATATCGACGGTGATGTACAGAGATGCTCCTTGCCCTTGGGCACACATTGTGCGGTGTAAGTGAGACCGGGCAATGTGTAAATAAGATACAATGTGTATCGGATAGCATGTACCTTCAACGTGCTTGTAGGTGTTGCACCATCAGTCAGGGTGTGAACCAGAAAAGGTAGAAGTGGAATGAGTTACAAGTGAAGGAGGTGTAAATCAGGTGAGGTGTGACACAGATGGAGGTGGAATTAAACAGGGTGCAAATTTGACACTGGATAAATTGAATAGGATGTGATGTTGTAACGTGCTTGCTGTGTAAATGGAATCACGGGTGTAAATGGGATGAGAGTGTAAATCGGATATTTATTCACAAAATGCTAGAGTAACTCAGCGGGTCAGGCAGCATCTCAGGAGAGAAGGAATGGGTGACGTTTCGGGTCGGACGTAGTGAAAATTGCTTTTTCTTGGTGGAATGTGATGAGGGCCAAATTTGTGTGACACCCACATGACGTCAATCTGATATCATGCGAATTGGGCTGTGTATGAGTTGCATCTTGGGCGGCACGGTAGCGCAGCGGTAGAGTTGCTGCTTTACAGCGAATGCAGCGCCGGAGACTCAGGTTCGATCCTGACTACGGGTGCTGCACTGTAAGGAGTTTGTACGTTCTCCCCGTGACCTACGTGGGTTTTCTCCGAGATCTTCGGTTTCCTCCCGCACTCCAAAGACGTACAGGTATGTAGGTTAATTGGCTGGGTAAATGTAAAAATTGTCCCTAGTGGGTGTAGGATAGTGTTAATGTACGGGGATCGCTGGGCGGCACGGACTTGGTGGGCCGAAAAGGCCTGTTTCCGGCTGTATATATATGATATGATGATATGATATGAATTGGGCATGGTGTGAAACAAGAGACTTGCAGATTGAATGGTGTGTGTAGGTGGGATAGGATGTAACTTGTACAAAAGGTAGAGACAAAATGCTGAAGTAATTCAATGGGGCAGGCAGCCCCCCAGCAAATTCATCCAAATACCAGGTTCCACACGTCACCCAGCTTCCTTGACTGCTCCAACCTCTCTCTCTCTGTTGCCTCTGCTTGTTTGACATGTCACCCAGCTTCCTTGACTGCTCCAACCTCTCTCTGTTGCCTCTGCTTGTTTGACATCCTGTCCTAGATCAAACAACATAGCCGTTGTCTGAGACACTTATCCATTCTTTTGTTCCCTCCCACCTGACCATGTCAATGTCTTCCCAGCTAATGTTAACCCTCCATAACGTTGAATAGATCCAAAATTCCCTTTCCATATCCTTACCACACCTATGGTGTACTTGTTGATCTATAATAATTGTCCAGATTAATAATTTATAATTCTCATTCCTACATCCAGATCGCTACTTGGCTTCATTTGACATATTTCCATAAACATCAAACCCTACACATACCCAAGATTTCAAGAGAGAGCTAAATAGAGCACTTAATGATAGCGGAGTCAAGGGGTATGGGGAGAAGGCAGGAACGGGGTACTGATTGTGAATGATCAGCCATGATCACATTGAATGGTGGTACGGGCTCGAAGGGCCGAATGACCTCCTCCTGCACCTATTGTCTACAGTCTATTGTCTATTGTAAGATCCATGTGACTTACATATTCCCCAATTTTTTTCCACTCGGTTTAGGGAACCATACATAGTCACTGAGTGCTACAACATGCAAATAGGTTCTTTGCCCCCCACCCCTCCCTGAATTTGCACTGATGAGCATATATCCATTAACACTAACCATACATTGATTTGTTTTTGTTGTTGTTGTCTCAACAATCCCATCAACTCTTCCATTCTGATCTCTTCTCTACATACCAGGAACAACTTACAGAGGCCTTCTAAACCGCATAGCTGCAGGTCATCAGGATATGGGATGTAACTAGGGCACCTGGGGGAAACACAGGAGGTCACAGGGAGAATGAGCAGACAACACTCGAGGTCAGAGTGTCACAGGAGATGGGAGGTAGCGGTTCTACCCGCTGCACTGCTGACAAGATACCTGATAATCTGTGGACCTGTTGTTGCATTTGCTATTTGGGCTCCAAGCACTCAAATTACTCTCCCAAACCGCTGTAACTCCTCCTTTCGCTCTCTTTAGAGCTCCTCCTTATTAGCTACCATTTTGTTTGAGTTTCTCGACAATTTTCTTAATATTCCTTTCAGGCCAGAACATTAATATGCTCCAGTAAAATTACTTATGGAATTTTTTCCATAATTTTATAACCTCTAATGCTTGGGGATTCAAATCACACCTCTGAATTTTAACAGCTTACTATAGTACGGTTTAGTTTACACAAAAAGCTGGAGTAACTCAGCGGGAAAGGCAGCATCTCTGGAGAGAAGGAATGGGTGACGTTTCGGGTCGAGACCCTTCTCCTCCTCTCTCCAACACTTTAAAGAAGTTCTTCTTCTCTCTCCGACACCTTCTCTCCAGAGATGCTGCCTGTCCCGCTGAGTTACTCCAGCTTTTTGTGTTTATTTTCGGTTTAAACCAGCATCTGCAGTTCCTTCCTTCACAGTTTAGTCTACTTTAGTTTAGTTTAGTTTGTCATTGTCATGTGTACCGAGATCCAGTGAAAAGCTTTTTACTGAGTAGGGAGGGAATACCGAGGGAGTGTTGGAACGTTAGACACCAGTCTAAAAGCTGGGTTACAAATATAACACAAAGTGCTGGAACAACTTTGAGAGTTATGAATCTGTGGAATTCTCTGCCACAGAAGGCGGTGGAGGCCAATTCACTGGATGTTTTCAAGTGAGAGTTAGATTTAGCTCTTAGGGCTAAAGAAATCAAGGGAGATGGGGAGAAAGTAGGAATGGGGTACTGATCAGAATCAGAATCAGAATCAGAATAACCTTTATTGTCATCCAAAAAAACCAAGTCTTTTGGACAAGATTTCGTCACCCACAGTCCAACAATAAGAGCAATAAAAATAAGCAATAACACACACAACCAGAAACCAACACAAAACAAAAAAAAAAGAAGCATCCATCACAGTGAGTCTCCTCCAGTCACCTCCTCACTGTGATGGAAGGCCAGAATGTCTTTTCTCTTGATCATATTGAATGCTGGCTCAAAGGGCCGAATGGCCTACTCCTGCACCTATTTTTCTAAGCTTCTAAATGCAAACTCCCAATGGGTCAGGCAGCATTTCTGCAAGACAAGTCTAGGTGAAGTTTCAAATCAGGATCCAAGTGCTGTCTTACTGACGAGATGCTCAATAATCAGCAATTCGGTCTGGCTTCCTAGTACATTGCAAAGGATTCCGTGGCAATATTCCAACAGGAGGGAATGCCCCTGGGTGTCCATCAACAACAAAAATATTTATTTTGGCTGTTATCTTATGGCTTTCTTTGGGAACTCGATGTGCCAAAATAGCCTGAGCTTCAAGATTACGCTATTGCCTCAAAGTGCTTTAGGATATCCTGAGACCATAAATGGTACTAAACCAACTCTGGTTTAGTTTATTCACAAAATGCTGGAGTAACTCAGCAGGTCAGGCAGCATCTCGGGAGAGAAGGAATGGGTGACGTTTCGGGTCGAGACCCTTCTTCAGACTGATGTCGGGGGTGGGACAAAGGAAGGATATAGGTGGAGACAGGAAGATAGAGGGAGCTCTGGGAAGGAGGAGGGGAAGGGAGGGACAGAGGAGCTATCCGAAGTTGGAGAAGTCGACGTTCATACCACCGGGCTGCAAACTGCCCAGGCGAAATATGAGGTGCTGCTCCTCCAATTTCCGGCGGGCCTCACTATGGCACTGGAGGAGGCCCATGACAGAGAGGTCAGACTGGGAATGGGAGGGGGAGTTAAAGTGCTGGGCCACCGGGAGATCAGTTGCGTTAATGCGGACCGAGCGCAGGTGTTCAGCGAAGCGATCGCCGAGCCTGCGCTTGGTTTCGCCGATATAGATCAGTTGACATCTAGAGCAGCGGATGCAATAGATGAGGTTGGAGGAGGTGCAGGTGAACCTCTGTCTCACCTGGAAAGAATGTTTGGGTCCTTTGATGGAGTTGGGGGGGAGGTAAAGGGACAGGTGTTGCATCTCGTGCGGTTGCAAGGGAAAGTGCCCGGGGTTAGGGTGGTTTGGGTAGGAAGGGACGAGTGGACCAGGGAGTTGCGGAGGGAACGGTCTCTGCGGAACGCAGAGAGGGGCGGGGGATGGGAAGATATGGCCAGTGGTGGGGTCCTGTTGTAGGTGACGGAAATGTTGGTGGATGATATGTTGGATCCGCTGGCTGGTGGGGTGGAAGGTGAGAACGAGGGGGATCCTGTCCTTGTTGCGAGTGGGGGGATGGGGAGCAAGAGCGGAGCTGGTTTAGTTTAGTTTAGTTCAGAGATACAGTGCCGAAACAGGCCCTTCGGCCCACCGAGTCCACAGCGACCAACGATCCCCGCTCATTAACACTGTTCTGCGCACACACTAGGAACAATTTACAATTTTACCAGGCCAATTAACCTACAAACCTGTATGTCTTTGGAGTGTGGGAGAAACCCCAAGATCTCGGAGAAAATCCAGGCAGGTCAAGGGGAGAAGGCACAGACAAGCACCCATGGTCAGGATCGAACCAGGGTCTCTGGCACTGTAAGGCAATAGCTCTACTGCTACACCACCGTGCTGTGGCCTCTTTTTCTATAATTGCGAATCTTTGTTGTTGTTGGATGCAGACGAACAGCTTTGTCCATTGAAATCCCCACCTCAAAATACTTGTAATTATACAAACGGGCAACTAATGCACACACATTTTGGTTGTAACGGCGCTTATGTATTTTGCTTCTGTTGTTCTGCGAGCACCAGCAGTTATTTCACATGAGTAAAAGAAGTATTTCACACCTGTTAAATACAGGCAAACATTCAATTACAGGTGTGAAATGCCATTATTCTGTTCCACATGAGCCTCCTAGTCTCACCATCCACAGCACAGGGTGCTTAGTCAGAACACCCCGTAGAATAAACAGAGTAATTCATCCAAAGCCATTAAATATGCCACTCTTTGTTTCACATTGAAGATTTGCATATTGTACTTGGGGCCCAGAGCCCTCAGGAGTTCAAAACTCCGTCCCATCATGCCTTGCAACCGACCGGCAGTGGCCCAGTTCTCGGCTACACAGCCTGCCCCTGGTTCCAGGAGCATCCACTGCTCTCCCTGCAAAGCATTTTTAATTATTTTTGAAATTGGAAAGAAAAAAATAAAGCAGATCTGTAAATTAATACAGGTGATTAGAACACCAGCTGGATACACAGAGCTCAATATGTCAGAGTCTGTGCTTTGTCACAGATTTCACCAGCTCTGTTGGGAAGGGCATGTGGTTGAAATGTAGATCCTTTAATCTGATCAGTCATGCAAATACTTTAGGGGAAAACAGGATTAATAATCCTCTAATTTACTGTGAATCTACTTCACCTTGAATATTAGACTTCCCAAAAAGATGCCATTAGGGTTCCCATTGGGGGAATTCCTCGATTATCATGATGTCATTGAATCTGAATCCTGGCTGCTGCCTCTCTTGCCAGATGATAATTTTGTTTACACACCCCTGCACACATGGTCACACTCGCACATAATCTGCCTCCTAATGGCGCCAAGGTCAGGACCTGGCATGTTGGGGACAAATTGAATACTTTCTTACTGAAAATCAGTTGACAGAAGAGGCCTCGTGCACACTGGGGCCAGCCACGTATTGTTTTAAAAGGAAGCAACTGCGACAAATTGCAATTGATTTATTCAAGGTTTAAATTAAACGTGCAGCCTTTGTCATCTGGAGGCTGCTGCAATATCCCAGCCACCAGCCACAACCCGCTGGTGGTCTAATCTTCTGACCTTTCAGGTGGCACCTGGGTGCACATCTGGTGCCACCGATTCTCGGAAGGAACTTAACTAAAGTTGGCTTAATACTCATTTGTCCTGAGACCATCCGCTTTGGTCGCGTTAATGCTCGGAGAAGGGAGAGCAAGAATACAAAATGTGGGCGACCCATCCACAGGGCTTGCTGATGAGCTGGAGGTGGGGTGGGGGTGGGTGGGGGGGGGGGGGGGTGGGGGAGGTTAGATGGGAGGGAGGGCAGGACATCACAACCCCTGCAGTTTCCTGCTTTCAGATTGTTTGCAGGCATTGTTTCTTTGCCTGTTCCTTCGCGAAAAGAGAGCAGCTCAGGTTTGTATAAATCTGGCCTGTACATGTTAAAACAAGGCAGTGTTGTGTTACAGATTAGTTTATAAATCCCCAGTGGCTTCACAGTTCAGTTCCTACAGCTGCTACAGATGGAACAAGGTTTTGTCTTCTCGACGTGCTGCAGCCGGCAGTTGAAGGAGAAAATGGAATGATCAGGTTATTAACATGTAGGCCGTGTGGATGAGGCTGCACAATAAGAACAGCTGGTGTTGCTATCTTGGCTGCTGCAGCAGAGATAATCAAATCTCTGTATTTTTCTGCTGTAGGGAGAGACAAGAACAAGTCAAACAATAAAGGGCCTGCTGATGCTGGGATTAGTACTGATATTTCATAAGTTCTGTATTGCAGCCATGGTGAATAGCCTTTTACATGCAGAATTATTCCAGCCATCCCAATGACATTATTCAACGTTAAATGGGATACCATCACTTTCAACTTCCACCCAACCTATCCAACCCACACGTCAGAGTTGCCTTCTGTAAATACGACATGCCATTCAAGAGAGAGCTGGATAGAGCTCTTAAGGATAGCGGAGTCAGGGGGTATGGGAAGAAGGCAGGAACGGGGTACTGATTGAGAATGATCAGCCATGATCACATTGAATGGCGGTGCTAGTTCGAAGGGCCGAATGGCCTCCTCCTGCACCTATTGTTTATTGTCTATTGTCTATATATGTTCCAGTTTCATCACAAAACTTTGAAGTAACTCGCTTGAAATGGCTATTAAATAACATAAAGTGTTAGAAAGTGCTATTTGAAAGTCCCAATAAAAAGAACTGCATGTGTTCTAGCAGTTAGCTGCGTTGGAAATAATCACTGCATCTTGGTATTGTTGGCACCACTGGTCCTTAAACAGGACACAAGAATCTTGAGTAAAGGTGGTGTTTGAATGATTTCTCGTACTTGCATTTTTTACTTGTTCTGGTAAGCCCAGCTTTCTAGCAGCTGGAGCAGGTACCTCAGTACACGATGAAACTAAAAGGCTGTAGTGAGCAGCAGTAGTGATTTAGCTCATAATTAGAAGCAAGTCCTGCCATTGTTGCAAGTAAAAAAGATTTGCATGACCCATGCCATAGCTTCACAATAGGTAGGCACGGTGGCGCAGCGGTAGAGTTGCTGCCTTACAGCGTCAGAGACCTGTTTTTGATCCTGACTATGGGTGCTGTCTGTACGGAGTTAATATGTTCTCCCCATGACCCATGTGTCAGGTGTTATGGGGAGAAGGCAGGAGAATGGGGTTAGGAGGGAGACATAGATCAGCCATGATTGACTGGCGGAGTAGACTCGATGGCCCGAATGGTCTAATTCTGCTACTATTACTTATGATCTTATGACCTGCGTGGGTTTTCTCTGAGATAGAAACATAGAAAATAGGTGCAGGAGTAGGACGTTCGGCCCTTCGAGCCTGCACCGCCATTCAATATGATCATGGCTGATCATCCAACTCAATATCCTGTACCTGCCTTCTCTCCATACCCCCTGATCCCTTTAGCCACAAGGGCCACATCTAACTCCCTCTTAAATATAGCCAATAAACTGGCCTCAACTACCTTCTGTGGCAGAGAATTCCACAGATTCACCACTCTGTGTGAAAAAAACCTTTCTAATCTTGGTCCTAAAAGCCTTCCCCCTTATCCTTAAACTGTGACCCCTAGTTCTGGACTTCCCGAACATCGGGAACAATCTTCCTGCATCTAGCCTGTCCAACCCCTTAAGAATTTTGTAAGTTTCTATAAGATCCCCCCTCAATCTTCTAAATTCCAGCGAGTAATTCCTTCGGTTTCCTCCCCCACACCAAAGACTTACAGGTTTGTAGGTTAATTGGCATGGTATAAATGTAAAATTGTCCTGAGTGTGCGTAGGGTAGTGTTAATGTGTGGGGATCGCTGGTCGGCGCGGACTCAGTGGACCAAAGGGCCTGTTCCCTCACTATATCTAAACTAAACTCGACTAAACTAAACTAAACTAATATCACAAAAATGGAGATAAAGGATCCAATGGATTGGTTCAAAGAAGAGCAGGAAAGCTGCTTCTCCCTTAATGAATGTTTCTAAGAACAGATTAGATAGTGAGTATCGCATCACTCCGTGGAAGTTTGTTGTCCACAAAACAAACAACCAGAAGACCCACACTTCAAAAGTACTTCATTAGCTGGGCACTGAACTTTGGGATTTCCTGAGGTTGTGTAAGCTGCTGTAAAAATATAAGTCCTTTTTTTAGATTTTTAGATTTAGAGATACAGCACACAAACAGGTCCTTCGGCCCACCGGGTCCGCGCTGCCCAGCGATTCCTGCACATTAACACTATCCTACACCCACTAGGGACAATTTTTACATTTGCCCAGCCAATTAACCTACAAACCTGTACGTCTTTGGAGTGTGGGAGGAAACCGAAGATCTCGGAGAAGACCCACGCAGGTCACGGGGAGAACGTACAAACTCCGTACAGTACAGCACCCGTAGTCAGGATCGAACCTGAGTCTCCGGCGCAGCATTCGCTGTAAGGCAGCAACTCGACCGCTGTGCCACCGTGCCACCCTTTATTTTCCTTCAAAGCACTTCACAGCCACTTTTGAAGTGCAATCTTTGTTGCAATATTGGAGAGCACAACAGCCAATGTGCCACAGAAAACCCCCGCTAACAGCACTGAGACAGTAACCTGACGATCTGATTTACAGTAAGTGATGTTGTTTGCAATGAAAGATTTGAAAATGTTTTAAAGTAAAACTTTACCTCCTTCGGTGCTGCTTATGAGAGGATAATGAGTGAGCTGTTTTATGAGGCTGTAATTTTTAACCATTTAACACTCAATGGGCCAGATTTTGTTACAATAGTGGTCTGATGGCATACACCATGAGTTAGAATTGTACATACAGGCACATGGGCACAGGGATAATCACTGGAAGTATAATGGCTCAGCGAAGGCAAAAGAGGAACTGAGATTTTAGATTTTTAGATTTAAAGATACAGCGCAGAAACAGGCCCTTCGGCCCACCGGGGCTGCGCCGCCCAGCGATCCCCGCACACTAACACTATCCTACACCCACTAGGGACAATTTTTTTACATTTGCCCAGCCAATTAACCTACAAACCTGTACGTCTTTGGAGTGTGGGAGGAAACCGAAGATCTCGGAGAAAACCCACGCAGGTCACGGGGAGAACGTACAAACTCTGTACAGTACAGCACCCGTATTCAGGATCGAACCTGAGTCTCCGGTACAGCATTCGCTGTAAGGCAGCAACTCTACCGCTGCGCCACCGTGCCGGCTGTAATTTTTAACCATTTAACACTCAATGGGCCAGATTCTGTTACAGTGGGGGTCTGACGGCATACACCATGAATTAGAATTGTACATACAGCCACATGGGCACAGGGATAATTGCTGGAAGCTTAATGGCTCAGCGAAGGCAAAAGAGGAACTGAGATCTTGGCAAATGATGGGACAACTCTGCATTTCTTTAAAAATTAGGGGGCAGGGTGGAGAAATGTACAGCAGTGAAACGCACATAGACTGGCATTTTAAATTAGAAAATCCAACGTCCTACTGCACAGATTAGACGCAGAAAATAAATAAAGAGAAGAAAGTAGATTTACCAGAAAAACGCTACGACTCTTTGGAGACGACTCACGACCATACTGGCGACACCCCGGCGACCGTGTGGCGGCAGCCTAGTCACCTGTAGTCGCCTAAAAAAATTGCCTAAGCGGGACAGGCCCTTAAGGGAAACGAGAGATACAGGTGATGATGTAGAGAGATAAAGAACAATGAACGAAAGATATGTAAAAACGTAATGATGATAAAGGAAAAAGGCCATTGTTAGCTGTTTGATAGGTGAAAATGAGAAGCTAGTGCGACTTAGGTGGGTGAGGGATAAATAGAGAGGGAATGTCGGGGGCTCGGGGCAACTTGAAGTGAGAGAAATCAATATTCATACCACTGGGCTGTAAACTGCCCAAGCAAAATATGAGATGCTGTTCCTCCAATTTGCGTTTAGCCTCACTCTGACAATGGAGAAGACCGAGGACAGAAAGGTCTGTGTGGGAATGGGAAGGAGAATTAAAGTGTTTAGCAACCTGGAGATCAGGTGGGGTCAGATGGATTGAGCAAAGGTGTTGAGCGAAACGATCACCCAGTCATTAATAACTCGTTCTCGCCTCGCCCACAGCTAACAATGGCCTATTTTCTTTATCATCATTACTTTTTTGCATATCTTTCATTCATTTGTTCTATCTCTCTATATCACCGTCTATATCTCTCATTTCCCTTTTCCTTGACTCTCAGTTTGACCCAAAACGTCATCTATTCCTTTTCTACAGAGATGCTGTCTGACCCGTTGAGTTACTCCAGCTTTTTGTGTCTATCTTCCGTTTAAACCAGCATCTGCAGTTCTTTCCTACACATTAATAATTATCGTATTGTTTAATGGCACCAACCCTGTTAGTTACTGGCTCAACTTACTGTGATACATTTGGTGGACAATTAGTCTTAAAATATGGCAAATTTTCAATGCTATAGGAAGTGTTCATTGGCAGGTAAAAAAATTGTAATACTAATCAGTGAAAAATTCACAGGGCACCTCTGCTTCACTACAAGGTGATGACCAATTTGTGGATTAATAACTATGTATACCATTTAGATTCATTTGTTAATAAATCTTGGGTGGCACAGTGGTAGAGTTGCTGCCTTACAGCGCTTACAACATCAGAAACGTGGGTTAGATCATGACTACGGGCGCCGTCTGTACGGAGTTTGTACGTTCTACCCGTGACCTGCGTGGGTTTTCTCCAAGAACTTCGGTTTCCTCCCACACTCCAAAGGCGTACAAGTTTGTAGGTTAACTGGCTTGGTATGAATGTAAAAATTGTCCCGAGTGTAGGATGGTGTTAATGTGCGGGGATCGCTGGTCTTCGTGGGCCGAAGGGCCTGTTTCCGCGCTGTATCTCCAAACTAAACTAAACTAAAACTAAATTAAAGTTTGTGCGAGTATGGTGTTCCTCTGTCACATTCCAGTTGTGTATAAATTGATGCACCCCTTTGAGTTTGTTGCTCATCTTTCCTATAACAATGAGAGGCTGGGTTCTAGTAGGCTAAGAAAATAACTGCAGATGCTGGTACAAATCGATTTATTCACAAAATGCTGGAGTAACTCAGCAGGTCAGGCAGCATCTCGGGAGAGAAGGAATGGGTGACGTTTCGGGTCGAGACCCTTCTTCAGACTGATGTCAGGGGGGCGGGACAAAGGAAGGATATAGGTGGAGACAGGAAGATAGAGGGAGATCTGGGAAGGAGGGGGGGAAGGGAGGGACAGAGGAACTATCTAAATTTGGAGAAGTCGATGTTCTAGTAGGCTATTCTGTTGGTCACTTAGAGGTTAGAGTACTTCTTTCTCTTTGTGAATTATTTACAGAGCGTGTCTTATTCAGTCATATGCTATGCTTGGTGCTATGTAAATACAACTGTGTATAAATTCATCGTTGATCTCAGTGCTAAACACACTTTATAGTTGCAACAGTATTTTGTACTCTGCTTTGAAATTGAATTCCATTACTGAGATTTCAAAATAGAGGCTTGTCATTTTCATTTATTGCGTTTAGCAGTATCGGGAATTAATTTCTAAGCAATGCTTTTGCTGCCATTGTTCATTATAAAATCATTGCCTTCCCTCCACTTGTTTGGACTTGCTTGTTAAAGTTTTATTGTAGAGATTTGCATGTGACTGTGTGACATTTAAAATCTGATGTACCTACTGAAAGTCTCCTTCGCGATTAAGCCATGGGGATTCAATACCAAAGGTCGCCTTTTGGTGAAGCAGATTTTGAAGTCAACACATTACTAGACCAGTATTCTTGTGGCAATGTTATCTATATGTTATTCTTGTATATGTTATCTATATACAAAAACTCTCGTTTGTTATCTTGTTTGTGACTGAACCAGCCAAAACGGTACACGATAACGCCCACCTTACTCACCATTGTCACTTTAGTGATATTGCAAGTAGTTTTATTGAAATTGGTGTTATATTTTTTAAGTTATTCACATTTTAAAGTTTAAAAGGAGGGGAGGGGAGGAGGGAGAGGGGAAGGGGGGGAGTGGGGGAGAAGGGAGAGGGGGGGGGGTTGAGGAGAGAGAGGAGGGGGGGAGTTGAGGAGAGAGAGGAGGGGGGGAGAGGACAGGGTGCTGCACCAATGCAGGAGAGTTTTGGGCTCAACCGGTTCACTTTGTCTAGTATATTATACTCCTAACATTGTAAATACCTCTGTACACGAGTCAAAGTGAAGCTGTCCCAATAGTGAGTGCATGCACTTGCATTGTGACAAGCTTACATAAGCAGTTTGCTTAGTCAATGTATGTGGAAATTTATAATAGAGGAATTTGGCAGCAGGTGCATACAGAGGCAAGATTATGTACATACTAAATATTGTACACTGCTTAAATCTATATCGGATTGTGCACGTTATCATAATTTATAAGACAATTGAAAGTTCTTTAACTTCCATTGTAAGAATATTGAACTTTGAAGTTATTCTTGTCTAACCTTCACAAAAGATAGTGGTGGTGAGTGGAGTTGAGTACAGCACACAATTATTACGATGTCGATGTGTACCCTCAGCAATCATGGACAAATATCTACCCGGTTTTATTTCAGGGGTCATTGTATGATTTTAATCGTGGGAAATATAATATTGAGTTGTTTCATCTTTATAAATATTCAATTTCAAAACGTTTGTAACTCTGGCAATATTAAATCACTGGGCGTAAACTGTTTAATCCACTCAAGTGCAAAGAGCCCGTCTGTTGGAAAAAATCACTTGGGGAGGGTGGAGCAGTCCAAAGTGACCAATTATACAAAAGTTACATTGGCAGTGCACAATTGAGATTTGTTTGAACCAAATTTATTCGTCTTGTCTAATTTGGCTCATTTATTTAATAAGCCTCCCAATACTCTTTTCCAATCTTCCCATTTCATGTTTATTCTTCCTCGGTGATCACCATATTGTACACAAAATTTTAAAAATGTTTCCGTCTCTGCTCTATCTACCTGTTGCTCTGCAAAGTGCATTGAATCAGAGGGAAGAATTGTTTCTTAGGACGACCTGTTCTTATTCCCACAGGAAGCAATTTCCTTGCTGCTTTTGGATCATTAGACTGTGTGAGTGTTGATCTGGGAATGTTATCCATGCCCTACATTAGGCAGGTTTGGTCTGCTTTCTTAGGAGAGGAGTTGGGAAAAATGAGTATGTGACAAATTTTCTGCAATGACAATCTTAGGATTGCAATGTATCATTCCAACAAAGACAAACACGATGCTAGATCCTGTTGTGGCTGAGGGTGGCTAATTCCAACTCCTACCCATAGCATATCCACACTTTCTCGTTGCAATGAGATGTGGCTAATATTGTGCAGAATTTCAAAGCACCAAAATAGTGATGTGATGTTTCATTGAAAATACATCAAATTTGCAATGAAAGAATACAAGTCATTTGACATTACTATCAGGTTTTCAAAGCTGTTTTTCAGCAACAAGAATTATCCCAGGAATGAGTGGGTTAACATATGATGAGGATTTGACGGCACTGGGCCTGTACTCGCTGGAGTTTTGAAGGATGAGGGGGAGACATCATTGAAACTTACCCATTAGTGAAAGGCCTGGATAGAGTGGATGTGGAAAGGATGTTTCCACTAGTGGGAGAGTCTTGGACCAGAGGCCATAGCCTCAGAATAAAAGAACGTAGCTTTAAAAAGGATTTGAGGAGGAGTTTCTTTAGTCAAAGCCTGGTAAATCTGTGGAATTCATTGCCACTGAAGGCTGTGGAGGCCAAGTCAACGGATATTTTTAAGATAGAGATAGATAATTCTGCTCCTACAACTTATGAACTTTTCTCTTGGTTTGTTCTTCAGACTTGCTGGCGGTTTGTACCATGCATCGGAAGTGGAAGATTATTACTGGAGGAATTCTTGATTATATTTGTGACATTATTTGTTGGTGTTATTTAATTATGTTGGTAACCCTTATCATACTTATATCAACAATAATTCCTAAGCTATAATGTTAAAACCATGAGCAAAACAATAAATTGTAAACAAGGGATATGTTTTAAAAGATTCAAAAGATAGTCACATTTTTGAAAAATCTAAATGCTTCAGTATATTTCAGTATATATCAAGTACAGATAAACATTTTGTTGGATATATCAGTTACAACCCTTGAAGGTATTCATTCACAAAATGCTGGAGTAATTCAGCAGGTCAGGCAGCATCTCAGGAGAGAAGGAATGGGTGACGTTTTGGGTCGAGACCCTTCTTCAGACTGATCAGACAGAAGGGTTACAACCCTTGCCTCTGTGGAACTGATATATCCAATGAAATGTCAATGTTTGGAAGGTTTCACAATGTTCTTAGCACAAAGGCAACTTTCCTCTTAGTTTCTTCCCAATGTCTAAGGCATTGTGTAGGAGGATTTATTTTTTCATAACATAGAGCCATTTGCAAAATTGCAATGAATGCTTGAATCGTGCAGAATTTTCTTCCTTTCGTTGAAAATATTTTATTTTGACTCTTTATAATGTTCCGGTTTTCCAAAATATTTCTAAGGAATTACTTGCAAAATGATATTGACAAAGATAGCAGCTGATTTAAAATTTAGACAGGGCTTGTATGGTCCTTAAGTCCTTGAATTTGAAACTCTGTTTTCCAAGGCCTTGAAAGTCCTTGGATTTATCATAGGTCCTTGAAAGTCATTGAAAATTCACTTTTTATGATAAAAGTATTAATTCATGCAGAGTAATGTGGCATTTTTTAATCGTTTATAATGCGTATTTTTATTAAAAGTCTGGAAACATTGTTAGACATGTTTGTCTTTGTCGCCTATTTAGTCGCCATGTTTGGAGGGACATGGACCAAATGCAGGCAGGTGGGTCTAGTGTAGCTGGTTAATAGCTAAGAAGCTCCACACTATGTACCTGGCAAGCCCCTCCTCCAAGAATGCTTCGATGCCCCCAGGCCTAGCAGCTGTTAAAACTGTTGTTGATTTATTCACAAAATGCTGGAGAAGGGTCTCTACCCGAAACGTCACCCATTCCTTCTCTCCCGAGATGCTGCCTGACCTGCTGAGTTACTCCAGCATTTTGTGAATAAATCGATTTGTACCTGCATCTGCAGTTATTTTCTTATAAAACTGTTGTTGAGTCTGAATGCTTTAAAACTGTAGGCCTTGAGATATTTCTCAAGAGAATTCAGGTCATTAATACCATTTCTTTCTCCACAGACACTACCTAACCTGCAAAGCATTTGCAAATGTTTACATTTCGTATTCCTCTGAAATATAAAATTAATAGGTTCATCGCCTTTTGCAAGCAGAATTTCCTTCTTATCTCAGTCTTAAATGGCTTACCCCTTATTCTCAAACTGTGACCGCTAGTTCTGTTGTCAGGCAAAACATTCTCCCTGCATCTGGTCTGTCAAGCCCTTTAAGAACTATGCATGTTTCCACAAGATCTCCACTCATTCTTCTAAACTCTGGAGAAAACAGTCCTAGGCTACTCAATTGTTTTCTTGTTTGGTAAATTCACCATTCCGCAAAGCAGTCCGATGAACCATTGCAGCATCTCCTCTGTGGCATGTGTACCCTTTCATAGGTAAAGAGACCAAATCCGTACACAGTTCACCATCCTGTGATGCTCATAGAGTCATAGAATGATACAGCGTGGAAACAGGCCCTTCAGCCCAACTTCTCCACACCGACCAACCTGTTCCAGCTACACTAGTCCCACCTGCCTGCGTTTGGTCTATATCCCTCCAAACATTTCCTATCCATGTACCTGTCCGACTGTTTCTTAAATGCTGGGATATTCTCTGCCTCAACTACCTCCTCTGGCAGCTTGTTCCATAAACCCACCACCCTTTGTGTGAAAAAGTTATCCCTCAGATTCCTATTAAATCTTTTCCCCTTCACCTTAAACCTATGTCCTCTGCTCCTCAATTCACCTACTCTGGGCAAGAGACTCTGTGCAAATACCCAATCTATTCCTCTCATGAAGGTGCAGAGAAATCCTGGCACCTAAATCATATTAAAGCAATTGCAGGAAAGAACATGGGTCACAGTGGTCAACACCACACATTAACATCATCCTACACACACGAGGGACCATTTTTACATTTACACCAAGCCAATTAACCTACAAACCTGTACACCTTTGGAGCATGGGAGGAAACTGAAGATCTTGGAGAAATCCCATGCGGTAATGTGGGGAACATACAAACTCCGTGCAGACAAGCACCCATAGAGATGATCTAACCCGCGTCTCTGGCGCTGTAAGGCAGCAACTCTACCGCTGTGCCACTAGGTTGGTGGACGTGTCAGGTAGAGAAGCAAGTCAATTACCTTTTATAGCAAGGTTCTGATGAAAGGTCATTGGCCTGAACGATTAGCTCTGCCTGTCTCCACAGGGGCCGCCTGACCTGCTGAGCATTCCCAGCATTTCAGATGTGCAGCATGTGTTGGGCTTTACTTCTGTAAGGTTACAAAGGGACATGGATATATCAAGTCAGCCGGAGAGTTTATGGCAGATGGAGGCCAGTGTGGGGAATGGTGAGATAATTAATTTTGTTCACAAGAAAGACAAAACAAAATATTTTCTTCAAGGCAAGGGATTAGGAATTCTGTAAAGAGAAGAACCTGTGCATCCATTAGATAAATTACTCAAAGCAGGTATGACTATGCTAATAGATAGTTGTGATTTATTTCAAGGGATGGAGTGGAATGAATACCTCAGCTGCATGGAGGCTTAGAATCCACCTAAAGAACTGTGTTCCATCAGATAGATCGAGAGCCTTGGTACAGATATATTAGCCTTATGGAGGTGAGGAGGAACTTCTTTAGTCAAAGGGTAATTAATCTGTGGAACTCATTGCCGCAGAGTGCTGTGGAGGTCGTCAGTGGATATCTTTAAGGCAGAGATAGACAAATTCTTGATTAGAACGGGTGTCAAGGTTTATGGGGAGAAGGCAGGAAAATGGGATTAGGTGGCAGGCATCAGCCATGATTGAATGGCGTAGACTCGATGGGCCGAATGGCCTCATTCTACTATAACTCGTGAACTTGTGAATAGAGCTAAATGATGACCTAATTTCAGTCTTTGTTTAATTGAATTGTACTGAATTACTGATTGTAATTGTAATTAATGACTGAACAGTGAGCTCTTTTTCCAACAATTTTTGATTATGAAAATAATTTAATGAAATAATGTGATTGTGTGATAAATAATGTGAATAATAAAATAATGTCATTATGATGATAATTTACTGTGGGATCAGGACATATTTGCAACACACCTTCTGGTGGAGCTGAAATGTGGACCTCAATTCTGATCATTTATCATCGGGCTGGATTAGGACTTTGGCAAATATTGTTAAGATGCTGTGCAGAATATTTACCGTACTTGGAGGTCTCTAAGTAAAACAATGCGATTAGTTGCCAGTCAATACCAGGCAACATTGTCTATACCAGGGTACATATAAAATTCTTAAAGGGTTTAACAGGCTAGATGCGGGAAGATTGTTCTCGATGTTGGGGAAGTCCAGAACCAGGGGTCACAGCTTAAGAATAAGGGGGAAGTCTTTTAGGACCGAGATGAGAAAACATTTCTTCACACAGAGAGTGGTGAGTCTGTGGAATTCTCTGCCACAGAAGGTAGTTGAGGCCAGTTCATTGGCTATATTTAAAAGGGAGCTAGATGTGGCCCTTGTGGCTAAAGGGATCAGGTGGTACGGAGAGAAGGCAGGTACAGGTTACTGAGCTGGATGATCAGCCATGATCATATTGAATGGCGGTGCAGGCTTGAAGGGCCGAATGGCTTACTCCTGCACCTATTTTCTATGTTTCTATGTTTCAATAAGCTTTTTTTTTATAAAGATCTTGGCCTGAAACATCACCTATCCATATTCTCCAGGGTTGCTCCAGTACTTTGTATTTTTCCGTGGTAGACCAGCATCTGAAGTTCCTTGTTTCTACCTTTTAAAGCCATTTAATCACTTTCTCATTGTAACTAGGCAAATGAAGCAGTGAGGAGATTCATTATCGTCACATTAAAATAAAAGTTTAACCTTTATAGGCTTGAATACTTGCTGAGAAAAATCAGACATCCAGCAGTAAGATAATTAATACAACCCAATTAGCCTTTCTTACGTAAGTAATACATGCACAGTATCTATCTGACCATACTAGTTAATAAAAGACTGAATGGATCTGAATTACAAAATTAATGGTACTGGAGTCAGGGGGTATGGGGAGAAGGCAGGAACGGGGTACTGATTGAGAATGGTCAGCCATGATCACATTGAATGGTGGTGCTAGCTCGAAGGGCCGAATGGCCTACTCCTGCACTGATTGTCTATTGTCTATCAGCCATGATTGAATGGCGGAGTAGATTCGATGGGCCAAATGACTACAAATATTAAGCTGTAAATGTGGAATATTTGAAGTTATAACAAGCTTTGACATTTGGTCCGATGAGTCTTTTCATGTGAGGTGCTTTGCCACAATATATGTGTCAATAAATAAAGAAGGAAGCCTATTGTGTGAGCCAACAAATGCCCAACTTTTAGGGATGGGAAGTAATTGGATTATTTTGAATCTGCCTGTAAAATACAGTCTTGGTGGCCATCACCATGTTGGACAACCTCCAAATGGCCACTTTCACTTTGCACTCAATTAAATTCATGTTGTAAGATGAGGCAGCCCTGTTACAAAAACATACGTCTCTTTCATCTTTCTAGCTAAATCTAAATTGCATCAAATTGTCAATAAGGAATCATCATTTCAGATTCATCTGGGACTACAGACAATCTGTTAAAATATTGATAAACAGATCACCAACTCTCACCAACCACACACTAAATTAACTGGTTCATTGATTGATTTGTATTCTGCCCAGCAATTTCTAAACTTGATTACACATCGACTCTGATCCATTTTCTACCCAGAAAGTTGTTATTGAAAGCATTTAAATCCGTTTGTCCATTCCTGGCTATAAATCTGTGATGCCCAGAGCAATTATTTGAATTCACAAGTTCACGTTCACAAGTTATAGGGGTAGAATTAGGCCATTTGGCCCATCGAATCTACTCTGCCATTCAATCATGGCTGATAGACAATAGACAATAGACAATAGGTGCAGGAGTAGGCCATTCGGCCCTTCCAGCCAGCACCACCATTCAATGTGATCATGGCTGATCATTCTCAATCAGTACCCCGTTCCTGCCTTCTCCCCATACCCCCTGACTCCGCTATCCTTAAGAGCTCTATCTAGCTCTCTCTTGAATACATTCAGAGAATTGGCCTCCACTCTGAGGCAGAGAATTCCACAGATTTACAACTCTCTGACTGAAAAGGTTTTTCCTCATCTCCGTTCTAAATGGCCTACCCCTTATTCTTAAACTGTGGCCTCCTAATCCCATTTTCCTGCCTTCTCCCCATAACCCTTGACACTCGTTCTAATCAAGAATTTGCCTATCTCTGGGTTTAAAATATCCACTGACTTCGTGTCCACAGCCTTCTGCGGCAATGAGTTCCACAGATTAACTACCCTCTGACTAGAAAAATTCCTCCTCACCTCCTTTCTAAAAGAGCGCCCTTTAATTCTGAGGCTATGACCTCTGCTCCTAGACTCTCCCACTAGTGGAAACATCCTATCCACATTTACCCTACACCTTTTATTATTCTGTGGGTTTCAATGAGGTCCCCCCTCAACCTTCTAAACTCCAGCGAGTAGAGGCCCAGTGCTGTATAAACGCTCATCATATGCTAACCCACTCATTCGTAGGATCATTCTTGTCAACCTCCTCTGGACCCTCTCCAGCATCAGCACATCCTTCCTCAGATATGGGGCCCAAATTTGCTCACAGTACTCCAAATGCGGCCTGACCAGCACCTTATAGAGCCTCAGCATTACATCTCTGTTTTTGTATTCCAGTCCTCTTGATATAAATGCTGGTTGACTTGTTTGCTTGTTGACTGGTTTGTACTTTTGTGCGAACATGGACCATTTCACTTCTCCAGCCAGGGGCTCATGTCATTTCTCCGTCTTCCTGTCACAGGGATGGTTGTGTGAGCTGCTCCGCTGGAAGGAAAACCCCTCTCCAGAGAACAGAACCCTGTGGGAAAACCTGTGCACTATCCTACGTTTCCTGAGCCTTCCTCAAGCCGAGAGGGATATCGTCTACGAGGAGGAATCACGGCACCATCACAATGAACGTTTGCAACATGTTGTCCAACTGTCCCCAGAACCTCTCCAGGTGGGATAATCCATTTATGCTGATTTAACAGGTCTAGACTGTGTGTCAAGCACTGGGTCAAAGACTTTATATGAATGGAAACATTTTATTTGTTGTGAATTAGTTAACAAATGCATATCTCTCCAGGTGACATAACTGGTGTTATAGACCATAGAAAGGTAGAGTAATATAAGAAAATAACTGCAGATGCTGGTACAAATCGATTTATTCACAAAATGCTGGAGTAACTCAGCAGGTCGGGCAGCATCTCAGGAGAGAAGGAATGGGTGACGTTTCGGGTCGAGACCCTTTTTCAGACTGATGTCAGGGGGGCGGGACATAGGAAGGATATAGGTGGAGACAGGAAGATAGAGGGAGATCTGGGAAGGAGGAGGGGAAGGGAGGGACAGAGGAACTATCTAAAGTTGGAGAAGTTGATGTTCATACCACTGGGCTGCAAACTGCCCAGGCGAAATATGAGGTGCTGTTCCTCCAATTTCCGGTGGGCCTCACTATGGTACTGGAGGAGGCCCATGACAGAAAGGTCAGACTGGGAATGGGAGGGGGTTAAAGTGCTCGCCCACCGGGAGATCAGTTTGGTTAATGCGGACTGAGCGCAGGTGTTCAGCGAAGCGATCGCCGAGAAAGGTAGAGCACAGGTAGAGCACAGGTCCATCAACCACATTGCCACTGCTGAATACGATGCCATGTTGTTCTCCTCTGCCTGCATGTGATCCCTAGCCCTCTGTTCCCTGCATATTTAAAAGCCTCCTCATCGCCACTATTGGGTTTGCCACCACCGCCACTCCTGGCAGTGTGTTACAAGTGCCCAACAATCTCTGTGTAAAACAATTTGCCCCACTCATCTCCTATACGTACTATGCCCACAACATGGAAGGCAGCGGTGAAACAAAACGCTGGAAATACTCAGCAGGTCAGGCTGCACATGTGGAGAGAGAAACTGAATTGGCTTTTCCAGATCACTGATCTTTCAACAGATCTGGAGGCAAAATGAGACCAAACTTGCAAAGTTTGAAGATACGGGGCAGGAAAAATGAGAACAACAGGAACACTTCCTCCTAGAGGGAGAAGGGATTACATGCTATTGATAAAAGTTAAAGGATGACTCAGCAGGATCCTTAACCAGAAATAGTTGACCATTTTTTAGTCCGGACTGCTGCAATGTGCCCACTCTAAAGATGGAAGTTCAGGAAGAATGGAGTTTGAGTGGGCAGGGAATTAATGAGACAGATGAGGTCACACTTGCAGATGTAATAAAAGTGTTCCCAAACTAGCTCCCTCGATCCTGTGACCACGAGCTTTACACATTATTGGGGATTTGAGGGGAAAGTGTCTTAGTTTGAGAATGATTCATGTCTAGAACTCATTGCCAGAGGGCTTAATGGAGTCGGGTATTATCACTACATTTAAGAGAACTTTGCACGCATATCAGGAAAGATAGAAGGAGACAGACTTAATGCTGTCTCCAAATGAGAATAGTGTAGATGGGCAAAAAGGTTGGCATGATGTGGTGTGCAGAAGGGGCGTTTCTGTACTGTACAACTCTATTACTATCTGTGACTTTAGCACACGGATTCGACATTTGCCTGGGACGCTGTGCAAAATCGTCATTGTGGTATTAGCTGCATGCTCAATGGTTCGGTTTCATTGCAGATAATTCAATTAAAGATTGGGTAGGTACGCTAAGAGGCAGTTGAAACAAGGTCACCCATTGTACGTCGCTGACAACTTATTCACTACCAGCATTGTCAAAACAAGTAGATTTTCCTTGCAAAATCAACAACCTTTCCCCATAAAAATAAATAAGAATTAATCAAGCTCTCACCAACACTGCAAGTCACCTCCGTTGATCCAGAAATGTACAGTTGACCATGGTGAAATAAAACCACAAGTAAAGGGTTTTTTTTTGCGGTGCTAACTGGAAAGCTGAGTCTCCAAGAACATTACAGTAGGTTCAGTACAGTAGTCAGTCTGAAGAAGGGTCTCGACCCGAAACGTCACCCATTCCTTCTCTCCAGAGATGCTGCCTGACCCGCTGAGTTACTCCAGCATTTTGTGATGCCATCGATTTGTACCAGCATCTGCAGTTATTTCCCTACACAGTAGGTTTTTAACTGTTATGCTTCATCCCCTCGAAAATATCCAAAAGCCATCTACTAAGTTACTATGAATTTTATAAGGCAAGATTTCCTGATTGTGAACCAATAAACAGGGATGATATAAACGGCGAAACAAAAACAAAGCTCATTAAAAGCAATTTCATTATTTTCCAATTAATACCTAACAGGATCTGCACTTCTCTAATGAGATTACTTAAGCAATAATAAGAGGTCGCAGCTGCAATCCTGGAATAACAAGCTGATGGGCAAGGGGAGTGTAGTGTAAATTCAGACAAGGACGCATCCATGTACAATCTGGAGTAATGACCGATGGAAGCATGAACTATTTATTGCAGCATGGCTCAGGTACAGCCATGCATTGTATAAATAAAAATTCTGGTGCATATTGCATCAGGCCTAGACCCTCTACTCTATGAAGGTTAGAGCGTTGTTCATTGTCGTTCACTGTGAAAGGTCCCGAGTCGAAATGCCCGCTGTCCATTTCCTTCCACAAATGTCTCCTGACACGCTGAGTTTCTCCAGCAGTTTGTTATTTGCTTAGAGTGTTAAATAACATTTGATGGAACGATGTGATTGCATAAAGACGGGTGGCAGATCAGCAGTTTGGAACATTTAGAAAAAAAACATGAAATGATTAATAAGAAAGGAAGAATTAGAGTATGAGATAACGAGAGCCAGAAATATAATATCAGATAGTCCAGAGTTCCTATAAATATATTAAAGGGAAAATAGTTAACATGAGGCATCGCTCCTCTAGAAAGTGAGTCAGTGGTGTTAATAATGAAGAAAACAAGATAGCAGATGAAGTCATTGACTATTTTGCATCATTCTTCACTATCCAAGTAACGTCTCAGAAGTAGCTTGAAATCAGGAATTGAAAGGAAAGATGAAATTGGAAAATTATAATTATTAAGGCAGCGATATTGAACCAAAGCTTCTGGAACTGATAAATTTCATCCTAGCGTGTTAAAAGAAGTATAAGAAGATAACTGCAGATGCTGGTACAAATCGAAGGTATTTATTCACAAAATGCTGGAGTAACTCAGCAGGTCAGGCAGCATCTCGGGAGAGAAGGAATGGGTGACGTTTCGGGTCGAGACCCTTCTTCAGACTTCGTGTTAAAAGAAGTGGTTAGTGAGGTAGTTCATTTGTTGGTCTTGACGGTCCTATGTTCCCAAGTTTCTGGGAAGATTCCAGTACTATGGGAAAGTGGCAAATAATATTCATCTACTCAGCAAACGAAGAGATTGAGGGATAAGATTGAGGGATTGAGGGATAAGAAGGCCTTCGACAAGGTCCCACATAGGAGATTGGTGTACAAACTTAAAGCACACGGTATTGAGGGTTCAGTTTTGAGGTGGATAGAAAATTGGTTGGCGGACAGGAAGCAAAGAGTAGGAATAAATGGGTCCTTTTCGGAATGGCAGGCAGTGACTAGTGGGGTACCGCAAGGCTCAGTGCTGGGACCCCAGTTATTTACAGTGTATATTAATGATTTGGACGAGGGAATTGAATGCAACATCTCTAAGTTTGCGGATGACACGAAGCTGGGTGGCAGTGTTAGCTGCGAGGAGGATGCTAGGAGGCTGCACACTGGAATTTAGAAGGATGAGGGGGGATCTTATTGAAACATATAAGATAATTAGGGGATTGGACACATTAGAGGCAGGAAACATGTTCCCAATGTTGGGGGAGTCCAGAACAAGGGGCCACAGTTTAAGAATAAGGGGTAGGCCATTTAGAACGGAGATGAGGAAGAACTTTTTCAGTCAGAGAGTGGTGAAGGTGTGGAATTCTCTGCCTCAGAAGGCAGTGGAGGCCAGTTCATTGGATGCTTTCAAGAGAGAGCTGGATAGAGCTCTTAAGGATAGCGGAGTGAGGGGGTATGGGGAGAAGGCAGGAACGGGGTACTGATTGAGAGTGATCAGCCATGATCGCATTGAATGGCGGTGCTGGCTCGAAGGGCTGAATGGCCTACTCCTGCACATATTGTCTATTGTCTATTGTCTATGGCAGATGCAATATAATGTGGATAAATGTGAGGTTATCCACTTTGGCGGCAAGAACAGGAAAGCAGAGTATTACCTGAATGGTGACCGATTGGGAGAAGGGGAGATGCAACGTGACCTGAGTGTCATGGTGCACCAGTCATTGAAAGCAAGCATGCAGGTGCAGCAGGCAGTGAAGAAAGCGAATGGTATGTTGGCATTCATAGCAAGAGGATTTGAGTTTAGGAGCAGGGAGGTTCTGCTGCAGTTGTACAGGGCCTTGGTGAGAGACCGCACCTGGAGTATTGTGTGCAGTTTTGGTCTCCTAACCTGAGGAAAGACGTTCTTGCCTTAGAGGGAGTACAGAGAAGGTTCACCAGATTAATCCCTGGGATGGCGGGACTTGCATATGAGGAAAGACTGGATAGATTGGGCTTGTACTCGCTGGAATTTAGAAGACTGAGGGGGGATCTTATAGAAACATATAAAATTCTTAAGGGGTTGGAGAGGGTAGATGCGGGAAGATTGTTCCCGATGTTGGGGGAGTCCAGAACCAGGGGTCACAGCTTAAGGATAAGGGGGAAGTCTTTTAGGACCGAGATGAGAAAACATTTCTTCACACAGAGAGTGGTGAGTCTGTGGAATTCTCTGCCACAGAAGGTAGTTGAGGCCAGATCATTGGCTATATTTAAGAGGGAGTTAGATGTGGCCCTTTTTGCTAAAGGGATCAGGGGGTATGGAGAGAAGGCAGGTACAGGCTACTGAGCTGGATGATCAGCCATGATCATATTGAATGGCGGTGCAGGCTCGAAGGGCCGAATGGCCTACTCCTGCACCTATTTTCTATGTTTCTCTGTTTCTAAGATATACATTCATTTGGAAAGGCAGGGGTTGATGAGGGATAGTCAGCATGGTTTTGTGCAATGGAAGCCACGTCTCACAAATTTAATTGTGTTTTTTGAAGAAGTTAACAAAAAGGTTGAGGGGTTCAGGACCATAAACGTTGTCTACATGGACCTCAGAAAGGCCTTTTTTATAAGGTTCTGCATTGTAGACTCCTCTGAAAGGCTAGATTGCATGAGATCCAGGGAGATCTGGCTAGCTGTATACAGAATTAGCTTTGTGGTAGGAAGGAGAGGGCGGTAGTGGGTGGTTGTTTAGTGGACGAGGCCTGTGACTAGTGATTTGCCTCAGGAGAGGTTGGGCAGGCTAGGACTTTATTCCTTGGAGAGCAGAAGGTTGAGGAGTGGTATTATAAGGTGTATAAAATGATGAGGGGAATAGACCGAGTGAATGCACAGAGTATTTTTCAAGAACTAGACAGCATAGATTTAAGGCGAGAAGAGAAAGAATTAATAAGAACTTGAGGGGCAACATTTTCACACAGAGAATGGTGGGAATATGGAACGAGCTACCAGTCAAAGTACTTAAGGCAGGTACAATAACAAAATTTAAAAGCCATTTACATAGATACATAGACAATAAGTGCAGGAGTAGGCAATTCTGCCCTTCGAGCCAGCACCGCCATTCAATGTGATCATGGCTGATCATCCACAATCAGTACCCCGTTCATGCCTTCTCCCCATATCCCTTGATTCCACTAGCCTTAAGAGCTCTATCTAACTCTCTTTTGAATGCATCAAGTGAATCGGCCTCCACTGCCTTTTGAGGCAGAGAATTCCACAAATTCACAACTCTCTGGGTGATTTTTTTTTTCCTCATCTCAGTTCTAAATGGCCGACCCCTTATTCTTAAAATGTGGCCCCCCCCGGTTCTGGACTCCCCCAATATCGGGAACATGTTTCCTGCATCTAGCGTGTCCAATCCCTTAATAATTTTATATGTTTCTATAAGATCCCCTCTCATCCTTCTAACACAAGCTCAGTCGCTCCATTCTTTCATCATACGACAGTCCCACCGTACCGATAATTTACCTCGTGAACCTACGCTGCACGCCCTCAATAGCAAGAATGTCCTTCCTCAAATTAGGATAGGTACATTGATTAAACTTGGATAGGTATATTGATTTAAAAAAGTTTTGGAGGGATCTGGGCAAAACACAGGAAAATGGGACTAGCTTAGGAGGGGCATCTTGGTCAGCATGGATGAGTTGGGCCAAAAGGCCAGCTTCCGTGCTATATCATTCATAAGTCATAAATTCATGTGGTAGGAGCAGAATTATGCCATTTGGCCCATCAAGTCTACTCCGCCATTCAATCAAGGCAATCTATCTCTCCTTCCTAACCCCATTCTCCTGGCTTCTCCTCACACCCACTGACCCTGATTCTATGATGCTGTGAGACCAAAAGCAGGAAACTATTGCTCAGTAGCTACTTGAAATCTCTTGTTGGGAAAATGTTAACATCTCTAAATAAAGATGTTTTAATAGGGTACTCAGAAAAGAATTCAAGATAATTAGGCAAAGACATCCTGGTTTTATAAAAAGAGAAATCACGTTTGAACAATTTACTGAAGCTGTTTGAAGAAGCAATATATACTGTGGATAAAGGGGGATTTTATAGTCTAATACTTCCAGATGGCGTTTGATAAGGTGCTGCGTCAAAGATTATTACAGAAAATAAAACCCCATGGTATACACAAGAACATCTTGGTGTGGATAGAAAATTGGCTGAGTAACAGGAAGCAAAGTGCATAAATGGATGCTTTTCTTGTTGGCAAGATACAATAAGTGGTGTGCCAAGTGGTGTGCCATAGGGATCATTGTGGTCTCAACATTTTACAATTTATATTAGTGACTTGGACGAATGCCCCGTGGAGGCTAAAGGGGCTGTCCCACTTAGGCGATTTAAAGGCGACTGTCGCCGACAGTCCGCCAGGGTGTCGCGGGCATGATCGTGAGGAGTCTTCCAAAGATCGTAGTGGATCTCGGCGCGTCGCTGAGAAATCATCCGGTTTGAAATCTCTCGGCGACAGCTGTCTTAGCGTCAGGTATCGTTGCTTTTTGCGGGCGCTGTCGCATGCTGTCCCCAGGTTTGATAGGTTCTCTTAGATGCATTTAGAAGCACATAATATTAAAACAAGTTAAGTCATTTCAAAATACCATAAAATGCTTGTGTTTAACCAATTTAATTACCATCAGGACATTTGACAGGTAGATTGGAGGTGACAGTTTGACGGTCAGGTAAGCGTGGGAATTTTCGCGATGTTTATGGCCATCAGCCATTACATTTAAAGTGGGCTCCCAACCCAGATATGCAACCCAGAAACCAGATATGCATCTCCCTTACATTTTCAAAGAATGCCCACACACTTTTCACAAAAATCCACTGAACCACTTTTTAAATTAAAAAAAAAAAATACAGCTATTAGTAAACTGGAAGTAAATCCAGTTTATTCCTTGTTACAGTGAAGCTTGGTTTTTAAGTAACGCATACAAGGTGTTATAGTTCAAAACTCTCAAGTACTTACTGACTTGTCAGTGATTTCAGCGAAAACCAGGATGCCGGAGAAGCATTGACAGCGTGGGAATTTTCGCGATGTTTCAGAAGACGCTGTAATCTCAACCTGACTCGGCATTGTCGTGGTCATTGTCGTCGGGTAAAAGAAAATTTTGGCGATCTGCTCCGACTTTGACAGTCGCCGGCAGTCGCCAAAAAAATCGCCTAAGTGGGACAGGCCCTTAAGTTTTCTGATGATACAAAGATAGGTGAGAAAACAAGATTGATGAAAACAAAGGGATATGGATAGGTTAGCTGAGTGGGTAAAGATGTGGAAAGTGGGGGGAAATGGAGGAAAATATATCACAGTAAATTTTGGAGGAGAAATGAGAGAGAAGCATATTATCTGCACAGTGAGAGACTGCAAAGTTCTGATTTGTAAAGGGATCTGGGTGAACGTGCATGATTTGTAAAAGGCTAGTATGCACATTTACAAGTAGTTTAGTTTAGTTTAGAAATACAGCGCGGAAACATGCACTTCGGCCCACTGCGTCCGCGCCGACCAGCGATCCCTACACACTAACACTATCCTACACACATCCGGGACAATTTACAATTATACCAAGCCAATCAACCTGCAAACCTGTACGTGTTTGGAGTGTGGGATGAAACCAGAGATCCCGGAGAAAACCCACACAGTCACGGGGAGAACGTACAAATTCCGTACATACAGCACCTGTAGTCAGGATCGAACCCAAGTCTCTAGTGCTGTAAGGCAGCAACTCCACCGCTACGCCACCGTGCCGCCCTATAAAGAAGTAATATGGAAGTCAACGTTTATTTGTTTCATGCTGGAGGAATTGATAAAAAGAAGAAAGGTTTTGCTTCTGTTATAAAGGGTATTAGAGAAACCACATCTGAATGCTGTGTACAGTATTGGTTTTCATTTTTTTTAAAGCGTCTTAATATGCGGGTCAAATAATATTTACTGTACTGATGCCCAATGCAGAGGGCTGTTTTCTGAGACAATGAGATGCATGCAGGCTAAGCTTGTACTGGCTGGAATTTAGAAGCATGAAAAGGGAATTCACTGAAACCTTTGAGATCCTGAATGATCTTGACACAGTGGATGTTTCATCATAAGGGAGAATCCTTTCACTGTTTTAAACTAAATTGCCATCCATTTATGACAGAGATGAGGTGTTTTGTTTCTCCTTCAAAAAACATTCACGTCACGTTCTGAGTGTTTGTAATTCAAGTACCAACCAACCTTCTTACACAGCAACAACAGTAATCTTTCCCTTCCAAACCAAACACTAATCATCACCATCCTGACCAAACCATCCGTGAACCATCATATTCTTAACCTACCCAAACACCATTCATCAACACCAGAGCACCAACAATAAATGTTCCCACCACACAAGCAGAACAACTTTCACTGTCCCATTTCATCCAAGCACCAACCTTCACCGTCCCAACACACCCCAATATCACTTGTCATCACGTGATCCACCCGATCCCCAACCATTGCACCCTTTCAACCTCGTACTTGGATGGGAAAAGAGCACAAGGATACGGGCTGATGCAGGGAAATGAAAGTAGCGCAGATAGATAGCATGTGTAGGAAGTAACTGCAGATAATAGACAATAGGTGCAGGAGGAGGCCATTCGGCCCTTCGAGCCAGCACCACCATTCAATGTGATCATGGCTGATCATCCACAATCAGTACCCCATTCCTGCCTTCTCCCCATACCCCCTTACTCCGCTATCCTTAAGAGCTCTATCTAGCTCTCTCTTGAATACATTCAGTGAATTGGCCTCCACTGCCTTCTGAGGCAGAGAATTCCACAGATTCACAACTCTCTGACTGAAAAAGTTTTTCCTCATCTCATTTCTAAATGGCCTACCCCTTATTCTTAAACTGTGGCCCCTTGTTCTGGACTCCCCCAACATTGGGAACATGTTTCCAGCCTCTAACGTGTCCAACCCCTTAATAATCTTATACGTTTCGATAAGATGTTGGTTTAAACTGAGGATAGACACAAAATGCTGGAGTAACTCAGCGGGTCATTCAGCATATCTGGAGAAAAGTAATAGGTGATGTTTCGGGTTGAGACCCTTGTTCAGAACTCCAGTCTGACCCGCTGAGTTACTCCAGCTTTTTGTGTCTATCTTAGATAGGTAGAATGATCAACACAGACGAGCTGGGCCGTAGGCCCTGTTTCTGTGCTCTATAACTCCGCTTGTCTATAACCGAGCATCAACTATGAACGTCCCAGACCGTCTAAGCACTAACTATGAATGTCCCATCCCACACATGGACCAACCATCGGTCCCATTGCATCCAAACAACTGTAAACCCCCGCTTCTCACATGAGCACGGACCTTTGTAGGCCCCTGTCACCCAAGCACCCAACCTGGCCCTTTCGAGTAAGTAATCTTGCCATCCTTGCTAACGTGATAACAACTGTCATCTTCCCTGCTCAGGTCAGCACCAACCATCCCTTTGCCAAATCTCCAAACACTAACCGTCACCTCCTTCTCATGTCAACAGCAAGCAGCACCATCTTGATTTAATCATTACCAACATTTAAGATTCTGACTCACACAAGAGTGAATAATCATCGTCCGAACAATTGGAGCTCCTTCTTACCCGACATAAACAGCCTGGCCCGCCCCAGCACCAACCAATATCACCTGATACACCTAAGCAAGAACAAACACTGTCCTTTCTCATCCAGTCCCTTAGCTTGATGGAGAAAAAGCATCACTCGTGATGCAATTGCAAGGAAGTCCTTGGTAGTACGAGTATAAGACAGAGTAAGATGATTGTTGGCAAAGTAAAAGGGATTTTGTAATCTTAAACACATCCAAATAAGCAGTTTGTGGCCAGTGGAAATTTATTTGATTTAGAGATACAGCGTGGAAACAGGCCCTTCGGCCCTCCGAGTCCGCGCCGCCCAGCGATCCCCGCACATTAACACTATCCTACACACACTAGGGACAATTTTAAAAAAACATTTACCCAGTCAATTAACCTACATACCTGTACGTCTTTGGAGTGTGGGAGGAAACCGAAGATCTCGGAGAAAACCCACGCAGGTCACGGGGAGAACGTACAAACTCCATACAGATGGCGCCCGTGGTCAGGATCGAACCCGGGTCTCTGCCGCTGCATTCGCTGTAAGGCAGCAACTCTACCGCTGCGCCACCGTGCCCTCCAGCAGATGCATGGTTTCAGCAGATGAGGAGGAACCACTTGGTGGTTGGTTCAATGGCAGCTCTTGGGAACTGTACAATTTAGCCAACCAGACACTGAGGCCGAGGTTGTGCCATTTGTGCATGGAGCTAGTTACTTCCTAGTTATGAATGCAATTGTATAACTTGCATCCCGGAGCAGACCAGAATAAGGTGTAGGGAGCAGACTGCAAGAGCGTGTCGGCAATATTTCAAAGGAGAATATTTCAGGACAAAGTCAGAACATGTGAACCAAAAATTAGTTGGATGTTTGTAAGGGTTCAGGATATAGGCTGAGGGTTAAAGGCAGAAGAGAATGGGCAAGACATGAGTACACAGACCAGTTATGTGCAGCCATTACTCACCTCTCCATTGAAATGGAGCAGATGCTTGACCATTACCCCATTCCCATGTTGGTGATGTACCTACAGGCTTCCTCGACGTTCGGGAGTGGCTCTGGGATCCAGAAGTTACCTGTGCCCTTGAAATAAACATGTGGCACAGTTACTTCTCAAGGTGCAGTGGATGCCATTTCACTTTGATGCTCTGTGGCAGTGTTGATGCTGAAAACTGGTAAAATGGCATGCAGGGCTTGTGTTTGTTTGCCTTTGGATGCTATGTCACCATAGTCACCGAACTGTTGGAAGCTACGCAGCACAAAGTGGGCAGAATGGGATTGAATTTCTACTCATAAAACTGGGAACTGGTTTGTGGAAGGAGCAAATATCCACGTTAAAGTGTCAGCAAATGATTTCACAATTTAAACTCTGCCGGCAGGACACCCCGCACAGAAAATAAATACTCTCACGAGCTGAAAGCCACATCATTTAGATGGACCACAGGAATTACTCTGACCAAACCATGATCAATGTTCTTTGTCCTCAAAGTGCGAATGTGTCCAATAAATTAAAGTATTTTCTTTTTATCATATCATATCATATATATACAGCCGGAAACAGGCCTTTTCGGCCCTCCAAGTCCGTGCCGCCCAGTGATCCCCGTACATTAACACTATCCTACACCCACTAGGGACAATTTTTACATTTACCCAGCCAATTAACCTACATACCTGTACGTCTTTGGAGTGTGGGAGGAAACCGAAGATCTCGGAGAAAACCCACGCAGGTCATGGGGAGAACGTACAAACTCCTTACAGTGCAGCACCCATAGTCAGGATCGAACCTGAGTCTCCGGCGCTGCATTCGCTGTAAAGCAGCAACTCTACCGCTGCGCTACCGTGCCGCCCAATTATTTTAACCCAGTTATTGTCATAACAAATCAGATGATTCTGATAAAGGAAGTAGTGTATGCAGTCCTCAACAGCTAACTTTCCAAGCATTCCTTTTTTTGCAATTTGTAATATATTCAATATATTATAATACATAGCTACTGGAAATTATTATCCATGTAATACATATAAATATATACACACACATATATACACACACATATCACACACACACACACACACACACATATACATATATACATACACACACATATATATATATATGCATACATACAGACACACAAACATATGTATATACACACACACACATATATATATAGACCCACACACACACACACATATACACACATATACACACACACACACACACACACACACACATATAGCCAAAACATTATGACCTGATGAGCCAAAACATTATGACCACCTGCCTAATATGCTGTTGGTCCTCCATGTGCAGCCCCATACGCAGCAGGGTGCGATGCACTGTGTATTGTGACACATTCCTCCCGTGACCACCATCAAAAAATTTCTGTGACTTGTGCCACAGTAGACCTTCTGTCGGTTCGGACCAGACGGGATAGCCTTCGTTGCCCTCGCGCATCGATGAGCCTTGGGCGCCCAACACCCTGTCGCCGGTTTGTGGTTTGTCCCTCCTCGGACCACTGTCTGACTACTCACCACTGCTGACCGGGAGCACCCCACAAGCCTTGCCGTTTCAGAGATGCTCTGACCCAGTCGTCTGGCCATAACAATTTGACCTTTGTCAAAGTCGCTCAGGTCTTTACTCCTGCCCATTTCTCCTGCATCCAACACATCAACTTCAAGAACTGACTGATCACTTGCTGCCTAATATATCCCACCCCTTGACAGGTGCCATTGTAACAAGATAATCAATGTTATTCAGTGGTCATAATGTTTTGGCTGATCGGTATATATACACACACACACACACACACATATATATATATATATATATACACACACACACACACACACACACACACACACACACACACACACACACACACACACACACACACACACACACACACACACACACACACACACACACACACACACATATATATATACATATATATATATGCATACAAACATATATATATATATATATACACACACGCATATGTTTATACATGTATATATACACACACACACGCACACACACACACACACACACACACACACACACACACACACACACACACACACACACACACACACACACACACACACACACACACACATACATATATCATGTTTTTTGTAACATATGTAATTATTTTCCAAATAGTGAGTTGCCTCTTTTTTTTCAGCTGGTAACAACTCTTGCCCATTCTTTTATCTTCTGTGGCATGGAGCCGCTGGGACAGGAAAGAAAAAAAAATTATATTAAAAAATGTAACTAAATGAAACGATTATTATTTGCGACAGTCTCCAAACTCAAGCATTTGTAATCAAATGCAAAGTTCTTAAAGGAGGGTTGTTTTTGTAAAGTGCTGCTTGGGTGCTGTGGAATTTCTTTCCATCTAACAGTGTGGCTGAATGTTATTTGGATAATCTTTAAATGTGCTTTGAAATTTTGGTCCTTGAGAACATATTTTAGATAAATGATACTTCAAAGAGCAAAATAAATTCTGCAAAATAGGCCCAATAATCATAGTATACACAGCTTTTTATACTTTTGTTGAAATGCATGAATCCTCTAATTTGCAATGAGACATTATGTTATATGAAAGCCACATTTAAAAAACACATGTTAAAACCCATAGAGATCAAACTACAGCAACCAAATGGTTGAAGTCGTGAATGGATCAGTCAACAATGCTAAGCTTGCAAGTGTCTGGAGCAACAGAGGCTGAGGGGAGATCTGATAGAAGTATATACGATTTTGAGAGGCATCGAAAGGGTGGACAGTCAGAACATTATTCCCAGGGTGGAAATGTCAAAGTCGAGGGGCGTAGCTTTAATGTGGGAGCGGCAAAATTTAAAGGAGATGATCGAGGCAAGAGAGTAGGAAAAAAAACTGCAGATGCTGGTTTAAATCGAAGGTGGACACAAAATGCTGGAGGAACTCAGCGGGTCAGGCAGCAACTCAGGAGAGGAGGAATGGGTGACCTTTTGGGTCGAGATTCTCCTGAGATGCTGTTACTCCAGCATTTTGTGTCGACCATGGAGGCAAGAGATGTGAGTGCTTGGAATGCACTGCCGGGGCTGGTAGTGGAGGCAGATAGGGTAGTGGCAGATAGGGTAGGAGGCTTTTAGAAAGGCACAAGAAATTAGCGCCTGTTCCTGTGCTGTACTGTTCTATGATCTAAGTGACTTTGAAAGGTTTCAGGGTCATGGTTAGCCCAATTGGTAGCTCTGCAGAATATATGGCCTTTGGCAGCACTTATAGTTAACAGAGAGCTCATAAAAGGAAGCAAAGCATCAACGTTTCGAAAGTTTGTTGATTGTGGGTCACCTCTGTGTCAAAAATAGCCGCCTTAATGTGAAGCACAATGTTAAAACTATTTTATTAACAGCTGCAATTTATTATTATAGTTGGTGCCTTTTACTTTTTACTGGTGGCAACTTGGAACTACTTGACTGCAAAAAGCCGGCCTTGCAAAAAGTCCAAAACTCAGACGACACAGAAACAGTACCTCTTCCCCATCCCACCTTCCCCACTTCATCCCTGATTGCATCCCAAATAGCAAGCACCTACTGTATTTATGCTCATCCTACTATTCTCCCCACACCAGCCATTTTATACTGGGGTAATTTACAGTGGCCATATACAGTACTAGTCCTCACATCTATGGGAGGTGTGAGGAAACCAACACATCTGCAGGAAAACCCACACGGTCAAAGGGCATACATGCAAACTCCACACAGACAGCACTTGAAGTCAGGATTGAACCCGGATCACTGGAGCTGTGAACTGTTCAGCTCCATCAAATGGGTCAAATTGAGCTGATTGCCAGTCCTATCTGATTGCACAGACTTCTGTACAGTTTTGTTCCTGACTCACCGGAAGCTGATATCATCATTAACCAAAATAAATGTTCTGAATGTGTTCGGTTGCTTCCAACACTTTGGGAACGAACCTCGCCCACGGTCTCATGAATGGCGTAGGACTGAAGTGTTTCTTTTTCCGTTTGATAGTGCAGGAGGTCCCGATATTACTGAGGAGTGTTTGTAACCTGAACTCTTCGTAGGTTGGAAATGAACTGGAACGGCTGCAATGAGAGAGCGAGCAGACGTATGTAGAGCAGACACATGACGAGCAGACACATGATGAGTAGACACATGACGAGCAGACACATGTGGAGCAGACACATGTGGAGCAGACACATGTGGAGCAGACACATGTGGAGCAGACACATGACGAGCAGACACATGACGAGTAGACGTATGTAGAGCAGACACATGATGAGTAGACACATGACGAGTAGACACATGACGAGTAGACACATGACGAGTAGACACATGACGAGCAGACACATGATGAGTAGACACATGACGAGCAGACACATGATGAGTAGACACATGACGAGCAGACACATGACGAGCAGACACATGTGGAGCAGACACATGTGGAGCAGACACATGACGAGTAGACGTATGTAGAGCAGACACATGATGAGTAGACACATGACGAGTAGACACATGACGAGTAGACACATGACGAGTAGACACATGACGAGCAGACACATGATGAGCAGACACATGTGGAGCAGACACATGAAGGGCAGACACATGACGAGCAGACACATGAAGAACAGACACATGAAGGGCAGACACATGAAGGGCAGACGTGAGTGGTAGAAAATCAACAGAACTGCTGGGAATCTAAAACAAAGACAGCTCAGGTCAGGCCAGATCTGTGCGGAAGGAAACCGAGTTATTGTTTCAGGTCAGAGAGCCTTCGTCACATTGGAAAAGGAGGCAAAAGACGCTTGTTAAGCTGCAGGAACAGTGGGGTGGGGGGAGGGTGTCTCTGATAGGGGAAAACTGGGGTGACCATGGGATAAGCTGTTGACAAGGCTATCTGGTCATTGAGTGAATCTTGTCATTCAGTTAGATGAAACAACATAGGCAGACGAAGATAGACACAAAATGGTGGTGTAACTCAGCGGGACAGGCGGCGTCTCTGGAAAGAAGGAATGGGTGACATTTTGGGTCGAGACCCTTCTTCGACCCGAAACGTCACCCATTCCTTCTCTCCAGAGATGCTGCCTGTCCCGGCTGAATTACTCCGCTATTTTGTGTCTGTCTTCGGTGTAAACCAGCATCTACGGTGTATTTCTACACGTAGACAAATGAATGTGAGAGGTGCCAAACGTGGAGCAGGAGGACATGCTCTGCTGACCAGAGTGGGCATGTCCTCCACTCCCAGAGAGAGAGAGATAAGAGAGTTAGATAGAGCTCTAGGGGCTAGTGGAATCAAGGGATATGGGGACAAGGCAGGCACGGGGTATTGATTGGGGACGATCAGCCATGATCACAATGAATGGCGGTGCTGGCTCGAAGGGCCGAATGGCCTCCTCCTGCACCTATTTTCAATGTTTCAAAAAAAAAAGACAGAGGGAAATAAAGAAGGAAAAGAAACAGGCTGAGCTAATATTACAGAGGATGACTGTAACTGATGGTTAAATCATGTTACTCAGAGTTGTAGAAAGGATTATTGTAGAATCTGGGAGGGACTGATGATAATGTGGGGAGAATAGTTACAGGGAAGATTAGTGTGGAATGGGATCTGTTTTGCGAGTCACCAAAGACTTTGTGGGCTGAAATAGCCCCGGGCTTTGTCATGAGGGATATGGTACTTGGTGAATCAGTGCTGGAAAGAATATAGGGTGCCAATAAAGTCATCTGCTCGGATCGGCATAGTGTTGAGTTTCTTGTGTATGATATGAGTTGCAGTTCTCCAGGTAGATGGAGAATATTCTATCGCACTGCTCACATTACAAAGAGCCTCCAACTCATTAATATTTCCAGGATTTCTAACTTTCTCCCCGTTCTTATTTGAATATGTATTATGCTACAATGGAACTCAATATTTAATGGTAAAGCTTATTTTAGGAGACAGAGTTTCACTCGTCTAGGCTAGGAATGTTAGGTCATCTTCAGACCAAATCAATAAAACTAGGATTTCTAGTTACTAAATAAACTTGGCCTTCTATGTGCTGTGATTTAATCCAATCCTATTTGACAGCATTTTAATTAAAGTGGTCTTTGCTGTTCAATTAAATTTAAACTTTTGGAGCCATTTTACAATCTGTTCAGCAACTGTTCTAATGGAGCTGAGGCGTGCTTTCCCAACCAGTTTATCTGCTTTTCACTTTGTAAATTGTTTATTAGATCAAACCGAGATATTGCTTTGTGGAGTTTATGAGGAAATGCCAAATTCCTGAAATCGCTCCCCATTACACTGTTTCTTTAACCCTCTGACTGCCAGACTTTCAGAGTAATCTCTTTATATCTCAGGGAGTTAAATACAATTTAATGCTGCACTGTTAAGTTCATGAATGAAAGTTGAGGTGAAATGGGAGAAGGTGACCATGTCTGTCTGACTATATCAGAATTAGCCTTTGATAAAGCATTCGCAAGCTTGTGTACACGCACATACAAATCCAAAGTAATACGTAAAGATACGTCATACAAATGTGCACAGAGAATTTCACATATTCTGACTTCAACGAAAAATCATACATAAATCATAAATGAGGGAGAAAGGTGGGATCAACCTGAGGAATACCTCGTGATAGCACAAGGATGTAAACATAGAAACATAGAAAATAGGTGCAGGAGGAGGCCATTTGGCCCTATGAGCCAGCACCGCCATTCATTGTGATCATAGCTGATCATCCCCAATCAGTAACCCATGCCTGCCTTCTCCCCATATCCCTTGATTCCGCTAGCCCCTAGAGCTCTTTCTAACTCTCTTTTAAATTCACCCAGTGAATTGGCCTCCACTGCCCTCTGTGGCAGAGAATTCCACAAATTCACAACTCTGTGGGTGAAAAGGTTCTTTCTCATCTCAGTTTTTATCTCAGTTCTTTCTCATCTCAGTAATTAAAATGAAAATTGCCAATGTGGTCTGTTTGGGGTTAATATATGAAACGATATTTTCATCTCACATCTCCTTTTTCTGTCTGAATACTTACTGCCCGTGATTTAGCGATCAGATATCAGGCTGAACTGCTTCGCCTGTGTTAATATTTGAATTTTGTCATGTGTAATCTTGGTCAAATAAATTTTGCATTTTCATGTTAGATGATTGAAGTACTTTGATATGGTCAGCCATTTAGAACATGATGAGCCCAAAACTGTCATTGTGCCAAAGAGGTCAATATCCTTTACATACCACACCCTCGTTAGTAATTGCTACTTTCTCTCTATTGATCTAAGTTTTGAATTAAAAAAAAACTAGTTTGATGATTGCATCTTTGCAGTCTGAACCAGATGACTATGTCAAGCTGTGCTCGATTATGTGCTGGTTGAGGGGCTAATGCAGAGGGACAAGGTTTTCAGAGGAAGTGTCATACTTTCGGAGGAAGTATAGGAGCAAAGAGGTCCTTCTGCAGTTGTACAGGGCCCTAGTGAGACCGCACCTGGAGTATTGTGTGCAGTTTTGGTCTCCAAATTTGAGGAAGGATATTCTTGCTATTGAGGGCGTGCAGCGTAGGTTTACTAGGTTAATTCCCGGAATGGCGGGACTGTCATATGTTGAAAGACTGGAGCGACTAGGCTTGTATGCACTGGAATTTAGAAGGATGAGAATGGATCTTATTGAAACAAGTAAGATTATTAAGGGGTTGGACACGTTAGAGGCAGGAAACATGTTCCCAATGTTGGGGGAGTCCAGAAGAAAAAGGGGCCACAGTTTACGAATAAGGGGTAGGCCATTTAGAACAGAGATGAGGAAAAACTTTTTCAGTCAGAGAGTTGTGAATCTGTGGAATTCTCTCCTGCGCACACCTGGGACAATTTACATTTATACCAAGCCAATTACCCTTTCAAAGCTGCGGAGTGTGGGAGGAAACCGAAGATCTCGGAGAAAACCCACGCATGTCACGGGGAGAATGTACAAACTCCGTACAGCCAGCACCTGTAGTGAGGATCATACCTGGGTCTCTGGTGCTGTAAGACAGTAGCTCTACCGCTGCACCACCCGTGGTAAAACATTTCTAATTGATTATAAATATCTGAGCATATTTTGGCTGCATCTGGGCATTTGAAAATTTAAGTCTGCTCACAAATTATTTTCTCTTTTGTGTCTCTTGAACCTTTGATGTCGCTCGGTATTCAGCAAGAATGGCTGTCAGCAACAGAAGCAATTCCAGCCATTCTGCACATAATTTCCAGAGACCTATTTGCTTGTGTAAGTCCTATCATTACGCAGGCTGGTGGTTTAGATTAAAGTTCAGAAAATTTGCTGAGAGCTGCTTTACTGGGAGGAGTCTTCCTTTTGGCGAATGAGACCAGTCGACGATGGAACAGTTCCATCAGCATTTAAACAGCATCTTTGCAGGAGTTAATTCCAAACATTTAATTGCCATAAACCTAAGAATGCTAGGGGTGATATTAAGCTAATTAAATGCAATCGTAACATGACTGGGGACTGTCAGGAACCATTCAGTAGATCATGTTAGATTTCTCCATGGAAACATGTTGACACCATGACATGATGCCGATAATCAAATGGTTGCATCTAAATTCTTTGGGATTTTTATCATCAATCCAGTTTAGAGTCATGGAATCATGCAGCACGGAAACGAGCCTTCGGGCTAAACCAGCCGTGCCGAGCAAGCTTTTGCCAACGTTTGGCCCATCTCCCTCTCAATCTTTCCTATCCAACTCCTGCCATTGATTCAGAATGTCCTCACTACAACACATTAGAGGCTGCTTCTGCCACTACATTGGCAGAAATACGTGCATATCCTATTTGCCGTGGAGACCATGAACAAAATAGTACATCGGTCTATTTCCAGGGTGGAGCTGATGTTTGCTGCCCGTGTCTCCATTTGCATTCACTGTTGTGATGGGAGGTCATGATTCCAAGAAAGTTAACTCAGTTCTTTCCTTTTGCGGGAAGATTGTTCCCGATGTTGGGGAAGTCCAGAACCAGGGGTCACAGCTTAAGGATAAGGGGGAAGTCTTTTAGGACCGAGATGAGAAAACATTTCTTCACACAGAGAGTGGTGAGTCTGTGGAATTCTCTGCCACAGAAGGTAGTTGAGGCCAGTTCATTGGCTATATTTAAGAGGGAGTTAGATGTGGCCCTTGTGGCTAAAGGGATCAGGGGGTATGGAGAGAAGGCAGGTACAGGTTACTGAGCTGGATGATCAGCCATGATCATATTGAATGGCGGTGCAGGCTCGAAGGGCCGAATGGCCTACTCCTGCACCTATTTTCTATGTTTCTATGTTTCTATGTTTTGTAAGAAGGTGTGAGAGTGTGGCTTGCTTAAATTGTGGGCTCTCCAATAGTTTTGCCCCTATCCCTCTAAATCTTTCCTGTCCAGTTTCGCAATTAACATTATTACAATGTGAGTTTTGTAATTGTGTACATAGTTTTCTCTAGGATCGCGGGTAGAGGAAACAGTAACTTATGTACAAGTGGTGCCATTATTATTATTATTATTACAGCAGATGTGGTGAAGCCAGGGTCCTTCACAGAAGTAGGATCGAGGAAGATTTGACACCAAGGCTATGTTTTGGGAAGTTGAATACAGATTGATCAAAGAAAGAAGGCTTGTCAAGTTTCTTTAAAGATGGAAGGTGAAGCAGGAGGACGAAAATGTTTAGGGAATTAATTTAAAACCCCAGGGGCTTGGTAGTTGAAGGCATGCCAGCCAATTATGGATTGACATCGAAGAGACATAGCAAATAGGTGTAGGAGGAGGCCATTTGGCCCTTCGAACCAGCACCAGCAAAAGTAAGGTCAGAATTGAAGGAGTGCAAATTTCCCAAGGGGTTATAAGAGTGGAGGTGTTTTCAGAGATAGGGATGGGAGAAATCATGGAAGGATTTGAAAACAGCAGTGAGAATTTTAAGACTTACATGTTGCTTAACTGAGAGCCAATGATGGTTGTCGGGCTTGGGATGCAGGGGGTAGGGTCAAGGATGCCTCAGAATTATGAAGGACAAAATGAACTGTGGTGGAAAAGCAAAATCTACAAATGGCAGTGATATGGGGTGTGGCTGAAGGTTTCTGCTGCAGATCACTGAAGCAGAGTCAGAATTGTTTGAATTACGCTGGTGAAAATAGGCAGTCTTAATGATGATGAGAATAAGGGGGTCTGAGCTTCATATCAGGGTCACACATCAACACAGGGGTAGAAAACAATCTAGCTCCATTTCAGGCTGTAACAAAGCACAGACATGGATTCAGTCTCTTGATGAAAGGAGTTTGTGTTGGGGACTAAAGACAATAGCTTCTGTCTTCTCAGTTTATTCACAAAATGCTGGAGTAACTCAGCAGGTCAGGCAGCATCTCGGGAGAGAAGGAATGGGTGACGTTTCAGTATTTATTTGGAGGAAATGTCTCTACAACTGGTGCTGAAATTCGGACAAGTCATATTGGCAGTTGAGAGAATACGAAAGTTGGTAATAGAGTCACACGATAAGAGGAATTTTACGGCAGAAGGAAGTGCGTTGGCTCATCACGAAAGGAGGAAGTGCTCCTCAGTCTAGTTTTTCATCCTGCATTAGACGTGCAGCCATACAGGTCATAGGTCTTCAGTTACCTATCCACATACTTTTTTAAGTGTGATAAGGTTTATGCTTTGCCACCCTTTTGGGCAGAGATTCCCAAACCATTCCCACTCACCGAGTGAAGAATGTGTTGTGTAGGAAGGAACAGCAGATGCTGATTTAAACCGACGATAGACACAAAAAGCTGGAGTAACTCAGTGGGACGGGCAGCATCTCTGGAGAGAAGGAATGGGTGACATTTCGAGACCCGAAACATCACCCATTCCTAGTCTCCAGTGATGCTGCCTGTCCCGCTGAGTTACTCCAGCTTTTTGTGTCTATCTTCTGAAGAATGTATTTCTGTGCTCCCGTATAATCTTCTACCAGTTAACTTAAATGTTGTTCATTCCTGTTGCCTTCACTACTCGAGAAATGATCCTCACTGGTTGTCCTGTCCTGGCCCATCATCATTTTATAGATCTCAATTAGATTTAGATTTAGATTTTAGATTTAGAGATACAGCGCGGAAACAGGCCCTTCGGCCCACCGAGTCCGCGCCGCCCAGCGATCCCCACACATTAACACTATCCTACACACACTAGGGACAATTTTTAAAAAACATTTTACCCAGTCAATTAACCTACATACCTGTACGTCTTTGGAGTGTGGGAAGAAACCGAAGATCTCGGAGAAAACCCACGCAGGTCACGGGGAGAATGTACAAACTCCGTACAGACGGCGCCCGTAGTCAGGATCGAACCTGAGTCTCCGGCGCTGCATTCGCTGTAAGGCAACAACTCTACCGCTGCGACACCGTGCCGCACTATTTTTAATTGTCCCCTCAACCTCCTCTACTCCAAAATAAGCAACTCTAGCCAAGCCAATCTCTCTTCATAGCTTCAAGTTTCTACTCTTTGCAACGTCTTTGTAGATCTCCCATACGGCCTCCCTAGCACAACACATCTTTGCTGTGGCTTTATCTAATTGTACAAGTTGTTCCAAATATCCCTGCTCTTTCAATACTTTGCTCTGAAAGGATCCCGTTAACCTTTTTAATCTGCTTAGTGATCTGTTCTACTACCTTTAAATATTCAATCAGAGCAGCTAGACGGGATCTTTCCTTAAAAAATCCACGCTGGCTATCTTTGGCAAATCCATGCCTTTCTAAACAAAGGTTTACATTGTGCCTCAGAAAGGATTCCAATAATTTGCTCAATGACAAAGTTAAACAACCTGGCCTGTAATTATTTGTTTATCCCTTCCTCCTTTGTAAACTATGGTGCATACGCATTCCTCCGATCCTTTGAAACTATTCCTGTGGTTAGGGAAGAATGAAAAAATGGCAGTCAGAGTCTCAACAGTTTCCATACCTATTTATCAGCCTGAGTTGTAATCACCTCGGCCAGATGATCTTACCCATTTTCAAAGATGCTAAATCCTTCAATACTTCCACTTTCACTATATTTATTCATCCAGAGTTTCACACATAACTTTGGTATCATTCCAATCATTTATGAAAACAGCAAAGTAATTATTGACATCAATGCGGAAGAGATTACAGATACTGTAGTCTGGAGCACAAAACAAAGTGCTGGAGGAACTCGGCAGGTGAGGCCACATCTATGGAGGGAAATGGACATTTGACCTTTCAGGTCAGGACCCTAGTTTATACCCTCGCGGAAGTTGGAATTGGTGTTTTCATGTATTTGCAACCGATGTCTTGTTTTCAGCTGACGTTGCCAAGCAACAGTGTACAGATAGAATAGGGCCAGGTATGGATCCATTGAGAGACCTCACAGGTAACTTTGTGGACATGGATAGGATGCATGTGTCTTAGAAGTGAACAGCAAATAAAGGGGAGACAATAAAAGGGAGTTGAGACTAATGTCAAAGTAAGATGAATGTAGTTTGGCTAAAGTTGTGTGGAGGACTGACAAATTGTTGTCAAAGTTTGGAGGAAGACATGGATGGCGAGTGAAGCCCAGAAGTAGATTAAAGAATGGATTTGTTTAGTTTTATAGATACATCGCAGAAACAGGCCCTCCGGCCCACCCCCCAGCGATCCCCGCACATTAACACTATTCCAACACACCCGGAACAGTTTGCATTTATACCGAGCCAACTAACGTACAAACCTATTCGTGTTTGGAGCATGGGAGGAAACCAAAGATCTCAGAGAAAACCCACGTGGTCACAGGGAGAACGTACAAACTCCGTACAGACAGCACCCACCCGTAGTCTGGATCGAACCCGGGTCTCTGGTGCGGTAAGAACTGTAAGGCAGCAACTCTACCGCTGGGCCACTGTGCTGCCCTATTATTGGGGGCCACACAGTTGGTTGAGACCGAAGATCCATGGAGTGTGCAGGATGGTTCTTAGAGCAGTAGTTGTGACAAGACTGGAGGCCTTCACTAAATCCAGAAGTGGAGTGGGAAATCCAAACAGCCAGAAGCAGACTGTGGCTAGAGCTGACAAGACAGTGACAGCTCACACCCTTGGTTCAGGCTTGCACACTTACACACAGAGGGGTGTAATGTGAGTGGTGTGGGTGTGAATTTTAAATAGTTTTTATAAGGATATATCAACCACTGCTGTTAATATTTAACCTCTAGTTTATGACTAAGGCATTTGAATAGCTTATTTACAAACTAGGACTTCAGCCAAACATACTGAGCCATGCATTGCCATGCTTTGAGGATATCTAGCCAGCAATATTCCGTAGCTTAGTAAAGTGGGAAACACAAAATGCAGAATAACTATGGACAAAGCAATGTATTCTACATGTTTTATGGAGACAGCCATTGAGCCTGCTCCATTGTCTTGCAAGCCATTGAGATTTTCATGCCTTTCCTGCTTTCATATCTTCAATTCCTTCCATATCTTGTTGTGTTCTGGATGATAACAAGCGATGTTGTCCTTATTATTGTTAATGGTGGAGGATCAGCACTGGAATGGATTTTTTTGGCAGTGATGTATAATGCATTATCTTTTCTCCAGTGAAGCCAATGCAATATAAATTCCTGTAGCCAGTTCACTACAGCAAGGATTGTTGTACTCTTTGACCCTAGTTATGGCCTTTGTGTTTCCTCTTAGAATTACCCTCATTGTTTTACATTGCTACATTCCGCAAAGGGGATTATTTTTTAAATCTTTATTTTTAATTTAGCACTACTCAAAACAAAATGCAAAAGGGTAATTAATTTCCCAAAAATGGCAAACAAGTGCTGCAGCTAGAAGAACCGCTACCTCACAACTCCAGAAACATGGGTGACCTCAGATGCTGTCCGAGTGGAGTTTGCACATACTTCCTGTGACCACCTGGCTCTAGTTTCCCCCCAAAACCAAAGATACTAGAGGAACAATATAGACCACTCGACCCTAAAAACCGTAGTATGCCACGGCGCCATTTTAGTAGGCAAAAACTTGCAGAAACATTTTAAAAGAAAAATAACAAAAATCTGTGAATTGATAGATGAGATACATTCTGCATTTTAATGGTATCATCACACATACTGTTCCCCCAAAACACTGATTACACTGTGAGAGGCGCAGCGAACGGCAGGTTTTGCCTACTAAAATGGCAGACATTACGCTCCTTTCACTTCAGTATAGGCGATTTCAACGGAGTGGTCCATCTTGTTCCTCTAGTATCTTTGCCCAAAACTATGCACGTTGGCAGGTGAATTGACCGCTGTTGATAGCCCCTAGTCTGTAGGTAAGTGGCAGAATCTGGGGAAATTGTTGTGAATAAAAAATGAGATTAAAGTAGAATTTGTGTAAATGGGTGCTTTATGTCAGGATGGACTCTGTTTCTATGTTGGTATTGATATTGATTCATTATTGTCATGCGTACTGAGATACAGTGAAACACCTTGTTTGTAAGCCAAGCAGTCAAATCATACCATACGCGAATGCAATCAAGCCATACACAAGTACATCAAAAGAGAAAAATAACCAGAGTGCAGAATGGCAATCTGTGATTCTATAATGGAACAGGTTAGCACCTACTCTGAGCTTTGAAAATGAGGAAATGACAGATTTTAAAAGTCTTTTCACAATTATATCCTGCTGGAAACGTTTGGCACTTTTTTTGCTGATGACAAACATCTTTGTTTTGTGGGTTGTAGTGATGAGACATTGTGAAAGGTGCAGGTGTTTGCAACGCCTGGAGCTGCTGGAAGCATGAAGGTTGTAGGGTCAATCTGTGGTACGAGCAGATTGGACTCAATGCAGCTGATGGGATGGATTCAAGACCACCTGGAGGTTCAGGTGCAAAAAATAAACTGCTCTGGAGAGTCAGTGGCTCAGGCAGCAGTCGTGGAGAGAATGGACAGATGGTGTTTCAAGTTGGGAACCTTTGATACTATGGAGAAGCTTTCCACTTATGCCTCAAAGAGATCATGACACAGATGATCCATTACTCCCAGGCTAGTTAATTATTGACTCCTGCACAATATTTGTTTGAAGAATTTAGTCTTTGGACTTCTAAGCGTCTTTAGAGTTTGCAAAACTTTATTAGAAAGGTCTACCCCAATGGAGGCTTCTGTTATTCAAAACAATGCAAGTGGCTCTCAGCAACGACTGATTTCAGATCTGTTCTCCTTGGACTGCTCATTGAGTGAGATAACATAGAAAGGCCTGGCTGAACAGGCCAAGCTCCTAGAATGGGAAGGAGTTGAAGGGAGGTCTTTAGAAGAAGACCATAGCACCAAGTGCCTTCCAGAAGACACAAACTTTCCAATTCCCACCTCAGGGACAAACAGGACATGAAGCCCCTGCGATTCATTGAGAAAATCCTCACTACAACACTTTACTGGCAGGTTTTGCCACTACATTGGCAGAAATATGTGAATATCCTTTTTTCCATGACCATTAATACATCAGACTCTTTCCAGGGTGGAGCTAGCGTTTGCTGAGTGTATCTCAGTTTGCATTCACTGTTGTGTTGGGAGGTCATTATTCCAAGAAAGTTAACTCAGCTCCTTTCCCTTACAAAAAGATGTGAGAGTGGGGCATGCTTAAATTGTGGGCTCTCCAATAGGGCTGGATGTATCACATGCACATATCTTGCTTTACAGGGTGAACAAATTCACTTCCTGAGTATCCATAGTATGTGACCATGTGGAAAAGGAGCAGCCACGATTCCTTTAGTCTGCGGCAGTCCTCTGAGCCATTGGAACTCAAACAAGAAATAAAAGGGAGATGTCCATTCCTTGAGTACCTGGCTTGCCACCCAATGGCTACAAAATACTGTGCTGAGTGTGATGTACAAAAGCATATATAGATTGGCTCAGACAAAATTTGCTCAGCAAAGGTCTTGTTAATCAAAACAACTATTGAGATTCTGGTCTCATTGTCAGATGGCCCAAATGAGCAATCATGAGAATTTCAGCCTTTATCACCAACCAAATGGTGAACAGTCGTGGGCAAGAAGAGGAGATGGAAAAGAAGTGATGTTTCACATGAAAGCTGCCTTATATATCAAAGCATGCCAGATTTCATTTGAAGACAACTTGATTGTTTTTCTGCTTTTGTCTGTCCTAAGTTATGCTCTTCCAAGTGACAATGTCACGGGCGCTGGAGATTGCTGCTTTGCGTTAGCAGAAAGAGCTTTGAGCCTTGACGTCATGGCTCTGAATGAACGTTGGATGACTTTTGCTTCTGTTGCAATGGAAGCCGAGTAATCGGGCATCCAAGAGCGGTCAAGGCCAGCTCCTAGAGTTGCTCACCACTCTCTTAATGACCTCCAAAATCTGCCCAAATATCGGTGCAGAGTTGATGCTCTCTTTATCATTCCCCTGGGCAGTGCATGCATATTTCCTGGGATAAATGGGATTTCCAGGAATTGCCCCATGCATTTTCTTGTGCATATCCATCTGCAACCAGATGAATGTTATTGTCTGAGTTCTGTCGCACAAGAACCACTCATTAGCCTCATCCATACAAGGAGCTGGTATCTAGCTTTTGCTTTTCCCTGGATGACTGTAGTCCTCTGCACCCTGCCACTCACCACCTGCCTCTCAACAGCACCTCTGTTGCATGCTCCAGATGTCAACGTATTTACATCGGCGAAACCAAGCGCAGGCTCGGCGATCGCTTCGCTGAACACCTGCGCTCGGTCCGCATTAACCAAACTGATCTCCCGGTGCCTGAGCACTTCAGCTCCCCCTCCCATTCCCAGTCTGACCTTTCTGTCATGGGCCTCCTCCAGTGCCATAGTGAGACCCACTGGAAATTGGAGGAACAGCACCTCATATTTCGCCTGGGCAGTTTGCAACCCAGTGGTATGAACATCGACTTCTCCAACTTTAGATAGCTCCTCTGTCCCTCCCGTCCCCTCCTCCTTCCCAGATCTCCCTCTATCTTCCTGTCTCCACCTATATCCTTCCTTTGTCCCACCCCCCTGACATCATTCTGAAGAAGGGTCTCGACCCGAATCGTCACCCATTCCTTCTCTCCCGAGATGCTGCCTGACCTGCTGAGTTACTCCAGCATTTTGTGAATAAATACCTCTGTTGCATGGTGTCAGATTTGAGCTTTGCACCACTGACAAGCAGGATTGCAGTTCTTGGCCGTCTGAAAGGATAATGACAAAGTTGCCATCAAGGGGGTAAGGGAAAGCAGGGCGTGCATGTCTACCACCTTCTGCGGCATGTTGATCAGAATCGATTGTGAGGTGAAGGGGAGGTGGGATGTGATACTGTGCGTGAGGATACTGTCACAGATTGGCCACAGGTGAACATAATGCAAAGGGATCTAAATGTTCATGACTCGGAAAAAGTGAGCAGGCAAGCATAGCAAGACTTTAGCAAGGCCAATGGACTTCATTGCAAGAGGGTTTGAATCTAAGAAACAGGGAAGTATTATTACAATTGTGCAGGGTTATGGTGATGCTACCATTGGAGTACAGTGCACAGTTTTGGTCTCCATAGTCAAAGATAGGATGGAGTGATATTGGAGGCCACTCACCAGAGATGGCTTAGATAATTCCTGGGATGGAGATGGTTGTCATATCACAAACGGTTAAACTAATTAGATCTATATTAACTTTGAGCTAAAGGGCCTGGAGCTGTGTGGTATAACTATGACTAATAATGCTATGACTCCAAATAAAATGAGCTGTTCTTCCAAAAATTGATACAGTGTCAACTTAGAACCAAGTAAATTATTGGGTGCTTCTATTGAGTTCATGAAGATATTAGTAGACATTAGATCAGCTGCACAAATTACATTGGGTGCTTTTGATTCTACGTTTCAAAGATAACGTGTTTTTAGAGCAGCAGGAATTTCATGTTCTAGTGGATTCACTGGGCTTATATTCACTGGAATTTAGAAGGATGAGAGGGAATCTTATAAAAACATGTAAGATTCTTAAGGAATTGGACAGGCTCGATGCGGGAAAAATGTTCCCGATGGTGGGGGAGTCCAGAACCAGAGGTCACAGTTTAAGAATAAGGGGTTGGCCATTTAGGATAGAGATGAGGAAAAACCTTTTCAGCCAGAGAGTTGTGAATCTGCGGAATTTTCTGCCACAGAAGGCAGTGGAGGTCAATTCACTGGGTGTATTCAAGAGAGAGTTAGATATAGATCTTAGAGCAAACGGAATCAAGGGATATGGGGATAAAACAGGAACGGGGTACGGATTTTGGATGATCAGCCGTGATCGTATTGAATGGCGGTGCCGGCTCGAAGGGCCGAATGGCATACTCCTGCACCTATTTTCTATGTTTCTATGTTTCTATGTCACAAGGCAGAGAAGAGAACATAGTTTTATCAAGCTCTAGGATGGGTAATGCTAAGATTTCCCTGAATGAAATACTCACGTGGGAAACAGAGACAAGGGAACAGCTAAGAGAAGGAAGAGAATTGATGAGGGCTGGGCAGTGCATGTTGTCTTTGTGGTCCATGGCAAGGTCTTTGACAGGGTAGGCAAATCTGGAAGGTGAGAGCACATGGAATCCAAGCCAATTAAATTCAAAATTGGTTTGGAGGAAGGAATCAAAGCGTAGTTGTAGAAGGCTGTTTTTCTGATTGGAGGCCTGTGACCAGTGGAGTACAGCAGGGATCAGTGCTGCATCCACTGTTGTTTGTTATATACATGAACGAATTGGATGACAATGTAGTTAACATTGTTAGTAAATTCTCAGGTAGACATGAAAATTGGGCTGCAAGGAAGGATATTTAAATTTGAAACTATTTTTTCAGATTTATTTTAGAGTTAGAGATACAGCGCGGAAACAGGCCCTTCGGCCCACCGAGTCCGCTCCGCCCAGCGATCCCCGCACACTAACACTATCCTGCACACACTAGAGACAATTTTTACATTTTACCCAGCCAATTAACCTACATACCTGTACGTCTTTGGAGTGTGGGAGGAAACCGAAGATCTCGGAGAAATCCCACGCAGGTCACGGGGAGAACGTACAAACTCCGTACAGACGACGCCGCATTTGCTGTAAGGCAGCAACTCTACCGCTGCGCCACCGTGCCGCCATGGTGTGGAAGAGATTGACCAGGATGTTAATGGGACTTGAGTGCTTGAGTTGTAGGGAGAAGTTGGATTGGCTGGGACTTTTTGCTTTGGAGCTGAGGAGGCTGAGTGGTGATCTTATTGAGGTATACACTATCATGAGGGGCATGGATAAAGTGAACGCTGTTAGTCTTTTTTCCATTGTGGAGGATTCAAAAATTAGAGGGCATAAGCTTAAGGTGAGAGGGGAGAGATTTAAGAGGGACCTCAGGACAAACATAGAAAGTAGGTGCAGGAGTAGGCCATTCAGCCTTTCAAGACAATACCGCTATTTAATATGATTTATGGCTGATCATCCAGAATCAGTACCCTGTTCCTACTTTTTCCCCATATCCCTTGATTCCGTTAGCCCTAAGAGCCACATCCAGTGAATTGGCCTCCATTCCCTTCTGTGGCAGAGAATCCCACGCTTACAACTTTTTCGATAGTAGTTCCTCTCAGGAATGTGTTGCCAGAGGAAGCCGTAGATATGGTTACAACGTTAAAAAGAAATTTGGACGGATATGTGAATAGGAAGGGATTTAGAGGGCCATGGGCCAAATGCAGACAGATGGGATTGGCCCAGAATGCTAACTTGGTCAGAATGGACAACGTAATCTGAAGGGCCTGTTTCCATGCTGGGTTGCTAGATCTATAACTCTATGGAATCTCAAAGACTCTGTTTAAATTATTTAATACATTGAGTTAATATATTTGGTAGTCTTAATGATCCCACCATCAGTTTTCTGCTGACTGGAATTCCATCGACCATGTGCGAATTGTACATCGGATGTGAGAATGTTTATTGCAGCTGCTTGAAGGAGACATTTTAAATTTGGTGAACAAAATGAGCCACCAGTTCTCGGTTGTGCATTAGGATCCATTGTTTAGTTTAGTTTAGTTTATTGTTATGTGTACCAAGATACAGTGAAAAGCTGTTGTTGCATGCTATCCGATCAGCAGAATGATTATACGGTACATGATTACAATCAAGCCATCCACAGTTTACAGACACAGGATAAAGAGAACATCATTTTGTGCAAGATACAGTCCAGTAGAGTTCAATTAAAGATAGTCCAAGGGTCTCCAATGAGGGAGATGGTAGCTCAGGACCACTCTCTAGTTGGTGATAGGATGGTTCAGTTGCCTTTTAACTGCTGGGAAGAAACGGTCCCTGAATTTGGATGTATGCGTTTTCACGCTTCTGTATCTCCTGCCCGATGGGAGAAGGGAGAAGAGGGCCTGTCCGGTGTGAGACACATTCTTTATTATGTTGGAGCCCATGCTGACAATAGACAATAGACAATAGACAATAGGTGCAGGAGTAGGCCATTCAGCCCTTCGAGCCAGCACCGCCATTCAATGCGATCATGGCTGATCACTCTTAATCAGTACCCCGTTCCTGCCTTCTCCCCATACCCCCTCACTCCGCTATCCTTAAGAGCTCTATCCAGCTCTCTCTTGAAAGCATCCAACGAACTGGCCTCCACTGCCTTCTGAGGCAGAGAATTCCACACCTTCACCACTCTCTGACTGAAAAAGTCCCCATACCCCCTCATCCTTCTAAATTCCAGTGAGGCAGCGTGAGGTGTAAATGGAATCAATGGAATGGGCTGGGCTGCGTTCACAGATCTCTGACATTTCTTGTGGTCTTGGATGGAGCTGTTCCCAAACCAAGCTGTGATTCATCCTGATAAAATGGTTCCTATGGTGCTGTAGAAGTTGGTGAGGGTTGTTGGGGTCATGCCGAATTTCCTAAGCCTTCTAAGGAAGTAGAGGCATTGGTGTGTTTTCTTGGCCATTGCTGTGATATGGCTAGTTCAGGACAAGTTGATGGTGATATTTACTCCGAGGAACTTGAAGTTTTCAACCATCTCTGCTTCAGCACCACCAATGTACACCAGGGTCACTTCCTGTAGTCGATCATTATCTCCTTTGCCTTGCTAGCATTGAGAGAAAGGTTGGTGTCTTGACATCAGGTTATGAGGTTCTCAATCCCCTTCCTGTACTCTGTCTCATGATTATTTGATATACAGCCTGCTATGATGGTGTCATCCATGAATTTGTAAATTGGATTGGATTTGTGCTTGGCTCACAACCGTAGGTGGGTGTATAAGGAGTAAAGAAGAGGGCTGAGAACACATCCTTGAGGAGCACCAGTGTTGAGGATTATCATAGAGGATGAATTGTTACCTATCCTAACTGAATGTGGTCTGCCAGTTAAGATTAATAAACATTGAGAAATGTAGGTTAGATGTTCAATGACTATAGCTGTTTTAAATAAATGTGAATTTTAGCATATTGCAAAAAACAAATTGATGGAGAGGCAAAAAGAAAATGATAGACAATCTACAAGCATTCAGAAACAAGCTACAGATGCTGGTTCATACCAAAGATAGACACAAAGTGTTGGAGTAACTCAGTGAGGTAGGCAACATCTCTGGAGAAAAAGGAATGGTCACTTTTCGGGTCTCGACCCGAAACTTCATCTGTCCTTTTTCTCCAGAGATGCTGCCTGACCCGCAAAGTTACTCCAGCACTTTGTGTCTATCTTTAACACAGTCCTGATATACAGTGTGATTATTTGATGACAAAGCAATGTAAGGAAGAAGAGACCAGAAATAAATACAACGTGGAGGGAGGTAGTCAAAAGCAGACTGGAATGAAAATATTTTAAAAGTTTAAAAGGATGAAGCGACACTTGTACTCTGAGCAAGTATAATTGATTTACTGTTTACAATATCTTGATATTTAGTGATATGGTAGCTAATGAAATGGCATCATCATCTTTCACAGCTCAATTAAATCCCTTTAAGTGCTTTGATAATATATTCCTTCTTGAAGCAATATTACCATTGACAATCTTGTTACCAAAATTAAACCCTGCCGAATTAAAGGGATAATGGCACTATAAATGAAAAGTCGACTAAGGGGGAGTGAACAGAGGACATTGGGTGACTTATTGTTTTGAGACTGGAGGGAGTTATACAGTAGTGGGTGCAGGTATTTGGATACCATTCTTTTGATACATATTAATGAACTTGCACAAATTCATTGGAGACATAGAACTAGGATTGTTTTCTCTGGAATGCCAGAGGTTGCGGCGAAACCTGCTGTAGAATAGTACAGCATAACAGGCCATTTAGCCCACAAAGCCTGTGCCAAGAGCAACTCTTACCTGCCTGCACATAATCCATATCCCTCCACTCCCTGCATATCTACATACCTATACAAAAGTCTCCAAAACGTCACTTTCGTATCTGCCTCACCCACCACTCCTGGAAGTGGGTTCCAGGCACTGTTTGTGTAGACAAACTTGCCCTCATATCTCTTTTAAACTTTGGCTCTCTCACCTTAAAGCACTGACCTCTGGCATTTGGTATTTCCATACTGGAAAGAAGGTTCTGATTGTCCATCCCATCTACGCCTCTCATCATTTTATATACTTCTATCAGGTTTCGCCGCAACCTCTGGCATTCCAGAGAAAACAATCCTAGTCTGTCTAACCTCTCCCTGGGCCTAATGCCCCGTAATCCAGGCAGCATTCTGGAAAACCTCCCCGGCACCTTTTCCAAAGCCTCCACATCCTTCCTGCAATGGGGTGACCAGAGCAGCACGCAATACCCCAAATGCAGCCTGAACAAAGTCCTATAAAGTTGCACCATGAACTCCTCACTCTTGTACACCAATGCCCTGACCAATGTAGGCAAGCATGTTTTGACCAATGCCCTGACCAATGTAGGCAAGCATATTATATATTTTCTTTCCCATTTTTTAGATTTAGATTTAGAGATACAGCGTGGAAACAGGCCCTTCGGCCCACCGTGTCCGCGCCGCCCAGAGATCCCCGCACATTAACACTATCCTACACACACTAGGGCCAATTTTTAAAAAACATTTTGTTACCCAGTCAATTAACCTACATGCCTGTACGTCTTTGGAGTGTGGGAGGAAACCGAAGATCTCGGAGAAAACCCACGTAGGTCACGGGGAGAACGTACAAACTCCGTACAGACGGCGCCCGTAGTCAGGATCGAACCTGAGTCTCCGGCGCTGCATTCGCTGTAAGGCAGCAACTCTACCGCTGCGCCACCGTGCCGCCATTCTATCTACTTGTGGTGCCACTTTCCGAGAGTTATGGACTTGGACTCCAAGATCCCTCTGTACATCAATGCTGTTGACAGTCATGCCATTAATTGTGTATTTTCCCCTTGGCTTTGACCTCCCAAAGTGCACCACCTCACTCTTGATTGGATTAAATTCCATCTTCCATTTCACTGCCCATATCTGCAGTGGATCTATACCTCGCTGTATACTTTGACAGCATTCCTCACGGTCCTCCACCCTAGTCAACTTGGTGTCATATGCAAACTTACCAACCAACCCATCTATGTTTACATCCAAGCTATTTATAGATCTATCACAAACACCAGAGGTCCCAGCACAGATCCCCGTGGAACTCCACTGGTCACAGACCACCAGCCCGAATATTGTCCTTTCACCACAACTTTCTGTCTCCTATCAATAAGCCAGTTCTGAATCCACACAATCAAGTCACTGCTAATCCCATGCATCTTAATTTTCTGGATCAACCTAGCATAGGAGACTTTATCAAATGACTTACTAAAATCCATGTAGACAACATCCACTGGCCTACTTGCATCAAAAACTCAACCCAGTTAATGAGACATGACCTGCCATGTACAAAACCATGCTGACTGCGCCTAAAGACCCCATTCTCTTCCAAGTAGGAGTAAATTATGTTTCCACCAGTGGGAGAGTCTAGGACTAGAGGTTGTAGCCTCAGAATTAAAGGACTTTTAGGAAGGAGATGAGGAGAAATTTCTTTAGTCAGAGGGTGGTGAATCTGTGGAATTCTTTGCCACGGACGGCTGTGAAGACCAAGTTAGGGATATTTTTATGGCAGAAATAGATAGATTCTTGATTAGTACAGGTGTCAGAGGTTATGGGGAGAAGGCAGGAGAATGGGATTAGGCGGGAGAGATAGATCAGCCATGATTGAATGGCAGAGTAGACTTGATGGGCCAAATGGCCTAATTCTACTCCTATCACTTATGACCATATGACATATGACCTGAATCCTATCCAAAGGAATCTTCTCCAGTAGTTTCCCTCATGAGGCTCGCCAACCTGTAATTCCCTGGAGTTATTAAACTTCCCTTCTTAAATAAAGAAACAACATTATCTCCTCTCCAGTCCTCTGGGAACGTACCTGTGGCTAGAGAAGACACAAAGATTTTTTCGAGGCTCCTGCAATCTCCTTCTTGCCTCTCTCAATAATCTAGTTTAGATCTCTCAAGAGAGAGCTAGATAGAGCTCTTAAAGATAGAGGAGTCAGGGGGTATGGGGAGAAGGCAGGAACGGGGTACTGATTGAGAATGATCAGCCATGATCACATTGAATGGCGGTGCTGGCTCGAAGGGCCGCATGGCCTACTCCTGCACCTATTGTCTATTGTCTATTGTCTATCCCATCAGGTTCTGGGGATTTATCCACCTTAATGCTCTTCAAGAGCCCCAACACCTCCTCCTTCCTAATCTCAAACTGGCCTCGCATATTAGTATTCACAATTTCAAAGTTTGTGGTTGAGAATGCATAAGTAGTTTTTTTGTTAATATTCTGGATCAGTGCGTTGCTGTCAAAGGCAGCATTTATTGCTAAGCCCATCCTTAGTCACTCTTCAGAAGGTCGTGGTGAGCTTCCTTCTTGGGGCACTGTGGTGATTCTGCAGACGTTAGTCCAACAGTATTCTTGAGTAGGATTTACACCTGGGATGAATGAAGAAAAAACAATATATGTCCAAACCCAGGATGGTGCACAACTCGAAAAGAACCCGCAAATGTACCGCCCATGCAGCTTGGTGTTGCTGAATTGCTGTAGGAACCTGCTGTATCCACCTATATAACTCTAAATAAGAGACGTGCAACTTTAAATGCTCGTTCTGATTCAATAAATTTGCATTTATAAGTGGTTACGCAACTAATTTAATGGGGCAAAAGTACAGAGATTGCAAAAGTGAATCTCTTTTGCAACGTGGTAAGCTGGATCTTTGAATCTTAGTGCAGTATCTCAGAGGTCTTTGGTTCACTTTCTCTATTCATCTAACAACTGCCAAGTTTACGTTGGGTCACAAAGTGAGACTGACTCAGGCAAGAATGGGCAAGCAGCAATCTGACCATTGGGTTGGCACACGCAATGGACACCGACATATACACCAATCAGCCAAAACATTACGACCACTGACAGGCGAAGTGAATAACATTGATTATCTTGGTACAATGGCACCTGTCAAGGGGTGGGATATATTAGGCAGCAAGTGAACAGTCAGTTCTTGAAGTTGATGTGTTGGATGCAGGAGAAATGGGCAGGAGTAAAGACCTGAGCGACTTTGACAAGGGCCAAATTGTTATGGCCAGATGACTGGGTCAGAGCATCTCTGAAATGGCAAGGCTTGTGGGGTGCTCCCGGTCAGCAGTGGTGAGTACCTGCCGACAGTGGGTCGAGGAGGGACAAACCGACAGGGGGCAGGGTGCCCAAGGCTCATCGATGCGCGAGGGCAACGAAGGCTATCCCGTCTGGTCCGAACCGACAGAAGGTCTACTGTGGCACAAGTCACAGAAACTTTTAATGGGCATCACGGGAGGAATGTGTCACAATACACAGTGCATCGCACCCTGCTGTGTATGGGGCTGTACACGGAGGACCAACAGCATATTAGGCAGGTGGTCATAATGTTTTGGCTGATCAATGTAGAAGGGGAACAGGCTCTTCAGCGTACAATGTCTGTGCTGCACATGACCCACATCATTTCACACCCTGCATATCCATGTGCTGATTTAAAAGCTTTTTAAACACCAACATCATATCTGCTTCCATCACTTTCAATAGACAATAGACAATAGGTGCAGGAGGAGGCCATTTGGCCCTTCGAGCCAGCACCGCCATTCAATGTGATCATGGCTGATCATTCTCAATCAGTACCCCGTTCCTGCCTTCTCCCCATACCCCCTGACTCCGCTATCCTTAAGAGCTCTATCTAGCTCTCTCTTGAATGCATTTAGAGAATTGGCCTCCACTGCCTTCTGAGGCAGAGAATTCCCCCAACATTGGGAACATGTTTCCTGCCTCTAACGTGTCCAGCGGCAGTGTGTTCCAGGCACGCATCACTCTCTGTGTAAAGAAAAACTTGCCCCGCTCATCTTCTTTGCACTTTGTCCCTCTCACCGTAAAGCTTTACTATTTGACATTTCCACCCTTTAAAAAAGATTCTGGCCATCGTTCCTATCTAGGCCTCTCTTCATGTTATAAACTTCTGTCAGGTGTCCCCTCAGCACCTGGCACACCAGGTACAATAATGCAAGTTTGTCCAAACTCTCCTCATAACTATCACACTCCAATCCAGGCAACATCCTGGTTAACATCTTCTCTCCCTTCTCCAAAACTATCCACACTCTTCCTACAATGGGGTGACCAGAACTGCACACAACTACACCCAGTTCTGTAAGGCAGCAGCTCTACCACTGCGCCACTCTGCTGCCCCGAAAGGATTTGAGTATCTGTTTAAGTATTTTTCTCTTTATTAAATTAATTGTGCACTTCCCTAACAGACACCTTGACAGCCAACCCATATCTTTTATTTAAAGTATAAATTGAAAGTCTGGGTTGATACGAAGACTTTTGAGAGGGTTTCGAAGAGGTTTATAAGGTCATAAGGAATAGGAGTAGAATTAGGCCATTCGGCCCATCAAATCTACCCCGCCATTCAATCATGGCTGATCTATCTCTCCCTCCTAACCCCATTCTCCTGCCTTCTCCCCATAACCTCTGACACCTGTACTAATCAAGAATCTATCTATCTCTATCTTTCTGGCCACATCTCCCCAAATTTTACCCCCTTTTCTATTTCCATCGATCACACACCAGCCTCTGTCTAAAATCGCCCTTATCCCCACCTGGGTCTATTTACCTATCATTCTCCACCCCTGGTTCAACCTATCACCTACCTACACCATCTCATATCTTCCTCCCATCTCTTTATACTGGCTATCATCCTCTACATGCTCTGTCCTAATGCAAGGTCAAGACCTGAAATATTGACCATCGTTTTTCCTCCACTGATGCTGCCTGATCTGCTGAGTTCCTCCAACAGTATTGTTTTATCTTTGCTCCTAATTCCAGCATCTGTGGCTTACCAGAATTAGGTGGTATCGGCTATGAGGAAAAGTTGCACAAACTTGGGATTGTTTTCTCTGGAACGCTAGAGGTTGAGGAGAGACCTAATAGAAGTATATAAAATTATGAGCAGCATAGATAGGGTAGACAGTTGGAATCGACCTCCTCCAATGAAGGACCCGGCGTGGGAGGACTGCCGTGTGGGAGGGAGGGGGGGGGGAGAACAATGGACAATGGAGGACCCGGCATGGGAGGACTGCCGTGTGGGAGGGGGATGTGGGGGACAACAAAGAGGGACAGGGGGCGGATACTTTGGCAGCGCCCTTTATGAGCGACCATTTGCATACCTTGGGTGTGCAAGCAAAGAATTCCACTGTGGCTTGTCACGTGTACCAAATAAAGTCTTCATTCATTCAATCTTTCTGCCAGGTGGAAATGTCAAGGACATGAGGGCGTAGCTGTAAGACGAAGCATCAATTTTTTTTTACACAGAGAGTGATGCGTGACTGGAACACACTGCTGGGACTAGTGGTGGAGGCAGATATGATAGTGGCATTTAAAAGGCTTTCAGATAGACATATGGACAGGTAGGAAATGGGAGGATATGGATCATGTACAGGCATAGGAGAGTAGTTTAACTTGGCGTGTGTTTGGGATGGACATTGTGGGCTGAAGGGCCTGTTTGTGTGCTGTACTCTTCTATGTTCTATAATGAAGCTGGGATGTGATGTTAAAATTGTACAGGGCATTGGTGAGGCCGAATCTGGAGTATGGTGTGCAGTTCTGGTCGCCAAATTATAGGAAGGACAATTTGGAGAGGGTACAGAGGAGATTTACTAGAATGTTGCCTGGGTTTCAGCACTTAGGCTACAGAGAGAGGTTGAACAGGTTGGGTCTTTATTCTTTGGAGCGTAGAAGGTTGAGGGGGGACTTGATAGAGGTTTTTAAAATTTTAAGAGGGACGGACAGAGTTGACGTGGGTAGGCTTTTCCCCTTGAGAGTGGGGAAGATTCCAACAAGGGGACATAACTTTAGAATTGAGGGACAAAAGTTTAGGGGTAACATGAGGGGTAATTTCTTTACTCAGAGGGTGGTGGCTGTATGGAATGGGCTTCCGGTGGAAGTGGTGGAGGCAGGCTCGATTTTATTATTTAAGAGTAAATTGGATAGGTATATGGATGAGAGGGGATTGGAGGGTTATGGTCTGAGAGCAGGTAGATAAGACTCGGTCAGAGAGAGCGGTCGGCGTGGACTGGTAGGGCCGAACGGGCCTGTTTCCGTGCTGTAGTTGTTATATGGTTATATGGTTATATGAAGCTATGGAGGTACAATGCCGGTACATCAGGTAAAGGTTTACTTTCAAGGTACACTGAGATAAGGGAACCACGTTTGCTGGCTGACTGTGTTACATTGACTCTGTTCCCAGTCAGGTGGGACACCTCATGAAGCCATTTTGCCTTCCGCGGTAAATCATAACCTTGTCTGCCTCCTCCCGCAGCAAACCCACATACGATTGGCAGATCATGGAGTGCCGTTGGGATCTGCGGTCATACGGGAGTCCGTGACCCGTTCACCCTCGCTTCCAACTGAAGGAGGATGCTTGAAGGTGAGGCATCTTATGTTGGGAAAGGGAGTGTTGACAGTAACGCCAATTGCAGTAGCTTGAATGAACAGAAATAAATCACAAGATTGTAGTTTCAATTCAACAGCTGGATCAAGCAGAACTGAGAATAAATATTGTGTATGGTGTAAATACAGATGTAGAGGAAGACGATCTCATTGAGAGATACAGCATGGAAACAGGCCTTTCAGCCCACCTTGCCCACACCGGCCAACATGCCCCAGCTATGCTAGTTCCACCTGCCTGCGTTTGCTCCATATCCCTCCAAACCTGTCCTATCCATGTACCCGTCTCACTGTTTCTTAAACGTTGCGATAGTCCCAGCCTCAACTACCTCCTCTGGCAGCTCGTTCCATACACCCACCACCCTTTGTGTGAAAAAGTTACCCCTCAGATTCCAATTAAATCTTTTCCCCTTCACATTAAACCTATGTCCTCTGGTCCTCGATTCCCCTACTCTGGGCAAGAGACTCTGTGCATCTTCCCAGTCAATTCCTCTCATGATTTTATACACCTCTATAAGATCACCCCTCATCCTCCTGCGCTCCCAGTGGTGGGTCCCGTTGTAGGTGACGGAAATGTTGGCGGATGATTCCCTCCTGTTCTACGACTTACACTACCTATACTCCTAGATCACTCTGATCCAAAACACTCCCCAGGGACATACCATTCACTGTGAAGGTCCCAAAATGCAACAACTTGCACTTTTGAGCATTAAACCATTCCTCGGCCCACTTGCCCAGCTGATCATGATCCTACAGTGGCTATTGATGATCATCTTCTCTATTTGTAATATCAGCCACTTTCGCATCATCTGCACCATCTGCACCACTAGGTGCAGGACTCCAGACCGAAAAAACAATATTCAACCAACACCGTCTGCTTCCTTCCACCAAGCCAATTCTTTATTCAGTCAAAATGAGGAGGAAGGAATTGAAGGTGCTGGGTTTACAGCGAAGGTAGGCCCAAAATACTGGAGTAACTCAACGGGTCAGGCAGCATCTCCACAGCAAAGAAACGGGTGACGTTTCTGGTCGAAACTCTTCATCAGACTGGGGGTCAGTGGGGAGGTGTGAAAAGGTTCGGAACAAATCGGAGCCGGGACCGATGACCAATGAATGGTGGAGTCCACAATGGTCCATTGTTGGCTTCCACAGCCAACAATGGACCAATGCGACCAAAGGTACTAGAGGAGCAAGATGGACCACTCCATCGAAATCGTCCATTCTGAAGTGTAGTACACAAAGGAGTGTAACGTCCGCCATTTTAGTAGGCAAAACCCACCGTTCGCTATACCTCTCGCAGTGTAATCAGTGTTTTGAGGAAACAGTATGTGTGATGATACCATTAAAATGCAGAATATATCTCATCTATCAATTCACAGATTTTTGTTATTTTTCTTTTTAAACGTTTCTGCAAGTTTCTGCCCACTAAAATGGCGCCAAGAGGTACTACGGTTTTTAGGGTCGAGTGGTCTATCTTGCTCTGCTCTATTATCTTTAAATGCAACCTTACTCCCACCTGTCTTGTTCTTCACTCTAACAGGAACGCGCATGCCTCGAATCTCACCATCACACTTTTAAAAGCATCCCACTTTTTGGGTGTCCCTTTGCCTGCAAACAACCCACTCCAATTAATTTTAGCAAGTTCCTGTCTAATCCCATCAAAGTCCACCTTGCCCCATTTCAGAATTTTAACTCGTGGACCCTTTCTTTCCTTATCTATAACTCAGTTAATACAAGTGTGATCACTGGTGCCAATAGGATTGCCCACAGCACTTCAGTCACTCACCCATGCCAATTTCCTAAGAGCAGGCCAAGCTTTTTCCTCTCTCCTGTAGGGCACTCTACGAATTGGCCAAGGAAACTTCCCTGAACATATTCAAGAAATTCTACCCGATCTAAGCCCTTGGCATTAGGGGCGGCACAGTGGCGCAGCCTTGTAGAGTGGCTGCCTTACAGCGCCAGAGTCTCGGGATCGATCCTGACCGTCGGTGCTGTTTGTACGTTCTCCCTGTGACCGTGTCGGCGTTCTCTGGGTGCTCCAGTCACCACCTACATTCCAAAGATGTGCATGTTTGCAGGTTAATTGGCTTCTGTAATTTTTCCCTAGTATGTAGGATAGAACTGGTGTGCAGAAGGGTCTCGACCCGAAACGTTACCCATTCCTTCCCTCCTGAGATGCTGCCTGACCTGCTGAGTTACTCCAGCATTTTGTGAATAAATACCTTCCATTTGTACCAGCATCTGCAGTTATTTTCTTATACTGGTGTGCAGGTGATCGCTGGTTAGTGTGTACTCAATGGGCTGAAAGGCCTGTTTCCATGCTGTATCTCTAAACTAAACTAAACTCATTTATTTATTCACATTGAACCTTTGTCTCACCTGGAAAGACTGTTTGAAACAAAGGTTCACCTGCACCTCCTCCAACCTCATCTATTGCATCCGCTGCTCTAGATGTCAACTTATTTACATCAGTCTGAAGAAGGGTCTCGACCCGAAACGTCACCCATTCCTTCTCTCCCGAGATGCTGCCTGACTTGCTGAGTTACTCCAGCATTTTGTGAATAAATCGATTTGTACCAGCATCTGCAGTTATTTTCTCATACTTCTTAAACTAAACTAAACTGAACTAAACTAAACTAAACTAAACTAAACTAAACTATGGCAATCCCAGTCTATATTGGGAAAGTTAAAATCCCCTGCAATGCCAACCCTATTAGTCTGGCAGCTGCCTGCAATCTCTTGGCATATTTGTAATTCCTGTGACCATTTGGGGGCCTGTAATACACTCCCAACAAGGTGATCATCCCATTTTTATTTCTCCGCCCATACAGCCTCACTGGACGAACTGTCATTAATGTCATCTCACACTACGGCCGTGACATTCCCCTTTACCAATTTCCTCAGGCACATCTGCTCTTCGCACTCATGCAATGAAATCCATTACATCCACCTCACAGAGTAGTTTAACATCGTACTCAAAGACACCTTGTTCTTATGCCTGACAAAAGATCTTAAGTCTGAAACAAAACAGAACTCTGTAGAAAGTTATGAAAATAATCCAAGTGTATTGTCTGACATTTTGGAAGGAGATGAGGAGAAATTTATTTAGTCAGAGGGTGGTGAACCTGTGGAATTCTTTGCCACAGAAGGCTGTGGAGGCCATCAATGGATATCTTTAAGCAGAGATAGATAGATTAATAGACAATAGACAGTAGGTGCAGGAGTAGGCCATTCGGCCCTTCGAGCTAGCACCGCCATTCAATGTGATCATGGCTGATCATTCTCAATCAGTACCCCGTTCCGACCTTCTCCCCATACCCCCTGACTCCGCTATCCTTAAGAGCTCTATCTAGCTCTCTCTTGAATGCATTCAGAGAATTGACCTCCACTGCCTTCTGAGGCAGAGAATTCCATAGATTCACAACTCTCTGACTGAAAAAGTTTGTCCTCATCTCCGTTCTAAATGGCCTACCCCTTATTCTTAAACGGTGGCCCCTTGTTCTGGACTCCCCCAACATTGGGAACATGTTTCCTGCGTCTAGCGTGTCCAACCCCTTAATAATCTTATACGTTTCTTGAATATCTTATAAGATTCTTGATTACTGCAGGTGTCAGAGGTTATGGGGAGAAGGCAGGAGAATGGAGTTAGGAGGCAGAGATAGATCCGCCATGATTGAATGGAGGGGTACAGTTGATGGGCCGAATGGCCCAATTCTACTCCTATTCCTTCTGACCTTATGACCTTTAATTCAAATTTATTTATTTATTTAACCGAAAATATTGTTAAATGCAAAAATGCATTTTGAAATATATCAACGATATGAGCAATGTTGGAACATCGTCTACATTTTCAACCAGCCAGGGTACAATAAGATAAACAGTGAAAAGGAAAAAAAAAATCATAATTTAAAAAAATAATTGGATTTAAACAAAATAGTGGTAAATAGTCCCGTACAATTCTGTGTGTAACCTGCCAACCAAGTTCCAGTGTCGTTCTGTAATTACAACAGTACTGACAGGCCTAAATACAACTGACAAATGCTGCTGACATTTGGATAATTTAGTTGTTGCCACTCTTGGAATAACTCTGCATTCTGCATCATGTCATTAAATATCCTTCAAATATCCACGCTCTTTTGACACATTAAATGTTTTAACTCCAATTGACTAACAATGAATTAGTAGCTGGTGAGTACCCTGTGAAGTAGGTATTTCCACATCGCCTCAGTGAAGTTGAAAGGCTGAATGATTTACAGCGTTCCTAGCAACTTCACAAAAACAAGAACTCAACGTCAACCTAATGAGAATTTCAAACAATTCTGCATTTGCACATTATTTAGTTGGGAGAAGTGATGAGAGAAGTCATTGTAAGAAAATAACTGCAGATGCTGGTACAAATCGAAGGTATTTATTCACAAAATTCTTCAGTCTGAAGAAGGGTCTCGACCCGAAACGTCACCCATTCCTTCTCTCCTGAGGTGCTGCCTGACCTGCTGAGTTACTCCAGCATTTTGAGAGAAGTAATTGTGGTAATTAAAGTCCAGTTAACCAAGACCTTCCATAGGAATTATATCCAGAGACCCAGACAATGAGACTCAGGTTCGATCCTGACTACGGGTGCTGCACTGTAAGGAGTTTGTACGTTCTCCCCGTGACCTGCGTGGGTTTTCTCCGAGATCTTCGGTTTCCTCGCACACTCCAAAGACGTACAGGTATGTAGGTTAATTGGCTGGGTAAATGTAAAAATTGTCCCTAGTGGGTGTAAGATAGCGTTAATGTACGGGGATCGCTGGGTGGCACGGACTTGGTGGGCCGAAAGGGCCTGTTTCCGGCTGTATGCGTATGGTATGGTATGGTATGGTAAAACACAATGAAATTTGTTCAAAAGCCAATGGAATGTTGGCATTCATAACAAGAGGAGTTGAGTATAGGAGCAAAGAGGTCCTTCTGCAGTTGTACAGGGCCCTAGTGAGACCGCACCTGGAGTACTGTGTGCAGTTTTGGTCTCCAAATTTGAGGAAGGATATTCTTGCTATTGAGGGCGTGCAGCGTAGGTTTACTAGGTTAATTTCCGGAATGGCGGGACTGTCCTATGTTGAAAGACTGGAGCGACTAGGTTTTGTATACAGTGGAATTTAGAAGGATGAGAGGGGATCTTATCGAAACGTATAAGATTATTAAGGGGTTGGACATATTAGAGGCAGGAAACATGTTCCCAATGTTGGGGGAGTCCAGAACCAGGGGCCACCGTTTAAGAATAAGGGGTAGGCCATTTAGAACAGAGACGAGGAAAAACTTTTTTAGTCAGAGAGTTGTGAATCTGTGGAATTCTCTGCCTCAGAGGGCAGTGGAGGTCAATTCTCTGAATACATTCAAGAGAGAGCTAGATAGAGCTCTTAAGGATAGCGGAGTCAGGGGGTATGGGGAGAAGGCAGGAACGGGGTACTGATTGAGAATGATCAGCCATGATCACATTAAATGGCGGTGCTGGTTCGAAGGGCCGAATGGCCTACTCCTGCACCTATTGTCTATTGTCTATTGAAAGGACACACTCAGCAATTGTACATCAACGAGTTTAACTCCAGGAGTGGGGAGGTGCGAAGTACATAGAATGTACAACTATACAGCACAGGAACAGACCATTCGGCCCACAATGTCTGTGCTGAATATGATGCCAAGATAAACAATCCTCCTGAGCCTGCATGTGATCCATATTCTCCTATTCCCTGCACATCCAAATGCCTATCCAAAAGCCTCTGAAACACCACTATCATCTCTGCCTCCAGCACCACCCCAGCAATATGTTCCAGGAACCCACCGCCCTCTTGTGTAAAAATACCTGTCCGCACATCGATATATTACTAAAACTCTCATTGTGCATGTTTGTATATTGGTTCGCTCGTAAATATATTTATACCCGAAATACAGCCAAAACAGTACACGATAGCGCAACAATTTTAGGCCCACCTTACTCACCATCGGCCTGCGGTTCAAATGGTTGTCATATTTTTTAAGTTATTCACTTTTTAAACTTTAAAAATCACTTTTTAAACTTTAGTAAATTCCTTTTCCACTTGCCTGCCTGTCAGCTGTGCCTGCGCAGTAATACCTCCATGTTCGACATCACAATGGGAACCCAACGGGTCCGCGCAGTTGGGGGCCGTTGATCTAATACTTACGTAAGATGGCCGCTGGATCCGCGCGTGCGCAGTTGGGGGAGGGTTACCCTTTGGAGGGGGGGCGGGAGCTGCCAGAATGACGGGAGTAGCGGCCAATGAGGGGGTAGGGGAGTGAGGAGAGCTCTCCTGGCTGCTGGCTGACGTGATGGCCACCCGGGGCCGGGGTGATGGGCTCCCTCTCCCTTCTCGCCCGCCCCCAGCCCCGGGGGAGTTTTAAGGGGGTGTTGAAGGTGGATGGAGTGGGTGAGTGTCGTTAGTGGGGGAGGGTTGCCGGGCCTGCAGGAGAGGTTTGGACGGAGGGTTGCCGGGCCCGCAGGAGAGGTTTGGACCCAACACGTCCACGCCCGGCTAGTCTCCTCTAAATTTAGCCCCTTAAAGCTATGCCTGAAAGATATTTCCACCCTGAGGAAAAAGGTTCTGACTATCTACCCTGTCTATTCCTCTAAAACAATGGTCAAGGGTAGTATAAATAGTCATCAAGAGAAGCCTGAATTAATAAAATTGAGCTTTTAGTTCATGGCAAATTGTGTCTGGTTTTTCCGATTGGGTTTTCTGACAGGGTAAAGGAGAGGAATGGTTAAGATTATGTGGTAGCTGGCATGTGGACATATTTTCACAAAATACTTTATTAAGTGTCGTGTAGAGAGCTGGCTGTACTCTTGCCTAATCACTGAAGACGGAAGAGCACATTGAGAAAGAGATTAATAAAGCATATGGGACCGTCACTGCACATGTAGAGGCACCGGTCACAAAACCAGGGAGATTGTGTTGAACCTTCACAAAAGGATGGTGCGCTGTGCTGCCCGTCAAGGCACTTTAGGAATGTAGCAAAGGTCTTAGGGCTAACGGAATCAAGGGATTATGGGGAGAAAGCAGGAACGGGGTACTGATATTGGATGATCAGCCATGATCATATTGAATGGCGGTGCTGGCTCGAAGGGCCGAATGGCCTACTCCTGCACCTATTGTCTATGTTTCTATGTTTCCCAGAAAGATTCCAGGTTTGATGGGGTTTAGGGTTCTCAATGGGGAAGAGAAAGTTGAGAGAAGATTTATTTCCATGTATCCAAAATCTCAGCAGATTTGGATGGGATAAATGAAGGAAAGGGCTGAGGGACACAGATGTCAAGGGTCCAATGTTGAGGAGAAGGGTTGGCAACCTGCAAATGGTTTTGAGTACATAGCCTGGGAGTCTCTTTAAAAGGGAATTAGATGAAAATTGCATGATAAACATAAACACAGAACAGGCAGGGGGATTGGGGTGGGGGTGGGGGGTGGGAATGGCACATGGGCCTGTTTGAATTGGTGGTTTTCTCTGTGAACTGAGTAGCCTTTTTCAATGCTATAATAATTGCATGGCCCTCACAGTGTGCTGTGAAATGACCGACACTAACTCATTCTAGGCTAATATTAGATTTTAAAATTATACTAGACCAAGTGGACCCATTGGGCCCAAACCTCTCCTGCATTGATGCAGCACCCTCTCCACCCACTCCCCCCTTCCCTTCTCCCTTCTTCCTTCCCTCCCTCCCTCCCTCCCTCCCTCCCTCCCTCCCTCCCTCCCTCCCTCCCTCCCTCCCTCCCTCCCTCCCTCCCTCCCTCCCTCCCTCCCTCCCTCCCTCCCTCCCTCCCTCCCCCCTCCCCCTTCTCCTCCCCCTTCCCCTCCCCCCCCACTCCATCCCCCTCAACCTCCCCATATCCTCCCCCCTCCCTCCACCCCCCTCCCTCCCTTAAACATTAAAATGTGAATAACTTAAAAAATATAACACCGATTTGAATGAAACTTCTTCCATTACCACCAAAGGGACGACGGTGAGTAAGGTGGGCCTAAAATTGTCACGCTATCGTGTACCTTTTTGGCTGTAGTTCAGGAACAAACAAACAAACAAACGAGAGTTTCAGTATATAGATAAAACATTTAAGGCCCCCCCTTGGTCATGGCCGACTATGGATGATGGCTGCTTGCTCCAAACCTCGGCTAGAGCAGCGTGGATGTGTGGTTGGATGCAAGCCTGGGCGATGTTATATGAAGGACAGGCTGTTGCCCGTGCAGCACGTTCCCCCTCTCCACGTCACTGATCGATCCAAAGGAACAGCAGAGCCGTTACAGTTTGGCACCAACGCCATCGCAGGAGCTGCCAGAACGATGTTGTGGACAACGACCAACTGCCTTAGGGACTCCGACTCCGGATTTTTCTTGAGGTTTACTCCTGGAGCCTTTTCAATGACTGGATAAGGCCACAAGGCAGTGGAGGTTTTAGGTCAGAGTTTTCCCTCTCCTAGATGGACTGCCTTCCCAGGCTGACGAGCCTCATCTGCCCGAGACTGGTGGGGGCGGGAGGGTCGACCTTCCCGTCTATAGCACCTGCCCACTGCAGCCTTCATCCATCCGCCTTCCCAGCCGTTGTGACGCTCCACTAAAGTCAGCCATCATCCTCCCTCCGCCTGTTCCACCGTTGAAGTCTTGGTTGGATTGCTCTTCGTCAGGGACCTCCCCCTCGACCTTACCGCCATGGGTGACCCAACCAGGAGCGTAGCTCCAGACGGCATCGCTCTCAGGATCTCAGGACCACACAAGCTTCTCCACCACAACAAGGTGACAATCCACGGAGAAGTATAAAAAATGTGATTTTATAAAAATGCACCTAAAATACAAACACAAAATGCATGATGAGAAAGGCTCAAAGTCACTAGCAATAAACACTGAATGTTGTCTCAAACCCTAAATAATCCACATAATTCTTTTGGATTACAAGGGCTTTGGCACAAATCCAAATCAATCCCATGTCAAAATGTATTCTGTTTACACCAGATTCATTAAAAGGGATTTAAGGTAATTGTGACTTTTAGATTTTAATTCAGCCGCAAACGAGGGTTGAGTGGCTTAAACCGTGCAACTGTTAGAAGTGAAATTGCACCGATCATGAACCACCAGCATCAGCCAGACCACACATGTGGCAGAAACTCGTGGGGCTGAGTTATATGGGAGTCATATTGAAAATGTTTTGTGATATTCCACCAACTCCTCCCCCCCCCCTGCAAGTTTAAAACAAGAAGTCACCTGAATTTAATTTGAAATTCGGCACTCGACACTTTGAAATCTCCTTCTAAGACAGAACAACCCCACCTGCAAAATAAAATTTGAAGCCACCCCGCTGATTGTTCCTTATTTCATATATAAAATTCCATGGTAACCCACTTTCCATGAAAAGTAATCCAGATCACTCACACAATTCCAGTACGTTATTACAACGTTCCTAAATGTAATCATTCAATATCTTACTTCCTCCCCTGCAGGCACTTCACACATGGCTCCCAGCTGCATTTAATTGTGGTTTTCAGCACATTATCCCCTTTATCTCATTTCTTTCCCCCTCTTATCTTTTTTCAATCAGTGCACTTCTGGTACCTTATTAGTTGAAGGGTCACATTTCATTTTCACCAAATGGATTTAGCGACTCGTGTCTGCTGAAGGAGAATAATGCAATGCCTCACCCCTTCATTTGCCCCCTGTATGGTATAAATACATTCTTAATTCTTACCACACTTGTGACTTCGGGACTAATTTTTAAAAAAAGCGAAGAGAAATGTCGTGCAGAATACAGCAGCTATGCTTCAAAAACAACATGTAAGCAGGGTCTGCATTGGGGCCGAGCGAGGACTTTGCCTTCAATTATACAACACCTTCCCTGCACAATTTGTATAAATCCAATCTTGCGGATGATCCCTCCAGGGTTTTAAATACAGTTATTGAATTATTTTGGCAACGCCCAACATTTTGGTTGATTACTTGAAGATGCAACTGCCATCCCTTTGTCTCCTTTAAGTGGTTTGCCTCAGTGCTGTCACCGCAGGATCCGAGAGAAGTCTTGATCTTTGGAGGGCATCCAGCACCTTCGGTTAGAATCATATCGACATTTCTTATTGAAACCCCAGTGCCCTCGAGAAAAATTTCCTGAAAGCAAATCAATGGACGGTTCGCTCCACAGGGCATTGCGATCTCCCTCCCGTCCGCCCCAGGATCCTGACTTCCAGTGACAGAAGAGAAAACCGCGGTCCTCTGTGTGAAGCTTCACTCTCCGAGTGTCCCCGAGTGTCACTGTAACAGAGAGAAATCCTGGCAAATCTCTGTCTGAGCTTTGTCCCCTTGTCCTAGAAAGCAAGAGGAAATTCCACAGCTGTGGATGTGTGGAGATCAAAAGGGAAATACAGGAAAAGGATAAGACAAAGAAATGTAATAAAAGAATGAGAACGCATTCCCACCACAAACGGTTTCTCCAAGGGTAACGTGATGGAAGCAGCATGCAATATTTAGATATACGTTTTGGGGCCCGTGGAATACATCATAGTGATTCGTACATCGTACATGCGTGCAGGATTCACAGTTCAGCTAACAGCAACCTTAAAAGTGCACCTCCAAAATAGTGTTGCAGAGAATGAAAAGTTAATATCTGCTAACTAATTTCTCCCTAAGCCTTTCTTGAGGTCCCCTGGGTGTCTGTGCGTTTTGCCGGAGCAGGGCAGTGTGCAGCCAGTCATGAGTAAAAAAGGGTGGGAGTTAACAACTACCTATTCAAAATCCTGAGAGCGATGCCGTCTGGAGCTATGCTACTGGCAGGGTCACCCATGGCGGTAAGGTCGAGGGGGAGGTCCCTGACAAAGAGCAATCCAACCAAGACCTCAACGGTGGAACAGGCGGAGGGAGGATGATGGCTGACTTTAGTGGAGCGTCACAACGGCTGGGAAGGCGGATGGATGAAGGCTGCAGTGGGCAGGTGCTATAGACGGGAAGGTCGACCCTCCCGCCCCCACCAGTCTCGGGCAGATGAGGCTCGTCAGCCTGGGAAGGCAGTCCATCTAGGAGAGGGAAAACTCTGACCTAAAACCTCCACTGCCTTGTGGCCTTATCCAGTCATTGAAAAGGCTCCAGGAGTAAACCTCAAGGAAAATCTGGAGTCGGAGTCCCTAAGGCAGTTGATCGTTGTCTACAACCTTGTTCTGGCAGCTCCTGTGATGGCGCTGGTGCAAAACTGTAACGGCTCTGCTGTTCCTTTGGATCGATCAGCGACGTGGAGAGGGGGGACGTGCTGGATGGGCAACAGCCTGTCCTTCATATGACATCGCCCAGGCTTGCATCTGACCACACATCCACGCTGCTCTAGCCGAGGTTTGGAGCAAGCAGCCAACACCCAGGATGCATCACCCATGGTCGGCCATGACCGAGGGGGGCCTTAGAATTCAAAATCTGAATTTCTACAGACAGTACATAATGCGTGGATCAAATCACATACCTGACTTGCTGAAACGTACCCTCTGGAAGTCCTGGCCATTCCTGGATTACGATGCTCTGCAAGGTGCCAACTCTTGCCTGCTCCTGGCTCCTGGGATGAAAGCAAACAGTGTCCGGCCGAAAATCATGTTTCCTCACAACATATCACAAACAATGTGTAGGAAGGAACTGCAGATGCTGGTTTAAACCGAAGATAGACACAAAAAAGCTGGAGTAACTCAGTGGGACAGACAGCATCTCTGGAGAAAAGGAGTAGATGACATTTTGAGCCGAGATCCTTCTTCACATCTATCTGTTTGGTCCTACCTGTAAAAATCCATGATGACAGTGTGTACTATCTAAGGTAGACACAAAATGCTGGAGTAACTCAGCGGGTCAGGCAGCATCTCGGGAGAGAAGGAATGGGTGACGGAAACGGAAACGTCACCCATTCCTTCTCTCCCGCGATGCTGCCTGACCCGCTGAGTTACTCCAGCATTTTGTGTCTACCTTTGATTTTAACCAGCATCTGCATTTTTTTCCTACACCTGTGTACTAACTAAATCTTTTAGGTTTTGAAAAGGTAGTTGTCAACTCCCAATCTTCACCTCTCCATCAGTTTTCCCCTCTATAAACCAAGTCTTAATCCCCACCTTTTTGACTAAGATTTCGACCAAGATGTTGCTTCTTTACACCAATAATAGTCAACACAGACATGAAAACCTCCTCATTGCATACCATCCTTTTATGGCTGATGAGTCAGTGCTCCCATAATTGGAAAATGCACTGAAAGTAGCAAGGACCGTGATGTGAAGGTCAGTGTACTCGAATAGCTCAGCAGCACCACCAGACTCAAGTGTACTGACTTATCGAAACGTATAAGATTATTAAGGGGTTGGACACGTTAGAGGCAGGAAACATGTTCCCAATGTTGGGGGAGTCCAGAACAAGGGGCCACAGTTTAAGAATAAGGGGTAGGCCATTTAGAACTGAGATGAGGAAAAACTTTTTCAGTCAGAGAGTTGTGAATCTGGAATTCTCTGCCTCAGAAGGCAGTGGAGGCCAATTCTCTGAATGCATTCAAGAGAGAGCTGGTTAGAGCTCTTAAGGATAGCGGAGTCAGGGGGTATGGGGAGAAGGCAGGAACGGGGTACTGATTGAGAATGATCAGCCATGATCACATTGAATGGCGGTGCTGGCTCGAAGGGCCGAATAGCCTCCTCCTGCACCTATTGTCTATTGACTCTTGTTGGACACAGCTGCCAGACTGGGCCTGCAGCAGGTGGTGCATGAACTGACACAAGGGATAAACCAACGTGAGCTCATCCTCACCAGGCCATTGGCAGCAAGTGCATCTATCCAGAATAGAATTGGTTGAAGTGACCACCGTTAAAGCTCTTCAGCTCTGCTACATTTAGGCCTGAATGGTGGTGAGCAATGAAACGCAGGGAAGAGGAGGAGGTGTCGTGGGCACTCCCTTCCTCAGTAACGGCAGGCCCCGGTGTGCATGTGCTAATGAAAAGACTGAAGCGTTTGCAACCGTGTTCAACCAGAAGTCCCTTACCTGGCAGGGGAGAGACCATGATCAAAATGGCGGATCTCCCAGGCCGAGGCTATCCTATTGCACTGTGGGTGTGCTGGCACCTGCCATGTCCCCAAATGCGGGATACTCGACTGCAAAATTCGTGGTAGTGGGGGACTGCGTTCAAAAAGAGCGGCACGGTGGCGCAGCGGTAGAGTTGCTGCCTTACAGAGCCAGAGACCCAGGTTCGACCCCGACTATGGGCGCTGTCTGTACGGAGTCTGTACGTTCTCCCCGTGACCGCGTGGGTTTTCTCCGAGATCTTTGGTTTCCTCGCACACTCCAAAGACGTACATGTTTGTAAGTTAATTGGCTTGGTATAAGTGCAAATTGTCCCTTGTGTGTGTAGGATTGTGTTAATGTGCGGGGATCGCTGGTCGGTGCGGACTCGGTGAGTCAAAGGGCCTGTTTCATCATTGTATCACTAAAACTAAAACTGGAAGTGTTGAATCGGTGACCAATCTTGGCTTCTTCCTGAGATCCTACCATCACAGGAGCCAGGCTCCAACCGACGTAACCCACTTCATTTGGTGTCAGTTAATGACTGAGATCACCGGTTTCCCCAAAGAGCAGATGATATCCCAGTTGTGCTACTGGAGATCTCTCTCTCTCTCTCTCTCTCTCTCTCTCGAGCCAAGGTGTCTCAGTTGTAACACCTACAATGTGGAGATTGCCTAGTTTTGTTCTATTCACAACAAGCAGAACAAATCCAATCTGGCTAATTACCAAACTAATCAGTTTATTCTCAATCATCAGTAAAATGGTGATGGGCCTCAGTGACAATGCTAATGAGTGGCGCATACTCATCAAAAATCTACTCAGATCTTACCAAGAACAAATATGGACCAAAGAACTGAATCTAGGGTGAGGTAAGAGTGAGGACCCTTGACATTAAGGTAGCATTTGTCAGATGTGGTACCATGGTAAAACGGAAGTCAATCCAAAGGACGACATTCATGTCATTAGAGCGATACCTTTGACAAAGGAAGATGGTTATGATTGTTGAAGGCTCCCAGGACATCACTGTGGAAATTCCCCCAGGCAGTTCTCCAGGATCAATTATCTTCAGCTGCTTCATTCGTGACTTCCCTTCCATCGCTCAGACAGAAGTGGGGATGTTTGCTGATGATTTCACAACGTTCAATCCATTTGCAAATCCGATACATGCAAGCAACAAGACAACATGCAGGCATGGCCCGATTAATGGCAAGTAATATCAATGCTATTCGGCTGTCAGATAACGGCCACTGCAACCAGAGAAGGCCTAACCATTAGTTCTGAAGGACTGAATTATTCTATGCAGGAAAAATGTTCCCGCTGTTGGGGGAGTCCAGAACCAGGGGTCACAGTTTAAGAATCAGGGGTAGGCCATTTAGGACTGAGTTGAGGAAAATCTTTTTCACCCAGAGAGTTGTGAATCTGTGGAATTCTCTGCCACAGGAGGCAGTGGAGGCCAATTCACTGGTTGTTTTCAAGAGAGAGTTAGATATAGCTCTTAGGGGTAACGGAATCAAGGGATATGGAGAGAAAGCAGGAACGGGGTACTGATTTTGGCTTGAAGGGCCGAATGGCCTACTCCTGCACCTATTTTCTATGTTTCTATGTTTCTATCAATTACGATCAAATAAGGATGAGCAGCTCGCCACCTGACTACCTAGTCCTTTCCAAATCAGAAATGTGATTTAATTGAAATGCTATTTAAGTACACTGAAGTTCCCACCCAGAGTACATTCCATACCTGCCTGAATGACTGCAACATTAACAACTTCCAAAAGTTGGACACAATTGAGGGGAAAGCAGCTTGCTTGACTGGCACCTATCCAGCACCTTAAATATCAGGGCGGCACGGTGGCGCAGCGGTAGAGTTGCTGCCTTACAGCGAATGCAGCGCCGGAGACTCAGGTTCGATCCTGACTACGGGTGCTGCACTGTAAGGAGTTTGTACGTTCTCCCCGTGACCTGCGTGGGTTTTCTCCGAGATCTTCGGTTTCCTCCCACACTCCAAAGACGTACAGGTTTGTAGGTTAATTGGCTGGGCAAATGTAAAAATTGTCCCTAGTGGGTGTAGGATAGTGTTAGTGTGCGGGGATCGCTGGGCGGCGCGGACCCGGTGGGCCGAAGGGCCTGTTTCTGCGCTGTATCTCTGAATCTAAAATCTAAACTCCTACAAGCACTGTCACTCGGTGGCCACGGTGTGTACCATTTACAACATGCGCTGTAGTTACTCACCCAGGCAATTCAGCCAGACGAACTAGGAACCTCTCTCACCCAGAAGGCCAAGAGCAGCAGGTACATGGGAAGACCATCTCCTGCTGTCACCTTCCATGTCGTGCACCATCCTGATTCGGAAATATACTGCAGGTCCTTCATTGGCATTGGGTCAAGCAAACCTCTCCACTCCTACTGTCCCACTGCAGACAGTGAGAATACCCTCATCCGAAGGTCTGTAACGGTTAAAAACACTGCCTCACAACCACCTTCTCTAGGGCATGTAAAGACGGGCAATAAATTTGCTTTGCCATGAATGTCTGGAGCCTCAAAGCAAAGGAAAATTAAATTCCTAACGTAACCACATGTCAGTTTTTATTTGATAGTGTTCCTGTGAACCCCTGCTCTTCTACATTGAAGTTCAGTTTAGTTTATTGTCACGTGCACTGAGGTACAGTGAAAAGCCTTTGCTGCGTGCTGACCAGTCAGCGGAAAGACAATACATGACTACAATTAAGCCATTCACAGTGTGCAGGTACATGACAAGGGAACAATGTAAAGCCAGCAAGATAAAGCCAGCAAAGCCCGATCAAAGGTAGTCCGAGGGTCACCAATGAGGATGATGGTAGTTCAGGACTGCTATCTGGTTGCGGTAGAATGGCTGCCACTGGTGTATCATTGGCGGTAATCTCCACATCTGCTCCATCCCGCTCATGTCCCACAGGCTGCTGCTCACCCAAACTTCAAACTGAAGGCGAAAAGACATCTATACACTAAAACTCTCGTCTGTTATCTTGTTTGTGACTGAACTTCAGCCAAAACGGTACACGATAACGCCACAATTTTAGGCCCACCTTACTCACCATTGTCATTTTAGTGATAATGCAAGTAGTTTTATTGAAACCGGTGTTATATTTTTAAAGTTATTCACATTTTAAAGTTTAAAAGGAGGGGAGGTGGAGGGGGGGAGTGGGGGAGAAGGGAGAGGGGAGTTGGGGAGAGAGGGGAGGGGTGGGGAGGAGAGGGTGCTGCACCAATGCAGGAGAGGTTTGGGCCCAACGGGTCCACTTGGTCTAGTCATCTATATTTTCTTCAGCTTGTCGCAAGCAAGTAGAGTGGGCACAGATATTCATCCCAAAGGGTCAGCATTTGGTGACTGCACCCATGACCTTGCCTGGCAGTCTCTTGCAGGGCTGCCTGGCTATAGCTCTGGGGGAGAAGTGGGTTCTCCAGGGCACTCATGTACAAAGAACATGCCTTCTGTTAACCAGCTTGCCTACATTCCTCTGATGTCCCAAGGGAACTATCTCAGCCCCTCCTCTTATGGCAGGATCCATTCATTCAGCAACAGCACTCCCTGGTAACTGGCAGAGTGTTGCTTGCATTTTGGTTGACTGGCTTCAGAGGCGGAACCTGCTGAGTTAACTGGTGCTAGCTGGAAAAGCTCGCTGTTCAATAGGGAACACTGCTCGTAAACCGACAATCGACAATGTCCGTTTAAGTGTAATGTTACTGCAGAGAAACCCAACATAACTCCAAGCAATTGAAATACTATTCCCCACTGAGACGTTCACAAACAACATGAATTTCTAGGAAACTGGAGCTGAGTTCCAAATGTAAGACATTCTTGCAGCCACCGACTTGCCTGCAGGTTACTTTTCTAATGGTTATAGATAGTGTCTGCTGTCGAAGAGCCGAATGGCCTATTCAAGACCTATAGGTGCCGAATGCACCTATTGTCTATTGTCAATTGTCAGACCAGAGCTGAGACGGGCTGTCGGTTGAGAATTGAGTGGAAAGGGTGTCAAGTCTTGTTTCTTATTTGCTACCACTTTCAGGTCTATGGGCCTTCAATGTCTTTAACCTCCCCGAAGTCTACATTCTCAATTTAAACGACTCAGCATTGGTGACACACACTTTCAACCATTCAGAATTGAGCTCAGAATTAATTTCCCCATCCTCTCTGCCTCTCCATTTTTCCTTTCCTTTGAGATGCTGATTAAGACCTACAGAAGTTAGTTTCTGTCACCAGGACCCAAGCATGTAAATTCTGTGCTTCGCTGAAAATTTTACGCAGTGTGGGATGTTTTGCTAAGCTGAAGATGGAACGTAAATGCATTGTTATTGCAGTAGTACAGAAGTTATCGTACATGTCTGAAAGTTGTCTCACTTTACAGCCTCGTAATCTGTCATCAGTTCTTTCAAAGCCCTTCGGAACAACTGTTCCCCTGCCCCACATGCCTCAAATATAGTTATTATATCTGCAAAAAGTTGGTGATTGGATAATTTGCTAAGCCCTAAATGCTTCTCCACACCGGGGAGATAAACTATGAAGGAGCCAGCACCACCATTCAATATGATCATGGCTGATCATCCAAAGTCAGTACCCCTTTCCTGCTTTTCCCCATATCCCTTGATTCCGTTAGCCCGAAGGGCTAAATCTAATTCTCTCTTGAAAACACCCAGTGATTTGGTCTCCACTGCCTTCTGTGGCAGAGAATTACACAGATTCACAACTCTCTGGGTGAAAACTTCCACAGATTCACAACTCTCTGGGTGAAAAAGTTTTTCCTCGTCTCAGTCCTAAATGGCCTACTCCTTATTCTTAAACTGTGACCCCTGGTTCTGGACTCCCCCAGCATGGGGAACATTTCTCCTGCATCTAGCCTGTCCAATCCCTTAAGAATTTTATATGTTTCTATAAGTTCCCCTCTCATCCTTCTGAATTCCAGTGAATACAAGCCCACTCGACCCATTCTTTCATCATATGTCAGTCCCGCCATCCCAGGAATTAACCTGGTGAACCTATGCTGCACGTTAAGGAACTTACACAACCGTGAGTGAAAGAAAATAACTGCAGATGCTGGTACAAATCGAAGGTATTTATTCACAAAAATGCTGGAGTAACTCAGCAGGTCAGGCAGCATCTCAGGAGAGAAGGAATGGGTGACGTTTCGCGTCGAGACCCTTCTTCAGACTGATCAACCGTGAGTGAAGGTGCACCGAGGCAAGGAAAGGAAATGATGTCTTTCTATTTATGCATTACTCCTTCAGGTAAGCCTCGCTTACGCCCATCTTTAGATATCACCCACAGCAGTGCAGCCAACAGAGTCAGGGCAACTCGGTGTGACTGTAAAATCAAATCTCACCTTCTGTTATGCTTCAGCATGAGAACAGGTGAGAAATCACAGGGCTGGCAAGGAAAAAGGGCACATCAGAAAAATCTGTCACAAATTTACAAGCAAATCAAACAATCCTAAACTTGTGATGGGAACATTGGATTCCGTGGGCCGCAGCATATGGAGCAGTTCTAAAGTAGCAAGGAGACGGGGGAAGGGATTAGGTTAGGGAGCACCACTGGGATAATTGCAGCTTCTGAAAGGAAATTAAATTTAACTAAGACCCAAGGATAAGTTTCATTGCCGTGCCTTCAGTCTCTTTAAACGTGACTAAATATCTAATCCTCAAGGTGGACCCGTTCTGAGTATCTGACAAATCTTGTGCAGCCGATCTTGTTCATGTAATATTATTACTGCATTGAAGTATTTTTATTTGTTACGTGCCCAATTGTGTAAGTGATTCCTTGAAGATTGTGTTACAATTAAAATGAAGTAAGTCCAACCAAAGGGAAGTGAAAAAAAAAGTCTATTTAAAGGTCTCTCGGAAAAGAATAGACAGCAAGAACTGGGTCAGAAAGTAATTTTGTGTCTCTTCAATTATTTAGGTGCTGCACACACAGCAATCCCAGTGTGCGAAGGAGAGTCCACCACCGCGAGAGGAGATATGCGCTCAGCCACAAGCTGCTGCTGAGGATAACTGTGCCAAAAAGCCAAGGTCACGTACTAAGATCTCCGTGGAAGCACTGGGCATCCTTCAGAGCTTTATCCATGACGTGGGCCTATACCCTGACCAAGAGGCCATACAGACCCTTTCTGCCCAGCTCGATCTGCCCAAGCACACCATTATCAAATTTTTTCAGAACCAACGGTATCACGTTAAACACCACGGTAAATTAAAAGAGCACCTGGGAACCACCATCGACGTGGCGGAGTACAAGGACGAGGAGCTGCTTACCGAGCCGGAGGAGCATGACAGCGAGGAGGGCTCGGAGATGTACAGCTTGGAGGCGGGAGAGGAAAACCTCAGCACAACCAAAGCCAAACCTCCAGAGCTTGACCAGAAATAATGTGAAGCACCAGCTTATGCACTCCTGCATGGAAGCTTGTTGACAGTCGATTTGTGTTAGGCACTCAGTGCATTTGGTGTACAGCAGTATTGAATATGCAGGTGTAATCTAATGTTGCCTTGGCGTGGAATTCCAGAAACAATTCTTTTCCACAGACTTTTGAGAGTCTTACAGACTGAGAAAGATTAAACTCACTCCGGAGTTTGTTAACTCACTCGATCCTGCACTAAAAGTTGAATAAAGGACCGCTGGGGGCGTTTGAAAAAGGATATGTTCTCAGAGCTTAGCCAGGACTTGATAGGAAAACGTTATACAAGAGTTCTGTGACTTTACACTGAAATATAAAATGAAGGTTCACCCAGTCTTGTCCTCGAAACCACTTTACGATGAGTTGTTTTGGCCCGTGATAAGCTGCCTGCGATGGGGGGTGTGGTGGCTTTCTGCTTCTAAAATTCCTCTTTATTTTCTCAGTTCTTTCTGGATTTTTTCAACTTGGCTGCCTGCCAGGTGACCATAAAAATATTTTGAGGTTTGTACTTTTCCCCGAGAAGAGAAAAAACACCACTGCCAAAAGAGAAAAACAAAAGCAGAAATGGCGAATACAAGATATATATCTTTGTGAACGTAGTGAAATTTACAGATTTATTGTTTGGTGCTGTGTGATTCAGGCAGCTGTATCATTTGAACCAAGTGTTAATACTTTTTGTCAAAAGAGGGACGTGTGGATTTCAGTAGTGCCTGGGGACACTGGAATCAGAACCACAATGCAGATAGATCTCTGCAAATGGGACTGAACTAACCACATTAGTTAATCAGGAAAAAAAGAAAAAGAAAATAAGGCATTAATTAGATAGTAATATTCAATTCCACGATAACTAGGCCAGAGGCTTGCTGGCATTGTGGAGATCTTTTTTTAATGCATATGGATTATAAAGTGCCATATTGCTCTTTCTAAGCTTGGCACGTGGTTATGAACGAATTATTTCCAAGGTTGAAAATTCAGTAGGCCATTAAGAAGTTGTAGTTCATTTCACAGCCGACATCTTCATCTCAGTTGTTCTTTGTTACTTAAACAGTGTTGGTGGATTGGTAGAAAATTGATTCTTGAATTCAAATGTTTAACTCATTCAGGAATCTTCCTTTCTCCCCCTCCCCCTTTCTCTCTCTCTCTCCCCCTTTCTCCCTCTCTCTCTCCCCCCCCTCTCTCTCTCTCTCTCTCTCTCTTTTTTAATGTGAAATCGCATGAAGGTCTTTATTTACAACAACAAACAAGAGCATCTAGAATTATCCTTAGATTTCTCTCTCTCTCTCTCACTTTCTCTCTCTCTCTCTCTCTCTCTCTCTCTCTCTCTCTCTCTCTCCCCCCCTCTCTCTCCTCCCTCTCTCTCTCCTCCATTTCTACCTCCACTCCTCTCCCCCCCACCACCTTTCTGCCTCTCTGTGCTGCCACAAGGACTGGATGGGATGGAATGTTTAAATGCTTGTACACAAATTAGACACAGCATAATCTGAGCAAATTGGATGTGACGTTAAAGAATGGGCTGACGTGCCTGAAAACAGGTGCAAAAAATAATCTCTGTTGGTTGCTTTTGAATTACAAACATGACATTTCCCTGAGCAGCCAGTACCAATTTCCCTGTTCATTGGCCTCAGCCTTCAGCGGGTCTAATGACATAAATGTTGAGTCTTGCACATAGCCTACCTGTAATGTGTAAAACCAGCCTGCAGCTCTGAAACGGGTGGCTTGTTGGAGCAGTGACAGTGCGCTGGCAGGCTTTCTGGAATTTGAACTGGCGTAGCACCTTGAGGGAGCAGAATCCAGCAGCTTCAAGCAGAGAACTGGAGGCATGAATGCAGGCGGTAGAAAGAGGAGAAATGTTCTTTAGATGTAAAGGACCAGGAAACACTCCATGCATTCTGGGAAAAGACAAGGAGACGGCTGTGGTGCTCATTGCCATCACTCTAAATTCAAGTAACTGGATGCAGTGCCATAAAAAGGTTAATGCCCTCATGTGTGGTCAAAGCCAGCAAATGGTCGTTCCAATGCCTTTTCCTGTCAAAAATACCACAGGGTGCAGACTTATCCCAATTCACCATCCGCATCGTTTGTCCAGCACCGATCTACAAACCACATTTAGATGTTCCCCTCATCCTCATAGCTTTAGCCCCAGGGCAAGACTCACGCCACATTGCATCGCCCGCAAACACCATCAGCCACTCACTGTTCCAGGGACACCACCCAAACACACTGCACCATGTTCATTAACACACTTCCCTCTCTCCTGCAGGACAAGGTGACTGGGATCAGACATGGGTACCACCAAGTGTAGGAGACAACGTTGAGAATAGATGTTACTCAGCCTGTGGCCAATGGCAGGGCCGAAGCAGTAGATGATACCCATGCCCACTAGCCCCACTTCCATCTCATCTGCTTCTCAATAATGTAAGCATGCCCTTCTCAGGATCGGCAATTTGGCCAGACATTGGTAAAGGCCACGAGGGGAGTGATTCTGTGCAATGCAGTGGAGTTGCAAGTATGATCTGCGTGTGCTCCAGTTACAAGGGCAAGTCTCCTGCAAACAGGGCAGAGGGAAGGAATGACCAGCAGCAAACCAACTTGTGACCTGCAAAGGTGCAATCTGCAGCCAGGCTGCTCAAGGTCATGAAGCCACTCACCCTCCCTGCTGCACCCACGTGGAGAGCAGTCACACAGGGCACCACGTCAGGCAAAAGCATGTGAAGGCAGGGGAACAGTGCAAGCACTATACGGTATGGCTGGATTTATACATCTATTTGGTAGGTTTAGTGGGTCGGCTTTTATTTTTGCATTTTTATGCTAGTGGTCAGTTAAAAAGGGAAGGAAATTGTGATGGCGTCACCCGGAAGAGTAGTTCAGTTGAGTTGTCCACATAAACTCAACCAGAAATGGGCAGCCTGCGTTGGTTCCTCCCAACACCTTCCTTCTACGAACCACTGTGTGGCCGATGGTTAAGGCCTGCAACTGCACCACAGCAAGGGGCGGCACGGTGGCGCAGCGGTAGAGTTGCTGCCTTACAGCGAATGCAGCGCCGGAGACTCGGGTTCGATCCTGACTATGGGCTCCGTCTGTACGGAGTTTGTACGTTCTCCCCGTGACCTGCGTGGGTTTTCTCCGAGATCTTCGGTTTCCTCCCACACTCCAAAGACGTTCAGGTTTGTAGGTTAATTGGCTGGGCAAATGTAAAAATTGTCCTTAGGGTGTAGGATAGTGTTAATGTGCGGGGATCGCTGGGCGGCGCAGACCCGGTGGACCGAAGGGCCTGTTTCCGCGCTGTATCTCTAAATCTAAAGAAATCTAAAAATCATGCGCAGCAGGCCTGAGACGCCCTGCAACGCTGTACCGAGCATTATAGGATTCAGCATTATAGGGTTCTGCAGGCAGTGGATGTTTGGCACGGCATTAACACATATTACACAGTAGTATGGGTTGTTTGAGCACATGCATCTGTGATGGGCTCCAAAGCATTGGCAGAAAGTCCTTACTTTGGCTGGTGTTGGTATCAGTTTATTATTGTCACATGTAATGCGGTAGTGTGAAAAACGTTGTCCGCACGGCATCCAATCAAATGATACAGTGCAGGAGTTCATCAGGCCATACACCAGTACAACAGGTAATGTGAAGAGAAAAAGCCGAGTGCAGATTTTTAGTATTAGAGCAATATTGTGTTACAGTGTTGGAGAAAGAGCAGATAAATGAAAGTGTAAGATCCGCAATGAGATAGATTGGGAGACCATGAATACAGCCTTAGCTTAGGAAAGAACTGAGAACAATGGGGACGATGTTGTCCCTGAATCGAGTGGTAAGTAGTTTCGGGCTTTTGTATCTTCTGTCCAAAGGGAGAAGGGAGAAGTTGGAATAACTTGGAATAAGTTGGAATAACCTGGGTCCTTGTTTATGGTGGCTGCTTTTCCGAGCAGCATGAGGCGGTGATGGGGGGACGATGGTTTGCGTGATGGACTGGGCTACATTCACAACTCTGGTTAAGCGTGCTACCCCAGTAATAGGGTATCATGTCTGGAGCCAGGAGACCAAGCATCGGCTTGGATTGCCCCTTGCTGAATACTAACTAGGGCACCAGTATCCCTTCTGATGGTGGTGTATCTCAGAGCTGGCAGGTGGGAAAACGACATAAATGCATTGCTGTGCCAAGTTCTCTGCTTGCTGCTTCCTGATAAGAGAGTCTAGTGCCATCACCTTCCCCCCACTAACCCCCACCAATCTAGACCCCCCCCCCCCACTCCCCTATAACCAAGAGATCTCCATACACATTAATTGACATCAAACTGTGCAATGTTGCAAATATCATCAGCTCTAGCCTAGAAGGACGCACACTAATGTGATCACGGTCACATTGACCTGCAGGGCCTTAGGGAAAGCACTTCCTGGGCTTGGAGTTACGGCTGGCGCACATGGTAGTTTTCAGCGAGGACATTTCTATTGAAAAGCAGATTTTTGTTTGCATGCTCATCAGAGGTTCGATTAGCAGACCTGTTCCCAGAACACAATGGGGCGATATTGTGTTCTGTTGAGAGTCCTTCAATAATCCATCTCAATTCTTTAGCAACCAGCTCAACCTGCCGTGTGTGTCCTTGGTGTATTCTCCCTGTCATGTAAGGCGAGGAGGGGATTGTCTACTGATAAACCCTATCCCAGGAAACCTTAACTGAAGCTTAATTAGTTCGAAAGCCTGAAGATTTGTTCCAAAGCCTAAAGCCTTAAGTATCTGCCACACTGCTCACTCTGGACTTCAAGAAATCTAAAACCACCAGGCACTCTTAAAATCATAGAAGGAATCAGTCGTCAATACATTACCAAGTGTTTGAAGGTGCTTTTTGAGAGGGCTAATGAGCAGACTGTCTGTGGATGAGTTGTGTGTGTGACTGTGTGGGTGATCACGCATGGAGTGCAAGCTGCAGATGGAAGCAGTGGTACCCAATGTCCATGTTGTTGCAACAGGCTACCCACTCAGATAATGTCCGTTGTGACTCGTGCCACACCTAACCTGCAGGTGCCTAACACACTGCACCAGAGCCTCCAGAACACACCCTTGAAGGAGCGAAGGTTTGCAGCGGTATCTTTTGAATCGCCATAGTTCAACGAGAGTTTATGGGGAAAATCAATGTTGTGTCTTTGTGCACAGAAGTACATGTATCTACGTCAATCTTCCTTTGCTTGCATCCCTCAACCCTGTGAACTGCCTATTGCCAGCAGGAACGAGGTGTAGCCAGTGCCAGGCTCTCCACTGCTGGCAACTACTAACACCATGTAACACTGTAAAGGAAAGCTCAAGCATTCTCTCTAGACCTAACAAAAAAAACAAAAACAAAAACTACAGATGCTGGAAATCTGAAATAAAAGCAGGAAGTCTTGGAGTTACTCAGCAAGCCAGGCAGCCTCTGTGGGGGATAAAATGGACTTGGGTTGATGGTTGATGAGCTTTCAACAGCAGTCTGGCCATTGCCCTGAAATGGTAACTCTGCTTTTGACGTCACAGAGGCTTCCCGAGTGTTCCCAACTATTTCTGTTGTTATCTTCAGATATGTTTAATTTCCTCAAAATAATTTCAGGTGTGATTTGGCTTTCATTAGGCAAACTGTATATAGCAAATTTCAATTTGGAAGACAAAAACTATCACCAATCTTGACATGGAGTGGAATCCCTTGCTAATATATCTCAGGAGTGCCAACAAGAGACTTGATCTTAGGCAGAAGTGAATTTTTATTCAGGGATGAACAGATGTTAATGGAGAAAGGCTAGCACATTAGAAGAAGCAGCTCTTATACAGATATTGAACAGACATGATCACAAAGGAACTGCCGCTGTAGTAAAAAGACCAATAATTAGCGTTTCTCTTTTTTCGTGTAGTTTATTGTGACATGAGACTGCCCCCCCACCCGCTCCCCCCACATCCAATTACATCTGCTGAATTTGTACAAACTGTTCCATTAATAAGGACACTTTGTTTTGTAATATTTTAACCAAAATATGTACTGGAAATTGTCAATGCTGTGTCTTGCCTATTCAGTTTTATTGTACTGCAAGAACTGCAGTGATTTTAAGTGAATCTATGGGCATTTTAGCCTATAGTCTTGCCAGATTTGAAAAGTACAATGCATATATGTCTATTTATTCATCACCTGTCATATATTATCTATTTGAAAACAAACTTTCTTTCATAGTGCCTCTTCAGAAAGCACAAATTTCTGCCTTTGGTGAAATGAAGAAGAATTGTGTTTTTGCATTATTGACAATGTGAATAATAAAATTAACATATTGTAAATGTCCTTTTTCATGTGAATCAACTTCTTTATCTGCATTATCACAAAGTGATAATTATTTTTAAGTTATGTGCATTGTTAAGCCATTAGATTTTTTTGTTGTTGAATAAAAGACATCCAATATATACATCTAAATTTGTCAAGTAAAGCTCAATATGTGTATCTTTCCACAACATTCTCTTTGTAAACAATCACGTGGCATACAAGCAGCATTTGAGAAAATAATCTCCCCATTTTATGTATATGTGCTGGTGTTCCCCTTTAAGTTCCTCCGAAAATATTTTCTGCTCATAATTAAAAAACCACAAATTGCTCCATGTCAGGAAACTTTTGGAGCCCATATGTCCACGGTTGATGGATGTAATAAAAGGCATTATTGTATCATCAGTTTGTACATCCAAGCAACATCACATAAATATCATGCTTCTTGATGATAGTTCTTGTGTGGCAGTGTCTGGCGAAATGCCACACACACACACAAGAATCAGACACTTCAGGGAGGAGTGAGCCAAACGTCGTTCAAAAACCTTACTCACCTTCCAAACTTTTCTACAGTCTCTTAAAACACCTCAAATAAAGGATTATTTGTACCAATTAGTGAGAGGATGCTTCTTTCTCTTTTCAAAAACGAACACTGTTAAGACAACAAAAATAATGGCCCGTGATAGCTATCAATTTCTACCATATGTGACACAGTATTGGCAGCAGATTGCTGTTCATTCCCATGAGGATGCTTTTAAGGTTTAGCGTTATATATTAATATGGAACAAGCAAAATTTCTGCAGCCATGGTGCATTCTTCCAGTCTGGCCCTGATGTATCAGTATTTGTAGAGTATCTGTTTTCTATTAAAAGTTGCAAAAAATAATTAGGTCTTTCTGAACTGAGGCTTGTGGTAACAAGAAGCTTTTATTAGATTTACTGTAATTGGACTTATCCACAAACTATAATCTCTGACATTTAAAGTAACATCTAAAGTGCTGAGAAAAAGTGTTTTCCCCCCCAAAAAATGTTCCCTTACAGCTTTGTACCACAAGTGCAATTATAGAAAAGGGAGTTGGAAATAGTGCGGAGAAGAATTGTGTTTCTGCACCAAAGGAGGGCGAATCAAAATGGCGTACAGTAGAATCACGTTTATTTCCAGTCCTGACAGCAACAAGAAAACTTTGATATTGCTGTACGAAAAGGAGCTTGGTTACTAAACAGAGACCAGAGCAGAAAGGTAGGTTTTAACACAATTCATCCCTGCACTATTTCCAAATCACTTTCCTATCATTACACTTTTTGCACAAAGCTATTATAGAACTTTTTTTTTTTTAAACTGAAGAAGGTTCTCGACCTGAAACGTCACCCATTCCTTCTCTCCAGAGATGCTGCCTGTCCCGCTGAGTTACTCCAGTTCTTTGAGTCTATCCGGTTTAAACCAGTATCTGCAGTTTCTCCTTCCACATTAAACCCCCCCCCCCCATCTTTTCTCAGCATTTTAGATGTTACTTTAAATGTCAGAGATTATAATTTCTGGAAAGTGAAATATTTCATTCTGAGGAGGGAGATGTAAAAAGGTAGAGGGGTTTGGTAAACAGACTCTGGAATAGAAAGCCACAAAGCACTGTGTTCACAGTGGATTGCAGGATTGGGAAATGTGTTTGAGACATAAGGTTCATAGAGGTTACAGCCAAAGGTTCATAGAGGTTACAGCCAAAGCCATTGAGTGGTCTGCAAATCACCTCATGGGGATTGCAAAGTCGGTACGCTAACAAAAATAAATCCAATGAATATTGATAAAGACCAGAGTGTAGACTGAGCAGAACCTGGTACAAGTTGTGACAGGGGGAGGCAGAATTCTGGCTGAACTAAACTTTGGGGAAGATGGGCACAGTGAGGCCAGCAATGAAGACAAGTGAAAAACAAAATGATACGTTGCGGATTTTAACAGGTCATAAAGTTGTAAAAATAATGGTTAATTCCCCTTGGCCCAGATAATCATAAAACATATTTTAAATGGAGACATAAGCATCAATAAACGAAATATAATTTTTCTGCTACAAAACGCTTTGGAATATTTTGCCACGTTACGACCATGATGTAAACTAAGGTTTTGCAGCAGTTTCTTAAGCTGCTGGAAATATGGATAACGCATAGTTCATATGATATAAGACTTCAGCTCTGCAACATTCCAAGTAATTATTCTGTGGCCTTTAGGCCATCCCTCCTTCACTCCCCCCCCCCCCCCCCCCCCCCCCCAGCCCTCTTCCTTTAGACCTAAACAGAAGCTCTTTAGACAGAAAGAACTTCCAAATTCCAACATTTAAAAATAAGGCTCAGGTACTCACGGCAGATATCAAGGCATTTTTTTGCGACACGCATCAATACTGCTGTTTATCCATAGCTTATATTTGTATACTTTGGAGAAGATATCTATTTTGAGCACCTTGCAGCTTCTCTGGCCTGCACTTCACACATTTAATGTTTAAGTCTTCGCATTTATTTGCTGCATTCATTGAGATCCATTTGACAACTCCTCTGGCTGTGCAACATGCTCTCGGCTCCAACAGAGTCCTTCAGACAATCCCTTGGCTTGTAGGTAGATATAGTATGGCTACCTTACATCGACACCCTTGTGTGTTGGGTCGTGATCTCTGGTGCAATTTGTGCAGAGGCACAGAGGCACAAAGAGATACAGCACAGAAGCAGGCCATTCAGCCCATTGAGTCCACACCGACCATCAATCACCCATTTTCTCTAATCCTACCTTAATCTCTTTTTCCGTTCTCACATTCTGATCAACTCACACTCTGCATGGGCAATTTAGAGAGACTAATTAACCTACAGACCTGCATGCCTTTGGCAGTGTGGGAGGAGACCAGAGAACCTGGAGAAAAATCAGAGGGAGAAAGTGTAAACTCCACACGAACTACAATCGGGATCAGGATTGAACCATAGTCTCTGTCAAAGGTAGAAACAAAATGCTGGAGTAACTCAGCGGGACAGGCAGCATCTCTGGTCTGAAGAAGGGTCTCAACCCGAAATTTCACCCATTCCTTCTCTCCAGAGATGCTGCCTGTCCCGCTGAGTTACTCCAGCATTTTGTGTCTATCTTTGGTTTAAACCAGCATCTGCAATTCCTTCGTACACAACTCTGTCAAGGATGATGGGGAGAAGGCAGGAGAATGGGGTTGAGAGTGAAAGATAGATCAGGCTTGATTAAATGGCAGAGTGGACTAGATGGGCTGAATGGCTTACTTCTGTTCCTATGACTTATGAACTCTGGCACTGCAAGTCTTATGCTCAGTTAGCTGCGCCACTATGCCACACATGGGGTATACCCATTCTCTCTGTGTGAAACACCCCGACTCCAGTTGTTCTGTTCTCCACCCTCAATCAAGGGTGGCTAATTTCATAGCATAATTTACTCTTAATGTAGGTGGGTCGGAAGAGAATAAACGGTTGATACATACGTGAGAGAAAATGGGTTACAGGGAAATATGTGGGAGAATGGGAATGCTGTGAGAACTGACATTGACTCAAAGGGCCAAATGATGACTCATTCCACGTCATAAGCAGATCTGAAAATGAGCTGGTTTTCTGTTTGAGGTGATTGAAATGACTAATATTTAATTAGATACTTAGAGAGAAATTGGTTTTTTTAGGAATTAAAAACAATTTGATCTTCAAATTAGACCAAGTCATTCAGCACTGATGCCATCAGCATTTCTTTACACAAAGGCTAATTGAACTCTGAAACATCCTGCCCCAAAAATAGGTGTGGAATTGGTCAACAGGAAGGTTGGGGACTGAGATTTGGAGCTTTATTTATTGACGACGTGTCATAGGTGACCAAACAAACGAAGTGATATCATTGATGAGCAGTGTTGTGTGGCTGAATGGTCGTCTGTTCTTCCGTTTCTAACTCCACTTATTCACGACCACATGGCAGAGATCTACCATTGACTTGCATTGGGGAAGAAAACGTGGACCTTCCACTCTGAACAGTCCCAGTCAAAAATGTATGATTTGAGCCATGTCCCATTGTTAAGATGCTAAATATCAAACAATGCTGCACTAATATGTCACGGAGGGGGGAATATTTTATTATTCTATGTTAAATGTAATCTAATTAATATGAATACTTTGACCATACCATACTCCTGACCCTAAAACTGCTCTATTCGGGTATTCCACAACGCTTGAGAAGCTAGACCATAATGCTCGCACAATCTTGGTTTATGGTATGGTCATTGCCAACAGATGTATTTTGAAACGATGGAAATCAGACTCTGCTCCTCAGTTTGAGACTTGGTTAAGAGAATTAATGGGCATCTTACACGTAATTGTCTGGCAACCCTCAAAAGTTCTTCAACATATGGAACCCAGTGCTGCAGCATATTAAGGACAAGTAAAACTATCCCCTCAATGCCACACGCTTTTGTACCTTCTTTGAATCCAGCAGTGAAAATACTGAAATATTTGACTTGTGAAAATTACCTTGCCTCATGTTTTTGTGCTTCTGTCTTTTTTGTCACATTGTAGTTATGTTTTATTAAATTTATTTTTATTTATTTATTTGTTTGTTTTCGTTTGTTTGTTTTCATGATTATGTAGGGAAGGGGAGGGATGGGGTTTACTGTTGTTGTTATATGCACTGCAATTAATTAAATTAAAAATTAAAAAAATAAACATTAAAAAAATATATATATATGAATACTTTGTGAAATTGAGATGGATGGAAATAGGATGTCATTGGTTGCAGGTACAGCATCGTAGAAATCTGTCCCAATGGTAATGGATGAATGGCCATCAGAAGGATTAAATGACCAATGGTCTGTCTCGTCTTTTTCCTTCTTTGTGTTTTTAGTTTGTTGTAAAATGTATGTTTTAGTTTTGTATTATGTGGGGGGTGGGGGAAACTTTTTTATCTCTTACCTCGACGGAGATACGACTTTTTCCGTGTCGTATCTCCGTCTGCACTGCGGCCTAACATCGTGGAGCTGGCGGCCTCCTGCTGGGACCTCGGGCTCACCAACCACGGGAGCCTGAGGACTTAACTTCGTGAGGTGGCGATCCCTTTGCCAGGGATCGACCTCGGAAGCTCCGACTGCGGGGGCCTGTGGACTTTAACATCGTGGAGCTCGCGGTCCCGGTTTAGAGACTGACTTCGGGAGCTCCAAGCCGCGGAAGCTTCGACCGCACCGATCACAGGAGGTTCGATCGCCCCGACTGCGGGAGCTTCCATCGCCCCGACTGCGGATGGCTCGACTCCCCCGACCGCGGGAGAAAAGGAGGAAAGAAGTTCAGACTTTATTGCCTTCCATCACAGTGGGGAATGGGGAGGAGCCCCTGTGGTGGATGTTTATGTCAATTTTCAATGCAGTCGTGTGTCTTGTTGCCTTTTTGCTTTGACTGTATGGCAAACCAAATTCCTCGTATGTTGCAAAACATACAGCTAATCAATTACGATTATGATTATGATTATTATGATTATGATGGTGACTGTCAGAAAAGAAAACTGGATAGGTAGAATATATGCACTGCATCTTTGAATAATATTTGAACATCTTGTTGACACACTCGTTGCAGTCAAATTTCCTATCATTGCTGCAAATATTGAACACTTAACACAGGCTGATCTGAGAGGAAGGTTTGGAGAGGAAGTGCTGTTGGTGGGAGTTCCTTTGGAAGAAGTGCTCATGCACTACAGGACTCTGTGGTATTTCACATGGGGACACTGACGATCCAAGGCCCGAGTCCTGTAGTATTGACGGGCGGAATGACAATTCATATTTGGAGTGCTGCCTTCAGATTGTGTATTTAACTCTGGTTTTGTCTTCTTGTTTGTCTGGCTGTAAAATATTCAATAATCCTCTCCCAAGAAGAGGAGGAGAACGTTCCTTGTACGCAGGCAATGTGTCCCCCATAACAAGATCAATGAGATCAAAGCAATTCAATGGTCACTCACCTTTTTGCGGTTGGACGTGTGAATTCGTTGCTGAATTTATGTCATTAGATCAAAAGATCAAGTCACAAGTGATAGGAGTAGAATTAGGCCATTCGGCCCATCAAGTCTACTCTGCCATTCAATCATGGCTGATCTATCTCTCCCTCCTAATCCCATTCTCCTGCCTTCTCCCCATAACCTCTAACACCCGTAACCTCTAACACCTCTATCACCTGTACATACCTGAACTCCAAAGACGTACAGGTTTGTAGGTTAATTGGCTGGGCAAATGTAAAAATTGTCCCTAGTGGGTGTAGGATAGTGTTAGTGTGCGGGGATCGCTGGGCGGCACGGACCCGGTGGGCTGAAGGGCCTGTTTCTGCGCTGTATCTCTAAATCTAAAAAATCTAAAAATCTAATGAAGAATCTATCTATCTCTGCCTTAAAAACATGTGCTGACTTGGCCTCCACGGCCTTCTGTGGCAAAGAAATCCACACATTTACCACCCTTTGATGAGTGAAATTTCTCCTCATCTCCTTCCTAAAAGAACGTCCTTTAATTCTGAGGCTATGACCTCTAGTCCTAGACTCTCCCACTAGTGGAAACATCCTCTCCACATTCACTCTATCCAAGCCTTTCACTATTCTGTACGTTTCAATGAGGTCCCCCCTCATCCTTCTAAACTCCAGCGAGTACAGGCCCAGTGCCGACAGACGCTCATCATAGGTTAACCTATTCATTCCTGGGATCATTCTTGTCAAAAAGAGTTAACGGCTTGCAGCTTGTGAAACATTGTGATAATTTCTGATGCCCATTCCGTTATCTCTTTGAGCATTCCCATCAGTCTTATTCCCCCGTTCTTTGTCCTCTAACCCATCCCTCTCCCATCTACTCATCACTCCCCCTTGATTCTCCTGCCACCAACCTACATTAGGGACAACTTGCTGGTGTCCTTTAACCCACCAGCAGATATTTGGGATAGACTGTCTGAAGTCTGAAGAAGGGTGCTGACCTGAAACGTCACCTCTCCGTTCTCTCCAGGGATGCTGCCTGACCTGCTGAGTTACTCCTGCATTTTGCGTCGATCTTTGGTATAAACCAGATATTTGGGATGTGCGAGGAACTTGGACCGCACAAGTTAAAGCCCACATGGATTACAGGGAGAACATGCAAACACTACATACGCACACCACATAGATAGCACCCATTACCGGCACGGTGGCGCAGCGGTAGAGTTGCTGCCTTACAGCGAATGCAGCGCCGGAGACTCAGGTTCGATCCTGACTACGGGCGCCATCTTTATGGAGTTTGTACGTTCTCCCCGTGACCTGCGTGGGTTTTCTCCGAGATCTTCGGTTTCCTCCCACACTTCAAAGACGTACAGGTATGTAGGTTAATTGACTGGGTAAATGTAAAAATTGTTCCTATTGTGTGTAGGATAGTGTTAATGTGCAGGGATCACTGGGCGACGCGGAATCGGTGGGCCGAAGGGCCTGTTTCCGCGCTGTATCTCTAAATCTAAAAATCTAAAAATCTTGCCGAGAATGAACCTGGGACAGTGAAGCTATGCAGTGTTTAGAACATTTTGAGTGTAGGGAGAACATGTGCACAAATGCAATTTCTGATGTTCCTTGCTTTCCTCTTTATTGTAGAAATGGTCTTACGAACCTGCAACTGTGTGTTGCTAATATCATGGGATAGTAATGTTAGATGATGGCCATTTCTCAGTGGAATGGATGCAATATTTGGTTATGGCAAGTGTTGAGAAAGTAATGCTGCCACGATTTGCATTGTAGCAATTAGCTCAGGCAAGCAGTTTTAGCAACCCTCTTCAAGTTAGTGCAATCCCTATTTAAATAGATGTCTCGCAGTTGGGGGGTTGTACACAGGTTTGCACACCGTTTTACAAAAAGGGCCTGGAAAAGGTTGATTTGAGGATATTGTGATGAATGAGGTGTCCCAGCCATGAAGGTAGCTTTATTTTTTCAAGGCAGTGACACAGATTAAGAGGAGAGGTGCTGATGCCTTTAAAGATTATGAACATTTTGAGCTGCTTGCTTTGGTCAATATGATGACAGCGAGAGTTCAAATTTAACATTTAACTGCAAAAGGAATTAAAAGCAGGCTTATAGAAAAGAAAGCCTTTCCAAAGAAGTGGTGTTGATTTGGAATTCAATCCTATAAATCACTGTTGAAACTGAGATTATAAAGTCCGTTAAAGAGTGTTAGAAAATTGCTGGAAAGACGGAAATACTGAAAACGAGGATCAGGCTAACTATCTTATGAAGAGAGACATATATGAAGAGAGAAATATAAGAAAATAACTGCAGATGCTGGTACAAATCGAAGGTATTTATTCACAAAATGCTGGAGTAACTCAGCAGGTCAGGCAGCATCTCAGGAGAGAAGGAATGGGTGACGTTTTGGGTCGAGACCCTTCCTCAGACTGATGTCAGGGGGGCGGGACAAACGAAGGATATAGGTGGAGACAGGAAGATAGAGGGAGATCTGGGAAGGGGGAGGGGAAGAGAGGGACACTCTTCCAACTTTAGATAGTTCCTCTGTCCCTCTCTTCCCCTCCTCCTTCCCAGATCTCCCTCTATCTTCCTGTCTCCACCTATATCCTTCCTTTGTCCCGCCCCCCTGACATCAGTCTGAGGAAGGGTCTCGACCCGAAACGTCACCCATTCCTTCTCTCCTGAGATGCTGCCTGACCTGCTGAGTTACTCCAGCATTTTGTGAATAAATACCTCTGAAGAGAGAAATATATACTTTATGAACAAAGTGGCATATATTTCCGAAGCAATAAAAACATGGAATGCTGGAGGTATGTAGCTTCTGTGGAGAGAGTTAATTTTACACGTCTGAAATCCTTTGTCAGGACTGGGAGAGAGTGATGAAGGTTTGCTTTCAGCAGCTGACAAATTGGGGAGAAATATCAGTGATAAGGTGAGACCAAAAGATTTACTATGGCAGTTAGAAGCCCATTCATCTGGTTTGTTTGTGTATGTGCTGCTGCTGGCAAGGCAGGAGGACATGGCCTGAAAGCCAGACCCTGCAAACGGCAAGAGAAAATCTCATCCAAAACTAAGACTGGCAGAAATAACCAGTTCAGTTTAGTTTAGTTTAGAGATATACAGCGCGGAAACAAGCCCTTCGGCCCACCGGGTCCGCACTGACCAGCGATCCCCGCACATTAACACTATCCTACACCCACAAGGGACAATTTTTACGTTTACCAAGCCAATTATCCTACAAACCTGTGCGTCTTTGGAGTGTGGGAGGAAACCGAAGATCTCTGAGAAAAACCCACGCAGGTCACGGGGAGAATATACAAACTGCGTACAGACAGCGCCCGTACTCAGGATCGAACCCGGGTCTCCGGCGCTGCATTCGCTGTAAGGCAGCAACTCTACCGCTGCGCCACCGTGCCGCCCTTTCTGTTACTAACAAAAAGAAGGAATGAGGAGTAATAAACCAACATCTGCAGTTCCTTTCTACACACTTTGTCTGCTCCACTGCGAAATCTCCTCAAGGTCCTGAGGTTCTCCTCCTCTCTCCGACGAGAATTCACTCTCCCCTGAATCAGTCTGAAGAAGGGTCTCGACCCAAAACGTCACCTATTCCTTTTCACCAGAGATGCTGCCTGCCCCGCTGAGTTGCTCCAGCATTTTGTGTCTATTTTCGAAAGAAGGAATGAGTTGTCTAAAATTGGAGAAGTTGACATTGGAGAATTTGCCATAGGCTGCAATGTTCCCAGACAGGAAGGTGAAGTACTCTTCCTCAAGATTGTATTGGGCCTCAGAACTGTGCTGGGCTGCAACAGCATGGGAGGGAGAGAACACAGTGCATCGGAGTGGGAATGTGAATTAAAGTGGGTGGCAATTGGAGGCTCAGGATCCACTTCAGTGGGCGAAAAACCGGTGCTATGTTTGCTCTCGACATTGTGAACATTGAATGCAGCATTCGATATTGGAAGAGGTGCAGGTGACTCACTGCTTCACCTGGAAAGACTGTTGAGGGGGGGGCTGGACGGTGGGAAGGGAGGAGGGAAAAGGACAGCTGTTGTATCCTGTATTTGCATGGAAAAGTGCATGGTTTTTGCCTTTTGGATTTCATACTTCTGCTGTCACTCTGAGCGTATGGCAATGTTTTCAAGTCAAGTCAAGTCAAGTCAAGTTTATTTGTCACATACACATACACGATGTGCAGTGAAATGAAAGTGGCAATGCCTGCGGATTGTGCACAAAAAAGAATTAAAGTTACAGCATATAAATAAAGTTAATAATATTAATATAGAGAAGACAAAATTTAGTCCCTGGAGTTATAATAGTTAACAGTCCTGATGGCCTGTGGGAAGAAACTCCGTCTCATCCTCTCCGTTTTTACAGCGTGACAGCGGAGGCGTTTGCCTGACCGTAGCATCTGGAACAGTCCGTTGCTGGGGTGGTAGGGGTCCCTCATGATCTTGCTTGCTCTGGATCTGCACCTCCTGATGTATAGGAACACATGTGTGTTGGGAGAAGAACAGCGATTGCAGTATCGTTGCTTTGGTGAGAGCTAGAAGTTGCCCCGATTCAGGTATGAGGAGGTCCAAGATGGCAGGCAATGCACTGGTGCAGAGAACCACTGGTCGGTACCATTTTGCAGCTGGACATGGAGGTGTACAAAATCATGAGAGGAATTGCATATGCTGGTTAAAACCAAAGATAGACAAAAAATGCTGGAGTAACTCAGCGAGACAGGCAGCATCTCTGGAGAGAAGGGCTCTTCAGAAGGGTCTCGACCCAAAACGCCATCCATTCCTTCTCTCCAGAGATGCTGCCTGTCCCGCTGAGTTACTCCAGCATTTTGTGTCTATCTTTGCTTTAAACCAACTAAAGCTTCAGTTAAGTGCACAGGCAGTGGAATCTGTGGGACAACATTGAGAATGATCAGCCATGATCACATTGAATGGTGGTGCTGGCTCGAAGGGCCGAATGGCCCCCTCCTGCACATATTGTCTATTGTTTTCCCTCTGTGTTCTGCTATGAGCACACATGCACCATTTTGGGGATGGGCTCATCTTTGCCAGATTCCAGTTCCACCACAGAGTAACATCTATTAAGGACCAGGTGACATCCTTTTGCTTACAATTTTTGCCATGTTCCAAAGACAAATTGTAAAAAAAACCACTGAATTTTGGCTTCAAAACAGTTTTCCTATTTCCTAAGTCCGTCATAAATCTAGACACAAAATGGAAGGCATGAACAGGCAACGTTTCAGGTCAGGACCTTTCTTCAGAACCCTCTTTGTTTACCTTTACAAATCTCATTTCTTATACATCTGATCAAATGTCTTGTTCAGTAGCTCAGTGGCACCAATCTCCAGACTACTAAGACCCCTGTTCTTTTCCTTTGAAATCTATTTTCCTACCATTGTTGACCATGTTCACAGTCTTCTAAAACTACACTCTGGAATTACCTCCTTAACTCTTGCTACCTCCTTATGTTTCATTCACTCCCTCATAAATCACTTAGAACTGGTGTTACTGGTCTTAAGAGCTCCTTCTTTGGACAGTAACTTATGCTTGTTTACATTTCTGTGAAGTGATTTGATACTTTTCCTTCATTAAAGGCGCCATATAAATCCATTGGTCCTGAATGAAGGCGATTTCTATTAATAGGCAGCACTTGCACAACTTGCAGTACAGGTACTGTATTTCTCTCCAAGCTCACGTGCGGATCTCTTCATTCCTCTCAGTTTACCAATCCACTTTTGTGGAGAATGCAGCAGACAGACTTTATTTATTTTCATCCAAGGGATATGTTTGTGAATGGGCCGTTTCTAATGTCACCTTGAACCTAGTGGCCAACTGTGCCTTTACTGGGGTTCGGTTATCATTTATTGGGCAATGGGTCAAAATGCCCTCTGGTGCTCAACAATCTCCCCCTGGAGATTCCTTTTCACAACGTACTGCCATTTTGGTTAGGCCCACGGTCTCATCACCCCCGTCCAAATCTACTCGCCTTTACACCTGCCCTTCTGTAGATTTGTAGGAGTCAGCCATGATCACATTGAATGGCAGTGCTGACTCGAAGGGCCGAATGGCCTCCTCCTGCACCTATTGTCTATTGAGTCAGTCAGGGTCCACCCTAGGTTTGAGTTTATGCTAGGTTAAGGCCGTTGGGCTCTTGCGCCCGTAACGCTTCAATCCATTTCCTCTCTGCCCTCTTCCTATGCCCGGTTGACCAATTTATGTTTTTTTCTAGGCCTATGATCTCGAGGGACTGGATCCCGTGCTGCTAATGAGTTTGGACTGGTCTCCCCTTGTAATGTTGCTGAGGTGTCCTGTCAGCCTGACTTGGAGGCTGTTACCTGTTTGTACAGCAAGTTACACTCCTTACATTTAATTGCATACACCACATTTTTCTGCTCACAGGTTATCCTCTGTTCTATCTGGCCTTTTCTGGGGTTCGAATCAAGATTAGGGTTAGGGTTACTTTTACGGACGTCAACTGTCCAGAAACAGGAGGTAGACACAAAAATCTGGAGTAGCTCAGCGGGGCAGGCAGCATCTCTGGAGAGAAGGAATGGGTGACTTTTCGGGTCGAGACCCCTCTTCTGTCCAGAAACACGTTGGTTCTGCATCCAAATGTATTCCACCTTCATCAGGGTGTATGTAGCAAGCTGAGACTGCTGTGTGGTGCGTACGACAACTTCAGTACCATGCTTACGAACAGAGTAGCGCTAGAGTCTGGAGTTACAAATGGGCCACAATAGGTAAGGATGATGTTGAACATTGAAAAGATAAATACACCGGGAAACATTCCGCATGTCAGGCTGCGTCCCTGGATAGTCAGAGTTTTTTCACCCAGAGAGTTGTGATTTTCACCCAGAGTTGTGAATCTGTGGAATTCTCTGGCACAGAAGGCAGTGGAGGCCAATTCACTGGATGTTTTCAAGAGAGAGTTAGATATAGGTCCTAGGGCTAACGGAATCAAGGGATATGGGGAAAAAGCAGGAAAGGGGTACTGATTTTGGATGAGCAGCCATGTTCATATTGAATGGCTCAAAGAGCCGAATGGTCTACTCCTGCACCTATTTTCCATGTTTCTATGTTAAAGTTTCATTCTGAAGATCTTTCATCAGAACTGAGCAAAGGATGACCCATGGCGTTACAATCCCTACGCTAATGCTGGCACTTTACAATTCTAGAGTTACTGAACTAAACTGCAATCCCCCCCATCTGCCGAAGCGGGACTTGAACTCATATCTCCAGCTCATGAATCATTCATTTGGATCGTTAGACCTGTAGCTTAGCCACTGTGCTACCCTGTCTCTAGATAAGCACTGTGCTCCTGATGGGCCGCAATAGGTAAGGATGATGTTGAACATTGAAAAAATAAATACACCAGGAAACACTCCGCATGTCAGGCAGCGTCTGTGGATAGTCAGAGTTTTTTTCACCCAGAGAGTTGTGATTTTCACCCAGAGTTGTGAACCTGTGGAATTCTCTGGCACACCGGGGTGAGGTCAACGCCTCTCGGAGACAGCTCATCCTGATCTTAGTTTCTGGCTATGATGGTACTGTGGCCAGAAACATCTCAGTTGCACCTTATGCCGGCCTCTGCATTCACGTCCATCATGGACCCACCTGCCCAGCTCTCTCCTTGCTGTTGTGTTGCAGTATTTGCTCACGAGCTATTCCTCAGTGAAGCAAGCAGGTGTGCAGCACCTTCCAGCCGATATCTTCACTGTCAACGCGGGAGATCCTGGAATTTCAAAAAACACAATGAAAACTCACGGAGGATACATCCTTCATTCATGTTCCCAACTTACATCATGTTTTGTTTTGTTTAGAGCTACAACGTGGAAACATCTGTGGAATTCTCTGCCTCAGAAGGCAGTGGAGGCCAATTCTCTGAATGCATTCAAGAGAGAGCTAGATAGAGCTCTTAAGGATAGCGGAGTCAGGGGGTATGGGGAGAAGGCAGGAACGGGGTACTGATTGAGAATGATCAGCCATGATCACATTGAATGGCGGTGCTGGCTCGAAGGGCCAAATGGCCTCCTCCAGCACCTATTGTCTATTGTCTATTAACAGGCCCATCGGCCCACCAAGTCCACACTGACCCGTTTACCAGTTCTATCCTACTCACTCAGGCCAATTTTTACAGAAGCCAATTACCCTCCAAACCTGCATGTCTTTGGAGTGTGGGAGGAAACGATGGCACCTGGAAAAAACCCACGCGGTCACAAGGAGAATGTACAAACTCCGTACAGACAGCACCCGTAGTCAGGATCGAACCCGGGTCTCTGGCGTTGTAACTCTGGCAGCAACTCTACCACTGCACCACTATGATGCCTTATGTCCTTCCATCTGGGACGATCTTTTTTCAGCATCCCACCATGCAAATCAGCACAGGCCCTCAGCTAAATGCTATGGAATCTGGCAATACTGCGCTTTGACCATCGTATGCACTGACCCCTCTTTGAAAAAACCCTGCTTAAGTTCATTTCTCACATCCGACAGCAGAGACCGTTAGGATACAATGAACTGCAGATGTTGGTTACAAGTGCTGGAGTAACTCAGTAGGTTGGAAGGTTGAAGGGGGACCTCATTGAACCTTACAGAATATTGAACGGCTTAGATAGAGTGGATGTGGAAAAGATGTTTCCACTGGTGGGAGAGTCCAGGGCCAGCGGTCATAGCCTCAGAATTAAAGGGCGCTCTTTTAGAAAGGAGGTGAGGAGGAACTTATTTAGTCAGAGGGTAGTTAATCTGTGGAACTCATTGCCACAGAGGGCTGTGGAGGCCAAGTCAGTGGATATTTTTAAGGCAGAGATAGACAAATTCTTGATTAGAACGGGTGTCAAGGGTTATGGGGAGAAGGCAGGAAAATGGGATTTGGAGGCAGAGATCAGCCATGATTGAATGGCGGAGTAGACTCGATGGGCTGAATGGCCTTATTCTTCTCCTGTAACTTGTGAACTTGTGAACTTGTTAGGCAGCATCACCGGAGAACATGGATAGGTGACATTTTCTATGGGTTATATTTAATTCTGAGGCTATGACCTCATTTTTTTTAGATTTAGATTTAGAGATACAGCGCAGAAACAGGCCCTTCGGCCCACCGGGTCTGCACCGCCCAGCGATCCCCGCACATTAACACTATCCTACACCCACTAGGGACAATTTTTACATTTGCCCAGCCAATTAACCTACAAACCTGTACGTCTTTGGAGTGTGGGAGGAAACCGAAGATCTCGGAGAAAACCCACGCAGGTCACGGGGAGAACGTACAAACTCCATACAGACAGCACCCGTAGTCGGGATCGAACCTGAGTCTCCGGCGCTGCATTCGCTGTAAGGCAGCAACTCTACCGCTGCGCCACCGTGCTGTGTTAGGTCCTAGACTCTCCCTCCAGTGGAAACATCATTTCCACACCCATTCTACTTATGCCTTTCCTATGGGTTCTCCTCGGACTCCATCTGTCCATTTGAACAGACAAAGTCACCCATCTTCACCGTGCTCTCTATCCCAGCCACACTGTGCTTGCCTTTGCAGACAGTGGAACTGTGACTGCCGGTTCACCGTTCTCTTTGGCCAATCTGCTACATCTGAAGCTTTCTGGCCTGGTTCAGTTACATCTGTCAGATCTAGGATTTTTGACACATCCTGAGCCCACCTGACCAGTCGTCTATTCTTGCCAAGCATCCTTTGTTGAAGGCAAATCTCCAGCTAACACCAATGGATGATGCAACAAAATATTGACCACCCTCAGGGAAAGCACGCTCTTAGACTCTGTCTGCCCTTTCCAATCCTTCCCCAAGCTAAAACCGCATATCCAAACCCTCCCCACTATAATTCCAGCAAGGAATTCAACCTCATGTCTTATTATTCACATTATTTTGGGGGGTCAACTCCTCTTTTGTATTATATAGTGAAGGCTATCAACATCGTATGTCTTTACCTGTGACTTCAGTTAGATAGTGTCCTGGCCCTTTGTAGCTTCAGTCCATATCTCTGTCGTTGAGAGTAACAAACTGCTAAGGTGAGAGGGGAACGATTTAATAGGAACCTGAGCGGCAACTTTTAGGTGGAACAAGCTGCCATTGGAAGTAGTTGAGGCAGGTATTATAACAGCCATTTTAATAATATTTGGACAGTACATGGATAGGCAAGGCTTGAAATATATGGGCTGAACACAGACAAATTAGACCAGCTTAGATAGGGCATCTTGGTCAGCATGAACGAGTTGGGCTAAAGGGCCTATTTTCATGCTCATAAGTGATAGGAGCAGAATTAGGCCATTCGGCCCATCAAGTCTACTCCGCCATTCAATCTATCTTCCCCTCTCAACCGCATTCCCCTGCCTTCTCCCCATAACCCCTAACACCCGTACCAATCAAGAATCTATATATCTCGGGCTTAAAAAATATCCATTGACTTGGCCTCCACAGCCTTCTGTGGTAATGAGTTCCACATGCTGTATGATTCTATGACTCTATGTTATTAAGGTTTAGGAGCTGTGAGTGAACTCTTGTTCGTTTTTCTAAGTTGGCTTTGCATGATGTCCAGCATTCAACTTCAGCGATCCTAATTAACTGGTTTTCACGACCTGCAATGTGATGTTCACCCAGGCCCAGCTTTAACTCACTTTTCAAATGACTCCCAATGGCTCCTGAGTGTCGGCCATCTTTAACTGCCCATAAACGATGTTTCTCCTCAATGTCACTTCTGCGGATCAGAGCCCCAAACACTTTTAAATAGAACAGCAACCCTGCATTCCACTCTTGCAGGGAAATTACTCGGGAAGCAGCTGTACTGTGGCGGAGTGGACTGTTTCAAAGCCTCAAGTGGCTGCTTTGAAAATGAAACAGGTGCTGGATAGCATCATTGCAGCTGAGGTTTCAGATGGATGGCCGATGTGTGTGTGTGAAAATTTCAATGCTTGCCATGTTGCATGAAAAGAAACACTAAACTGTTGGTGTTGCATAAGGCTTAATAACATTAGCAGTACTCAGATAGTCCTCAATTGCTGCAAAAAGATGAATACCTAGGTTGCTGTGTTTAAAATGAAAATATGCAATGACATGACTACCCAGCAGAGGGAAGTGAGTCTGGGAGGTTACAGTGAGTTGACCTACCCTTGGGTCAAATGTATGGGTAGAACGCCCAAGGTTAGGACTAAGGACTAAGGTAGTGGATATTCTAATTTTCTTATAACAGATTCCTGGTGAGAGCTATTCAATCTCCCAGCGGAGCGAGCTGTCCGTCGGGGAATGTTGCCGACTGGCCTGCTCCAGACTGCAGGAGTACGTGCTGAGGGATGCACTGAAGCTCGGTCGGTGCAGCTCTGTGGGGGAGGACCACAGTCTAGGGTCCTTCCGCTGCTGGGCATTGGGGGGCAGGGTGTGGTGGAGACGCAAATAAGGGGAGGGATTTCACCGCAGGGGGGCCACATGAGTGGCAAAGGTGTGGGGTAAAACTGTGTGATTTGTGTAAACAGCACTGAACGTTTGTAGAGCTTCCGTGAATGCCGGAAGAATATTTTGCACGGTTCCTGTATTGTACATATTTTTTACTTGAATAAAGTTTATTTCGATTTAAAAAAAAAATCTCGTCATGCACTGAAACCTGAATTTCGGACGAGTTGCATTTTTCATTGAGGAAGCCATTCATTTCAAGGAGTGGCGGCATTAACCTGGCAGAAGGAAGAAAATGGGAGAGCACTTCATCTCAGATACAAAAATCTTGTGAGAAGCTCACCGTATTTTTAAACAAGTGAGACTGAGGTGAAAGCAATCTGCATGGTTTCTTTCAGACTTTCTAAATGTATTTTTATCATAAGAAACCTAGGACTTGCACATAAATGCCAGCTTGAGCTCCAGGGGAATTTCTGATTGTAAGTCCAAATGCACTGGTGCAGATTAATGTGCAAAATGTCGAAGAGAAGCAAAGACACATTGACCAAAAACAATGAAGAGTTTCTTTCACAACATGCATATATAAATGAGTGCAGAATTAATTTATGTTCATGGCTTCTTTAAGGTTTTACTGATACTTTTTAAGAATGAGGGGGGACCTCATTGAAACGTACAGAATAGTGAAAGGCTTGGATTGAGTGGATGTGGAGAGGATGTTTCCACTGGTGGCAGAGGTCATAGCCTCAGAATTAAACGACGGTCTTTTAGGAAGGAGATGAGGAGGAATTTCCTTAGACAGAGGGTGGTGAATCTGTGGAGTTCATTGCCACAGAAGGCTGGAGGCCAAGTTAGTGGATATATTTAAGGAAGATACCGATAGATTCTTGATTAGTACGGGTGACAGAGGTTATGGGGAGAAGGCAGGAGAATGGGGTTAGGAGGGAGAGATAGATCAGCCAGGATTGAATGGCGGAGTAGCCTTGATGGGCAGAATGGCCTAATTCTGGTCCTATCCCTTATGATCTTTTGATCTTTTGTACAAGAAAAGAAGGGTAGATTCTTGATTAGTACGGGTGACAGAGGTTATGGGGAGAAGGCAGGAGAATGGGGTTAGGAGGGAGAGATAGATCAGCCAGGATTGAATGGCGGAGTAGCCTTGATGGACCGAATGGCCTAATTCTGGTCCTATCCCTTATGATCTTTTGATCTTTTGTACAAGAAAAGAAGGAATGATTTGTATTCTCTTTCCCTCTTTCACAATCTCAGGATGTCTTGAGCATGCCACAGCCAATGAGAAACATTTTGAAGTTTAACCTCTGCTGGCTGTTAGACTCTTATTTCCGTGGTTCTGGTTTTGAAAAAAACTCATTCTAATCGCGTCTCAGTGCCGTAGAGTTTAGTTTAGTTTAGTTTAGTTTAGAGATTCAGCGCGGAAACAGGCCCTTCGGCCCACCGATCCGCTCCAACCAGCGATCCCCGTACATTAACACCATCCTACACCCACTGGGGACAATTTACACATTACCGCAAGCCAATTAACCTACATACCTGCACGTCTTTGGATTGTGGGAGGGAACCGAAGACCTTGGAGAAAACCCACTCGGTCACGGGGAGAACGTACAAACTCCGTACAGACAGCACCCGTAGTCGGGATCGAACCTGAGTCTCCGCCAGAGCTGTAGCGCTGTAAGGCAGCAACTCTACCGCTGCGCCACCATGGACTGGAGGCTGTGACAAGAGTTACTAGGGGTGTGTCTACACAACTAGTTCATCCCAACCAAATTGCCCCACCTTAGCCAGTCCTATTGGCCTGCATTTAGACCCTGTCCCTCTAAACCCTTCCCATCCATGTACCTTTAAAATGGATTCCAAATGGTGCCATTGTACCTGGCTTAACTGCTTCCTCTGGCAGCTCGTTCCATATACTCCACCACCCTCTGTGTGAAAAAGTTGCTCCTAATGTTCTTATTAAATCTTTCCGGTCTCTCCTCAAACCTGTACCCTCTAGTTTTTGACTCCCCTACTCTGAGAGAAAAAAACCCTATGCATTCCCCTCTTGATTTCATACGCATCTCAGCCTCCTGCACTGCAAGGAATAAAATCCCAGCCTGCACAATCTCTCACAAAAGCTCGGGCCCTTGGGTCTTGGCAGCATCCTTGTAAATCTTCCTGCACTCTTTTCCAGAATAATAGAACAGTTCGGTAGCACGGTGACCAAAATTGAACACAAACTTTCAACTGTAACATAATGTCCCAACTTCTATACTTAATTCCATGACTGATGCCAAAAGCTGTTTTTACTATCCTATCTACCTGCAATACCACCTTCAGAGAACTATGTACCTATACTCTTAGGTCCCTTGGCTCTATTACAGTCCCCTGCCATTGGGCTTGAAGCCGCTCTCTTGGTTCGACTTCCCAAAGTGTAATACCCCACACATATCTGTAGTAAACTCCATTAACCATTCCTTGGTATTTATTTACAAAATGCTGGAGTAACTCAGCAGGGCAGGCAGCATCTCAGGAGAGAAGGAATAGACAATAGACAATAGACAATAGGTGCAGGAGGAGGCCATTCGGCTCTTCGAGCCAGCACCGCCATTCAAAGTGATCATGGCTGATCATTCTCAATCAGTACCCCGTTCCTGCCTTCTCCCCATACCCCCTGACTCCGCTATCCTTAAGAGCTCTATCTAGACCCTTCTTCAGACTGTCTCGGCCCGAAACGTCGCCCATTCCTTCTCTCGTGAGATGCTGCCTGACCTGCTGAGTTACTCCAGCATTTTGTGAATAAATACCTTCGATTTGTACCAGCATCTGCTGTTATTTTCTTACATTAACCATTCCTTGGTCCACTTACTCAACGGAGCAACATCCCACTGTAATTCATGATAACCACCTTGACTGTCGATGATACCACCTATTAGAGTGCTTCTGCAAACTTATTCATTATGCACTGTACATTCTCATCCAAATCATTGATATAGATGACAAAAGGCAATGTGCAAATACAGATCCCTGAGGCCCACCACTAGTAACTCTTGTCCCAGCCTCTAGTCCAAAACAACATCCTTCCACCTCTACCCTCTGCTTCTTACCATGAAGCCAATTGTGTATCCAGTTAACACGTTCTTCTTGGATCCCATGCAATCTGACCTTCCAGAGCAACCACGCAGAACCTTATCAAAGGCCTCGCTGATGTCCATATAGAATATATCATCCACAACCTTCTTTGGTTACTTTTTCAAAAAATGCATTCAAATTCCCGAGGCCTGATCTCCCATGCACAAGACCATTCCTAATCAAACCCCTATTTTCCCAAATACATGCATATCTTATCCCTCACAATCCTCTCCAGTAACTTTCCTACCACAGATGTGAGGCTTACTGATTTTTGGCTCGCAGGTTTTTCTTTGCAGCTGTTCTTAAATTAAAGCACATTGTTAGCCACCCTCCAGTCTTCTGACACCTCAGCTGCATTTAATAATGGTTCATATATCTCAGCCAGCACTCTACAAATATATCCAAGGAGACCGTGGGAAGCTGGATATCTGATCAGGGCCAGGAACGTTGTCTACCTTCATATGTCTTAGGACATTCAGCATCCCCTCGACTGTCAGACTGCCCACAAGACATCTCCATGAACTTTCCCAACTTCCCTAGACTTCATGTCTTTCTCCATGGTAAAATTACAGGAGTCAAGAGTCAAGAGTCTTTTGTGTTCCGGCAACGAAACAATAAAAACACACAGATCCCTATATATTAATCAGTAATACAATAAATTACGAACAGCAATACCAGATAACCATAATAGTGCAAAGCTAAATTCTGCAATGCAACCAAAGACACAGTACATAGAAGAACATAGTTGCGAGAGGTTAGTGTTGTGTGGTATTCAAGAACTGGATGGTCGCTGGGAACAGTGCTTTTAATGTCAGAAAAGGTGCCAGTACGCACTTTTAATAAACATTCATGCCACGTGGCATGAAACCAAAATAATGACTTTTAACTTTCTATAGGTGCCAGTACTTTATACCATATTGATGCATAACATCCGTTGATACCATATTGATGCATAACATCCGTTGATACCATATTGATGCATAACATCACATGAAAATACCAGCTGGGAAGAAGCTGCTCTTGATCCTGGTGGTGACAGTTCTCAGGCTCCTGAACCTTCTTCCCAATGATAGTAGCAAAATGAGAGCATAGCCAGGGTGATCTGGAACTTAGACAATAGACAATAAACAATAGGTGCAGGAGGAGGCCATTCGGCCCTTCGAGCCAGCACCGCCATTCAATGTGATTATGGCTGATCATTCTCAATCAGTACCCCGTTCCTGCCTTCTCCCCATACCCCGTGACTCCGCTATCCTTAAGAGCTCTATCTAGCTCTCTCTTGAACGCATTCAGAGAATTGGCCCCCACTGTCTTCTGAGGCAGAGAATTCCCCAGATTCACAACTCTCTGACTGAAAAAGTTTTTCCTCATCTCCGTTCTAAATGGCCTACCCCTTATTCTTAAACTGTGGCCCCTTGTTCTGGACTCCCCCAACATTGGGAACATGTTTCCTGCCTCTAACGTGTCCAACCCCTTAATAATCTTATACGTTTCGATAAGATCCCCTCTCATCCTTCTAAATTCCAGTGTATACAAGCCTAGTCGCTCCAGTCTTTCAACATACGACAGTCCTGCCATTCTGGGAATTAACTTGGTGAACCTACGCTGCACGCCCTCAATAGCAAGAATATCCTTCCTCAAATTTGGAGACCAAAACTGCACACAGTACTCCAGGTGCGGTCTCACCAGGGCACTGTACAACTGCAGAAGGACCTCTTTGCTCCTATACTCAACTCCTCTTGTTATGAAGGCCAACATTCCATTGGCTTTCTTCACTGCCTGCTGTACCTGCATGCTTCCTTTCAGTGACTGATGATATTGGCTGATGATTTTAGTCAGAGCCTCCGATAGATCCCTCTGATGGGGGGGGGGGGGGGGGGTTCACAGAGGCAGCTCAGCTCAGGGTCCTCCAGCAGATAGTTTATTCGACCATACTTCAACACGTAGTCTCTTGTGCTGCCCTTCAGGTGCTACATTTTACATGTAATGTTGGAATGAAACTCCCTCTGCAGGCTTCACTGTATTCAAAGAAGCAATAATAGAATAGTTGCACTTACAATCCAGTTGGTGGGTTGACGGGATCAGGGCAGCCCTGGATCCATGAAATGAGTGAATTGCGATCAGAACTCCTCATCGTGAACTAATGCAGAGTGCCCCTACCTCTGAATCACGCACTTCTGGGCATCTGACCCGTCTACATGTAATGAAACCAAGTTTACAGCAGAGCTCTCAGTGGGGATAAAATGCTCAACTGCTGTTTGTGCTGCTGTTGGAACCTTAGACCAGTGTGGGCCTCCGACAAGTAACTAGGCTGTGAAGTAAAGGATGCAACTCTGCTCGCTTGCCACTTAAAGAGACAGGAGAGAGACACAAAAAGCTGGAGTATATCAGTGGGACAGGCGGCATCTCTGCAGAGAAGGAATGGGCGACGTTTCAGGTCGAGACCCTTCTTCAGACTGGTTAGAGATGAGGGAAACGAGACATATAGCCGGTGCCGCTGCACCATAGAGAGCATCCTAACACATGGCATCCCTGTGTGGTACCTCAGCTGCACGGAGGCAGAGAGGAGAGCAGTCCATAGAGCTCAGAAGACTATCGGAACGCAGCTCCAAGCCTTGGAGGGCATCGACAACACACGATGCCTCAGAAAAGCCACCAGCATCCACAAAGACTCCTCACACCCCTGCAACAGTCTGTTCGAACTTCTACCATCAGGTAGACGCTACAAGGCCTTCTACGCCCGCACCTCCAGACTCAGGAACAGCTTCATCCCCAGGGCCATAGATGCTATGAACCGGTCCTGCTGAGCCGGATGGTCACATCGCACAGTGAACCGGCACAGATCTACTTGCACTTTATTCTGTTTTAAAACTGTTTCTAATTTTGTTTCATTGGATTGTCTAAATTTATACTGACTAGCTAATTAATTTATTGCATCGTATGGGAGGTGCATTCCCAATCTCGTTGTACCCCTGTACAATGACAATAAAGATATATTGTATTGAAGAAATATTGAATGAAAGATATGCAAAAAAAGTAAAAACGATAAAGGAAACAGGCCATTGTTAGCTGTTTGTTGGGCGACAACGAGACGCTGGTGCGACTCTGGTGGGGGAGGGATAGAGAGAGAGGGAATGCCAGGGCCACCTGAAGTTAGAGAAATCAATAGAGATAAGTTTTACTTGCATACTTGCATCATTGTTGGCAGCTCACACGAGAAGATAACAATTGATTTCTTATAGTATGTAAAAATATATAAAATTATCAGAGAGTGTTTGGAATCTTTTGCCCAGGCTGGAAATATCAAATACTCACGGAAGCAGGTTTAAAATGAGAGGAGGAAAACTTAAGCAATATTTGTGAGGTAATGTTTTTTAACATGGAGAGTGGTGGATGCCTGGAAAACACTGCCAGGGGGAGTTGGTAGAAGCAGATATGATTGCAATGTTTAAGAGGCATTGAAGCAGACACATGAACTGATAGGGTCAAAGATGGACACAAAATGCTGGAGTAACTCAGTGGGACAGGCAGCATCACTGGAGAGAAGGAATGGGTAGAGGGATTGTACACAAAAACACTTAAGAACATATTGTGATATCATGAGAGGTAGAGTCATAGAGGGGAGATACATTTCCTCCCGGTGGATGCAACAAGGACTACAAACCATCATGGCTGCCAGCAAAAGACTACAAAACCCATAGTCAGCAGGGCTGCCTGCCCTGCTGACACTGATTTCTGCTGACACTGATTGCTGCTGACACTGATTGCTGCTGGCACTGATTGCTGCTGACACTGATTGCTGCTGACACTGATTGCTGCTGACACTGATTGCTGCTGATACTGATTGCTGCTGACACTGATTGCTGCTGACACTGATTGCTGCCCAGCTGAACCAGATGAGCTGATTGCCTCAGTGAGAGAGCTAAAAGGGAAGGGAACCAGTGCATTAAAAAGGAGAGACAATGACTGGAGCAGATAGGGAGAGAAGCAGTGTTTGAGTTATATTTTGTAAGAAGGCAGTAAGCTACAGTCTTGATTTAACTACCTATTTTGGTTTTGTGTACCTGTCTGCAAACAATTAAGTTTACCTGTTTTTGGAAAAGACTAAATATATGGAATTTAAGTTTGAAAACAAGAACGTTTCTGTCTTCATTTCCGGCACCCACGCCTCCCAACCTTCAAGAGAAAAGCTCCCGACCTCTCAATAGACAATAGACAATAGGTGCAGGAGTAGGCCATTCAGCCCTTCGAGCCAGCACCGCCATTCAATGCGATCATGGCTGATCACTCTCAATCAGTACCCCGTTCCTGCCTTCTCCCCATACCCCCTCACTCCGCTATCCTTAAGAGCTCTATCCAGCTCTCTCTTGAAAGCATCCAACGAACTGGCCTCCACTGCCTTCTGAGGCAGAGAATTCCACACCTTCACCACTCTCTGACTGAAAAAGTTCTTCCCCATCTCCGTTCTAAATGGCCTACCCCTTATTCTTAAACTGTGGCCCCTTGTTCTGGACTCCCCCAACATTGGGAACATGTTTCCTGCCTCTAACGTGTCCAATCCCCTAATTATCTTATATGTTTCAATAAGATCCCCCCTCATCCTTGCCTCAAGACATCACAATATTTAAATAATTAAAAGCTTCACCTCGGGTGCAAATAATTTTAAACAACCGAGCCTACCTTGTTCTTGCCTTTCTCGTTTCCCTAAAATGGCTCGGATTCCATCAGCAGAATCGCCAGAGTAACCTCCAAGGAATCTTACCAAGCCCGTGCTCCAACTTTGGCCTTCCTCCAGAACCCAGTCGCACAGTCCAGCCACGAGGATTGTTAGCCAAGGAGCTGGAGACTTCTGCATTCTTGTGCCACCCTCACCAGTCCCCAGTGAGGGTCAACGCCAATCGCTTCGAGTCGAGCTGTCATCAAAACCCAGTTGCGTCTGAACGTGATTTAATGCAACGGGCGCTGGTTTTCTGGTTAGCCGCTAATAGATTCGAAATGGTATTTTCAGCAGTTTGAAGATGCATGGTAGAGCCTGAACGTATTTTTGGTATGTGATGGTAATTTTTGATTAGCCTTAGAATAAGGGTTTTGATCAGTTTGGAAATGTACATGATTAATTATCTGTTATACAATCGTGAGTCTGTGACTTCCAGAACACATTTTGAGCGTGTCTGAGAGTGTTTTGAATTCTTAGACACAGTGCTTTGCAATAGTGAGAGTGCATTATACATGTGTTGAGGTGGCTCTGTAAGTATGTCCTGTGTGTTTCAGAGCTGTTGAAGGACGGCAAAAGCTGGTGAAGTTGGACGGTAAGGCCTCCATTGAAGACCTTGGCAGATTGGGGAGTCAGGGCCGGAGAGGATCTGGGGAAGCAGTTGAGCGATCTAATCCTCAGTCTGAAGAAGGGCCTCGACCCGAAACGTCGCTCATTCCTTCTCTCCCGAGATGCTGCCTGACCCGCTGAGTTACTCCAGCATTTTGTGAATAAATACCTTCGATATTGTACCAGCATCTGCAGTTATTTTCTTATACTATATATAATCCTCAGGGTGGGTAAGGGTTGGGTTTGACTGAGACTACGCTGGTCAAGGGCTCAGCTATAAGGGAAGACAGGAGGCAGAAACGCGAGTCGGTAGCTTTCTCAATGGGGGCTCAGATACAGGGTGGGGAGGAGGGGTGGGTTCAGTCTTACATTGTAGTGGGAAGACCAGGTTGGCCATCCCACGTCCAGAAGGAGCAATGCCCAGTGAATGGACACATCACCTGTATCCCGGAATGACTGCGTAATTTCCAAAATGGATAGAAGGGACTCAGATCAAGTCGTTATTTCATTCCCCCCCCCCCCCCCCCCCCCAGAAAAATAGTGTTTTAAATCTCCTAATGTTAAAAAAACATGGGTTAATTATCACATTTTTAGACGTTCATCTCTGCACCAGGGGGCTAGTTTGAACCTGTTTTCGCTTAATTAATGGTAAGTAAGTAAACAGTGACCTGTTAGAATTCAGCAGCTGCAAGGAACTAATAAATCCAGGTGTTTGTCTACTGTGATCTGTGTATTAAATGCTTCCCTTCCGTTTCAAAAATAAAGACATGAAAAGACTAGGTAACTGTTTCTGAAAAATATTTTTGTTATAACTTACAAATGTGCTTTCATAAAGTCAGTTCTGATTCCCCGAGTAATCATTCATTTACAGCAAATCACATGCTGCATCTTCCCTTTTTAAACTTTGGCTTACTGTAATTAAACCAGTCTGTTTATATCCAAACATTGTCCTTGCACTAAAGTCGAGATTTGATCAGTTGCTAGCAATGGCTTCTCATCGTCTTTGGCGGGGGTAGAGTGATGAGTTTTGGCTCTGAGATTGCTTCGTTGTTTGGCCCTCCGGGTTTTACATTTCACTCCTCCTCTTAGTTTAGTTTAGTTTAGGGATACAGCGCGGAAACAGGCCCTTCGGCCCACCGAGTCTGGACCAACCAGCGATTCCCACACATTAACACTATCCTACAGTACAGGTCTTCAATGGAGGCCTTACCCTCCAACTGGGGACAATTTTTACATTCACCAAGCCAATTAACTACAAACCTGTACGTCTTTGGAGTGTGGGAGATCTTGGAGAAAACCCACACAGGTCAAGGGGAGAACGTACAAACTCCGTACAGACAGCACCCATAGTCGGGATCGAACCTGGGTCTCTGGCGCTGCAAGCGCTGTAAGGCAGCAACTCTACCGCTGCGCAACCGTGCCACGCCTCTTCTCCCCTAAGCTGACACCCTTTTTTTGGTCTCCTTTTCACCTCCAGTCTTTGTCACCTACTCCACCCATCTGCCAACCAAAACCTCACCCCCTCCATCCACCCATCACTCGCCAGGCTTTGTCCCAGCCCACGTCTCTTTTTCAACTCCACATAATCCAGCAGTCTAAAGAAGACGTTCCAAACTGAAACGTGTCCGTCCGTCCTCTCCACAGATGCTGCCTGACACGCTGGGATCTTCCAGCACTTCGTGTTTTGCTCAGTGTTCCAGCATCTGCAGTCTCTTGTGTGTCCAGTTCCTTGTCTTGTTCTTTCAGTGGCTTCCACTCTACATCCAGTGCTACTCTCCGCTCAGGGTATCGATGGAGACTTAAATAATAAACACGTTCAGCAACTATGTGTAAATCTAGATCCATCTTACAGAACAATTTGGAGGATTTGGACAGACACAAAAAGCTGGAGTAACTCAGCGGGACCGGCAGCATCTCTGGAGAGAAGGAATAGGTGACGTTTCGGCACAAGACCCTCCATCAGAATATCATTGCATTTTAGAAGCTTGAACCAAGAAAGGGTCTCGACCTGAGTTACTCCAGAATTTGGTGTCTATCTTTGGTGTAAACCTGCACCTGCAGTTCCTTCCTATAAAATTTGGAGGATCTGTTGACTTTGCAATTACTTTTAATTGATTCCATCCATACTTACAGTATGTTCCATTTTAAAGGATTGAAGAGCGAACTTCTTGATTCAAAGTTATTGCAAGTTTCCGTTGTATCACGGACACAATAACAAAGAAGGCCCCACCAGCGGCTCTTTTTCCTGAGAAGACTGAGGAAGTTTGGCATCAACGCCAGCATCCCCCTCAAACTTCTACAGATGCACCATCGAGAGCCTGCTGACGGGCTGCATTACAGTCTGGTACGGGAACTGTTCAGCCCACAGCCACAAATCACCACAGAGAGTGGTGAAGACGGCACAGCACATCACTGGCAACTGTCTCCCGGCCATTCAGGACATTCTCTACCGGCGGTGCCTGCGGAAGGCACGCAGCATCATCAAGGACCACAGCCACCCGGCACACAGGCTGTTCTCCTTGTTACCGTCAGGCAGACGATACAGGAGTATGGCTGCGCGTACCACCAGACTTAAGAACAGTTTCTACCATCAGGCCATCAGGCCTCTGAACTCATAAACACATTTCACACCATATATGTTGATTATTTTTAATATTGTCTTTTTACCTTACTAATGTCATTTTTTATCTTATTTATCCTTGGAATATTACTGCTGAGGTGACCCGTTGTCTTGTCAAATACATTTCATTGTATCATTGACCCTGTGCCAACCTATATATGACAAATAAAATTTATTATTATGATTATTATTATTATTTCAAGCTAGCGGTGGGCAGAACAAGTCCAGCATGTCAGGGGAGAATTAGAGCAGTTACTCTAAGTCAAGAGCTGGCAAAGTCAAGTTTCAACAGCAAATGAGCTGAGGCAGGAGCAGAACAGGGAAGGTGGAAATGGACAAGTCTTCGCGCCAGAGAAACACAAGGAACTGCAGATGCGGCTTTACAAGAAAAGACACAAAGTGCTGGAGTAACTCCGTCAGGCAGCATCACTGGGGATCATGGATAAAACATGGATCTTCTGAAGAATATCCACGTTCTGCAGAGGTGCTGCCTGATCATCTGAGTTACACCAGCACGTAGTGCCTTCGGGCCAGGACTGATCCATGTTATGACCCTCCCCTTGGATTAAGTACAACACCACGCTTGCAAGTACTATCAGTTTCACGCCAATTCCGGGAGGGTGAAAGGGACCACAGAACACGAGGAACACAGACACAAGCTCCATTCTTTCTGGCGTTCAGTTAGAATTAGCTTCTGCTCAACCGATACTTAGGGCTGGACAAGCTATCTGGCAAATTAGAGACGATGAAGAGATTCAAGGAAGTCGAACGTACATGTGGAAACCAGTCGTTGCAGACGTTGCTTTGGTCTAGAAATTCTATCAGTGCAGTGAGTGTCCTGAACATTAGCATAAACCTTAGCCCCAAACCCTAGCGCCCAAAGGCTAAGTACTAAGCACACTTCCATGTGCTTTCACCTTCTCTTACGCCCACAATGCTAACAATGCTAACTCTCTTGTCTCCAATAATCAACTCCACCTCCAACTTCCTTGATCCGTCTCCTGCCTCCAAGTTGTTAGAACTTGCTCTTGCTAGATATGGCAGATGTGCAGAGATGTCAGCGGACAGGACATGATTTAATGCCAGATGTGCAAAAGATGTGCAAAAGTCTTCAGCGTGTGCACTGAAGCCGGCCTTATCCTGACAATCTGGTCTCAGTTAAAATGCACCCAACCTTCCCTGGTCAGCTAATCGGGAGGCTGCAGTTACACATCTTTTTCTGGGTGGGTACTTTGTTACACAGTGTTATCTTGGGCCTTAATCCATATCCATTTCTATTCTCCAATTTTCGGTAACCTCTCATAAACGCCCCCCTTCCCACCCCCTCTTTTTTCCCCAACCCGTTCCTCCCTCTATTCCCTACACCCCCTTCCCTCCCCTGTGCCCCATCTGGACTCCCACTGATTTGTTCCCTCAACCTTCCTATCTTTTCTCTGGCTTTTGTTCCAACCATTTGCCTATCAAAGCCCCCCTTTGCCGACCTGTTACCGGCCATGCTTTGTCCTGCCTCTCCTCTCTTCCAGCTTTCTTCTCCCCCCTACAATCAGTCTGAAGAAGTGTCTCGACCTGAAGCGTCACCCATCCACGTTCTCCAGAGATGCTGCCTGACCCGCTGAGTTACTCCAGCACCTTGTGGCCTTTTCTCTGCTACACCTGTTGGTTTCTGATCTTTTGATGATCCTTTAACTTTAGCCGGCTGTAACCGATTGATGTCCACGTCCAGTCAGAGATGAACGACCCTTGGCTGAATGAAGATGCTAAAGCTTTGCGATGATGAGATACTTAAGTATCAAGACAAAAGAGATCAGTTCAGTTCAGTTGAGTTTATTGTCATGTGTACCGAGGTACAGTGAAAAGCTTTTGTTACATGCTAACCAGCCAGTGGAGAGACAATACGTGATTACAATTGAGCCATTCACAGTGTACAGATGCAAGATAAAAGGAATAACAAAACTGGAATAAAGAGACTGGAAATGCTAGAAGATCATGGCACAGCAGTAGAGTTGTTGCCTTAGAGCGAATGCAGCGCCGGAGACCCGGGTTTGATCCCAACTACGGGTGCTGTCTGTACGGAGTTTGTACGTTCTCCCCGTGACCTGTGTGGGTTTTCTCCAAAATCTTCGGTTTCCTCCCACACTCCAAAGATGTACAGGTTTGTAGGTTAATTGGCTTGCTAAATGTAAAAATTGTCCCTAGTGGGTGTAGGATAGTGTTAATGTGTGGGGATCGCTGGTCGGCGCGGACCCGGTGGGCCGAAGGGCCTGTTTCCGCGCTGTATCTCTAAACTAAAGATGGAACTAAAATCAAACTGCTGGAAGAAATCAACGGGTCAAGCAGCATCTATGGAGGCAAAGGGATGGTTGATATTTCAGGTTGAGTCCCCTGCTTAAGGACTGAGAGTGTGGAAGGAAGATAGAAATGAGAGGGAAGAGTGGGTTTGGAGCTGATAGGTGAAACTAAAGGGTGGGGGGTGGGGATGGAGAGCTTTTGCCACTGAATCCTGACCACTGGTTGCTGTCATGGCCGCCCGCACTTGGCAATGGCAGAAAGTCCATGGCATTTTTCAATGTCATGCCCATCGAGCCTGCAATCTTGTGAGCCAGCTCATCAGGTGAGGCTCTTCAGGGTTTGCAGCTTACGACTACAACCGGTCATCAATTTGGCCCGAGCAGAACTATCCTGCAGCTCACGGTCTCAAAATGCCGTTGAGTTATAATGCCCTGACTGTTCTTGCATTCCCAGTCTTTACCACTTCCTTCCTCCCAGTCCAAATTCGCAGCTGTCCCAAGCTTCCAACTTCAGTTCTTGCTCTGTGGGCAAGAACATCTTTGGTATTCTATGGTGCTGCCAGATCAGTGAGGGTCTGATACGTTTCAGAGCCAATCCCCAGCATCAAATCAGTCTCTTTCACTCCCCCGGAATAGCTCGCAATACCTGCATATTCTCCAAGTGGCCTTTCAGTTCGAGAATATTCTTAGCAATAAAAATCCGTCATTCTTTCTACAGAGATTGTGAGTGACTCACATCCCCCACTCCACACCCTGCCCTCTCTGACAAAGTGCCTGCAATCGAGCTGCCATTTTGTTCCATCTCCCACACAATTGGTACTCAATCCATCGCAGTTTGCAGCCCAGTGGTATGAACATCGACTTCTCCAACTTTAGATAGTTCCTCTGTCCCTCCCTTCCCCTCCTCCTTCCCAGATCTCCCTCTATCTTCCTGTCTCCACCTATATCCTTCCTTTGTCCCGCCCCCCTGACATCAGTCTGAAGAAGGGTCTCGACCCGAAACGTCACCCATTCCTTCTCTCCTGAGATGCTGCCTGACCTGCTGAGTTACTCCAACATTTTGTGAATAAATACCTTCAATTTGTACCAGCATCTGCAGTTATTTTCTTATACCCATTGTGTTTAATTCCCTTACAGATGTCTTTGTTGGCACCGCAGGCTGACACCGATTGTCTTTTTGTTCGTACAGATTGACTCTGTCTTCACGTTTACTATCTTATTCTTATGCCTTATTTGCCACTGCCGCAAGGATGCACCAATTTAAGGTACACTCTCCCATTCCTCCTTCACCTGGGTTACAGGGTTCCAAGATGTGTAGGATGATGAATGATGCTCCAACAATGTTGTGCAAAATCTTCCTTTGATAACTTATTTTTTTACCTTCAGTGTTGATCGGTGTCAATAGCTCACCACCAAATTTAGTGCATATTATTCTGGTCAGCACCAAAAAGCGTTAACTGGAAAAATATCCAATAGATACTCAGAGTGCAGGAAGGAACTGCAGATGCTGGTTTAATCGATGATTGACACAAAATGCTGGAATAACTCAGCATTTTGAAGTTGGAAATGGACAGGCAGCATCTCTGGAGAGAAGGAATGGGTGACGTTTCGGGTTGAGGCCCTTCTTCAGATACTAGGATCTCTACAACAAGGATTGTACTTTCTTGCTAAAAACAACCAACGCATAGGCTGATATCACTCATATCATGACATCTTTACATTACATGCCCACATGACTTATGTTCATTGTTACGCTCAAATGCACCTCAGCATTTACATATTTATTTTCCAAACAGAGGCTTCAATAGAAAATAGACAATAGGTGCTGGAGGAGGCCATTCGGCCCTTTGAGCCAGCACCGCCATTCAATGTGATCATGGCTGATCATTCTCAATCAGTATCCCGTTCCTGCCTTCTCCCCATACCCCCTGACTCCGCTATCCTTAAGAGCTCTATCTAACTCTCTCTTGAATGTATTCAAATAATTGGCCTCCACTGCCTTCTGAGGCAGAGAATTCCACAGATTCACAACTCTCTGACTAAAAAAGTTTTTCCTCATCTCAGTTCTAAATGGCCTACCCCTTATTCTTAAACTGTGGCCCCTTGTTCTGGACTCCCCCAACATTGGGAACATGTTTCCTGCCTCTAATGTGTCCAACCCCTTAATAATCTTATACGTTTCGATAAGATCTCCTCTCATCCTTCTAAACTCCAGTGTATACAAGCCTAGTCGCTCCAGTCTTTCAACATACGACAGTCCCGCCATTCCGGGAATTAACCTAGTAAACCTACGCTGCACGCCCTCAATAGCTTCGTTTCTTCAACTTTACAAAACTCTCAGCTTCAACAATGCAAGTGGAACTGATTGTGCGCTAACTAATTACATGTGGTACATTGCTCTCATCTACAAAGAACATATTAACCATTTTTATAAGCTTTTGCTTATTCAAATCCACAGTGAGATTTTTGGCTATATTATGATTTTACAGCGAGCAGTTCAAACTCTGCAGATCTTCTCAGCATGCTGGCTTGCAGAGAGCATTATGATAAAGCACACATCACAAAATTTGTGACAATTGTCAATTGACTCCCACTGGCCGCCAATAATTGTATATCATTATCACCGTCTCCTATCTCAGTCTTACCAATTTAACCCAATTGACAAATGGCCCTACTGCCATTCGGCTATTAAACACTACAACCTCAAATAAGCTCTGAACTACATAGACTATTATTATTATTATTATAAGAAAATAACTGCAGATGCTGGTACAAATCGAAGGTATTTATTTCACAAAATGCTGGAGTAACTCAGCAGGTCAGGAAGCATCTCAGGAGAGAAGGAATGGGTGACGTTTCGGGTCTCGACCCTTCTTCAGACGGAACGTCTGAAGAAGGGTCTCGACCCGAAACGTCACCCATTCCTTCTCTCCTGAGATGCTGCCTGACCTGCTGAGTTACTCCAGCATTTTGTGAAATAAATACCTTCTATTATTATTGCACTATTATTGTTTTTTTGTGTGTATGTTTGCATATGTGTATGTGTGTATGTGTATATATATATATATATATATATACATGTGTGTGTGTATGTGTGTGTATATATATATATATATATATAAATATATATATATATATATATGATCTATATATATGTGTATTTGTAAGTATGTATATATGTACACACAGAACTTTTTTCTCTCTCTCGTTTATTATATTGTTTACATATTACTATGTGTACATATTCTGTTGTGCTGCTGAAAGTAAGAATTTCATTGCTCTATCTGGGACATATGACAATAAAACACACTTGACTCTTGACTCATATTGTATTTCATGGGGCTCAGCATGCATACAGAGTTATATTATTTCTCATATCACAACATTGGCCACACTACAGAAGTACTTCAGTGGGAGTAAAGTGCCTGGGATATCCTGAGCTTGTATAAGCAAGTCGTCCATTTTTTTTTCATTCATTGCAACAGCTGATAGTCCATCACAAACAGAATAATCAACAAGGATTATCCCTGGCTGTAAGTAGAAGTGATCTCTCCACTTTTCCTTAAGGACTAGTGGGGTTTTTAGTTTTAGTTTCAGCGATATAGCGTGGAAACAGGCTCTCTGGCCCACCAAGCCCTTGCTGACCATCAATCACCTGTGCAGTATCTAGCGTGCAGGATAGAACTACGTATCCATTACTAGGATAGGTAGTTCTATCCTACGCACTGGGGACAAGTTACACAAGCCAATTAACCTACGAACCAGCACATCTTTGGAATGTGGAGAAAACCCACATGGTCACAGGGAGAACGTACAAATTCAGTGTAGACAATACCCGTAGTCAGGATCAAATCCGAATCTCTGGTGCAGTGAGGCAGCAGTTCTACCACTGCACCACCATGTCACACAAAGCCAATTAACCGACAAACCCGCACATCTTTTGGGACGCGGGAGGAAACCGGAGCACCTGGAAGAAACCCAGGCGGTCACAGAGAGAACATGCAAACTCCACACTCAGTGCAGACAGCACCCAAGGTCAGCATCTCGGGTCTCTGGTGCAGTGAGACAGCGCTGGGCTGGGTTCAGCTGGTTCAAGCAATAATTATGATGTTTTAGAAATTCCGGTGATCAAGTTACAAAATGCCAGCAATGTGTGACTGCATATAGGAACCAGCAATCTTTTGACTTGCTTTGTGAATTAGATTCAGGGAAATACCCTCTGAGTTTTCACATAAAATTTACATAGCAAGACATGGCTTCAGTTGTGGGCACAGAAAACAGTTTTTTTTTGTTAATCTTGTCTTCTGGTTCATAAACATTCGTGGCATGAATGTTTTGTCAGGATTTCTTCCAGCCTTTTAATGTGTCCAGACTTTAAAATGGAATACTGGCCAATGGTCAATAGTACTTTATTGTCACCTGTATAATATATATATAATATTATATATATATAATATATATATAATATATGTATAGGAAAAATGTATACAAGTTTTTAAAAAAGTGAAATTATGTTTCCTTTTCTCGGGACGGTGTGTGAATTTTTGACATCTTCAAAGATGACTGAGTTTAATCTTTCAAATTTAATCCTTGGGCCAAGGTGTTCTTCCCCTGAGCAAACAGCATTATATCGTCCTTTTGCCGCCAAATAATCTATCGGATTCTAACTTCTGTCACCCTTCACTTAAATAACTGTATCTTCTGCACAGAGGTTGATGTCAATAATTCCCTTCGGAATCTAAGTTATTTGAAAACAGCTTCATTTTCTCAAAAGCAAACCCACATCACTCTGATTGTTCTTGTATCTAGATGTCTGTGAAGCCAAGCCCTGCATTTAACTCATCCCTGGCACTGGTGGTCTCTTGAGGAACCGGTGTTTATAAAGCCACATCCTTCTGAAATAGTTTTTGCCTGTTAAGCAGGCCCCTCCAGGATAAGAATTTTCTCCTTGCACTGAATTTATTTAAATAATAATAGACAATCGCTGCCGCTGCAGTTTAGTATTAATGAATGAATGAAAGGATCCCACCCACTCTCGCTAATGGCGCTGGTTTGCAAACAGCCACCATATGTCGAAACCAAAGCTCTTGGCAAATTTCTTCGATGTGCTCCATTAAAGGGGGAAAATGCTGAAATAAAATGTTATTAATGGAAACAATTACAGTGATTAAGAGCAGATTACCAGTCCTATCATCTCAAGCAGATGGTCCTTACAGCAGCATTGCCAGAGTCCCCCATGTCAGGTGTCCACAAAGTCTAACGCTCAGAGATAGTCTTTGCACCAACCTCTTTTTGCTGTGGTACTCCACGGAACCAACATCGTGATCTTGAGCACATCACATCAGTAATATGCCAGTGCACCGATAGTGTGAATGGTACATGCATGACTGGTATGGAGAGCTCTGGTCTTCTGTTGGGGCCAGGATTCCACGACCTCTCAACGATCCTAAAAGATTGAGCTTTCTTTTTATATAGCAAGGGTCATTCCTTTGAAAATACAGGACAAACAGATCTATAAGGAATATGGATCAAATTCCTTTTCGGGGCAGCAGTGGTAGAGTTATAGAGTCATAGAGTCATGGAGTCATAGAGTGATACAGTGTGGAAACAGGCCCTTCGGCCCAACTTGCCCACACCGGCCAACAATGTCTCAGCTGCACTAGTCCCACCTGCTCGTGTTTGGACCATATCCCTCCAAAACTGCTCTTTTCATGTACCTGTCTAACTGTTTCTTAAATGTTGGAATAGTCCCTACCTCCTCTGGCAGCTTGCTCCATACACCCATCACTCTTTGAGTGAAAAAATAAAGTTGCTGCCTTACAGCAGCAGAGGCCCCAGTTCGATCCTGACTTCGGTGCTGTCTGTACGGAGTTTATACGTTCTCCCTGTGACCGTGTGGGTTTTCTCCGGGTGCTTCGGTTTTCTCCCACATTCCAAAGTCATGCAGGTTTGTAGCTTAATTTGCTTTTGTAAAATAGTAAAATGTCCCTAGTGCGTAGGATAGTGTTAGTATACGGAGTGATACGGAGTTGGCACGGACTCGGTAGGCCGAAGGGCCTGTTTCTGCGCTGTATCACTAAGGTCTAAAGTCTAAATAATGCTAGAAAATAAAGTTAAATGACTACAGAAAGTCACAGGCAGAGTTTTCACAGCTTGTAGGCCACCCATCCTCCCCCACCACCCTCGCCCCAATGTGCATTCATGGATCTTCTCTGCCTCCATGTGCTAAGTCTACACTATTCGGTATTTCTGCCGTGAATATTGAAGACCAACCCTTGTGCCCATGGGAGTATTATTACAATTATTGCAGCATTATTACCAGTTTGAAAACAGAGGCAAAGCTGTCTATCCATCACACATGCCCATCCTATCACTACAATTTATGTTTGGATACTGCCTTCAATGTGGTGAAATGTGCCAAGACACTTCACAGCAACACGGCCTATTACCAACCTTTTATACCTGAATCACCACAGATAATATGAAGGTAGATGGCATGAAGCTTAGCGGTGATGATAGACTTGAAATAACAACCTTGGAGTAAAGATTAGCAGAGAGGTGGAGGAGAGTAGGGAGCAAAGTTCTGCTAATGTTTGGGTGGAGCTGCTGCGGAGGTCAGCACTTTCAGGAGGCCAGAGCTTTGTATCAGCTCGTCCTGCAGAAGAACGACAACTTTCTGATGTTCAAAGCAGGTAATTATGTCAGGAGTGGTAGGGTAATATCGCTGAGACACTTCCATTATATTTATGGCACGGGCAGTGAACTGATCAATGTTTTATTGTCTCTTCTTCACCCACGCTGCACACTGGAGAGATTATTTTCTATTTTGCATTTGATGAGCTCTTAGGGCTAGCGGAATCAAGGGATATGGGGAGAAGGCAGGAACGGGGTACTGATTGTGGATGATCAGCCATGATCACATTGAATAGCTTTGCTGGCTCGAAGGGCCGAATGGCCTCCTCCTGCACCTATTTTATATGTTGCTACGTTTCTAAATCCAGACACCTAATGGCTTGGGTAATTCAGTTGAGGATTCCGGTTTCTTTGGTGTTTCATTCAGCTGTTTAAACTTTCTCAGGATTGAAACTGCTTTGCTGGTGGGTCAAAGCAGAGGTTCTATTGAAGTTCTCAGATTTGGGGATGGGGACTTCTTATGCTGGACAGGGATCTGGAACATTGGCCACCAGACACAGTCAGGTTCACAAGTGCAGTTGGCCACATTTCCACTCTGGAAAGGATGCCGTTCGTGTCCTCTGCCATCTTGCACTTTGGCATTAACAGTCTTTCCAGGAGACTTAACGTCTCCTCATACTATTGTGTCTAAAAGCCATGTGAGGCAATTTCTGCAGAAGTGTGTAAACTCTCTGCCTCTCTTTCCTCCTTTATAACACCCACTAAAGCCTAAATCTGAGTCAACTCTCAATCATAATTGAGCCCTATCTCCTAATTTGATTTTGCTTCATATTTTGCTTGATGGAATGATTTGGTCTGCAAAGCAAACATAAACTTTAGTCGGCCCAATGTGTTGTCTTAATTTATTCACAAAATGCTGGAGTAACTCAGCAGGTCAGGCAGCATCTCGGTAGAGAAGGAATGGGTGACGTTTCGGGTCGAGACCCTTCTTGTCTTAATTGCCAGTTGATGAGGACAAGGATTCCAAGACTCTTGAGTCCAGTTTTTAATGGTATGATTCATTTAAGGTTTGAGAGATCTTTGAAGCCTTTGAAGAATACACCTGGGATTTTTGAACCCAGTTTGGAGGATTCCACAACCCACATGGTGTTTTGTTGCTACGGAGACATGCTGTGACCTTTGAAATGAAGGGCACTCGAGAATGTTTTTGGCTCATTGTCTGGTGGAGCAGGCTGTTGGTAGAGTCCACATTATCTTACTGAAACTTACAGCATAGAGAAGGCTCTTCAACCTCAAAGTTGTGAGGTGATAAATTCACGAGGTTGGTTTAGCTTTGGCTTAGGAAAGAGCCAGCATAGATCTGATGGGTTGAAGAGCCTTCTCTATCCTGTGTTTGGCTCATATTTACTAATTTTCTTTCAACACGTTCAATATTTAGTTTAGTTTAGAGATACAGCGCGGAAACAGGCCCTTCGGCCCACCGGGTCCGCGCCGACCAGCGATCCCTGCACACTAACACTATCCTACACATACGAGGGACAATTTTTACATTTACCAAGCCAATGAACCTACAAACCTGCACGTCTTTGGAGCGTGGGAGGAAACCGAAGATCTCGGAGAAAGCCCACGCAGGTCACGGGGAGAACGTACAAACTCTGTACAGACAGCACCCGTGGTCGGGATCGAACCCGGGTCCCCAGAGCTGCAAGCGCTGTAAGGCGGCAACTCTACCGCTGCGCCACCGTGTTTCTCAGCCTCATTGTTACATTGGGAAAAATTGGACATTTTATGTCAAATGCTCCTTCTCTTTTATCCTATCCTGTGGAATGAACTTTCCCCATTAACCATGCTAGATTCCTTTTGACCTTTGCTCGTGGGATTAGTCCCATTATCTCCTGCTGGGTCTCGTAGCTATAGTTTCTGCCTGGGGCATTTTGAAGGCGTCAATGCTGAATGCTTCACAGGGGCCTCAAACAAACCTGGGGCTTTAACCAAATAATAATATGGAAATCCTCCCTCCTGTTGCCCTCCAGTGGTGAACTTGCCAAAGCTTGTGGGGTGAGGGGAAGTGCATTTTCTCCAAGTCCGTTAAGTGTTTCCACTGAGGTGTCAGCCTTGGCTCAAAGACAGCACTCTTGTCGAGGAGTCAGATGGTCAAGGTTCAAGATTCAATTGAGTATTTCTCGGTCTGAATTGCCAGCCTTCAGACATATCGTTACCCTAAAGCTCCAATGGCTCTGTCAGGTAGATGTAAGTACAGCGGCATCACTGTGAAGAGGAGCAACAGAAACCACACCAGTGTCCTGGCCAATATCTATTCCTCAGCCACTGGCACTAAAATGGACCATTTAGTTTTTCTCTCATTATTGTTAGTATTGCTTTTATAGATCCATAGAGTTACACAGTATTGAAGCCATGCCAACCAAGATGCCTGTCTAGGCTAATCCCATTTGCCGGTGTTTGGCTCATATCCCTCTAAATCTTTCCTATCCTATCCATGTTGTAAATGTACCTGCCTCTATCACCTCCTCTATTTGCCCACATCCCCTATGTGATAAACTTGGTTCCAGATTCCTTTTAATTGTTCCCCTTTCACATTAAACTATGCCTTCTAGTTTTAGACTCTCTTACATTGGGAAGAAAGACTGTGAATACCGGCGCCATCTATACCCCTCATAATTTTACAAACCTCTACAAGGTTGCTTCTTGGTCAGAGCAAACAATCCCTGCTCATCCGATCCATTTTATAACTCAAGTCCTCCAATCCAGGCAACATCCTTGAGCATCTTTTCAGCACCTTCTCGAGCTTAACCAAACCTAGTGTGGCAATGAGAACTGTACACAGTACATGAAGTGTGGCCTAATGAATGTTTGGTATAACTGCAACACCACTTCCCAACTCTTGTACTCAATGCCTCGACCGATAAAGGGAAGCATACTATTTGCCTTCTTTGCCAACCTACCTACCTGTGTTGCTGCTTTCAAGCAACTGTGTGCTTGTACCTGAAACTTTCTCTGTTCAACAACACTCCCCAGCATCCTAACATTTACTGTGCACATGACCGAGTTAACTTCCATCTGCCCATTCCTTTGCTCACTTTTGCCAGTTGATCAATATCCTGTTTGGACCTTGGACAATCTTCTTCACTGCCCACTGTACCACCAATTTTAGTGTCACCTGCAAACTCACTAATCATGCCCCTCGCATTCTCATCTATATACTAAAACTCTCATTTGTTTGTTTATTTGTGATCGAACTACAGCCAAAATGGTACACGATAGCGCGACAATTTTAGGACCACATTACTCACCGTCATTGCTTTAATGGTAATGCAAGTAGTTTTATTGAAATCGGTGTTATATTTTTAAAGTTATTCACATTTTAAAGTTTAAATCTATCTCCTAGGGAGGGAGGGAGGGAAGGGAGGGGGGTGGAGGAGGGAGGATGGAGGATAAGGGGGTTGAGGAGGATGGTGGGGGTGAGGGGAAGGGGAGAGGGGGTGGAGGGAGGGGGTGAAGGGAGGGAGGATAAGGGAGGGGAGGGGGAGGGAGATGGGAGGGGGAGGGAGAGGGTGGAGGGAAATGGAGGGGGGAAGGGGGAGGGGGGGAGTGGAGGGGGAAGGGGGAGGGGGGAAGTGGAGGGGGGGGAAGAGAGGGTGCTGCACCAATGCAGGAGGTGTTTGGGCCCAATGGGTCCACTTGGTCTAGTTGAAATTATTATTATGTACGGTAAACAACAGAGAACCCATTACCGTTCATTGTGGCACGCCACTGATAGAGTATGTGGCCTCCGATCTGAAAAACAATAGACAATAGACAATAGACAATAGGTGCAGGAGGAGGCCATTCGGCCCTTCGAGCCAGCACCGCCATTCAATGTGATCATGGCTGATCATTCTCAATCAGTACCCCGTTCCTGCCTTCTCCCCATACCCCCTGACTCCGCTATCCTTAAGAGTTCTATCCAGCTCTCTCTTGAATGCATTCAGAGAATTGGCCTCCACTACCTTCTGAGGCAGAGAATTCCACAGATTCACAACTCTCTGACTGAAAAAGTTTTTCCTCATCCCAGTTCTAAATGGCCTACCCCTTATTCTTAAACTGTGGCCCCTTGTTCTGGACTCCCCCAACATTGGGAACATGTTTCCTGCCTCTAACGTGTCCAACCCCTTAATAATCGTGTACGTTTCGATAAGTTAACAATGGTCCACTATTACCCTCTGTCTCCCACCACAATGTATGCAGTGGGCTCGCTCAGCCTGAATCCCATGTGTTCCAAACCTTTTGGACCAGCCTACCATATCGTGCATCAAAGCTAAAGTAGGTTTCTGCACCTCATGTGACAGGAGCGTCCTTTCAAATGTACGACATGTTGATCCCTTGAATGTCATTCAATCAAAGGAATCAAGCAGGAATAAAATTGCATGCATTTGCATTCACATGGTGTCACTCTTCTATGTACTTCATAAATATGAAATGCAAAACAATCACAATATTCTGAATGGAATAAACACATTCCAATTTAATTGTGATCCTTGTTTTTTTTCTTTCATTATTGATGGAATCAAAGGACGACATCGCGTACAGGAGGCAGCATGGATTCCCTGAAGCGCAAATTAAAAATGAATGAAGCAAAGTCTGAAACTTAAGCCCAAAACTGGCCGCACAGCAAAGGTGTCTCAGCACGACGACGGTGCCCAGGAGGAAGGCTTGGAGGGGAGAGAAGGAAGTAGAGCAGAGAAATGTGTAGCAGAGGCAAGAGGTGAGTGGACAAGTGGTTACTGTAGGTTATTCTTGCCCCTGTGATGTCTCTGGTTTCATGATTGTACAGCCACGGATTCATTGGTGTCTTTTTCAGATTACCTTCGTCAGATTACGGAAAGGGGAGGTGCAACGAGACCTTGGTGTCCTTGTACACCAGTCACTGAAAGGAAGCGTGCAGGTACAGCAGGCAGTGAAGAAAGCTAATTGGCCTTCATAACGAGAGGATTTCAGAACAGGAGCAAAGAGGTCCTTCTGCAGTTGTGCAGGGCCCTGGTGAGACCGCACCTGGAGTATTGTGTGCAGTTTTGGTCTCCTAATTTGAGGAAGTACATCCTTGCTATTGAGGCAGTGCAGCGTGGGTTCACGAGGTTAATCCCTGGGAAGGAGGGACTGTTGCATGAGGAAAGATTGGAAAGACCAGGCTGCACAAAAGCTGGTTTTGGTTTAATACCTGCACCATCCATGCCACGGGTAAGAAAATGAAATCCTCCACAGACCAGCTGTTTGCTTTAGACGTCATGCTGCTGAGCTTGCACCGTTTCACCCCTTTGTTTTGCATGACCCTTTAATCTGCTGCGTTTAACATTCTCAAAGCCTGAGCAAAACTGTATCTACACGATCATTTATGTGCCAAGACACATTCTACATTACTGCGATTTTTATTCCGATAGGACAAGATCAAGCATAAATTTGCAGGAAGGAACTGCAGATGCTGGTTTAAGCCGAAGATAGACACAGATCTTCGGTTTCCTCCCACACTCCAAAGATGAAGAGATTTGCAGGTTAATTGGCTTGGTTTAAATGTAAATTGTCCATAGTGTGTGTGGGATAGTGTTAATGTACGGGGATCGCTGGTCGGCGTGGACTCGGTGGACCGAAAGGCCTGTTTCCGAGCTGTATGCAGGTACTGCAGGCAGTGAAGAAAGCCAATGGAATGTTGGCCTTCATAACAAGAGGAGTTGAGTATAGGAGCAAAGACGTCCTTCTACAGTTGTACCGGGCCCTGGTGAGACCACACCTGGAGTACTGTGTGCAGTTTTGGTCTCCAAATTTGAGGAAGGATATTCTTGCTATTGAGGGCGTGCACAGTAGGTTCACTAGGTTAATTCCCGGAATGGCGGGACTGTCATATGTTGAAAGGCTGGAGCAATTAGGCTTGCATACATTGGAATTTAGAAGGATGAGGGGGGATCTTATTGAAACATATAAGATAATTAGGGGATTGGACACATTAGAGGCAGGAAACATGTTCCCAATGTTGGGGGAGTCCAGAACAAGGGGCCACAGTTTAAGAATAAGGGGTAGGCCATTTAGAACGGAGATGAGGAAGAACTTTTTCAGTCAGAGAGTGGTGAAGGTGTGGAATTCTCTGCCTCAGAAGGCAGTGGAGGCCAGTTCGTTGGATGCTTTCAAGAGAGAGCTGGATAGAGCTCTTAAGGATAGCGGAGTGAGGGGGTATGGGGAGAAGGCAGGAACGGGGTACTGATTGAGAGTGATCAGCCATGATCGCATTGAATGGCGGTGCTGGCTCGAAGGGCTGAATGGCCTCCTCCTGCACCTATTGTCTATTGTCTATTGTCTATTGTCTATCTCTAAACTAAACTAAACTAAACTGAAAAAAGGTCTGTGACTCCAGTCAATGTGTTTTTGCCGACAGTCCATGTGAGCATCGTCCTAGGTGTCTGGAGGTAAACCCATCACCGTATGTTTGGCACTGGTAGTTACCTTTGAGCTAGTTATTGTTTGGTTCCTGAGAAAGGATCCTCGGTCACCTTGTATCAATGGATGCCTGCAGCAATGTAACACAATGCATGGTCTGGAAATCGTCCCCACTGTAATCCTGTCAGATGCTCACTCAGACCATCAGACAATAACTTTTGTGTTTCCGGTGATCTCCTGAATGCTTTCTCAGCAAGAACGAGCACAATTCATGTTTATCACGTCACTTTGAAAACTAGCAGCGTATTTCACTCCTTGACAGCTTGATTAAGCGGTCCGAATTTCCATCCTAATCGTTCTTTCGATTGCCACAGGTCAAAATGAGCAGCTGGGGGAGAGCTTTATGTGGCACATTTACTGTTGAGTTCACCTGTTACGGAGTGCCGTACCAATTAGTGCCAAATCTGAGGTCAATCTCACTCAGTTCTGGGCTTCTGTTCAACTTTGGCTTGATCTAGACAGCGAAGGCACAATTCATGTACGGCCCATTGCAGTTTGGGGCAGGGAACCTTTTATCTCTTCTGTCTGGGCTGAACTCCAAAGCAGATCCTGGAGCGTCAGGACAATGTTCTAACAGCTTGTGCCACTCGGACCACCTGCGCACTTTATAAAGTCAGTACCTATCGAGATATAATAATACCCAGTTCAGATGCTGAATGTCTAATCTGGTTCACTGGCATGGACAATGAGTTCAGGTTCTCACGTTTCATTGACTGCACACAAACTTTGACATGCTGCAGCACATTCTGTTACTTAAGTATCTGCTAAACAAACAGAACCAAATTAACTGCAAGACCTGTCTTTTTATAAAGTGTAGCCTCTAATAAATCTCAGGAGAGTGTGTCCTGTTTCGACTTGCAGAGAAATCAAGGAAAGCTGATATTTACATGAATTACAGAGATAAGCAGATGCTTACGGTTGCTGTACAGGTGTGGATGATCTGCAACCAGGTGTTTAATTTCCCCCATTCATATATATTTATAAATATATCTACACATTTCATTGGAATAGTCTATAAACTTTGGAGCCTGTGGGAATCTTCAACTGTCTACATCTGATACTGCATCCAAGGCAAAGTATTGGACTAAAAATAATTACAATATCTTTACCAATACTCTCTAGGTACAGTCAAGACAGTTTGAAACCAGCAGTACTGATAGACAATAGACAATAGGTGCAGGAGTAGGCCATTCGGCCCTTCGAGCCAGCACTGCCATTCAATGTGATCATGGCTGATCACTCACAATCAGTACCCCGTTCCTGCCTTCTCCCCATACCCCCTGACTCCGCTATCTTTAAGAGCTCTATCTAGCTCTCTCTTGAAAGCATCCAGAAAATTGGCCTCCACTGCCTTCTAAGGAAGAGAATTCCACAGACTTACAACTCTCTGACTGAAAAAGATTTTCCTCATCTCTGTTCTAAATGGCCTACCCCTTATTCTTAAACTGTGGCCCCATGTTCTGGACTCCCCCAACATTGGGACCATGTTTCCTGCCTCTAACGTGTCCAATCCCTTAATAATCTTATATGTTTCAATAAGATCCCCTCTCATCCTTCTAAATTCCAGTGGAAACAAGCCTAGTCGCTCCAGTCTTTCAACATACGACAGTCCCACCATCACATCTACGACTGATCACATCATATTTTCTGCAGATGAATAAATAAGAAGGGTCTCGACCCGAAACGTCACCCATTCCTTCTCTCCTGAGATGCTGCCTGACCCGCTGAGTTACTCCAGCATTTTACGTCTACCTTCAATTTGAACCAGCATCTGCAGTTATTTTCCTACACATACTAAAGAATCTCAGAGGGTCTAACATTTTCTTTGGTGAGGTTTTACAAACTGGAGCATGGTGTGGGAGATGGAGAGGGGAACAAAATGATGTGTCCTAAATTTATTGAGCATTGTTCAATTAAAGACTTCAACACTGGGATGAGTTTTTTCAAATTAATGCAAGAAAAGCTGGAAACACAAAACAGGTCAGGCAGCATCTGTGGAAGGGGAAGCTGAGTCAATGTTTTAGGTCACTGAAACTTCTGTATCAGCGATTGAAACCATTAAGACGGCTTCTCTCTCCAGAGATGGACGAAACATAATGTGGGAGAAATGTCAAACTGCATTCCACAACAAGAGCAGTAATTCTTTTCAGAGATGAGCAAAAATGCCTGTTTTGCCATACCACCCACATGTCCTATATGAATTACAAAAGCTGAAACACTGGTGAAAAATGACTTCATTCAACTACAAGTGATTTCATTGATTCTGTTAGATTGGATTATAATTATATTGTATTATTATATCACTATTAGTTTAGTTTAATTTAGAGATACAGTGCGGAAACAAGCCCTTCGGTCCACTGAGTCTGCGCCGACCAGCGATCCCCACACATTAACACTATCCTACACACATCTTGGACAATTTATATTTATACCAAGCCAATTAACCTACAAACCTAGACCTACGTCATTGGAGTGTGAGAGGAAACTGACGGTGGTGCAGCGGTAGAGTTGCTGCCTTACAGCGAATGCAGCGCCTGAGACACAGGTTCGATCCTGACTACGGGCGCCGTCTGTACGGAGTTTGTACGTTCTCCCCGTGACCTGCGTGGGTTTTCTCCGAGATCTTCCGTTTCCTCCCACACTCCAAAGACGTACAGGTTTGTAGGTTCATTGACTGGGTAAAATGTAAAAATTGTCCCTAGTGTGTGTAGGATAGTGTTAATGTGCGGGGATCGCTGGGCGGCGCGGACTCGGTGGGCCGAAGGGCCTGTTTCCGCGCTGTATCTCTAAATCTAAAAAATCTAAATCTAAAAATCTCGGAGAAAACCCATGCAGGTCACGGGGAGAACGTACAAACTCCATACATGCAGCACCCGTAGTCAGGATCGAACCGGGTCTCTGACGCTGTAAGGCAGTAGCTCCACCGCTATGCCGCCGTGCCACCATATTATTATATTATATGATGTTATATTATTATATTATATCACAATGATATCAGTCTGAAGAAGGGTCCCGACCCGAAACGCCACCCATTCCTTCTCTCCTGAGATGCTGCCTGACCTGCTGAGTTACTCCAGCATTTTGTGAAATAAATACTCACAACGGTAGTCCCCACATGGGCGCCAGCCGCCTTCCGCCTTAGGGACCAAGTGGAGTGGTGACGCCCACGGGCTATCGGAGGGGCTCACGATGCCCAATGACTCCATCCGACGGAACTCCTCCCGAGCTAGACGGAGCTTGTCTGGGACCAGACCTCAGGCTCTTCGGTCCACAGGGTCGGGAGTTTGAGCGCGACGGCATCGAGGTCGGCAGGACCGGGTTGCGCATTACTGCGATACATCACGACGCGTGATGAATGTCGGGGTCACCAATGTAGTGGCCTGGCGGAGGCGAGAGAAAAGGCTGGACGCCAGGCAGGTTTAGCAAAAGGTCTTTATTTGGCTGTGAGCTCCTACTCACAGCGAAGTCCATCTAGGGATAAACCACACCTCCCAACGGGCTGACCTTTAACCACTTAAACCTGTCCGTCAAGTGACGAGGGGGCTGACCCAAGGAGTGGCCTGATCCCCAGGGACCTCCACAACAGTAAGATTATATACACAGCATTTGCAGCACAGAAGCAGCCCATTCAAATGTCTAACTGGGCTGTCAAGATTATGGAGTCCTGGTGAGATACATCAAGGAAACAGGCTCTGTGGCCACTGAGGCAGCGCCAACCATAAATCACCCATTTACACGAATCCCACATTGTAAAGTCATGGAGTCATACATCCCAACTATACTTAATACCCTGACTGATTTCCATCAACTCTCTCAGATTCAAACAGTCACGTATACACTAGGGACTACATTTAATGGTCAATCAACCTATCATTCTGCACGCCATTGAGATGTGGGAGGAAAGCAGGGCACCCGGCGGAAACATATACAGTCACACGCAGAACCTCCAAACTCCTTAGAGGCAGCACCAGAGGTCAGGATTGAACCTGGATCTCTGTTGTCGTGACTGAGCACTACTGGCCATGCCACCCTGCCCCCACTCCTGCCCCCACTTCATGATGTTAATCTTTCATTCTCGCCTCCTCCATCTTTCTGAATCTCAACGCATCAGCTAGATTTTCTCCCCTATGATACGATACGAATAAAACGTTATTCATCCCCGGAGGGAAATTGGTCTGCCAACAGTCACAACACACACCAAGGCACACAAACACTTGAAATTAAAAGTGAGAAAAGAAAAGGAAAGGACAAGCCACTGTCGGCTGGCTGCCGTGTGCACGGCGCCCTCACCAGAACCAACGAACGAACAAACAAACAAACAGATGCAGGCTTATCCCCTGGGCAGAAAACTAAACGTAGTCCCTAATGTATACGTGACTGATTGAATCTGAGAGAGTTGATGGAAATCAGTCAGGGTATTAAGTATAGAACATCCCATTTAGAACGGAGATGAGGAAGAACTTTTTCAGTCAGAGAGTGGTGAAGGTGTGGAATTCTCTGCCTCAGAAGGCAGTGGAGGCCAGTTCGTTGGATGCTTTCAAGAGAGAGCTGGATAGAGCTCTTAAGGATAGCGGAGTGAGGGGGTATGGGGAGAAGGCAGGAACGGGGTACTGATTGAGAGTGATCAGCCATGATCGCATTGAATGGCGGTGCTGGCTCGAAGGGCTGAATGGCCTCCTCCTGCACCTATTGTCTATTGTCTATTGTCTAAAACTAAAACTAAAACTAAAACTAACTAAAACGAAATCTAAAACTATACACTCATCCTGTAATTTCTTGAATTGGTTATTCACTTTTCCTCCACTGCCACTTCTGGTAGCAAAGAAATTCCAGTCGGGTTAATCAGAGACTGCCTTGCATGTTTGTCCTTTAGGTTGGACAAGTGAAATATCCTTTACACACCCTCGCATGGATGTGAAAGTCTCATTTTGGTCACAACCTCAGTCTTCCCATTTCCAGAGAAAATTAACAACAGAGGCAGAATAAAACAGTGTGACCAGACAAAGGCCACCACAATGCACACGAGGGATCAATTCCCAAACAAATCTCTAATGGTAATATTTTAAAGCTGTGAGAATCTTTGGAATTTGCTCTGCTAGATGCATGCTCTGTTGACTATACTCAAGGCTGTATTCCCGGTGGCCGAGCACTTCAACTCCCCCTCCCACTCCCAGTCTGACCTTTCTGTCATGGGCCCCCTCCCGTGCCATAGTGAGGCCCACCGGAAATTGGAGGAACAGCACCCCATATTTCGCTTGGGCAGCTTGCAGCCCAGTGGTATGAACATTGACTTCTCCAACTTTAGATAGTTCCTCTGTCCCTCCCTTCCCCTCCTCCTTCCCAGATCTCCCTCTATCTTCCTGTCTCCACCTATATCCTTCCTTTGTCCGGCCCCCGATATCAGTCTGAAGAAGGGTCTAGACCCGAAACGTCACCCATTCCTTCTCTCCTGAGATGCTGCCTGACCTGCTGAGTTACTCCAGCATTTTGTGAAATAAATACCTTATTTCCAGTTATTTTCTTACAATACTCACAGCTGAGATCAATAGATCTTTTGGGTACTAATGGAATCAAGGGACAAGGGGATCGGTTGGGAAAATGAAAGGCACATCTGATAAGCCTCGATGTCAGGGGGTAGTCCTCCCTAATGCACTGAACCAGCAGCAAGAACCCCTATCCTCTTAGCTCCAATAAATTTAAATAAAAAAACATATGGAGGTAATCCCATTATACATAGTGTTATCCGTACCTGGAAACAATTAAAGCTTACGTTAAAATTGAGTAAATTATCTGTTTTCCTTCCTATTGCGAATAATCCTTCTTTTAAACCGTCTGTCTTAGATAGAGGCTTTGCTCAATGGAAAAGTTATGGAATCAAAAGGGTGGGAGATCTTTATCATAAGGGAACTTTTCTTTCGTTTCAGGAGTTACAGCAGAAGTACGGATTACATGTTAATAATTATTTTAGATATTTACAACTTAGAGATTATGTAAAATCACACATGCAAGAATATAAGTTTAGAGGTCCAGAAACACTTGATGTATGCCTGAATTGACATTATAACTCAAATAAATTAATATCTTTTATTTACAATATTCTCCTTGACATTGACATTCCGTCATCAGAATCTTATAGACGAGCATGGGAGGACGAATTGAATCAATTTATAATGCAAGATATATGGGATGAAAGTTTACAACATATACATCAATGTTCATTGAATACTAGACATTCCTTAATACAATTTAAAATAATACATAGATTACATTATTCGAAGACGAAATTAAATAGGATTTTTCCTAGTATCTCTCCTATGTGTGATAAATGTCAATTTCAAGAAGCTAATTTAACTCATATTTTCGTAACTTGTATAAAAATGCAAAACTTCTGGTTGGAGATTTTTAAAATAGTTTCTAAAGTTATTAATAAAAAATTAGATATGGACCCAAAATTAATTATATTAGGATTATCAGAACATACTACAAATTTTACAGTAAGTCAGGTACATTTTCTTGATTACAGTCTAATAACTGCGAAAAAACTAATACTTAAATTTTGGAAAAAACCAATAACCCCCACAATTAAAATGTGGACTATGGAAATGACAGAGACCCTGCATTTGGAAAAAATAAGGTTTGCCTTAATCGACAAACCTGAGTTATTTTTAAAAATATGGTCTCCATTTATTGAATTTTTAGAAAAGTAAATGGGTTTGGCACAGGACTAAAATAAAAAAAATTTAAAAAATTTAAATAAAAAGTTGAAACTTGAGTTGGGGGTTGGATGTACAGCTGTGGTTTTTGTCTTCCGGATCTACTCCCGTTAATTTTTATTGTTAGATCCTTTTTTTTTTTTTTTTAACCCTCTTATTTTCTCTTCCCAAGTTTATAGTTTTATATTTTTATTTTTACTTTCTCTCTTCAAAAATTTAAAAATTGAAGCTATGTAAGAACTTTGTAACAAATGTGTTTTTTTAAAATTTCGATTTGTATATATGCTTTAAAAAAAAAAAAATTTAAAAAAAAGAAAAAAAAAAGAACCCCTACCCAAAATTAATATATATTCATTGAAAAGAGGTGGACTGTGCAGGCTGAGCCAGCATTTAATTGCCTGCCCCTAGTTGCCCTTGAGAAGGTGAGTGGGGTGGGACTTGAATTTGTGCCCTTCAGATCAAAAGACAAGTATCGTCTGACTTTTGACACAGCAGAAGGCATGAAGGACTGCAAATTTCTTTTCTTCTGCATCTGGGAAGATTTGGCATATCCACTAGGGTCCTCTACACAGGGAAGTTCTACGCAGGTGTCATGGAAAGCATTTGGACTGGGACGCGTCTCAACTTTCATAAGGTCATAAGTGATAGGAGTAGAATAAAGGGCCTGTCCCACCTAGGCGATTTTGTTAGGCGACTGTCAAAGTCGTAGCAGATCGCCGAAGTTTTCTTTTACCCGACGGCAATGACCACGACAATGCCGAGTCAGGTCGAGATTACACCGTCTTCGGAAACACTGCGAAATTCCCACGCTGTCAATGCTTCGCCGGTGTCTGGTAGCGCCGGTAAAGCACTATATTTCAACCCCATAGCACCACAGCGACACCTCTTTGTTTCAATTCCTAGCACTCCGTTAACACCTTTGCGCGCCAAACCGGCAGCTCGGTGTGTATTGCTTTGTGCGCCAAGTCTGTAGCACTGTGCATTGCTTTACGCGCCAGTCTGCGGCTGATAGCGCTTTGTTCCCAAGGGGGGGAATGACCTAGTGGTCTGGCTGGGATGCAGTCCCCTGCCATTGCTTATAGTTTGAATTTGGGAGCAGCGCTATAGGCCAGGACTTACCGACGGTTATTTCAATGGCTGATTTCTTACCTGTATAAAGGCAGGCGCCAGGGAACCAGACGTTAGTTCATGTCCGAGAGGGGTTCACCGACGGGCTGTGTCGCGATCAGCACCACTATGGAGGCAGAGAGAGAGAGAGAGAGAGAGAGAGAGAGAGAGAGAGAGAGAGGTGTGCTAATGTAAAATGGACCCCGCGCATACCAAGTATTCTTTTCGAAGGTATTTATTCACAAAATGCTGGAGTAACTCAGCAGGTCAGGCAGCGTCTCAGGAGAGAAGGAATAGGTGACGTTTCGGGTCGAGACCCTTCTTTTCTGTTCTCTCTCTTGCCAATAAACCTTGTGTTCATGTACGAGAGGGGTTCACGGACGGGCTGAGTCGCGATCAGCGCTGTGGATGGAGGCAGAGAGAGAGGGAGGTGTGCTGCTGTAAAACCGGACCCCGCGCACACCAAGACAAGTATTGTTTTTGTTCTCTCTTGCCAATAAAACTGATTTGTAACTAAGCAGACGAGTGAGCCTTTCTCTGTTCCACTAGTCAGATCCTTGAACTTGTTCCCGTGTAACGCCATTCAGCCCATCAAGTCTAGGGTCTCGACCCAAAACGTCACCCTTTCCTTCTCTCCAGAGATGCTGCCTGTCCCGCTGAGTTACTCCAGCATTTTGCGTCTATCTTCGGTTTAAACCAGCATCTGCAGTTACTTCTTACACAAGTCTACTCCGCCATTCAATCATGGCTGATCTATCTTTCCCTCCAAACCCCATTCTCCTGCCTTCTCCCCATAACCTCTGACACCCGTACTAATCAAGCTTTGTTTGACAATAGACAATAGGTGCAGGAGTAGGCCATTCGGCACTTCGAGCCAGCACTGCTTTGGCTACGGCTCTGCTCTTGATCTGCTCTTGAACCTGCAGAGAATGGTGATCACATCCTAGTCCATCACAACCTCACCACTTCCTTGCATCCAGTCCATCTTCATGGTGCATTGCATCAGGGAGGCTGGATGTATCGTCACCGATGTCTGTCACTCCAGCCATTCCCTTTGACCTTCTTGAAGAAGATAGAAAAGCCTGAAAGCCCAGGCATCATATTTAAGCGAGATAAATACAAAATGCTAGAGTAACTCAGTGGGTCAGGCAGCATCTCTTGAGAAAAGGAGTAGGTGATGTTTCGGGTCGAGACCCTTCTTCAGACTGAGAGTCAGGGGAAAGGTAAACGAGTGATGTACAATATGATCAAACTTTATTTATCCCAGGAGGGAAATTGGTCTGGCAACAATCGTAAAACACAAGATAGGCACAAAAAGCTGGAGTAACTCATTGGGTCAGGCAGCATCTCTGGAGAGAAGGAATGGGTGATGTTTCAGGTCGAGACCCTTCTTTGGATAAGGGAAACGAAAGACATAGATGATGATGTAGAGAGATAAAGAACAATGCATGAAAGATATCCAAAAAAGTCACGATGATAAAGAAAACAGGCCATTGTTAGCTGTTTGTTGGGTGAAAAGGAGAAGCTGGTGCGACTTGGGTGGGGGAGGGATAGAGAGAGAAGCAGTCTCTTCTTCTCCAGGGTTACTTGAAGTTAGATCAATCAATGTTCATACCACTGGGCTGTAAGCTGCCCAAGCGAAATATGAGTAAAACAAGATACATGAAACATGAAATTAAGGTGATGAGTGGAAAGTCCGGGGTTGGGGATATGGAAAGATTGGGGGGGGGGGGGAGGGGAGGAAGGGGAGACAGTCTACCCCACGACAGAAGGGGGAGGAGTTGTAGTTTGATACCTCAGGGAAGAAGGATCTCCTGTGGCGTTCTGTGCTGCATCTTGGTGACCCAGTCCGTTGCTGAAGGTGCTCCTCAGGTTGACCAGTGTGTCATGGAGGGGGTGAGCTGTATTGTCCAGGATGCTCCACAGTTTGAGGAGCATCCTCCCCTCCAAGGCCACCTCCAGTGAATCCAACAATATCACTTCCAGTGATTCCAACGGTGATATAGTGAGATATAGAACGAATGAGTCAAATATTTAAGAACATGTCCTTTCCCCCCCTCCCCCATCCTGGCTACTTTCATGTTTGATGTATTTTGTGTTTTTATGACTGTTGGCAGATCAATTTCCCTCCTGGGATAAATAAAGTTCTATCTTATTGTATCGTAGATTCCTAAACCAATCACCTCTTTCACACTCTTACTATAACTCTACATCATTTGGTTAATTCCTTTTTTTTTAATCCAAAATATTTATTCCAATATTAAAATAATATATACAATACAATAAAACCAAAACGGAACCCGCCACCATAATACAAGACAAATAACAAAACTATTATACAACTATCTTACACTCCTTGTCAAGGATGAAATTCCACCCCCCGCGGTGCCCAGCGGTCCCGGAAACCCCCCAGGGTGCCCCTGGACAGCGCGTAGTCCCTCTCCAACACCACCCGGGCGCGGACGTAACCCCGGAAAAGGGGCAGGCAGCCGGCTCGGGCAGAGCCCTCTTCCGCCTGGCATCGTGACTGGCGGATGGCCAGCTTGGTTCGGTTAATCTGTTATCCTACTTTAGAAACCTATTTCTACTCCCTAGATTTGAGGCCCTCTGAGGGGGCGCTGTGAACTGTTTATGCATGTGCTGTTATGTTTGTGTGCCATTGTATGTTCGTTTCTTAGTACCTGAACTGATGTACAGCACTTTGGTCAACGTGGGTTGTTTTTAAATGTGCTATACAAATAAACTTGACTTGACCAGTATTTTTGTGCGCTGCAATCTGCACCATTCTGCTGCTTTGCATTTGTCAATGCATCTCTTGTTGCATCCATCACCAGCATGTATAACGTTTACTCTATGAATTTCATAGAGTAAATGCAGAATCCCTCAATGCAGAATGTCATTGCACCCTGGTGTATACAACAACAAACTAACCTGAATCTGAATTGCTGCAAGTCTGAATGGGTATTCAGGTTTGCGGTCGGGTTTCGGCTGCAGTGCTAAGGAGATATTGTGGGGGTAACAATCGATGGATTGTGTCTGCAAAGAATACCAGCCTGAACTGGTGGCTGTTGGGGGCGGGGGGCCGGGGGTGGCACGATGGCGCAGCGGTGGAGTTGCTGCCTGACAGGGCTTTCAGTGCCAGGGTCACTAGTTCGATCCCGACTATGGACGCTGTTTGTACGGAGTTTGTACGTTCTCCCCGTGACCGCGTGGGTTTTTTTTCCGAGATCTTCGGTTTCCTCCCACACTCCAAAGACGTACAGGTTTGTAGGTTAATTGGCTGGGTATATTGTAAATTGTCCCTAGTGGGTGTAGTGTAGTGCTAGTGTGCGATGATTGCTGGTCGGTACGGACTCGGTGGGCCTCCTCTTGAATGTCAAAAAAACTATGGAGCTGATTGTGGACTTTGGAAGGGCTCAACATCCGAGGACGTACACGCCACTGGAGATAAATGGGATTACTGTGTATAGGGTGAGCAGCTTTAAATACCTGGGAGTCCACTTCACAGAGGATCTGACATGGACAACACACATTGCCGCACTGGTGAGTAAGGCAAGGCAGTGCCTTTACCACCTCAGACAGTTGAGGAAATTCAGAGTCTCTCTGAGGATCCTTCAGTGCTTCTACTCTGGGGCTGTAGAGAGCATCTTGTCCGGAAACATCACAGTCTAGTTTGGGAACAGCCGTGCCCAGGGCAGGAAGGCTCTGCGGAGAGTAGTGCGTTCGGCTGAACGTACCATGGGAACTACACTTGCCCCCCTGCAGGACCTATACATCAGGAGGTGCAGATCCAGAGCCAGCAACATTATGGGGGACCCCTACCACCCCAGCAATGGACTGTTTCAGCTGCTGCGGTCAGGCAAACGCCCCCGCTGTCACGCTGTGAAAACGGAGAGGATGAGACGGAGTTTCTTCCCACAGGCCATCAGGACTGTTAACTCTCATATCACCAGGGACTAAATTAATTTACTGTATTAATTTTTTTTTTGTGTTTAAAAAAACCCCTTCTATTCTGTTTTGTAGTTTAGCACAATCCGCAGGCGTTGCCACTTTCATTTCACTGCACATCTTGTATATGTGACAAATAAAGTTGACTTGACTTGACTTGACTTGAAGGGCCTGTTTCCACGCTGTATCTCTAAACTAAATTAAACTAAACATCACAATAAAACACACAGAATGTTTTCCATAATGTCTGACACTCCACTCAAAACATTTAGAACAATCTTTCAAAACAACAAATAAATGATAGGAATACAGTCAGACTTTTAAAATAAACCACAACGTGAAATTTCCAATATGAGCAGGAGATTTATGAGTTTTGGACTGAGCATTTTCTCTTTGTTTTTAATGTTCACAAACCAGTCTAGATCTCTACTTTCTATGTAAACTGTGAATGATAACTGCTTATTGTATTTCTGCTACATGTTGTCTGGTGTGAATTTTCCCTTCGGAAACATCTGGGGAACATACATTTGGGAGTCAGGGTTGAAGATTGAACTAGTCTGGAAGCAGTGGAATACACGGCATTGGCAAATGACGCGAGGGGCGGTGGGGTTAACTTTGTAACTTTGGATCTTTGTTGGAAGTTTGAGAGGTGAAACAGCTGAAGAGAGGGGGAGGTAGAGGATGGGACCAGGAGGAAATGTGGCACCATGTGAGCAAGTGAAAGTCATCGGGAAGGAATGTGGTGAGATTGAAAGGGGTGGGCTGGTTATGTGGGAGGTGTTAAGGTACTGTCATTATGGTGCAAAGATCCTTTGATACAGCAGTGTGCAACTCAAATGAGGACAATAGAAATAACCTGGGAGAGAATTAACCCATCATGGAAAACCAAGTATTCCCAAGTTTACATGTGGCACATCTAATGTATTTAATGTCGTAGTTTTAGTAATACAGTTCCCACTGGATCCTAATTAATGAGACCTTTGGGCAAATCACTGAAGGCAAATCTGTACATTGGTGTGTTTATATTTATTGGTATCCAGTGAGCAGTCAAATTAGAAAAAGGAGGTTAAAGATTGAAGGTCAAAGGTCACAGGCATTCCTTCATATTTACTTCACAAATGACAGAAATCCCCAAATATTTTATGTGTATTTATTTAACGGTGAACTCTGCCCGTGACGCGCCTAAAATGGCCCTTTAGTTTCTTTAAAACAAATATAAATTGTCTGCACCATCTTTTACAGTCTGAAGAAGGGTCTCGACCCGAAACGTCGCCCATTCCTTCTCTCCTGAGATGCTGCCTGACCTGCTGAGTTACTCCAGCACTTTGTGAATAAATATCTTTTACTGGGAGCTCATTCTATCACTTGAAGGTGGTGTAAATTAGTGATGCATGTATTCACATGACGGTTATTGTCAGTGACAAAAAGGTCCCAGTGTTGTTGATCCTGCGTCTTTGTGCATTTGGAGTGCTGCAAAGCAACAGCCTGTCTTATCAGCTGTTGTAGATGAAATGATGTTCCTTCCTCGGGCTAGAATATCAAAGCAAGTGAGAGTGCAGTCACACATTACAGGTCAGGTTATTTACTCATCATTTCGGGACCTCACACCAGTTGTAACTCGTAGCAATGTAGTCACGTCATCAGTTTTAAAATAAAGTGAGAACAATGGAAACTTGCTTGGACTTGTTAGTTGGAAGTGTTTGTGAGGAGTTGTATGGAACTTGTCTGTAGCTCATTGTATGGAGCTCATTACCACTGATTTAGACAGGCACATGCTTAAATATGCCCAAAAGGCTGTTGAAGGTCTTTTAGATGTGGCATTAAACCAAGGCCTTGTCCTTTCTCTCTGAGGCTCACCATCTATCAGGTGAACTTAATAAAGTTCCTCGGCACTATTATTAGACAACAGAAAGATCATTCATTTCCAGAGCAACACGAAGCATTGCTTTCATCTCAGTTCTCTCCAGCCAGGACTAAAACCCTAGCACAGATATGGACCCTTACAAGACAGACCAGATAGAAGTATATGAAATTATGTGAGATGTAGATAGGGTAGACAGTCAGAACCCATTTCCCAGAGTGGAAAGACAGCTTAGCTTTAAGTCAAGTCAAGTAAATTTTATGTGTACAGCACATTTAAAAACGACCCACGTTGACCAAAGTGCTGTACATCAGTTCAGGTACTAAGAAAACGAACATACAATGGCACACAAACATAACAGCACATACATAAACAATTCACAGCACCCCCTCAGAGGGCCTCAAACGCTAGGGAGTAGAAATAGGTTTTGAACCTGGACTTAAAGGAGTCGATGGAGGGGGCAGTTCTGATGGGGAGAGGGATGCTGTTCCACAGTCTCGGAGCTGCAACCGCAAAAGCGCGGTCACCCCTGAGCTTAAGCCTAGACCGCGGGATAGTGAGTAGCCCCAAATCGGCCGACCTGAGGGACCTGGAGATAGAGTGGTGGGTTAGAAGATTTTTGATATAGGTGGTGGGGGGGGGGGGGCGGGGTGGGCAAGTCCGTTTAGGTGAGTGATGTGTGAGGGAAGCTTTTTTACATAGAGAGTAGTGGGTGCCTGGGTCAGGGTTGGTGGGGGAGGCAGATACGATAGTGGCATTCAAGAGGCTTTTGGATAGGCACATGGACAGGCACATGGACCACGTGCAGGCAGAAGGAATCCGTTTACTTTGGCGTCATGTTCAGCACGAACATTATGGGCTGAAGGGCCTGTTCCTGTGCTGCACTGTCCGAGCAGACTGGAAATATTCAGCAAGGTGGGGAGCATCCGTGGAAAGAGAAACAGGGTGCACTTCCTATATTTTGTTCTGGAAGCCGTCAAGCACGGTGGCGCAGCGGTAGAGTTGCTGCCTTACAGCGAATGCAGCGCCGGAGTCTCAGGTTCGATCCTGACTACGGGAGCCGACTGTACGGAGTTTGTACGTTCTCCCCGTGACCTGCGTGGGTTTTCTCCAAGATCTTCGGTTTCCTCCCACGCTCCAAAGACGTACAGGTTTGTAGGTTAATTGACTGGGTAAATGTAAAAATTGTCCACAGTGTTAGTGTGCGGGGATCGCTGGGCGGGGCGGACTCGGTGGGCCGAAGGGCCTGTTTCCGCGCTGTATCTCTAAATCTAAATCTAAATTCAATTCTGGCGCCAAATGTTTGGGTGCATAATCTCACTACCACATCATGACTCTACTGGGAGATTGGTGCACGGTTGAGTGAAGGGTGGGATCCTCAGGAATGGAAGCTGCTGTAGTGCATACAGTCCCTGAAGGCAGCTCCATCAATCAATGCCATTGCTGATCCCATGCCCTATCTACTTCCCACTTGATCCCAATGCCAATTGATTTCTTTGGAACCCAAAAGCTATCCATCTGTTTTTTTTTTCAGATTTAGAGATTTAGATTTAGAGATACAGCGCAGAAACAGGCCCTTCGGCCCACCGGGACCGCGCCGCCCAGCGATCCCCGCACATTAACACTATCCTACACCCACTAGGGACATTTTTTACATTTGCCCAGCCAATTAACCTACAAACCTGTACGTCTTTGGAGTGTGGGAGGAAACCGAAGATCTCGGAGAAAACTCACGGGGAGAACGTACAAACTCCGTACAGACAGCACCCGTAGTCGGGATCGAACCTGAGTCGACGGCGCTGCATTCGCTGTAAGGCAGCAACTCTACCGCTGCGCCACTGTGCCGTTTGTTGAATATCTTCAACGATTGAGCACCCATAACCCGTTGGATAAACAATTACAGGGATTCTCAATACTTAAAGCAAGAGATCTTTGCCCTTCTCAAACATAGCATTTGCCTTTTTTTTAAGATGGATTTCAACCTTTCTTGCCCATCCCCAATTGCCTTTGAGAATGTGGTGGTGAGACATCTTCTTGGACCATCACAGCCTTTGTGGTGAAGTTAATCCCACACTGCTGTTGTTCAGAGACCTTCAGGATTTGGAGCCAGCAACAGTGAGGCGATGGTGATACATTTCCAAGTCTAGCTGCCGTGCAACATGAAGGAAAACCTGCCTTTGCTTGCACTTGGTGTCCAAAACCTTGTTGGTAGTAGATACATTGGTGCTGTCTGAGTACTCGAGGAAAGTAACTGCCATGTTAGTTTTTTAGATGGGGTACACTGCAGTTACTGCCCCCATGTCAGCCTGCCGACATGTTTCCTGCCTCTAACGTGTCCAACCCCTTAATAATCTTATACGTTTCGATAAAATCCCCTCTCATCCTTCTAAATTCCAGTGTATACAAGCCTAGTCGCTCCAGTCTTTCAACATATGACAGTCCCGCCATTCCGAGAATTAACCTAGTAAACCTACGCTGCACGCCCTCAATAGCAAGAATATCCTTCCTCAAATTTGCACACAGTTTAAACCGAAGATCGATACAAAGAGCTGGAGTAACTCAACGGGACAGGCAGCATCTCCAGAGAGAAGTCTGAAGAAAGGTCTCGACCACAAACGTCACCCATTCCTTCTCTCCAGAGGTGTCCTGCGAACAAGATGATTGGATCAAGATCACTGTGCTGACAAACCTGTGTGGGGATGTGCTGGTGTTGTGTTGATCACCTTCTGACCAGTTGTGACTCTAGCCATTGAAGTGTTTTTGCTTTGATGCCCATTGACTTCTCTTTTAGCAAAAAGCCTCGATACCACACTCAATCAACTGATGTCATGGAAAGTCACTCTGTCTCACCTCTGGAATACTGCCATTTGGTCGATTTTGGACCAAGGCTGTGATCTGGCCATGGTGAAACCAAACAGGGCGTCTATAAGTAATTTATCAATATGCAAGTGCCAGTTAATATCACTGTCAATGATGCTTCCTTTACTCTACAGGTGATTGAGTTAACTAGATCGGTGACAAGACTTATCCTGACTTGTGTGATCAAGACAGCAATGGGCAATTTCCATATTATCGCGTAGATGCCAGTATTGTAATTGTACTGGGACAGACTGGCTAGCATGATAGCTATATCTGGAGTGCAGGTCGTCACTATTGTAGCTTGAATGTTGTCTGATCCCATAGCCTTCGCTGTATCGACTGCTCTCAGACCTTTCTTGATAACCACAGGAATGAAACAAATTGGCTGGAAGCCAGCTTCTGTGATATCAGCAGAGAAAGCCAAGATGGATCATGAGTCCAGGATTTCTGGCTGAACATGGTAATGTACGTACATTTCCTCTGTTTCATTTGTGCTCCCATGCTGGGAGCTGCCCCTTACCCTGGTTTCTTCAGCCCAGCTTCTTGATCTACATCCAGGAGAAGCAGCCTCTTAGAATACCGCTCTAAAGAAACACCCTCTCATTATTCTCATCTCTGGTGAATATACCTTGGTTGTACCCCAGTGGACGAGAACTTGCTGGGAAATGCCGGCAAGCCTAAATGATCCGTGAGCGCATTATTCCCCGCAATATGCAGAGGTTCATAAGTTCATTAGTTATAGGAGCAGAATTAGGCCATTCGGGAACTCCTGGGAACTTCTCAACTGCGACCACTCAAAATGGATTAAGAGCATTCAGAACAGTATTGAGAACTGGATCTTGAAGGATGGGGTACAGTGAAAAGCTTTTGTAGCGTGCTAACCAGTCATCGGAAAGACAATACATGATTGCAATCAAGTCATTCATCATGTACAGATAATTGATAAATGGAATGACTTGAATTCTGAAGAAGGGTCTCGACCCAAAACGCCACCCAGAGATGGTGCCCGTCCCGCTGAGTTACTCCAGCATTTTGTGTCGACCTTCGATTTAAACCAGCATCTGCAGTTCTTTCTTACACATGACGTGAATAACAATTAGTGCAAGATGAGGCCCAGTAAAGTCAGATCAAAGATAGTCCGAGTATTTCCAATGAGGTAGATAGTAATAATAATGCATTACATTTATATAGCGCTTTTCAAACACTCAAAGACGCTTTACAGGGATTACTAGAACATAGAGAAGTGAATAAATAGATAAATAAGTAAACAAACAGAAAAAGGAGACAGAAGGTGAGGTGACGGTCAGTGGTTGAAGGCAGTGCTGAACAGGTGAGACTTCAGTGATGTTTTGAATGTGGTGAGTGAGGAGGAGTCTCTGACGGTTTGGGGTAGTGAGTTCCAGAGGGTGGGAGCAGCGATGGAGAAAGCCCTGTCCCCCCAGGATCTGAGTTTGGTCCGGATGGGGGGGGACAGGAGATTGGCAGCAGCAGAGCAGAGGGTGCAGGTGGGAGTGTGCCTGTGGAGGAGGTCAGTCAGGTAGGATGGGGCCAGGTTATGGAGGGCTTTGTAGGTCATGAGATAGTAGTTCAGCATTGTTCTCTGGTTGTTGGTCGGATGGTTCAGTTGCCTGATAACAGCTGGGAAGAAACTGCCCCTGAATCTGAAGGTGAATCCATGCAAACTTATCCATCTTTAGCTATGGAAACTAAAACTGAACAATCGAAGCAGTTGTTCTTGTCCGTTAAGCCCTTTGCGGTAAAGGATGATCTGCTAGTTATATTCTTAACATTTTGGTCCATCTAAATATTAAATTAGTTAGTGATCTGGGCACTCAGATTCCCTTATGGACCAACCATAATTAGTTCCTCACCATTTAAAAATATTTTGTTTTTCTAATCTCCCTAATCTCACCTGTGTTCATTTTATATTTCGACTGGCACCACCCTGACTGCTCACTTAACCTGCCTCTGTCTCTTTGCCTATCCTGACATCTCACTTCCCACCCAAAGTTCTATCTGTTACACTCTGTTCTTTCAGCGGAGTCACCGATATGGATGGTGAATATTTCAATTCATACATCGGATGAAAGATTAAGCCAATATTAAACATTAAATTGGGTGAATTTAAGATTATTTGCTGTTTTAAAGACCATGAGACCCTGGCCAATGTCTGCACCTCAACCAATACCTGACTGTCTGATCATCTATTACCTGCATTGTTAGTGTCTGTGAGTTCTATTTGTGTGGTTATCATTGCCTACAATAGAACAGTGCAAACACTTGCATATTTATTTATTGGCACATTTTTGCTCATCAAGTGCCAAAAGATGCAGCCAAAATTTTTGTCCAGCACTAGATCTCCGTGCTTAATTCCTCATTCTCAACCAGAAATCCATCCAGGGCTTTGCCTTACTATCTCCTCCAACTTTGTACTGTGTTCAACGCTCTTCCTTCACCTAACATGTTCTTCCCTTCCATCATCCTCTTCCTCCATGCCAGAGGGGATGCCAGTTACCTCTGAAATATTTACATCTCTGAATCTCAAAAACTTTGCCAAAACCTACCTAATTCACAATCCTTTAAGTTAGCTCTTCTAACATAGAAACAGAGAAACATCGATAATAGGTGCAGGAGTAGGCAATTCGGCCCTTCGAGCCAGCACTGCCATTCAATATGATCATGGCTGATCATCCTAAATTAATACCCCGGTCCTGCTTTCATTCCATATCCCTTGATTTTGTTAGCCCTCGGAGTTATATCTAACTCTCTTTTGAAAACACCCAGTGAATTGGCCTCCACTGCCTTCTATGGCAGAGAATTCCACAGATTCACAACTCTCTGGGTGAAAAAGTTTTTCCTCAACTCAGTCCTAAATGGCCTACCCCTTATTCTTAAACTGTGACCCCTGGTTCTGGACTCCCCCAACATGGGGAACATTTTTCCTGCATCTAGCCTGTCCAATCCCGTAATGATTTATATGTTTCTATAAGATCCCCACTCATCCTTCTAAATTCCAGTGAATATAAGCCCAGTCAATCCATTCTTTCCTCATATTTCAGTCCCGCCATGCCGGAATTAACCTGGTGAACCTACGCTACACTCCCTCGGTAGCAACAATGTCTTTCCTCAAATTAAGAGACTAAAACTGCACACAATACTCCAGGTGTGGTCTCACCAGGGGCCTGTACAACTGCAGTAGGAACTCCTTGCTCCTACATTCAAATCCTCTCGTTGAGAAGGCCAACATGCCATCTGTTTTTTTCACTGTCTGCTGTACCTGCATGCTTACTTTCAGTGACTGATGTACAAGGACATCCAGGTCTCATCGCACCTCCCCTTTTCCTAATCTGACATCATTCGGATAGTAATATGCCTTCATGTTCTTGCCACCAAAGTGGATAACCTCACATTTATCCACATTATACTGCATCTGCCATGCATCTGCCCACACGCCCAACCTATCCAAGTCACCCTGCAGCCTCATAGCATGCTCCTCGCAGCTCACACTGCCACCCAGCTTCGTGTCATCTGCAAACTTGGAGATGTTACATTTAATTCCCTGGTCTAAATCGTTAATATATATAACCTTGCCCCTACCTTACAGTTTATATCTTTATTCCTTTATGAAATGTTTTGAGACATTTTTTCTATCATAAAAGCTCTCTATGGTACTCCAGATTTCTGGCATCTGCAGTATTTTGATTTTATGTTCTGAGAATGTTGTTCCCCAGTGGGTTACCTCCTGTCTGAAGAAGGGTCTCGACCCGAAACGCCACCCATTCCTTCTCTCCCGAGATGCTGCCTGACCTGCTGAGTTACTCCAGCATTTTGTAAATAAATACCTTTGATTTGTACCAGCATCTGCAGTTATCTTCTTATAATGACCACTCAATGTTGATTCCAGGCATTTTTGTAGGTTTTAAAGCAATTCCTCTGTGCCACTTTAAAGGACCTGAGTGAATTAACAGCCCAGCCTGATTGATGAATGTATTAATAGATATGTGGATCAATAACTGATAAAAATAAAATAATAGTCAAAGCAGTTGTTAAATTCTGGCAAAAACTCTCTTTATTATAATCAAATGAGCAGATTAAAAACAAAACGCAGTGTATCGCTTTATGCATATGATTTTCATCCGAGACTGTTTCTGACACATTTACATTATTGATATGTACCTTTGTAAAGCAGGTAAACTTTACTAAACACAATTTTACCATAAAGAGTTTGCCTAGTTAGGAATGACTTGATAAGTTTGCAAATCTTGCTGCACGATGCTGTAGGTGGTGGGAAACAAGTCTGATTATGTCGGCTGCTTTTCCAAGGCAGCATGAAATGTAGACGGAGTTAATGGTGAGAAGTCTGATCGATGTGATGCACTGGGCCACTTCTACTAATCTCTTCAATTTCTTGCGGTCTACGGCAGAGCTGATCCCAAGCCGGGCTGTGATGCAACCCAACAGTGTGCTTTCTATAGTTGCAGCAACATGGTTGGCCATATTGATATTATGAACGGCAAGGAACTTGAAACTCTCATCCATTTCCGCTTTGGTACATAGAAACATAGAAAATAGGTGCAGGAGTAGGCCATTTGGCCCTTCGAGCCTGCACCGCCATTCAATATGATCATGGCTGATCATACAATTGATGCTGATCTGGGCAAGTGCTCCACTTAACTTCCTGTAGTTGATATCTAACTCCTTTGTCTTGCCGACATTGAGGGAGAGGCTATTGTCCTGACCAGATGTTACTGTGTTTTCTGCCTCCTTCCTGTTCTCTGTCTCGTCATTGTTTGTGATCCGCCCGACCACAGTAGCATCATCTGCAAACTAACAGATAGGGTTAGGGATGAATTTGGCCGCACAGTCATGAGTGAATAGGGAGTATAGGAGAGATCATGAACACAGGGCGGTCACGGTGGTGCAGCGGTAGAGTTGCTGCCTTACAGCGAATGCAGCGCCGGAGACCCGCCTTCATAACAAGAGGAGTTGAGTATAGGAGCAAAGAGGTCCTTCTGCAGTTGTACAGGGCCCTAGTGAGACCGCACCTGGAGTACTGTGTGCAGTTTTGGTCTCCAAATTTGAGGAAGGATATTCTTGCTATTGAGGGCGTGCAGCGTAGGTTTACTAGGTTAATTCCCGGAATGGCGGGGCTGTCGTATGTTGAAAGACTGGAGCGACTAGGCTTGTATACAATGGAATTTAGAAGGATGAGAGGGGATCTTATCGAAACATATAAGATTATTAAGGGGTTGGACACGTTAGAGGCAGAAAACATGTTCCCAATGTTGGGGGAGTCCAGAACCAGCGGCCACAGTTTAAGAATAAGGGGTAGGCCATTTAGAACGGAGATGAGGAAAAACCTTTTCACTCAGAGAGTTGTAAATCTGTGGAATTCTCTGCCTCAGAAGGCAGTGGAGGCCAATTCTCTGAATGCATTCAAGAGAGAGCTAGATAGAGCTCTTAAGGATAGCGGAGTCAGGGGGTATGGGGAGAAGGCAGGAACGGGGTACTGATTGAGATTGATCAGCCATGATTACATTGAATGGTGGTGCTGGCTCGAAAGGCTGAATGGCCTACTCCTGCACCTATTGTCTATTGTTTATTGATCTCGACTACAGAGTGCTGTCTGTACGGAGTTTGTACGTTCTCCCCGTGACCCGCTTGGGTTTTCTCCGAGATCTTCGGTTTCCTCCCACACTCCAAAGACGTACAGGTTTGTAGGTTAATTGGCTTGGTAAATGTAAACACCCTAGTGGGTGTAGGATGGTGTTAATGTGCGGGGATCACTGGTCGGCACGGACCCGGTGGGCCGAAGGGCCTGTTTCCCGGAGTTTAGAGATGAGTTTGGATGGGATTACAGCGTTGAAGGTGGAGCAGTAGTCAATAAAGGATCCTAACACAGGGGTCCTCGGTGATCCAGAGACGCCGTCCATTTTGGGCCTGTTGTGACGGTTAGCAAACTGCAGTGGATCAAGGCTGGCTGGAAAATGGAAATGCTGAAGATAGATGCTGGAGTAACTCAGCAGGACAGGCAGCATCTCTGGATCGAAGGAATGAGTGACCTTTCAGGTCGAGACCCTTCTTCAGACCCGAAACACCACCCATTCCTTCTCTCCAGAGACGCTGTCTGTCCCGCTGAGTTACTCCAGCATTTTGTGTCCATCTTCGGTTTAAACCAGCATCTGCAGTTCCTTCCTACACAATTGGAAATACCAATTTCTCAAAGCATTTCATGATGGATGTCAGAGCCACTGTACAGTAGTCATTAAGGCAGCTACCTTACTTTTCTTTGGCACTGGGATGACAGTGGCCTTCTTGAAGCAGGTGGGGATTTCAGAATGGAGTAGTAGGAGGCTCTGGATGTCTGTGAATACCTCTACAGCTGATCCACACAGGACCCAAGGAAGCCACCAGGAACTCCATCTGGGCCAGTTGCTTTCTGCAGATTCACTCTCTGGAAGGCTGATCTGACATCCTCCGCAGTAACCATTGGTACAGGCTTACCCAAGACTGCCGGGTGTAGTTAGAGATCTTGGTATGCAAGGCCCCTTTGGGCAACAGTGTTGGAATTCTGTATTAGGATGGAGAGTGACACGGTTAATTCAGAGACTAGGGACCTGAACTTGAATAAAGGAGACATTGAAGGTATGAGATGGGAATTGGCTAGGATAGACTGGCAAATGATACTTGAAGGGTTGACAGTGGAGATGCAATGGCAAAGATTTAAAGACCGCATGAATGAACTCCAAAACGTGTTCATCCCCGTCTGGCGAAAAAATAAAACTGGGAAGGCGGCTCAACCGTGACTGACGAGGGAAGTCAAGGATAGTGTTAAAGCCAAGGAAGAGGCATATAAATTGGCCAGAGGAAGCAGAAAACCAGAGGACTGGGAGAAATTTAGAACTCCACAGAGGAGGTCAAAGAGGTTAATTAAGAGGGGGGGAAAAAGAGCATGAAAGAAAGCATGCGGGGAATATAAAAACTGACTGTAAAAGTTTCTTTAGGTATGTAAAAAAGGAAAAGCTTAGTGAAGACAAATGTAGGTCCCTTACAGTCAGAGACAGGTGAATTTATAATTGGAAACAAGGAAATGGCAAGAACAGGTAAACGAGTACTTTGGTTCGGTCTTCACTCAGGAAATACTAGGGGACCGAGGATCTAGTGGGAGGGAGGAACTGAAGGGAATCCACATTAGTCAGAAAATGGTGTTAGGCAAACTGTTGGGACTGAAGGCAGATAAATCCCCAGGGCCTGATGGTCTGCATCCCAAAGTACTCAAGGAGGTGGCCCTAGAAATCTTGAATGCATTGGTGATCATTTTCCAATGTTCTCTCGACTCAGGATCAGTTCCTGTGGACTGGAGGGTGGCCAATGTAACTCCACTTTTTAAGAAAGGAGGGAGAGAGAAAATGGGGAATTATAGACCAGTTAGCCTTACATCGGTAGTGGGGAAGAAGTTGGAGTCGATTATTAAAGATGTTATAGCAACGCATTTGGAAAGCAGTGATGGGATTGGTCAAAGTCAGCATGGATTTATGAAGGGGAAGTCATGCTTGACTAATCTTCTGGAATTTTTTGAGGATGTAACAAGTAGAAATGGATAAGTGAGAGCCAGTGGATGTGGTGTATCTGGACTTTCAAAAAGCCTTTGACAAGGTCCCACACAAGAGATCAGTGTGCAAAATTAGAGCACATAATATTGGGGGTAGGGTATTGACATGGATAGAGAACTGGTTGGCAAACAGGAAGCAAAGAGTAGGAATTAACGGGTCCTTTTCAGAATGTCAGGCAGTGACTAGTGGGGTGCCTCAAGGCTCGGTGCTGGGACCCCAGCTGTTTACAATATTTATTAACGATTTAGATGAGGAAATTAAATGTCACATCTTTAAGTTTGTGGATGACACAAAGCTGGGTGGCAGTGTGAGCTGTGAAGAGGATGCCTTGAGGCTGCAGGGTGACTTGGATAGGTTGTGTGAGTGGGCAGATGCATGGCAGATGCAGTATAACATGGATAAATGTGAGGTTATCCACTTTGGTTGCAAGAACAGGAAGGCAGATTATTATCTGAATGGTATCAGATTAGGGGAAGGGGAGGTGCAACGAGACCTGGGTGTGCTTGTACATCAGTCACTGAAAGTAAGCATGCAGGTACAGCAGGCAATGAAGAAAGCTAATGACATGTTGACCTTCATTGCTAGAGTAATTGAGTTTAGGAGCAAGGACATCCTACTGCAGTTTAACAGGGCCCTGGTGAGACCACACCTAGAGTATTGTGTGCAATTTTGGTCTCCTAATTTGAGGAAGGACATTATTGCTATTGAGGGAGTGCAGCATAGGTTCACCAGGTTAATTCCCGGGATGGAGGGACTGACATATGATGAAAGAATGGGTCAACTGGGCTTGTATTTGATGGAATTTAGAAGGATGAGTGGGGATCTTATAGAAACATATACAATTCTTAGAGGATTGGACAGGGTAAATGCAGGAAAAATGTTCCCGATGTTGGGGGAATCCAGAACCAAGGGCCACAGTTTAAGATTAAGACTGAGATGAGGAAAAACTTTTTCACCCAGAGAGTTGTGAATCTGTGGAATTCTCTGCCACAGTAGACAGTGGAGGCCTATTCACTGAATGTTTTCTAGAGAGAGATGGATTTAGCTCTTTGGGCTTAGGGAATCAAGGGATATGGGGGAAAAAGCAGAATGGGGTACGAATTTTGGATGATCAGCCATGATCATATTGAATGGTGGTGCTGGCTCGAAGGGCTGAAAGGCCTACTCCTGCACCTATTTTCTATGTTTCTATGTTTCTATATTTCTATTCCCCCACCAACCTTCTGTTCAAAGTGGTCAAAATAATTGTATCAAAATGATTGTATGGAGCCCCAGTGAAGGAGAAGCAAAGTTAGAGAGAACTTTAATACATAATACTTGCCCACATGATTTTTTTCTTAAAGAAGAGATAAGTATATATTTTTCCTTCTGGATCAGAAGCTGCTCGAGTGATACATTACCGGGTGGTCCCAATTCATCATCAAATGGTTATGTTTGCAAATATCAAAGTCAGTCTTCAGACCGGCCCATAACAAAACTCTCATGGGGAATGAAAAAAAACCTCACTGTGCAAGGTACCCAGTAACATATGTTACTGAGCAATTCTTGTTGGAAAGTAAAAATAGTATTCAACCATGGGAGAGCAAAATACCTCAGCCAAGCAACCTCCCAAAGGAGCAGAACTCTATAATTTATTTTAAAATATTACACACAAGGATTTCCTTTGCTCACTTTCTTGAACCAATGCCTAATATTTGAATAATGATCACTTAAATAAGCCAGCACGAAGTGACAACAATAGAACAATGGCGTTTGACCTCGCATTAACTCCCGTGGTAAATGCACTCATTTAAATTCACCGCTGCTTAATCAACTCAGGCGGTCATATTTTTGGTAAATAAATTGAATTGTTAATGAATGGTTTATGAGACTGTAATGTCTGGGGTCCCTCACCCACACCTCTTCTGCCACCCAGGTTTTGTGCTTGCTAACTGACACCAGGACACAATACGCCAGGGAAGGGCGGGATAACCTTTCAACCTGTGTTTCTTTCAGTAAGACAGCGGGCTTATCTGAGATACGGAAGGAACACTGCAAAAGTGAAAGGTAAGTGAGAGATTTCCCATCTCCACAATTATTTTGGGACGTTTATTAAAGAGATTTCAGAGATGTTTAATAATCTGGATGAAAGGCCTGGGTACAGAGTCTAAGACCAGAGGCCATAACCTTAGAATAAGAGGATGTACCTTTAGAAAGGAGATGAGGTGGAATTTCATTAGTCAGAGGGAGGTGAATCTGTGGAATTCATTGCCACAGAAGGCTGTGGAGGCCAAGTCAATGATATTTTTAAGAGGAAGATTGATAGATTCTTGATTAGTACGGGTGTCAGGGGTTATGGGGAGAAGGCAGGAGAATGGGGTTAAGAAGAAAAGATAGATCAGTCAAGATTGAATGGTGGAGTAGGCTTGATGGGCCGAATGGACTAATTCTGCTCCTAGAACTTATAAACATGAACTTATGAAACCATGATTTTATTTAACAAGATGTATGATCAATGAATAAATAGTGACTGGGAGATAAATGCAGATAATCATTCGGATTAAAGTCAGGCAACTCAAGGAATTGAGGGTGGCACGGTGGCGCAGCGGTAGAGTTGCTGCCTTACAGCGAATGCAGCGCCGGAGACTCAGGTTCGATCCTGACTACGGGCGCCGTCTGTACGGAGTTTGTACGTTCTCCCCGTGACCTGCGTGGGTTTTCTCCGAGATCTTCGGTTTCCTCCCACACTCCAAAGACGTACAGGTATGTAGGTTAATTGACTGGGTGAAATGTTTTTTTTTTTAAATTGTCCCTAGTGTGTGTGTGGGGATCGCTGGGCGGTGCGGACTCGGTGGGCCGAAGGGCCAGTTTCCGCTCTGTATCTCTAAATCTAAAGCACAAAGAGATTATATAATCATTCATTGTGATGATAAGCATTCAGTTCATGGTGCTCACAACCAAGCTGTTCATCCCACCTAGCCCTGAAAAACTTTCCACCCATCTCTCCTTCCTGGTCCTTTTTACCAGCCAGCTGCCTACTGTGTCCTCTGGTTATCCCTCCCCACCCCCCCCCCCCCCCCCCCCTACTCCATCCTCTCATGGAAAGTGTTTTGGTATCAAAACCCTATGTAGTTTTGAACAACTCTAAATGACTCCCAAACTTTCCCTCTCTCCATGGAAAATCATCCCAGCTTGCCCTGTATCCCACAGGACCAACGACCCCCCATCTCTGCTACAGTTCTAGTTTGTGGGCTCGGCAACTCTGCTGGGCTTCCCTGCGGCCTTCTGCTGCTTCCCTGACCCAGCTGCCCTGGGACTTGCAAACGGGACCGCACCAGACTTGGTATCTTCACAGGAGCAGCAGTCAATTCTCACAGCTTGGTAGCTACCTGAAATAGTTCATCAGGACCGGCAAAAAGCCCCACAAGAACTGCCGAGAGGACTCCCGAGATAAGGAGAGAAGAAATCCAGTAAGAGTTTGCCAATTATCGGTTTCACAGTCAAATAGTGTAAAGCTAAACACGCCATAGCCTAACAGTTTGCGTGTGTCCACATCTCCAAATCAATTTCAAGTATCTTTCCCTATTTAAGTCTTATTTCTTGGACTTGGACAACAGGATTGTAAGGAAGGGTGTGGGTGATGCGGAAAAGGAAGAAGGTTTCATAGCATGTCAAAGGCTAGAGGGCGAAACTGAATGGTCAGAGGGGGCAAGTTTAAAGGAGATGTCAAGTCAAGTCAAGTCAAGTTTATTTGTCACATACACATACACGATGTGCAGTGAAATGAAAGTGGCAATGCCTGCGGATCGTGCAAAAAAAATAATTACAGTTACAGCATATAAATTCAAGTTAATACAGAGAAGACAAAATTTAATCCCTGGAGTTATAATAGTTAACAGTCCTGATGGCCTGTGGGAAGAAACTCCGTCTCATCCTCTCTGTTTTCACAGCGTGACAGCGGAGGCGTTTGCCTGACCTTAGCAGCTGGAACAGTCCGTTGCTGGGGTGGTAGGGGTCCCTCATAATCTTGCTTGCTCTTGATCTGCACCTCCTGATGTATAGGTCCTGCAGGGGGGCGAATGTAGTTCCCATGGTACATTCTGCCGAACGCACTACTCTCCGCAGGGCCATCCTGTCCTGGGCAGAGCTGTTCCCAAACTAGACTGTGATGTTGCCGGACAGGATGCTGTGATGTTGCCGGACAGGGTAAAAGATGTGCAGGGCACGTCTTTTACCCGGAGAGTGGTGGGTGCCTGAAACCCACTGCCAGGGGTATTGGTGGAAGCAGATCCAATAGTGGCTTTGAAGATGCATTTAGAGAGACACATAGACATAAATAAGCAGCAACTGGAGGGATATGGATCACATGCAAGCAGGAGAGACTGGTTTAATTCGGCATCATGTTTAACGTGGGCTTCGTGGGCTGAAGCTTGAGCAGCTTAGTTCTATGTTCATGTTCTAAAGCACACATTTGGAGAACAGATGGGGCAGAGCACCACTGTCTGCCTTACCCAGGCTGAGCTTGATACTTCTATTCTGAATTCTTACCCCTCTGCCCGATAGAAACATAGAAACATAAAATAGGTGCAGGAGTAGGCCATTCGGCCCTTCGAGCCTGCACCACCATTCAATATGATCATGGTTGATCATCCAACTCAGTATCCCATATCTGCCTTCTCTCCACACCCCCTGATCCCTTTAGCCACAAGGGCCACATCTAACTCCCTCTTAAATATAGCCAATGAACTGGCCTCAACTACCCTCTGTGGCCGAGAATTCCACAGATTCACCACTCTCTGTGTGAAAAAAAACTTTCTCATCTCGGTCCTAAAAGACTTCCTCCTTATCCTTAAACTGTGACCCCTTGTTCTGGACTTCCCCAACATTGGGAACAATCTTCCTGCATCTAGCCTGTCCAACCCCTTAAGAATTTTGGAAGTTTCTATAAGATCCTCCCTCAATCTTCTAAATTCCAGCGAGATTGATTCTTGGCACTCATGTTGTGAGAGACAAGACTGCTTGCAACAATTGAGGTTCAATGTGTGACCAAGAACCCTCCTAAAAAGGAGTCTGTGCACCTCAAGTAAGGCTGCAGGAACCAAATGATTTGTGTTTGCAATGGAGGCAGAGTGGCTGGTTCAGAAGGTGAGATTACATGGGATCCAGGGTGAGCCGGCCAATTAGCATCAAAACAGAAGGCTGTGGAGGCCAAGTCAATGGATATTTTAAAGGCAGGGATAGATAGATTCTTGATTAGTACGGGTGTCAGGGGCTATGGTGAGAAGGCAGGAGAATGGGGTTAAGAAGGAAAGATAGATCAGCCATGATTGAATGGGGGAGTAGACTTGATGGGCTGAATGGCCTAATTCTGCTTCCATCATTATTGAACTTATGAAAATTGGCTTGGTGGTAGTAGTCAGAGGATGGTAATGGAGGGTTGCTTTACAGATTGGAAGCCTGTGACAAGCCAAGCTGCAGGATTCAGTGCTGGGTCCACTCTTTATCATCATCTAGAATAATGATTTGGATTAGAATGTAGACGGGCATGGTAAGCAAGATTAGTTTACTTTAGTTCAGCTCTTCATTGATAGTTTAGTTTATTGTCACATGTGCCGAGGTACAATGAGAAACTTTTTTATTGTTTTGTGCTACCCAGTCAGCAAAAAGACTATACATAATTACAATCAAGCCGTCCACAGTGTACAGATACATGTTAAAGGGGATAATTTGCAGATGACACAAAAATTGGTGGTATAATGGCCAGTGAAGAAATGTATTTGACACCGCAACAGGATCTAGATCAATTGGGAAACTTAGCCAAGGGCTGGCAGACACAATTAAACTTGGATAAGTGCAAAATGCTAAATATCGGTAAATTAAATGAAGGTCGGACTTAGATAGTAAATGAATGGGTCCTGGAGAGTGTTGTAGTACAGGGGTACATGGTTCCCTGGGAGTGTTGATACAGGTACATGGTGCGGTGAAGAAGGTGATTGGCATGGTTGCCTTGATCAGTCAAGGCATGGAGTACAAAAGTCAGGATGCGATGCTATAAACTATACACGACCTTGGTGAGACCACACATGTGGTATTGTGCCACCGAGTTACAGGAAGGATGTTTGTTAAACTGGAAAAGGTGCAGAAAAGATAAATTGGGATGATGCCATGACTGGAAGGTTTGTGTTGTAAGAAACATAGAAACATAGAAACATAGAAAATAGGTGCAGGAGTAGGCCATTCGGCCCTTCGAGCCTGCACCGCCATTCAATATGATCATGGCTGATCATCCAACTCAGTATCCCGTACCTGCCTTCTCTCCATACCCCCTGATCCCTTTAGCCACAAGGGCCACATCTAACTCCCTCTTAAATATAGCCAATGAACTGGCCTCAACTACCTTCTGTGGCAGAGAATTCCACAGATTCACCACACTCTGTGTGAAAAAAAAACTTTCTCATCTCGGTCCTAAAAGACTTCCCCCTTATCCTTAAACTGTGACCCCTTGTTCTGGACTTCCCCAACATCGGGAACAATCTTCCTGCATCTAGCCTGTCCAACCCCTTAAGAATTTTGTACGTTTCTATAAGATCCCCCTTCAATCTTCTAAATTCCAGCGAGTACAAGCCGAGTCTATCCAGTCTTTCTTCATATGAAAGTCCTGCCATCCCAGGAATCAATCTGGTGAACCTTCTCTGTACTCCCTCTATGGCAAGAAGAGGCTAAATATGCTGAGTAGACTAATATTCCTTTCCTGGTGCCTAGGAGGCCAAGTTGTGATCTTGCAGAGGTATATAAAATCACGAGGGGCACAGAGAAAGTGAATGTTCACAGTTTTTTTCCAAAGGCAGTGGTGTCTAAAACCAGAAGGCATTAGTTTAAAGTGTGAGGGGAAAGATTTAAAGAGAGCCTGAGGGGGAACTTTTTCACACAGTGGATGATGGGAATGAGTTGTCAGAGGACGTGGTAGAGCCAGGTACAATTATCTAGATACTAAAACTCTCGTTTGTTTGTTCCTGAACTACAGCCAAAACGGTACATGATAGCGCGACAATTTTAGGCCCACCTTACTCACCATCGTCCCTTTGGTGCTAATGGAAGATGTTTCATTGAAATGGTTGTTATATTTTTTAAGTTATTCAAATTTAAAAGTTTAAATCTATCTCCTAGGGAGGGAGGGAGGAAGGGGGGGGGGGTGGAGGAAAGGGGGAGGGAGTGAGGGGGAGGAGGATAAGGGGGGTTGAGGGGGATGGAGTGGAGGGAAGCAGGAGATGGGGAGGGAGGGGGTGGGGAGGAGAGGAGGAGGGGAGGAGGGAGGGGGGGAGGGGAGGGAGGGAGGGAGGGAGGGGGGAGAGGGAGAGGTGAGAGGGGAGGGGGGGGGGGTAGGAGAGGGTGTTGCACCAATGCAGGAGAGGTTTGGGCCCAACGGGTTCACTTGGTCTAGTAACATTTAAAAGACATTTGATGGAACATGTATGGAAAAGGTTTGGAGGGATATGGGACAAATGCAGGCCATGGGACTCGATCTGCATGAATAAGTTGGGTTGAGGCATCTAATTATCTGCTGTATGAGTCTATGAATCTATGACTCTGTGAAGGTGGGCTGTGTTGTTAATGCTCCAACTCTCAGATGACAACAAATGATGATGTTACTCTCAGCAACAACACAATGAAAAATAGCATATGGCGTCTTAAACATATAAAAGTCAACACAAGTTCACAGAAGCACAAGGGGAAAAATTAAGTGTTACACAGAAGGAGAATCTTGGAGGAATCAATTATTTAGTTCAATTTGAAGAAAGATCTTAAAGGCGGAGGGAATGGTGCAGAGATCATGGGATTGCAGAGGAAATTTCCATGCAAATGCTGGGTGCTAAGGTTTATTCAACAGTGTTTGCAGGATGCACACGATGTTGGAATCACACTTCATGGGCACGGATGTAGGATGGAAGATTATTACAGAGGTAAACAAAACAACACATTACAGCATAGGAACTGGCCCTTCAGCCCACAATGTCTGTGCTAGCCATGATGATAATTCAAACTAATCCCACTTGCTTGCACCTGGCCCATATCCCTCCATCCCCTGCCTTTACACGTGTCTGCCTAAATTCCTCTTGAGAGTTGCTTTTGTAAGGAAAAATTAAGCTAGCGAAGATTTTATCTGAAAGAGACACGAGGAATTGCAGATGCTGGAGTCTTGAGTAAAGCACAATGTGCTGAAGTAAATAGGTGGGTCAGGCAGCATCTGTGGACGAAATGGATAGGCAACGTTTTGGGTTGGGACCCTTCTTCAGACTGAAGAATGGTCCCTATCTGATATGTCGCCAGAGTTGCTGCCTGACACGCCTAGTTACTCCAGCACTTCATGCTTCACTCAGAATGTAATCTGAGTTAAACACGTGGTTTTGTGGTGCGGGTTGCCAATGTACATTAACAAGAATTGGGCTGTTTTGAGTTGGTGTGAATAGGAAGTAGGCACCAGTTTTGGATTAGCTGAAGTTTTCATGGGGTATAAGATGTACAGCCGGGTAGGTTTAGAATGATGAAGTTTGGAAGTGAAAGATACATACGTGGATGGGATGGAGCGGTGTTGGATATTTATCAGAAATAGAATATGGCAGGTTTTTGAAAAATTTCCTTGAGTGAAAGGATGTGGAGCTTGAAACACAAACTAGGTCGAAGAGGATACAACAACGCATGCAAAGGTGCAGCACGTTTAGAACATGGTGGAAAGAAATAGTCCTGGTGTTAATGACAATGATTTATGCTGCTCTCCAAAGACCACAATTTATTTTCTTCAAAGTTTAGCTGACGAAAATTTCACCCCCAATATGGACACATCAATGCAAGAGCCAACATTATATGTGGAGAAGATGGAAATCCATAATAAGGCCAGAAATTACATATTCATTTACTAATATATTTGTTCGCATTGCAAACATTCACACATGGCCAGAAAGTGCAAGTATGGATAACTCCTTCAAAGAACAAGCGTAAACATATGCAAATAAATTGCTTATTGCATTGTTGTAAGATTCAATTAATCTTACAGCTCTTTTAATGCTTACTCCATGTGCTCATATTACACCAGAATAGCGATTCAAAATATAGTTTATGAATTTGGTTTGTGGACTAAGAGGCAGTATCTCTTGTCTTCCATCTTATTGTAGTATGCTGTCTATCCCTTCTCCTCTCCACCCTCCCACCAAAACCATCATCAAATCTCCTAATCCCTGGCCCTTTGTTCTCATCCACCACGCCTGGGTTTGTCAGCCTGGTGACCACTGCTCCCTGCCAAGCCCCTCAAGAACTTGACCCTGCCCTGGAAATGTTTGAAGAAGGGTCTCGACCCGAAACGTCACCCCTTCCTCCTCTGCAGAAATGCTGCCTGACCCGCTAAGTTACCACAGCATTTTGTGTCTATTTCCTTCCTCCACACTACACAATCGCCATGCGTAAAGGAAGGCCTGAACTAATTCAGTCATGCCCTGTATGCCTTGGAGTTTCTGAACTAAAGTGTCAAGCAGTGGGCCGATGGCCAAGGCCATCACTGGCACGCCCAACATCCACAGATTAACACACGACTGCTGGCACCAAATTAATATCGTGGTTAATCCATTTTTACTGATGTTGGTTGAGGATTAATATTGATAAGTACAGCAGGAGAACAGCGTGTTCTTCGTCGAATAATGGCTTGCAATATTTTACAAACCCCTCGACAGGGCAGACAGGACCCGCTTAAAGCCTTGGCAGTGTTGGGGTCTTGAGAGAGTCGGAGAACACATGTGAGAAGGAACAAACGATGATGCCACTAGATGGGTAGGAACCCACCGAAGCTTAGGGCAGCATGATGGCATAGCAGTAGAGACCCAGGTTTGATCTTGTCTGTACAGGTGCTTGTCTGTAAAGAGTTTGTATGTTCTTCCCATGACCCGCGTGGGTTTTCTCTGAGATCTTCGGTTTCCTCCCACCCTCCAAAGACATACAGGTTTAGACAATAGACAATAGGTGCAGGAGGAGGCCATTCGGCCCTTCGAGCCAGCACCGCCATTCAATGTGATCATGGCTGATCATTCTCAATCAGTACCCCGTTCCTGCCTTCTCCCCATACCCCCTGACTCCGCTATCCTTAAGAGCTCTATCTAGCTCTCTCTTGAATGCATTCAGAGAATTGGCCTCCACTGCCTTCTGAGGCAGAGAATTCCACAGATTCACAACTCTCTGACTGAAAAAGTTTTTCCTCATCTCAGTTCTAAATGGCCTACCCCTTATTCTTAAACTGTGGCCCCTTGTTCTGGACTCCCCCAACATTGGGAACATGTTTCCTGCCTCTAACGTGTCCAACCCCTTAATAATCTTATACGTTTCGATAAAATCTCCTCTCATCCTTCTAAATTCCAGTGTATACAAGCCTAGTCGCTCCAGTCTTGCAACATACAACAGTCCCGCCATTCTGGGAATTAACCTAGTGAACCTACGCTGCACCCCCTCAATTGCAAGAAATATCCTTCCTCAAATTTGGAGACCAAAACTGCACACAGTACTCCAGGTGCGGTCTCACTCGGGCCCTGTACAAATGCAGAAGGGCCTCTTTGCTCCTATACTCAACTCCTTTGTAGGTTTGTAGGTTAATTGGCTTGGTAAAATGTAAAATTGTCCCTTGTGTGTGTAGGGTATTGTCAATGTGCATTGATTGCTGGTCGGTGCAGACTCGATGGGCCAAAGGGCCAGTTTCCGCGCTGTATCTCTAAACTGAACTAAACTAAACTTAGGGAGGAACTAACTTCAGGGCATCTGTTGCTAAAAGACTTTTGTCTTTACGAACAGTCTATTCCCGGAGTCAAGAGAGCCACGGATGTCGAGAGGAAGGTGGATACATCATATTTTCCTCTGTTGCAAAAGGAGACTAATCAGCCTGATGAGTCTATGCCCTCTCTCAGGGCAGGTCAACCAATCCCATTCTTCCACTTATCTCCCTGCAATCTGTTCCCCCTTCCATGAGAATCAACTTCCCCCCCTGATTCTCCCATTGCCCACATTAGGGCCAATTTACCGTCACCAATCAACCTACCAGCCCAAGTTAGACCGGCTGGAAGAAACCTCCATGGTCACGCAGAGAACATGCAAACTCCAGCAGACAGCATTGTAAGGCAGTCCAAGGCCACCTCATCATTTGAAAGCGAAGCAAATGCCTGACCGTCATGGCGTTGCCAAAATTCCATGAGCACACACTTTCTCGAAATGAAGAACACATTGAGGGTGAAGATCGTCTGTGAAAGTGAAGTCTTACTAGGTAATGTCTGGTTAAGATGTTTCTCAGATGCAAGGATACATTGACTCGAACTGTTTTCCATCGGTTCTTTTCAGGTCTGGCTTGATAGTTAATACAGAAATTCCGTGAGAAAGGCTAGGCTGGAATCACCTCACTGTTTCTGGTCAGTTTGAAATTAAAATTCATGAATTCAATGCCATTGTTGCGCGAGAAGATAGAATATAGAACAACACAGCATGCGAACTTGCCTTTCGGTCCACAATGATCAAACATGACGCCAAACAAGTTCAATGAATCTCCTCTGCTGGCATGTGATCCATATTACTCCATTCCCTGCATATTCATGTGCCTCTCCAAAAGCCTCTTAAACGTCACCATCGGATCTGTCCCCCGCCACCACTCCTGGCAGCCCATTCCAGACACCCACCGTGTAAAAAGCTTTCTCCACACATCTTTAAACTTTGTCCCCTCACCTTTGAGCAATGTCCTCCAGCCTTTAAACTTCCACCCTTGGAACGTCGGGCTGGATGTATTTTTCGAAGCAAACAAGAACGCTGAAAGCTCGAAGTCATACACTGGGCACTGATAATGTTGGAAGTAAATTCTTGTCGCAATGCACTTGGCTCAGGTAAAATAAGCATTTAAGATCATTATAGCTAGATTGAGCCTGCCAAACGCACAAATACACTGTTGCATCTATTTAAGTGGGTAGTTGAACTTTTATAAAATTCCACCATAATTATAATTTTGGAAAACTTAAAGATTATGTGTTGTTGTTTATATCCAACTGAGCACTCCACTGTGGCTTGCTCTCCATCAGCTTGTGGTAGAGCTGCTGCCTTACAGTGCCAGAGACCCGGGTTCGATCCTGACTACGGGTGCTGTCTGTACGGAGTTTGTACGTTCTCCCCTTGACCTGCGTGGGTTTTCTCCGGGATCTCCGGTTTCCTCCCACACTCCAAAGACCTGCAGGTTTGTACCTTGATTGGCTTGGTATAATTGTAAATTGTCCCCAGTGTGGGTTGGATAGTGTTAGTGTGCTAGGATACGCTGGTCGGCGTGGACTCGGTGGGCTGAAGGGCCTGCTTCTGCGCTGTATCTCTAAACTAAAATAAACTAAAACAGACTAATCAGTCCTGGCTAAAAGAAATGATTTATTAAAACCTTGGGGCGGCACGGTGGCACAGCGGTAGAGTTGCTGCCTTACAGCGAATGCAGCACCGGAGACTCAGGTTCGATCCTGACTATGGGCGCCGTCTGTACGTAGTTTGTACGTTCTCCCCGTGACCTGCGTGGGTTTTCTCCGAGATCTTCGGTTTCCTCCCACACTCCAAAGACGTACAGGTATGTAGGTTAATTGACTGGGTAAAATGTAAAAAATTTCCCTAGTGTGTGTAGGATAGTGTTAATGTGCGGGGATCGCTGGGCGGCGCGGACTCGGTGGGCCGAAGGGCCTGCTTCTGCGCTGTATCTCTAAACTAAACTAAACTAAAACAGACTAATCAGTCCTGGCTAAGAGAAAAGAAAATGATTTCTTAAAACCTTTCTAATCAGTTTTTTTGTTCGTTTCTGAAAGTGTGCTTAGAAATTAGTTCTTGTTCAATTCTAAAATGTAACCTTGTATTAAAACATTGCTATTTAAAGAAATTGTATGTCTGTTAGAGAATTTATAGAAGAACTAGGAATACCCCTTCATTTTCCAAAGTCCACCTTGCAATAAGGCATTTCAGTTTAGTTTATTGTCATGTGTACCGAGGAACAGTGAAAAGCTTTTGTTGCGTGCAAACCAGTCAGCAGAAAGACAATACATGATTACAATCGAGCCATTTACACACGATAGCGCAGCGGTAGAGTTGCTGCTTTACAGCGAATGCAGCGCCGGAGACTCAGGTTCGATCCTGACTACGGGTGCTGCACTGTAAGGAGTTAGTACGTTCTCCCCGTGACCTGCGTGGGTTTTCTCCGAGATCTTCGGTTTCCTCCCACACTCCAAAGACGTACAGGTATGTAGGTTAATTGGCTGGGTAAATGTAAAAATTGTCCTTAGTGGGTGTAGGATAGTGTTAATGTACGGGGATCGCTGGGCGGCACGGACTTGGTGGGCCGAAAAGGCCTGTTTCCGGCTGTATATATATGATATGATGATATGATAAGGGAATTACGTTTAGTGCAAGGTAAAGCCAGCAATGTCCAATCAAGGAAAGTCCGAGGGTCACCAAAGAGGTAGATAGTAGTTCAGCACTGCTCTCTGGTTGTGGTAGCGTGATTCAGTTGCCTGACAACAGCTGGGAAGAAACTGTCCCTGAATCTGGAGGTGTACGTTTTCACACTTCCAAAACTTTTGCCTGATGGGAGAGGGGAGGGGTGACACAAAGAAAGTAAAGTCACTCTTCGCATTAGTAACAGAGATGGCCTTAATCTAATTAAGATCTGTCAGAGTTATTTATTCTTTCTGTTTCACCTAGTTTCTTCAGTAATGGTAATGGTTTATGAAATATCTGATATATATTTATTTTTTTCAACCAACATCTTAATCATACCCATACTTTTTCAATAAGATATTATAACTCAGAGTATGATTTTCCTTGTTTTCAACTAGTTAATAAAGTCCCTTGAATTAATTCTCTGTTTGTTTCGCACTGGCCAATTCTAAGATAGGCTCACAGGTTGTGGTGAATGCACTCTCTCCACACTAGTGTCTGATCTGCTGAACACTTCAACCACTTTTTTGTTTTAAATTTCCAACAAATCTTGTGCCCTGCACTAAATAAATCTAATAGGTGTCGTTTGTTTCTTTTCTCTTTCTCATTGCCCCATTCAGCTATGAACCCAATGGCAATAGACAATAGACAATAGACAATAGGTGCAGGAGGATGCCATTCGGCCCTTCGAGCCAGCACCGCCATTCAATGTGATCATGGCTGATCATTCTCAATCAGTACCCCGTTCCTGCCTTCTCCCCATACCCCCTGACTCCACTATCATTAAGAGCTCTATCTAGCTCTCTCTTGAATGTATTCAGAGAATTGGCCTCCACTGCCTTCTGAGGCAGAGAATTCCACAGATTCACAACTCTCTGACTGAAAAAGTTTTTCCTCATCTCTGTTCTAAATGGCCTACCCCTTATTCTTAAACTGTGGCCCCTGGTTCTGGACTCCCCCAACATTGGGAACATGTTTCCTGCCTCTAACATGTCCAACCCCTTAATAATCTTATACGTTTCGATAAGATGGAAACAATGTCCAACTGCACGTGGCAATGATAAACTAAACTAAACAGCCATTGTCTCCACTTTATCACAGGCATTCCCTCTGTTCTCTCCACCCATCCAGTTCTAAATATGCATTTCCTTTCGCAGTTCTGATGAAGGATTGTTGTCTTCAAATGTTGTCTCTGTTTCTCTTGCCACAAGTGGTCTCTGAATACTTCCAATATCTTCCATTTTTGCACCACTTATTCAGCATTTTGAGGGTTTTGCTCCAATCAGCTTAAATGTTTCCAAAACACCATTTGTCAAACACATTGAATAAGATCCTGGCACGGCCCTTAAGGCAGAGTTTTAAGCACTAGTACGAAGAAGGGTCCTAACCCGAAAAGTTGCATTTCAATTTCCGTCAGAGTCGTTAGACACAAAAAGTTGGCGTAACTCAGCGGGTCAGACAGCATCTCTGGAGAAAGGAATAGGTGACGATTCAGGTCAAGACCCTTCGCCCGAAGAAGGGTCTCGACCCAAAATGTCGCCAATTCCTTTTCCCCAGAGATGCTGTCTGACCCGCTGAGTTACTCCAGCTTTTATTTCTCTCTTCAGTTTAAACCAGCATCTGCAGTTCGAACCTACACATTCTTCAGAGAAGTTGCCTCATTCGCTGAGTTACTCCAGAACTCTGTTTTATTAATCACATCTGAAATTCCTTATTTAAGCATCTTTTCTCAATTCAGCTCTACAACTTGACCTACATCTGTGACACCTTCTCGCCTCATGTGCTCCAGATTCATTATAAACTTCACAAGTGGAAGTATAGCTATGATTTCTGTAGGAATTAAGACATCGTTAAATTGAGCTTTATAAAGACAATGAGAACCTTTGAGGATCCAAAGAAGCTACTACATTTCCTTAGCAGAGAGGTTGATAATCAGGGGGGCAGAGATTTAAGAAAAATTATTGAATGAGAAGGGAGTTGAGTGTTAGATTTCCCATTCCAAATGTGGTGAGGGTCTGGAACTCAGTGTTTCGCAAGGATAGTGGAGGAAAAACCTCGTCAAAAGTTTCCTGATTGATATGCATTAACTCACAAGGCAATGGACACGAGAGCTGTGAAATAGGATTAATATGAACAGGTACTTTGCCAAATAGCCTTCCACTGTACGATAACTTTTAATGATGGTGGCCATTTTGTGAGTAATGAATATGGATGGGTCTAAATATATAAAGGAAATCCAATTGACATGAAGGATAAACAATGCAATAATTTGTTCTCACTCTTGTATTTTGTTTCCCATTTTCTTACAGTCCTTAATTATTAACAGTTTATAAGAAATGCTAACGATACTGGCCTTTGTCAAACTCAGTGTTCCCAAGCTTCTGACCTCAACCTTTTTGGTCAAATGAACCAAAGCAAGACTAACTAGAATAGTGACTGACCTTTGGATTTATCTGCGACCAAGATGAAACTATTCTTAAACATTCATGCACTTCTTGCGTTGAGCCACTCACATGGGTCATTTCTGGCTGGTGCCAAAGCAAACTACATTTTAATGTAACACCTAATTGTTATTTATTAATCTTTCTTTACCGGGGTGTTAACTTGGGAATAAACCCAAATAAATGAGTGTCAGGCATGTCTGAAAAATAGAAGACATTTCACAGTAAAAGTGAATCTTGATTTGAATCATTAACTCCCATTCAGCTCATTAAATAAAACAAATACACACCAATACGAAAAAGGTTCTGGTTCATACCAGCTCAGGTGTCTCGATTCTGTGTAAACTTCCCATACTGATTGAACGAATCTGTGACCAGATTTGACAGTGAATTATGAGCATTAATCACTGGATTAAAAACTGGATTCGGTCAAATTTTCCATCTCGTTCATTTGCGGGGCCAGGACATTGTTAAATCTGGCAGCTCTGAATTCACCTTAGTCTGTTGTCATTAGCACTCACTCCTGAGTAACATCTATGTTCAAAGAAGGCAGCTGCAAGGGACTTCAGTTAAGCCAAGGATGTTAAGTGAATACTTGTGTTCAGTAAATAGCGATTCTGACCCATTTGCTATTTACATTTCCTCTCTTCACTCATGAACTGAATAACTTTGTAGTTAAGCATTTTAGGTATTCGTAGGCAGCTGAGTTCCTAATTTTCAACCCAGTTTATACAGGTGGCCCTTGCTCTGCAAAGCACCCATTATTTCTGAACTCTCTGAAACTAAAAATTTTAAAAAAATCACATCTGGAAAATCTCTCCCAGCTAAAGAGTGTACAATGAACAGAACAGTGGACAAATTTGGCCTAATTTTCAATTGTAAATTATTGATAGGTGGACAATCTGAACCAGTAAATAATATTTCAAGGACATGGGTCCTTCGCGAAATAAGAAGTGTAAAAAGTTAATTTTTCACTTACAGAGAAAAAAGGTCTCATGTGGATGGGTTGAACTTCACTCAGTTTCGTTTTTCTAGGTAAAGATAAAACACATTATATCTGCAGTCGCAAATGTGGGATTTTATTTTAATGGTTATAGAAGTCGCATCTTCCTTCTTTGGATCTGATCAAAAGCATCTCTATTCAGGGGTATTTATTCACAAAATTCTGGAGTAACTCAGCAGGTCAGGCAGCATCTCAGGAGAGAAGGAATGGGTGACGTTTCGGGTCGAGACCCTCCTTCAGACTGATGTCAGGCGGGCGGGACAAAGGAAGGATATAGGTGGAGACAGGAAGATAGAGGGAGATCTGGGAAGGAGGGGGGGGGGGGGGGGGAAGAGAGGGACAGAGGAACTATCTAAAGTTGGAGAAGTCGATGTTTATACCACTGGGCTGCAAGCTGCCCAGGCGAAATATGAGGTGCTGTTCCTCCAATTTCAGGTGGGCCTCACATACCGGCTCTATTCAGGGGTATGTTTGCATTTTGTGCATCCGTCGGGTTACAGAAGAACATAGAACACAGATCAGAGGACAGTAGACCACAGGATCAGACCGTTCGGCCCACAATATCTGTGCCAAACAAGACGCTAAGACCAACTCTTATCTGCTTACACGTAATCCATATCACTCAAATCCTTCCATGTCAATATACCTATCGAAAAGTCTCCTAAATGCCACTATTGTGTCTGCCACGGCCACCACCCCCAACAGTGTGTTCCAGGCACTCATCACCTTCTGTGCAAAAAGACCAACTTTAAACTTTGCTCCTTTAAACTTTGTCCCTCTCACCTTAAAGCTATGCCCTCGAGTATTTAATATTTTCATCCTCAGAAAAGGGTTCAGACTGTCTTTCCTATCAACGCCTCTCAAAACTTTATATACTTCTATCAGGTCTCCCCAAAACCCCAGGCATTCCAGAGAAAACAGTCCAAGTCTGTCTAACCTCTCCCTGGACCTAATACCCACTAATCCAGGCATCATTGTATGCACTGGAATTTAGACCGATGAGAGGGGATCTTATCGAAACATATAAGATTATTAAGGGGTTGGACACGTTAGAGGCGGGAAGCATGTTCCCAATGTTGGGGGAGTCCAGAACCAGGGGCCATAGTTTAAGAATAAGGGGTAGGCCATTTAGAACGGATATGAGGAAAAACCTTTTCAGTCAGAGAGTTGTGAATCTGTGGAATTCTCTGCCTCAGAAGGCAGTGGAGGCCAATTCTCTGAATGCATTCAAGAGAGAGCTAGATAGAGCTCTTAAGAATAGCGGAGTCAGGGGGTATGGGGAGAAGGCAGGAATGGGGTACTGATTGAGAATGATCAGCCATGATCACATTGAATGGCGGAAAGAAGATAGTATGCTTGCTTTCATTAGTCGGGGAATTGAGTTTAAGAATTAGGAAGTCATAATGCAATTTTATAGGACTTTGTTCAGGCTGCATTTGGGATATATTCAATACATTCAAAACTCCGCTGCCCGTCTACTCACCCACTCTCCGATCCGTGACCATATCACCCCCGTCCTTTACAAGCTCCACTGGCTCCCCATCCCTCAGAGAATCCAGTACAAAATCCTCCTCATGACCTACAAAGCCCTCAATAACCTGGCCCCATCCTACCTGACTGACCTCCTCCACAGGCACACTCCCACCTGCACCCTCCGCTCTGCTGCTGCCAACCTCCTGTCCCCCCCCATCCGGACCAAACTCAGATCCTGGGGGGACAGGGCTTTCTCCATCGCTGCTCCCACCCTCTGGAACTCACTACCCCAAACCGTCAGAGACTCCTCCTCACTCACCACATTCAAAACATCACTGAAGTCTCACCTGTTCAGCACTGCCTTCAACCACTGACCGTCACCTCACCTTCTGTCTCCTTTTTCTGTTCGTTTACTTATTTATCTATTTATTTTCTTCTCTATGTTCTAGTAATCCCTGTAAAGCGTCTTTGAGTGTTTGAAAAGCGCTATATAAATGTAATGCGTTATTATTATTATTATTATTATATTGCGTGCAGTTCTGGTCACCCCATTACAGGAATGATGAGAGGGTCTGAAGAAGGGTCTCGACCCGAAACGTCACTCATTCCTTCTCTCCCGAGATGCTGCCTGACCTGCTGAGTTACTCCAGCATTTTGTGAATAAATGCCTTCGATTTGTACCAGCATCTGCAGTTATTTTCTTATACACATTGAATGGCGGTGCTGGCTCGAAGGGCCGAATGGCCTACTCCTGCACCTATTGTCTATTGTCTATTGTCATTCTGGTTAATCTTCTCTGCATCATTTCCAAAGACTCCACATCATTCCAGTAATGGGGTGACCAGAACTGCACACAATACCCCAAATGCAGCCTGAACAAAGTCCGATAAAGTTGCATCATGACTTCCTAATTCTTATACTCAATTCCCTGACTAATGAAAGCAAGCATACTATCTTCTTTACCACTCTATCTACTTGTGTTGCTACATTCAGGAAGTTATGGACTTGGACTCCAAGATCCTTCTCTACTTCTGTACTTCAATGCTGTGGAGGGTCTTGCCATTAATTGCATACATTCAACCTCACAAAGTGCAACACCTCACACTTGCTCAGATTGAACTCCATCTGTCATTTCTCCGTCCATTTCCGTACCCTATCTATATTCCACTGTTTACATTGCCAGCCTTCCTCCTAGTCTGCAATCCCAGCAATTTCACTAACCAAGATATATCACGAACACCAGAGGTCCCAAAACAGAGGTCCCTGTGGAAGTCCACTGATCACAGACTTCCAGCCTGAATATTGTCCGGTGTGCCGCCTTCAGTAACGATGGTCTAACGAAATGTTGTGGTCTTTTCAGTGTGCGATGGAGGTGTCCTCAATTCATTGGCATTGGTAATGATAGAATGGTGAAGTCAAGTAGGATTATTTTTATTGTTGGCTCTCAAGTTTAAATTAGTTTAGTTCAGAGATACAGCTCGGAAACAGGCCCTTCGGCCCACCGAGTCCACACCGACCTGCGATCCCAGTACATTAATACTATCCTACACACACAAAGGACAATTTACACGTACAGGTATACCAAGCCAATTTACCTACATACCTGCACGTTTTTGGAGTGTGGGAGGAAACCGAAGATTTCGGAGAAAACCCATGTGGTCATGCGGTGAATGTACAAACTCCATACAGACGGCACCCGTAGTCGGGATCGAACTTGGGTTTCTGGCGCTGTAAGCGCTGTAAGCGCTGTAAGCGCTGTAAGGCAACAACGCTACCACTGCGCCACCGTGCCGCCCAATGCCAAGTCTGGCAGTCGTGCCCTTCATGATCCATCCAGTTCATAATAGTGGCGACTTGCTCTTGCTGACAGATATTGAATTCCCCAACACTGTACACTTTACTCAGTATTGCAACATGGCAAATTATTCAACAGCTGAGAGAGGTTGATTGATTTCTTGCTTGTAAGATCTGGAGTTAACGTTGAGGATACCCATCGGATGCAAATGAATGGATTTCTACCAGCCAGGTATTAAAGGAAGCCTTCTAGGGAGTTAGGATACAGATTGACTCTCATTTCTCCAAATGACAGAACAGGTGTGAAGGACCAAAGGGCCTGATCCTGTGCTGTACTGTTATATGTTCCATGTTATCGTTTGATTGAGCTGCCTTTTCCCATTCCCATATTCCGATTAATCCATCATTGTTTAGTTTAGTTTAGTTTAGTTTAGTTTAGAGATACAGCGCGGAAACAGGCCCTTCGGCCCACCGGATCCGTGCCGACCAGCAATCCCCGCACATTAACGCTACACCACACACACTAGGGGCAATTTTTATATTTACCAAGCCAATTTACCTACATACCAGTCCGTCTTTGGAGTGTCTTTGTGTGATCTCAGTTTTTTTGACATATATATTCATTCCATTTTTTTTTTTCCTTCTTGATACTATTGTGTTATGAGTTGCATTGAGCATGTAAGTGCAACACCGGCTTGTATATCTGCATGTAATTTGTTGCTTTTTCTGGAAGGTGTAGGTGGAATGGACTGCTGGATTGAGAAAAGGCTAACCTGCAGTCACAATTTACAAAATTATTCAATTTGGCTTCAGAATCCCTTCAACTGCATTATGATACACAAAGTAGACGCAAAGTGCTGGAGTTACTCAGCGTGTCCGGGCAGCATCTCTGGAGAAAAAGGATGGGTGCCGTTTCGGGTCGGAACCCTTCACCAGACCCGGCACTGGACCCAACACAACTCTGGATGACAGTGTATTCAATAAGATGTCAACTGAAAGAGTCAAGATGGGAATCTGTTAGATTGAGTTCAGATTTACAACCAAGCTCTATGGTTCTTCTATCCAGGGTCATGCAAACTATCTTCCACATCCATCCATTCATTGTTTTTAACATCATTCCTTGAAACTTCTTTGGATGGGGAATGGATTTGGCTCCTCTCAATGGCCTGATGGTCTGAAGTGGTATTTGGTTTTGTTGTTTTCTGAAACTGTGCTGCTGTCTGTATTTTTAATTTATACGTGCAGTGACTACAGCTGGATATAATATTTCACACGTGGTCCCAATACCGAGGAACTCCCCAGATCACACTTACACAGAAATTATGCCAACATTTACATGGTTTCAAGGGTAATTACGCAGATAGGAGCTCGTGCCCATATTTCACTTGCCCGTGCGGTAGCATTAACATGGGAATGCAGCAAACACAAATTCAGTACGATTCTCTATTTTCAGTTTTGGCAATCTAAAACGAATCTCACGTGTATTGTCTCAACCATGTCCTATTAAAGCAGATCAACAATGTACAACTGGATTTAATTTTTTTCTGTGCAAATTTTTAAAATTTAAAATTCACTTTAAAATGCGTTCCACTATACAGTACACAATTCTTCAAACTGTCAACAAGGTGGACATTAAACTTTGTTCATTTTGTTAGCCTTTGGTAAATACAGCCCATCTGAGAAAAAAATATTTTTAGAAAATCAGATTTGAAACTAGCTACTACTTGGTCAGTCTGAAGAAGGGTCTCGACCCGAAACGTCACCCATTCCTTCTCTCCAAGATGCTGCCTGACCTGCTGAGTTACTCCAGCATTTTGTGATACCCTCGATTTGTACCAGCATCTGCAGCTATTTTCCTACACAACTTGGTTACATTGTCGATATGGTCTTCTTCATGATCACATTTCTGAGTCAGATAAGATTTTTTTTACTTCGATAGATATTTGCAAAGTATCTCCCAATCAGCTTGCCAAGTTCTATTTCAGAAAATCATTCGATAATAATGCACGTGGAAATATTTGCAAAAGGTAATGAAAATTCCTTCACCCGATTCCTTCACAATTACAAACGTTCACTCATGGAGTTTTGTTAGGAATGCTCGGAATCTTTTAAGCTACCAATTTAGCCTAAATTTTCAACAAGAGATATCAAAGCAGCGCTCAAAAAAAGCAGCTACTTTTGAGTCTCTCAGACATATGCGTTAATTTCTTTTAATTAGATGCAATTATTCAATAGAAGTTAATATAAATGGAATTTCTGGATACAGAGTTGTGTATTACAACCGTATTTATTTCTGCCAAAGAAATAAAGTCTCATACTCCATTTACTGCCCCAGTTAACCAGTGTCCTAGTCATAGTGTTATACTGTACAGTGTAGAAACAGGCCCTTCGGCCACACTGGCCAACTATGTCCCAGCTACCCTAGTCCCATTTGCCTGCACTTGGTCCATAACCCTCCAAACCTGTCCTATCCATGTACCTGTCCAACTGTTTCTTAAACAATGGGATAGTCCCAGCCTCAATTACCTCCTCTGGCAGCTTGTTCCATACACCCACCACTCTGTGTGAAAAAGTTACCCCTCAGATTCCTATGAAATATTTTCCCCTTCACCTTGAACCTATGTCCTCTGGTCCTCGATTCCCCTACTCTGCGTAAAAGACTATGTGCATCTACCCAATCTAGTCCTCTCATGAATATGTTTACCTCTATCAGATCTCCCCTCATCCTCCTACGCTCCATGGAATAGAAACCAGCCTACTCAACCTCTCCCTATAGCTCACACCCTCTAGTCCTGGCAACATCCTCGTAAATCTTTTCTGAACCCTTTCAAGCTTGACAATATCTTTCCTATAACATGGTGCCCAGAAATGAACACAATATTCCAAATGCGGTCTCACCAATGTCTTATGCAACTGCAACATGACCTCCCAACTTCTATACTCAATACGCTGACTGATGAAGGCCAAAGTGCCAAAAGCCTTTTTGACCACCTTATCTACCTGCGACTCGACCTTCAATGAACCATGGACTTGTACTCCTAGATCCCTCTGCTCTACAACACTACCCAGAGGCCTACCATTTACTGTGTAAGTCCTGGCCTTGTTCGACGTCCCAAAATGCAACACCTCACACTTCTCTGTATTAAATTCCATCAACCATTCCTCCGCCCACTTGGCCAGTCGATCCAGATCCTGCTGCAATAGTTCACAACCATCTTCACTATCTGCAAAAAGAAACTAACTTTTGTATCATCAGCAAACTTGCTAATCTTTCCCTGAATGTTCTCATCCAAATCATTGATGTAGATGACAAACAGTAATGGGTCCAACACCAAACCCTGAGGCACATCACTGGTCACAGGCCTCCAGTCCAAGAAGCAACCTTCCACTATCACCCTCTGCTTCCTTCCATGGAGCCAATTTGTTATCCATTCAGCTATCTCTCCTTGAATCCCATTGGATCTAACCTTCCAGAGCAGCCTACCATGCGGAACCTTGTCGAACGCCTAGCTGAAGTCCACGTGCACAACATCTACAGCTCTGCCCTCATCAACCTTTTTGGTCATGTCTTCAAAATATCAATCAGATTTGTGAGACACGACCTCCCACGTACAAAACCATGCTGACTGTCCCTAATCAGCCCTTGCCCATCCAAATGCCTGTTTAACCTATCCCTCAGAATACTCTCCAGTAACTTACCAACTACAGATGTTAAGCTCACCGGCCTATAGTTCCCAGCATTTTCCCTGCAGCCCTTCTTGAAAAGAGGCACAACTTTTGCCACTCTCCAATCTTCCGGCACCTTTTGCCACCCTCCAACTTTCAACCAGGGCTCCCGCAATTTCCTCTCTAGTTTCCCGCAATGTCCTCGGACATATCTGATCAGGCCCTGGAGATTTGTCAACCTTCAAACACGACAGTACCTTCAGTACTTCCTCGACGGTAACCTTGACTGCTTTGACGACACTCGCAGTGACTGCTCCAATTTCTTCCGGCCTCCTGTCTTTCACCTTGGTAAATACAGAGAAGAAATACTCTTTGAGGACCTTGCCCATCTCCTGTGGCTCCACACAGAGGTGACCGCTTTTATTCCTGAGAGGACCCACTCTCCCTCTAGTTACCCGTTTCCCCCTTATGTATTTATAAAATCTTTTGGGATTGTCTTTTATGCTACCCGCCAGAGCTATCTCCTGGCCCCTTTTTGTCCTTCTGATTCTCATGTTTAGATGTGAGCCCAGCAAGTCAATTTTTTCATATTGTCATATGATGTGCATGAAATGTATATTAAGAGTATAAGAAAATAACTGCAGATGCTGGTACAAATCGAAGGTATTTATTCACAAAATGCTGGAGTAACTCAGCAGGTCAGGCAGCATCTCGGGAGAGAAGGAATGGGTGACGTTTCGGGTCGAGACCCTTCTTCAGACTGATCAGTCTGTAGAAGGGTCTCGACCCGAAACGTCACCCATTCCTTCTCTCCCGAGATGCTGCCTGACCTGCTGAGTTACTCCAGCATTTTGTGAATGAAATGTATATTGATTCACTTAGGGCTATGTTGATTGACAGCAATCCCATTCCCCACTATTTTTCTGTGCAGCCTACTCTCCCCAGATTCCCATGAACTCTCCCCACCCCCTGAAACCAACCATGCAGGGATACACATGGGGTAAATTACAGTGGCCAATTAATTTGCCAACACATATCTTTGTAAAGTGGTGCAAGTGTACATGGTCACAGAAAGAACATGTAAATTCCATGCAGATAGCACCGGAGGACAGAATTAAACCCGGATCACATTAATTTCCACATGAAAAAAGTGTCACAATTCTTACTTCACAAATACACTGAACATCGCCACGAAATTGCAGGCCAAAAATGGTTTGCAAATTATCATAATTTCCCCCCTAATTTGAAACGTGTGAATCCGCCTAAATATAACACAAATGGTTTAATTGCCCTGGCCCGTATGGTGCCGACATTTTCATTTTATGTATTCTAAGCCCCATTCTTATATTCTGAATCATTCAGATACATCACAGTTCATTAATAAAACAATGATCAGAGGAACATATCACCTTGTGTTTTAAATGAAATTTCGATGCAGCGTTAAGGTTATTCCCCACCCCCTCCCCTTTTATTCTCCAAACTTTAAAGCAGTTTCAGGAAGTCTCCAGCTGACTTCGATATCCGTCTCTCAGAGTGGTTACGTTTTTGCTTTTATTCCCATAACTTGCTCAGTTGGACATAAACTGAGACATATGATGCAGTTCAATTTGACTCAGGAGAGACGGGGTTGTGGTAATGAACATTAGCCGTGGAAATGCACACTCCCAGCCTTTCACTTCTGCAGCTGCTGACTTTCTGCGACAGAGAGGGCAGCCCTCGGAAATTAGCCCAAGGTCACAGCGAGAGGTGCGAGCAGGTGCCGAGGAGGCACGGGCCCCTAGGGGAGGAAAAACTGCGGAAAAACCACAACCACATCTTGAAAGACCTGAAGTGAAAACAGAAAATGTCAGTGGTACTCTGCAGGTCGGGCAGCGTCATGGCAGGAGAAACGGATCTGAAAATAATTCTGACGAGGGACCTTCAACCCTGACAGAGAGAGCTGCCCTCGGAAATTTGCCAATGGGCGGAATCAGCCAATTAGGAAATGGGCGGCACGGTGGCGCAGTGGCAGAGTTGCTGCCTTACAGTGCTTGCAGCGTCGGAGACCCGGGTTCGATCCCGACTACGGGTTGCTGTCTGTACGGAGTTTGTACGTTCTCCCCGTGACCTGCGTGGGTTTTCTCCGAGATCTTTGGTTTCCTCCCACGGAGACGGAGTTTCTTCCCACAGGCCATCAGGACTGTCAACTTTTTATAACTCCAGAGACTAAATTTTTGTCTACACTATAGTAACTTATTAACTTTATTTATATGCTGTAACTGTAATTCCTTTTTGTGCACAATCCGCAGGCATTGCCACTTTCATTTCACTGCACATCGTGTATGTGTATGTGACAAATAAACTTGACTTGACACTCCAACGACGTACAGGTTTGTAGGTTAATTGGGTTGGTGTAAGTTTCAATTGTTTCGAGTGTGTGTCAGATAGCCTTAATGTGCGGGGTTAACTGGTCGGCGTGGACTCGGTGGGCGGAAGATCTGTTTCCGTGCTGTATCTCTAAACTAAACTAAAACTAAAGGCTCAGTGTTTCCACCATTTTCTGTTTTGACATTCCAATGCGGTTCTTTAATTCTAGTGAAGCTTGATTCTGGTGGACAATGGAAGGCCAGAAGGTGACTGCGCTAATAGGGAACTTGGTATTAGCATTGGTATGGGTTTATTATTGTCACATGGATCAAGATGCAGTGAAAGGCTTTGTTTGCGTGCTATCTAGCCAAATCATACTCTGCAGGAGTGCTATCACATTGCACCAGATAGTGAAAAGGGAAACAAATACCAGAGTGCAGTGTATAATGTTACAGCATTACAGTGTGACAGTTACAGGGAAAAGTCCAAGGTTCACAATGGGGTAGGCTGGAAGATCGAGACTGCACTCTAGCTTGTGGAAGGTCCGCGCAGTAGTCTGATAACAGTGAGGAAGAAGCAATTCATGCATCTTGGTGGTATGAGTCTTCAGGCATTTGTATCTTCTACCCAACGGGAGAGGTCTTGTGAGATGCCCACTAACACAGCCGTGGTAATTTTGGTTCAGCGTTACTTTTCACAGACTAGATGACAGTGTGTACCTTTGGTCAGAGAAATGGGGTATGAGATTTTGTCAATGGTCGTCGAAAGGAGAGGTGGTGATGCCCAGTGACATAACCTAGTGCACCGTATGATAGAGATACACTCTGAGCTCGAGGTAGTATGTATTTCTTCTGCATTTGCCGAGCTCTGACCACCGGGTGGCACGGCGGCGCAGCGGTAGAGTTGCTGCTTACAGCACCAGAGACCTGGGTTCGATCCCGACTGTGGGCACTGTCTGAACTGAGTTTGTACGTTCTCCCCGTGAACCTGCGTGGGTTTTCTCCTGGAATCTCCGGGTTTCCTCCCACACTCCAAAGATGTACAGGTTTGTAGGTAAATTGGTTGGTATAATTGTAAATTGTCCCTGGTGTGTGTAGGATGGCATTAGTGTGTGGGAATCTCTGGTCAGCACGGATTCAGTGGGCCGAAGGGCCTATTTCTAAACTAAACTCAACTAAACTACACTTTGTTCCACTATCGGGAGATGTGGAAGAACACTGACATTACTGATTGGGCCCACAAGTTCCCATCTTTAAGGCTAATAAACACTTGGCCTTGACATATTTAATGCAGGATACTTTAACTGTTCTCACTGCTGATCATTACATTCATTAGGTACCAAACTATTCCTGATATGTAAAAACAAATGTCCAAATCCTCAAATGGCCACAGAATTACTGCTTCCCAGGCGAATTGCTTTTCAGCACACGGGCACATTATTGGTGGAAAAGAATAGTGAATAGAGCAACGTGAAGATCCCTGGCAGGAACTGTTCAGAGCAGTTAAATAGTTATAGTGACAATTGCTCTCCCAATACAGCATCTAATAGATGGAGATAATGAAATGCAGCCATACCGGAAGACCAGGGGCTGTTGGAAGAACTGAGCAATTTAGATGTCAATGGGGGTTACAAATAGTGAGAATTACAGTTTCTTGACAGCCAGAATAGGTTTCATGAGAAGTAATTTTCAGGGTTTTTTTCCCTCATTAAAATTATCCCTTGGTCATCTCAAATGCTTCTCTGGAATTACTCCAGTCTTCAGGTTGTTTCCTTTCCAGTCCATTGCTGGTGATGTCCCACCACTCTACCTCATTCCCCCATCTCTCACACCCCCTACCCACCCCTCCCCTCCCTCCCTCCCCAACCCTATACCCCAAAACAAAGCTGCATTTACTGTTGAGACTTGCCAAAAAATGTCCTATTTTCTGGTCTACAATATACTTCAAGGCATCCTAGGCTTCAGAGCTTAGTAAAATCCTTGTTGAAATTAATCGAGCTAAATCTCAATGTCCCTGTGTTCAGAGGGGTTGTATTGCCTGGAGTATGGGAGATTAAATTATAATTGAGGTATTTAAAATGATTAAAGTATTTGATCGGGGGGGGGATTGAGAGAACCAATATGGGGGAACCAAGAACAAGAGGGCATAATCTTAACATTCAAACCGGGTCATTGAGAGACTGATGTCAGGAAACACTTCAACACACAAAATGGGGACTGGCAATCCAGAACATTTCCCCACAATTGAAATGTAATGGCTTTTGTTGCATGCAGATCTTTTTACGAGATTAAAAAAAAGCAAAGGCAGGTAATTGCAGATAAGACACAGAAACCACCCACCACGGCACAACAGACTAAACAGCCTTCTCCCCTTCCAACCTTCCAGCAACGTTCAGCTATCTGTTCTTTTCAACAAGATAGAGCTTTGTCATTTTGTGAGTCACCTCTTGCTTCTTGTGTCTGTTTCTCTTTTTGTTTGTCAAGTTGCTGGAAGACCCCCACATGTCCCTTTCCAGTGGGCGGCACGGTAGCGCAGCGGTAGAGTTGCTGCTTTACAGCGAATGCAGCGCCGGAGACTCAGGTTCGATCCTGACTACGGGTGCTGCACTGTAAGGAGTTTGTACGTTCTCCCCGTGACCTGCGTGGGTTTTCTCCGAGATCTTCGGTTTCCTCCCACATTCCAAAGACGTACAGGTATGTAGGTTAATTGGCTGGGTAAATGTAAAAAATTGTCCCTAGTGGGTGTAGGATAGTGTTAATGTACTGGGATCGCTGGGCAGCACGGACTTGGAGGGCCGAAAAAGCCTGTTTCCGGCTGTATATATATGATATGATATGATATGATATGATATGATAAAGCCAGCAGAAAATTCATCACAGTTTTTGGCCAACAGCCCTTCAAACTCCACCATCATAATGGCTGACCATCCAAATTCAGTGCCATATTCCCGCTTGCTCCCCATACTCCTTCATCTCTTTAACCATATTTCTCACTTACTCTTGAAGATATTGAATGATTTGGCCTCGCTGGCTTCTGTGCTAGAGTTTCACAGCTTCCCCTGGGCGACTCCTCACTGCAGCTCTGTGTGGATTGCTCTGTATTGCTAGCTTGTAACCCCTGTTTCTGGATGTCCCGCCACCAGGTGTGTCCTTCCTGCACCCCCCTCTGTCCAATTTTGCTCATTCTTCTAAACTCTGGCAAATAAAGGCCTGATCAACCTATTCTCTCTTCCACACCAACAATCAGTATGGTGAACCTTCACTGCATGCCTTCTGCAGCAAGAACAGTCTTTAATAATATCGAAGCTGCATTCATTTTTTCAGCATCTGGCACAGTTGCAGTAAGACATCTCTGTTCCTGCTTGGTCGCGGGGCCTTCCATCGCCCGGCTTGGCCGCGAGACGTTTCAGCGCCCGGTGCGACTCGGCCGCGGGGACTTCCATCCCCTTGCAGGGACTGTGCGGGTCAGTCGGGGACGAGCCGTCTGTCCGTGGGCGTGGGGGGGAAGAGAGTGGAAGTTTTGTTGCCTCCATCACAGTGAGGGGGTGTTTGGAGTCACTGTGATGGACGTTTGTGTTGGGGTTATGTGTCTTGTGTTCTTTTTTCTATGACTGCTATGTAGTTTCGTTCGGTACCTTGGTACCGAATGACAAATAAAGCTCTGTTATACTGTTATACTGTTATACTGAATCCTCTCGCTAAGAAGGCCAAGAAACCAGTTGCTTTTCTAACCGGCTGCTAATTATTTTCATTGTATGAGAACACCCAGCTCTGATTGCTATTCTTCTAATTATTTGCCTTCCTCTTTTGCCACCAAAGTAGATTAAACTTACATTTACCCATGTTGAATCGAGTCAGAGTCATACAGCATGGAAACAGGCCTTCAGCCCAACTTGTCTATGTGACAATGGGTCTGAAGAAACGTCCTCCAGTCCTGCAGTGATGCTACCTAATCCGTTGGGTTTTACTAGCCCTTTGTGTTTCGCTAAGGATTCCACCATCATCAGTTCCTTGTATCTCCATGATATCTGAGGTGCCAATCTAAGCTGATTCCATTTTCTTGCCCTTGGCTCATATCCCTCTGTTCCTTTTCTATCCATCTACTCGTCCAAATGCTTGTTAAACATCGTGGTAGTCCTCATTACCACCACCTCCTCTGATAAGGAGGTGGTGGAGAAGTGGACTATCATTGCAGCCACCTACCTCTTGTGTGGAAATCTGCCCCTCAGTTCTCCTCTCTTTTCCCTTCTCAGCTTAAATCTATGCCCTCTAGTTATGAACTCCCTTACCCTTGAAAAAGACTACCTACCCTGTCCATGCCTCTCATGATATTACAAATGCCGACAAGGTCACCCCTCAGCCTCATGTGGTCCTGCGAGAACAATTATAGCTTATCCAATTTTTTCTTTGTATCTAATACCCTCTATTCCAGGCAACACCCTCTTGAATCTCTTCTGCATGCTTTCTACAACTGTCACAACCTTTTTATCAAGTGGTGACCAGAACTGCACACAAAATTCCAAGTATGGTCTAGCCTATGTCTTCTAGAGCTACAAAATGTAGTCTCAATATCTTCTCGATATCTTCTCGATATCCATGCCTATAAAGACAAGTAGGCTAAATGCGTGCTTCAGTATCATACTGATTATGTTGCCATTTTCAGGGTGCTATGAACTAGCACTCCAAGATCACTCTGTATATCAACGCTTTTAAGAACCTTGCCTCAGAAGGCAGTGGAGGCCAATTCTCTGAATGCATTCAAGAGAGAGCTGGATAGAGCTCTTAAGGATAGCGGAGTCAGGGGGTATGGGGAGAAGGCAGGAACGGGGTACTGATTGAGAATGATCAGCCATGATCACATTGAATGGCGGTGCTGGCTCGAAGGGCCGAATGGCCTCCTCCTGCACCTATTGTCTATTGTCTATTGTCTATTGTCTATTTACTGTATATGTCCGCCCAGTATTGGATGACCCAAAACACAGTCCCACCTGACATGCAATTTCCCACATCCTCAACCTGTCTAAGTCACTCCGGGAGCCTCTATACATTCCTCTCCCTCCTCATGCTCCACCCCATCCCCGCCCAACCCTTCACCACTTTGCACTGTCCACCAACCTGATGGTATTGCACGTCACATCTGAATTGCTACAAAATTGAGAAAACCTAATGTCGGGGCAGTGGGAAGGTCCACACTGTAGGCAGCAGATCGATAAGGCAGTGGACCCCACACTCCTGTTTGTCCTGGAATCCCAAACCCTAGTATCTGACCTCCCGGCTTGCTCTTCAGCTGAGCCAGTGGTTGTAACGTGGAGCCCTAAACAGACAATCAGAGCTCCAGATGTACCAAAGGATTTGCTTTTGAAAAGGCCATGACGTACCTGGGCACTCTGGCAAGCCAGCGGCAGGCCCTGGAAACATGGCCTCAGCCACATCATCATTGGGAACAGTTGCAATGGCAGTGTGTGCAGCACACTGAGAAAAACCCAGCTTTAAATTAATTGAATGGTTTCGCGGTGTGCCCCCCCCACAAGATCCACGCTAGGACTGTTGCAGAGAGGGATGCAACACTCAACATGGCTTTGGACCCTGACCAAAGGATGAAAAGATGGAACTTGGCCGAATTTGCCAGTGAGCAGAATGTACTGGATCACGTTGGACACAGTCCTCTGTCTGGACCCACGATCCAAGATGCCTGCACACCTGACTGGCCTTTACTGTCAAAGATAGACACAAAATGCTGGAGTCACTCAGCGGGACAGGCAGCATCTATGGAGAGAAGGAATGGGTGACGTTTCGGGTCGAGACCCTTCTTCAGACTCCTTTACTGTGTCTGGATGCAGAAGGCTGGGCGGGTTGATCCTCAGCCCTGATGAGCTGGAGCAGGCCCTGAGCACCCACTTGCTTATCTTGATGCCCTGCCAACGTAACACCCTCACAGCCCTTTGCCAATGGGTTTTGAAGAGCCCCTGATGGAGACATTTAAAAATGACTCAAATGGATAAAAATAATTGAAATTGCATTAAATGTAGGAGATGGTTGCAGAAAATTATTTCACCTACTTAGCTTGTGGTTGTGAGCAAATATCTTGCAAATGGATTATAATATGTGAAAATGTGAAATTGTCTCATTTGGCAGAAAATTGAAAGAGGTTATGAGGCCAAGAGTTGGTTGAGCGCAGATATATCTAGGAGCCTTGTTGCATGGTTCACAAAAGGACAGTTTTCAAGCAATTCAAAAAACTAACAGAACGTTATCGCTCATTGCTGGGGGAATTGAATGCAAAAACAGGAAGGTTATGTTTCAGTTGTATATTGCATTGGTGAGACCTCATCTGGAGTATCAAGTATAGTATTGGTCCCCATAATTAAGGGCATCTATTAATTCATTGGTGGCAGTTCAGAGCAAGGTTTAATAGACTGATACTGGGCTGGGTGAATTGTCTTATGAGGAAAGGTTGAACACACTAGGCTTGTATCCACTGAAGGTGAACACAAAATGCTGGAGCAACTAAGTGGGACAGGCAGCATCTCTGGAGAGAAGGAATGGGTGACGTTTCGGGTCGAGACCCTTCTTCAGTCTCGACCCAAATCCCCACCCATTCCTTCTCTCCAGAGATGCTGCCTGTCCCGTTGAGTTACTTCAGCATGCTGTGTCTATCTTCAGTGTAAACCAGCATCTGCAGTTCCTTCCTGCACAGCCTTGTATCCACTACTTTTGGAAAGTGTGAGAGGAGACTTGATTGAAATATATAAGATCCAGAGAGGCATTTATTAAGTCCTTTAAATTAAGGCATTGATTCGAATCTCAGCCTGCACAATTATTGCCTTGATAGGGACAAACATTTAAATAATCTAACAGTGGAATCAATCAATGGCAGGTTGGGACTTGGTGTGTGATCTGCACTCGTGGAGAAAACAGGCAAAAAATGTATTTGAAGTTTTGTCTTGAACTCCGAAGCTGTGTGTGGCTGACATCTTATTCCAATCCTTCAAATCTGAAGTGCTGAATGGTTGTACTTTATGCAGACTGGGTCAAAGCAGCAACCAGAAAAGAGAGTCTTCCAAAAACAAGACAGCAAGCAAGGTGCCACTGTTTCAGCCCAACTCGTCCATGCTAACAGAAATGCTCCATCTAAGGGAGACCTCTTTGCCCATGCCTGGCTCATACTCCTCTAAACCTTTCCTGTCCATGCTCCTGTCCAACTATTGTTACCCTACCTGCCTCAACTACTTCCGTTGGCAGCTCGTTCCATATACGCAACACCTACTGTGTGAAAAAGTTGCCTATTAAATATTTCCTCTCGCACTTTAAACCTATGCTCTGATATTCCTACCCAGGGAAAAAAAATCTGTGCATTCATCCCATCTATTCCCCTCTTGATCTTATACACCTCTATAGGATCACCACTCACCCTCCTACACTCCAAGGAATAAAGTCCTAGCCTGCCCAATCTCTCTCTCCAGCTCAGGCCCTGATTCCTAGCAACATGCTCGTAAAACATGCTCGTGGGTTTTCTCCGAGATCTTCGGTTTCCTCCCACACTCCAAAGACGTACAGGTATGTAGGTTAATTGGCTGGGTAAATGTAAAAATTGTCCCTAGTGGGTGTAGGATAGTGTTAATGTACGGGGATCGCTGGGCGTCACGGACTTGGATGGCCGAAAAGGCCTGTTTCCGGCTGTATATATATGATATGATATGATATGATATGATGATATGAAATCGTCCTTGCACTCTTTCCAACTTAATGGCATCTTTGCTACAGCAGGGCGATCGAAACTGAACACAAAACTCCAAGTGCGTCTTGTACAACTGCAACATAACGTCCCAACCTGTATACCCAATTAGACACAAGGAACTGCTGATGTTGGAATTTTGCGTAGAACACAAAATGATGGAGTAACTCAACGGGTCAGGCAGCATCTGTGGAGGAGATGGATAGGTGACGTTTCCACCCATGTCCTCCAGCCTGACTCTAGCACTTTTTGTTCTACACACAATTCCCTGACAGATGAAGTCCAGTGTGCCAAAAGCATTCTTCATTAACACATCTGTCTGCGACACTACTTTCAAGGAACTCTGTATTTGTACTCTTAGATCCCTATGGTGCACAGCACTCCCCAGGACCCCAGCGTTCACTATAAAGGTCCTGCCCTGATTCAACTTCCAAAAATACAACACCTCACACTTATCTGAATTAATCTCTCTTAGCTATTCCTCAGCTCAATTGTCCAGCTGGTCAAAACTCCGCTGTAATTCTTGATCACCATCTTCTACAATATCAACTGAAAATAAAACCATGAAATAATTCAAAGCAGATTTATTCTTTAAATAATACATTAAAATGTATATTTATTTATATACCAACAATGCCTTCTCCTACACTTACCAAATACATACATAGATTATATGCATTACATCCTCCATTTATCTGTACAAACTGTAATTCCTTTGCTCATCATAGGTAATAGCTGGGTTATAATAATTTAGGTCTACAGAATAATTAGCAACACCCTCATCTGTCAGTGTAAAAAGATGTGATTATACTGTCTGAAACTGAGGACCATACAGTTGTAGGTCTATGAATCTTACAGTTGCAATGCAATGTCATGTTTCCAATTATGTATCAATCAGGAAAAAGCCAATGACCCAAGGCTGCAGTACCCTGGACCACATATATGACCCTTTCAATAGACAATAGACAATAGGTGCAGGAGGAGGCCATTCGGCCCTTCTCTCCAGAAATGCTGTCTGTCCCGCTGGGTTACTCCAGCATTTTGTGTCTATCATCGGTGTAAACCAGCATCTGCAGTTCCTTCCTACACATATGTCATTGGAGTGAAAACATTTGAATGTTTGTATTCAACTTATATGTTCTCTAAACCTGAAGCTGCCATAGTTTGTGCTGTATATCCTAGCTGTACAATGAATAATGAGATTGGGGCTTCTTTTAGCTGAGATCAAAGGGTTGGATACAACAGACAGCAGCCTGCAACAGATGGCTACTGAAGAATTTCAATGGCTCCAAACCATATTACTATCCAAACAGAAAGTGATTCCCAATGATCGTGGACAAACTTCCTTCTTAGTGGCACCATTATTACATAGGGCAAAGTGAAAATGTCTTCTGCAGTGCTTTCTTTATCACTGTTGGGTAAATCTCCTTCTTCCCACTAAATCACAGATTTACCATGTATGTTGTTCATTCTCCCAATATTGTAAGCTTATTTATGGCACGGACTAATTAAACTGGTGAACACCATTAGTAACATTTCGACAGGAGAGGGAGGATGGTGGATGTCACAACTGGGTTGGTGTTTGTGTGCAGTTTCTCTTTTATAATAAAGGCTACTTGCTTGACATGGAAATGCGAATGAACTGTTTGAAGGATACCGTGTGGAAACAGGACCTTCGGCCCACCGAGTCCATGCTGTCTATCGATGCATCTGTCCAGCGATCCCCCTCTCACACTAGTTGTACGTTAGTCCACTTTTACATCCACTCCCTGAGCACTAGAGGCAATTTATAGAGGCCTATTAACCTACAAACTCCCATGCCTTTGGGATGTGGAAGGAAACCGGAGCACCCAGAGGAAACCCACGTGGTTACAGGGAGAACATGCAAACTCCACACCGAGAGAACCCAACGTCAGCAGCTCTACCAGCTATGCCACTGTGCCTCTGAATTGCTTTAGAAGTTGTGGGTGTTTGGAATTCACCACCTCAGGGCTATGAAGGATGGACCATTGAATAAATTCAAGGATGAGATGAAGAGATTTTTGTTTATGGGGAAGTCGAGGATGAATAAGAACAGGTTGGATCTTATTGAATGGCAGAGTAATAGAACAAGAATCATCCATACCGATATCTTGCATTCTTGATTAGTTTAGTTCAGTTTAGACATACAATAGAAACAGGCCCTTTGGCCCACTGAGACCCCGACCATTGATCACCTGACCACACTAATTCTATGTTATCCCACTTTTGCATCCAGTTCCTACACACTACGGGCAATTTACAAGGACCAATTAACCGACAAACCCACACGTCTTTGGGATGGGACGTTGATGGAAACCGGAACAACCAGAGGTAATACATGCGGTCACAGGGAGAATGAGCAAACTCCACACAGACAGTACCTGAGGCTAGGATCGAACCGGGTCTCGGCGCTGTGAGACAGCAGCACTACCAACTGGGTAGACACTAAATGCTAGAGTAACTCAGCGAGACAGGCAGCATCTCTGGAGAGAAGGAATGGGTGATGAAACAAATGACCCAAAACGTCACCCATTCCTTACAGACAATAGACAATAGACAATAGGTGCAGGAGGAGGCCATTCGGCCCTTCGAGCCAGCACCGCCATTCAATGTGATCATGGCTGATCATTCTCAATCAGTACCCCGTTCCTGCCTTCTCCCCATACCCCCTGACTCCGCTATCCTTAAGAGCTCTATGTAGCTCTCTTTTGAATGCATTCAGAGAATTGGCCTCCTTCTCTCCAGAGATGCTGCCTGTCCTGCTGAGTTACTCCAGCACTTTGTGTCTACCTTCGATTTAAACCAGCATCTGCAGTTCCTTCCTACACAAGTCTACCAACTGTCCCACTTCAGGGCTGCATAGGTTGCTTCATTTTTATAAATTCAAGGATGAAATGGAGAGCTTTTTTGCTTTACAGAAGAGTCATGGATTAATAAGAACTGCTCTTAATGGAATAGAAAACATGGCAAAAATAGGTGCAGGAGTAGGCCATTTGGCCCTTCGAGCCAGAAATGCCATTCAATATGATCATGGCTGATCATCTAAACATTGAACAGAACATTCAATAAAGAATTGCTCCATTGAATGGCAGACCAGGGATAATCTGTACCTATATCTTGCATTCTTAAATAGCCTTCTGGCTTTTCCAATTTATTGCACATTTACTTTGATATATTTCGACAACCTTAAATTTCAAACAATGCATGAAGATTGCATTGAATGCTGAGCTTGAAAACATCAGGTAGCGGTCGTGGACTTCTCAAGTTCCTGATAAAGGCTGAAAGCCCATAATAGCTATCGGTAATCTGGTCATGCTGGCGTTAATATCATTAATGCTATCAGTTCATTTGGTGGATGATTTCCAAGTAAATGCAGCTGCTTCAAGGAGAAGATAGTGCATTCCTTTCCCTTTTTAAGCTAGCCAAAGTAATTTTAATGTCATCAAATGCAGGCTGTTAAACACGTCAATGAAATACACTGAAATGGGAAGAGGGGGGTCCAATTATCCGTGACACAGGTGTGAGCTTGTCTCCAGGAGCAGACTGCTCTGCCTCACTGAACCGAGGATATTGTTTACAAATAACTTATGATGAAGAAATATCTGTCTATTTGCTATTGAAAGCCTGTTCGGGTTGCAGAGGTTAGTTTAGAAATACAGCGCGGAAACAGGCCCTTCGGCCCACCTAGTCCACACGGACCAGCGATCCCCGTACACTAACACTATCCGACTCACACTAGGGACAATTTACTGCTCTTTACACTGCTGCTCATTGCAAGCTCTTATAGACAATAGACAATAGACAATAGGTGCAGGAGGAGGCCATTCGGCCCTTCGAGCCAGCACCGCCATTCAATGCGATCATGGCTGATCATTCTCAATCAGTACCCCGTTCCTGCCTTCTCCCCATACCCCCTGACTCCGCTATCCTTAAGAGCTCTATCCAGCTCTCTCTTGATTGAGAGTGATCAGCCATGATCGCATTGAATGGCGGTGCTGGCTCGAAGGGCTGAATGGCCTACTCCTGCACCTATTGTCTATTGTCTATTGTCTATTGTCTATTGTCTATTGAATGCATTCAGAGAATTGGCCTCCACTGCCTTCTGAGGCAGAGAATTCCACAGATTCACAACTCTCTGACTGAAAAAGTTTTTCCTCATCTCAGTTTGAAATGGCCTACCCCTTATTCTTAAACTGTGGCCCCTTGTTCTGGACTCCCCCTTTTCTCTGGGAATGATCAATAAAATATGTTGTCTTGAGCAATAAGGCTGGGAATGACTTTGTCCCGGTATTAACAAAATGCTGTGCACTTGTAAAGTATTATACGGCCAGATCTGCTGCAAGTCAGAGAGAGAGAGAGAGAGAGAGAGAGAGAGAGAGAGAAAGAGAGAAAAGCAAGTGATGCCATTACTGCGTGCAGTCAAGGTTTGGGTTATGAAAATGTAATCAGCTGTAATTATTTTTGTTTGCTGCTAAACAAAACCAAAGAACAGTTAATGCTGCCTGACTCCTAAATGGATATAGAATTTCTTCAGGTTCCTTGAACTGCACCATATGATTATCCCTCATTTGTTTTCACAGCACTCCTTAAAGTGTACACTCTATTCTTAATGCATTAATAGGATGAGTTTACATTAGCGCACCTGATTGAAATGAAAATGTGCCGCTGCATGTTTAATTGATGCTTTGCTTCTGTAGGTTGGCATTTTCTATGACTCCAGGAAGGCCTGATTGTCTGCCGTTGATAAAATTCCTCTCAAACATTGACACCTGCCCAGCACCAAAACACGATTGTTGTTTCCTGATACCTACAGCATAGTAGGTGCTTCTTATTTACTGGAAGACATACTTAATATGTTAAGAAAGATGAATCTGAGCGATAATCCTGACTAAACCTACGAAAAATATAATGTCACCTTGCACCTTAACTGTCCCTGGCTATTGGGGCAATGGAAATCATGGTCCTATTTCAGCTGGAGAAACAGGAATGATGTTGCTGCAAATATCATAGCAAATTGGTACTTTCAATCAATACATCGAAGTCCTTTAGCAGTAAACACCCAACCTCAACTTACACACTATCTAGAAGGGCAAGATCCTGTGGTGTAGAGGAGGTGGCTGCCTCCAAATAACACACCGACCCAGCTGAATATCAATTGCCATTCCTTCATTATCGCTGGATCTAAATCCCGGATAGACACAAAATGCTGGAGTAACTCAGCGGGACAGGGAGCATCTCTGGTGAGGAATGGGTGACGTTTCAGGTCGAGACCCTTCTTCAGACCCTTCTAAATCCTGGAACTTCCTTTGAATATTTTATGGGATTACCTTCAGCAACCTAGCTGTGGCTAAAGCTAGCTCACCGCCACTTTCTCAAAGACCACAACAAGACGGCAAATACAAGTCTGAATGTGGTTCCCACATTCCATAAAGAAATCAATATTTAAGATTTTTAGATTTAGATTTAGATTTAGAGATACAGCACAGAAACAGGCCCTTCGGCCCACCGGTTCCGCGCCGCCCAGCGATCCCCGCACATTAACACTATCCTACACCCACTAGGGACAATTTTTACATTTGCCCAGCCAATTAACCTACAAACCTGTACATCTTTGGATTGAAAGAGACGAAGCAGAATAAAACCTACGATGCTGTCTTCATGAAAATGAGATAACTAACTTCCCTTTTCACGTAAAAGAAGATTTTTTTATTAATGGACCAGCATAACGAAAGGTCTTTTGAAATTCACTTGGGCAATGTGCTGTAATCACAGAAAAGAGTAATAGTTCTCAAAAGAGGAACTGATCTTCTCAATTTGTGGCATTGTGGCCGGAGGCCTTTATCGAGGTGCCGCGGTCTCGGTGCCCCCAGATCGCCGCGTGGAAGCCCGGGTTGGGGCCCGGCCGGGGCCTTGCGGGTCGGAGTCCCGTTTAGCGGAGCGGCCGACGGAGCCTGCGGCTGGAGCCCGGATCGGCACCACGAGGCGTGAAGTGGGGCGTCGACAATGGTGAGGCCTCGGCGGCGGTGAAGCTGCGGCACCTCGGCAGTGGTGAAGCCATCGCGGTCGATGGCCGATGAGAGCGCGGAGGACCACGTGAGGGGGAGGGGGAGAACAATGGAGGATCCGGCTTGGGGGGGACCAGCGTGAGGGGGGAGGGGGACAACAATGGAGGATCCGGCGTGGGGGGGGGACCGGCGTGAGGGAGGTGGGGGGGAGAACAATGGAGGATCCAGCATGGGGGGGGGGGGGGGTGCCGTGAGGGGGGAGGGGAAGAATAATGGAGGACCTGGCATGGGGGGGTGCCGTGAGGGGGGAGGGGGAGAATAATGGAGGATCCGGCATGGGGAGGGGCCGCCGTGAGGGGGGAGGGGAAGAACAATGGAGGATCTGGTGGGGAGGGCGGCATGAGGGGGGAGGGGGAGAACAATGGAGGACATGGCATGGGGGGGGAACGCTGTGAGGGGGAGGGGAAGAATAATGGAGGATCCGGCGTGGGAGGGGAGCCGCCGTGAGGGAGGTGGGGGGGAGAACAAAAGGAGAAGACTGGCGTGCTTTGTAACTTTGTCAGCAACATAGGTGGCTGCTATTTGTATACATTGGGTAGGCAGCAAAGAATCTCACTGTGCCTGGTCACATGCGACAATAAAGTATTCCTATTTCTTTTTATTTACTAGAATTGGGAGCGCCCTGGCTGACTTTACAAGTGTCATATTAAGGTTCATTTATCTTGACTAGATTTAAGTCTGTCCGGCTATTGAAGGGAATTATGTGTTATAATGCACTTCATCAGCCTGTATCTTTTCCTAAATCATGTTAAAATGTTTATTAAATTAATAAAATGGCAATGATATACTGTGTTGCTGATTCATACTGCAATACAGCCAGTACAAACATGAAATCATAAAACTACAGCATGTAAGAACTTGAATCTGGACATGAAGGATCCCAACCTCGTCTTGCTCCCTGTGGACCAAGATTTTATTTCTTTTTAAGGACATTTCTAATCTCCCTTTGAGGTTTACTGTTGGATTTGCTTCTTTCACCTCTTGAACTGTGCATTCATGTTGTTCAGTATTAACACCAGCTTGTGTGTCTGTAGTTCCCAATAACACAACAAAACTCCCCAACTCTTTCACAGAAGCCTAGCATAACAAATTCCTCGCAATGTCATGCAGAGAAATATCAGTCCGAAGAAGGGTCTCGACCCGAAACGTCACCCGTTCCTTCTCTCCAGAGATGTCCCGCTGAGTTACTCCAGCTTTCTGTGTCTACCTTCGGTTTAAACCCGCATCTGCAGTTTCTTCCTACACAGAGAAATGTTACGACAGATAGCCAAAAAACCCTGGTTGAAGGTGGTCTTGAAGGTGTTTTTCGGTTTAAAAAGAAAGAGCCCAAGATATAAAATTACAGAGCTTCGGTTCTTGGCAGCTGAAAGTACGCCCACCACGCGACACCTAATTCACCTGGGATCGTGGTGGCATAAATATTACCGTTCCTACCAGATCCAAAACTGCCACAGCCCACTCGGATCCACCGTTACGTCCATCTCCACTTAACTACATTTATTCACAAAATGCAGGAGTAACTCAGCAGGTCAGGCAGCATCTCGGGAGAGAAGGAATGGGTGACGTTTCGGGTCGAGACCCTTCTTCAGACTACTTAACTACAGCGGCTCAGTGGCTGCCCCAAGTTCGGAAGTCACGCAGCAAACCAGGATTAGCCGGGGGATTAAGATGGTGCATCGGGCTAACCTTAAGCATTTGGTTCATACTCATTAAATTTTATTCTGTGATTGCAGATGGACAGGACATCTGGCCTGCCCTCGCGGATGACGAATGATTCCAGATTATGGCTGACAGATGTTTCTGTCTCACCGCATTGCCAAACACAAACATTCATTTTCTTTGTTAATAATTCTGTTCCTGTCAATAAGTCCAATAAATTGACCTGCAGCCAAGGCGTTCAGTGGCATCAATTTGATTTGGTTATCATTTTCTTTTATTGCCATCATTGTTTATTTTGAATGTCTTGCTCTTTCTTGTCTGCTGCGCACTCCACTGATGGTAGAAACAAAATTAAAAGATGGATTTGCTTGAAGCCTTTTGAAAGGGACTTGAGCCACACAAATTGAATGGTGTAATGCTAAAGGAGCTGGAGGTAGAATGAGACTTGGGACATCATCAAAAGTGGAGGGAAAAAAAAGAGTAAAGTCCTTGGGGTGAGGGTGAATTTTACAACTGGGACGGGTTGCACCTCAACAGGCAGGGGACCAGCATTCTGGCAGACAGGTTTGCCACTGCTACACGGCTGGGTTTAAACTAAATAGGAGGGGGGAGGGGGTGGGGGGGTGGGGTGACAAATGGGATAGGTATGGATGGAGTTAAAGGGAAAGAGAGTATAGGAAAAGTTAAGAAAGACCCCAGAATTAACGGGACAGAAAGCTCACGAAGGGATAGGAGTGTATGGCCAAGTGTAATAGGAATCGATGTGAAAGATGAGGTGAGTAATGGATTAAAAGTATTATATATGAATGCGCGAAGTATAAGAAGTAAAGTGGATGTGCTTGAGGCTCAGTTAGAGATTGGTAGATATGACATTGTGGGGATTACAGAGACGTGGCTGCAGGAGGATCGGGACTGGGAACTGAATATTCAGGGTTATACGTCCTATAGAAAGGACAGGCAGGTGGGCAGAGGAGGTGGTGAGGGATGAAATTCAGCCCCTTGCGAGGGGTGAAATAGGGACTGACGATGTCGAGTCACTGTGGATAGAATTGAGGAATTGTAAAGGTAAGAAGGCACTAATGGGAGTTATCTACAGGCCCCCAAACAGTAGCCCGGATATAGGGTGTAAGTTGCAGCAGGAGTTAAGACTGGCATGTAATAAAGGTAATGCCACTAGTGGTTATGGGGGATTTCAATATGCAGGTAGACTGGGAAATTCAGGTTGGTTCTGGACCCCAAGAAAGGGAGTTTGTAGAGTGCCTCCGAAATGGATTCTTAGAGCAGCTTGTACTGGAGCCTACCAGAGAGAAGGCAATTCTGGATTTAGTGTTGTCCAATGAACCAGATTTAATAAGGGAACTCAAGGTAAAGGAACCGCTTGGAGGTAGTGCCATAATGTGATTAGTTTTAATCTGCAATTTGGGAGGGAGAAGGTTAAATCAGAAGTGTCAGTGTTGCAGTTGAACAAAGGGGACAATGAAGGCACGAGAGAGGAGGTGGCCAAGGTCGAATGGAAAAGGATCCTAGCAGGAATGACGGTGGAACAGCAATGGCAGAGATTTCTGGGCATAATCCAGAAGATGCAAGATCATTTCATTTCAAAGAGGAAGAAGATTTTAAGGGGAGTAAGGGGCAACCGTGGTTGACAAGGGAAGTTAGGGATGGAATAAAACTAAAAGAAAAGATGTATAACATGGCAAAGAGTAGCGGGAAGCCAGAGGATTGGAAAACTTTCAAAGGACAACAGAAGGTAACAAAAAGGGCAATATGGGCAGTAAAAGCTTCTTTAGGTATGTTAAGAGAAAAAGATTAGTAAAGATTAGTAAAGACAAATGTGGGTCCCTTGAAGGCAGAAACGGATTAAATTATTATGGGTAACAAGGAAATGGCAGAAGAGTTGAACAGGTACTTCGGATCTGTCCACTAAGGAAGACATAAACAATCTCCCAGATGTACTAGAGGAATTCTCTGCCACAGAGGGCAGAGGAGGCCAATTCACTGGATGAATTTAAAAGAGAGTTAGGTAGAGCTCTAGGGGGTAGTGGAATCAAGGGATATGGGGAGAAGGCAGGCACGGGTTACTGATTGTGGAGGATCAGCCATGATCACAATGAATGGCGGTGCTGGCTCGAAGGGCCAAGTGGCCTCCTCCTGCACCTATTTTCTATGTTTCTACATTTCTAAAAAGAGACATCAGTAATATTTGATTTTATCAGTAGAATGATTGAGCACAAAAGTAGTGATATCATGATAAAAAAAACTTCATTAATCATTTTTAGGTGTTAACTGAAATATTGCTTCCATTTCTGGAAAGCATGTCGGTGTTGGACAGGGTCCAGTGTAGATTAACTGGAATTTTACCAGAGATGAAGGACTTTGACTCGAGGGGCCAGAATTGTTCTCCTTAGACAGAAATGATTAAGGGATGAGTTAATGGAGGTGTTCAAAATGACGTGAAGTTTTGATGCCGCAGAGAGATTTTTACTGTGCACAGTGATAGGAGCACTGGAAGCACACGGATTCTAACATCATTGGTTAAAGGAAAATCTAGGGCTAATATTAAGAGAAAAATTGTTGCATGCATTTTGAAAATATTATTATGAACTTGGATGCACATCCCAAAGTGCAGAGATGATAAATTCAATTGTATTGTAATAAATTCAACTCTACCAAAAAAAAATCTTAATATTTAGGCGACACAATTGCACACCAGTAGAGTTGCTGCCTTACAGCACCAGAGACTCAGGTTCGATCCTGACTACGGGTGCTGCCTGTATGGAGTTTATACGTTCTCCCTGTGACTGCGTGGGTTTTCTCCGGGTGCTCTGGTTTCCTCCCACATTCCAAAGAAGTGCAGCTTTGTAAGTTAATTGGCTTTGGTAATACAATCGTAAATTTTTACTTAGTGTGTAGGATAGTGTTAGTGTACGGGGTGATCGCTGGTCGGCGGGAACTCGGGGGGAGGAAGGGCCTGTTTCCTGTCCCTCTCTTTCCCCTCCCCCTTCCCAGTTTCCAAGTCTATACGAACTTGAAAAGGAGAAATCTGTGCCTGTGGGGAAGGGTGATGGTGATGCACAATACTAATCACATGTGAAGTGCAAGGGGCTTATGTGTGATCAGTATTTCTTTGTATTCTACGATACAATGAATTGTGATGGTTTCCACCAATGCTACACCAACCAGTATTTTACCACAAGGATAGAGTCCCCCTTGTCCTCACCTTCCACCCCATCAGCCGTCATATACAACAAATTATCCTCCAACATTTCCGTCACCTCCAACGGGATCCCACTACTGTCCACATCTTCCCATCTCCTCCCCTTTCTGCTTTCCGCAGAGACCGTTCCCTCCATAACTCCCTGGTCCACTCGTCCCTTCCCACCCAAACCACCCCCTCCCCAGGTACTTTCCCCAGCAACCGCAGGAGATGCAACACCTGTCCCTTTACCTCCCCCCTCGACTCCATCCAAGGACCCAAACAGTCTTTCCAGGTGAGGCAGAGGTTTACCTGCACCTCCTCCAGCCTCATTTATTGTATCCGCTGTTCCAGATGTCAACTTCTCTACATTGGCGAGACCAAACGTAGGCTCGGCGATCGTTTCGCTTAACAGCTTTGCCTGAACCAACCTGATCTCCTGGTGGCTCAGCACTTCAACTCCCCTTCCCACTCCCAGTCTCATCTTTCTGTCATGGGCCTCCTCCAGTGTCATAGTGAGGCCCACCGCAAATTGGAGGAACAGCATCTTATATTTCGCTTCAGCAGTTTACACCCCAGCGGTATGAACAATGATTTCTCTAACTTTAGATAGCTCCTCTGTCCCTCTCTTTCCACTCCCCCTTCCCAGTTCTCCCACTGTCTTCATTTCTCCAACTACATCCTTTCTTTGTCCAGCCCCCTCCCCTGACATCAGCCTGAAGAAGGGTCTCGATCCGAAACGTCACCCATTCCCTCTCTCCTGAGATGCTGCCTGGCCCGCTGAGTTACTCCAGCATTTTGTGATACCTTCGACTTGTACCAGCATCTGCAGTTATTTTCCTACACAAGTATTTTTAGTTACATTGAAATCTTTGCCTTAATGAACACTGTTAAGAACCACCATGCAGTGAAGTCTGGTCACGGCACCAGGCGGAAGAGGGCTCTGCCCGAGCCAGCTGCCTACCCCTTTTCCGGGGTTATGTCCGCGCCCGGGTGGTGATGGAGAGGAACTACGTGCTGTCCACGGGCACCCTGGGGGATTTCCGGGACCGCTGGGCACCACGGTGGATTGGATGCATCCTGGATGGGGATTGTAATATAGTTGTATAATAGTTTCATTTGGTATATTCGTTCGTATTGTATTCTGGTAGTGGGTTCTGTTTTGTTTTATTGCATTGTAAATATTGTTTTTAAATAATTGAATCAATTTTTTGATTAAATTTTTTTTTTTTTTTAAATGCTGTGAAGACTGTGATACACATTGCCTGACATTTTGTGATCACAGGAAGAACTCAAAGATCGTTGCAACACCGGTCATGAATGGAATGGTCCCTACCAGCTCGGCTTGTACTCGCTGGAATTTAGAAGATTGAGGGGGGAATCTTATAGAAACTTACAAAATTCTTAAGGGGTTGGACAGGCTAGATGCAGGAAGATTGTTCCCGATGTTGGGGAAGTCCAGAACAAGGCGTCACAGTTTAAGGATAAGGGGGAAGTCTTTTAGGACCGAGATGAGAAAGTTTTTTTTTCACACAGAGAGTGGTGAATCTGTGGAATTCTCTGCCACAGAAGGTAGTTGAGGCCAGTTCATTGGCTATATTTAAGAGGGAGTTAGATGTGGCCCTTGTGGCTAAAGGGATCAGGAGGTATGGAGAGAAGGCAGGTACGGGATACTGAGTTGGATGATCAGCCATGATCATATTGAATGGCGGTGCAGGCTCGAAGGGCCGAATGGCCTACTCCTGCACCTATTTTCTATGTTTACCCAGCATGATGGGGAAGAGATAAAGCCTTGTCTTGGCTAATAACTGGTTTGTGTTTGAGATTTCACAACAGTGGTCATGAAAGTGTTTTGTTTAATCTGTGTAGAAAATAATGATTGTTTTTACAATAATATAAAAACATTATTGAATGTCTCTAAACCAGATTGTTATTTTCTGAAAGACTTTGAGCTTAGTGCCTGGCTGGAGTTAAAGACAATACAATGCAGAACAGGTTATTATTAGTAAACCTGAGGTAATAGGGAATGCCGGCATGACTGTGTGAATAGGAAGCATTTTAGTGGGAATCTTTTATCGCTTCGGGTATTGAAAATAACAGCCAAGAGTAATGTTGTAGACTGGTCTGAAAATACATCCGGTCCTGAAATGACAGGGTGTTATTTCAGAGAAGCTGCCTGACCCGCTGCATTCCTCCAGCACTTTGTGCTTTACGCAAGATTCCAGCATCTGCAATTCCTTGTGTCTGTATAAGACTTTGGTTCGGCCGCTTTTATGGTACAGCGTGCAGATCTGATTGCCTATTGTAGGAAGGATGTGGAGGCTTTGGAGAGGGCGCAGAAGACGTTTACCAGCGTGCTGCTTGGATTAGAAGGTATTAGCGATAAGGAGTGGTTGGAAAAACAATTTGTTCTTTCTGCATCGTGGGAGGCTGAGGGCAGACCAGACAGAGGTTTATACAATTATGAGAGGTATAAACAGGGTAAACAGTTAGAGGTATAAACAGGGTAAACAGGGCGGCACGGTGGCGCAGCGGTAGAGTTGCTGCCTTACAGCGAATGCAACGCCTGAGACTCAGGTTTGATCCTGACTACGGGCACTGTCTGTACGGAGTTTGTACGTTCTCCCCGTGACCTGCGTGGGTTTTCTCCGAGATCTTCGGTTTCCTCCCACACTCCAATGACGTACAGGTATGTAGGTTAATTGACTGGGTAAAATGTAAAAATTGTCCCTAGTGTGTGTAGGATAGTGTTAATGTGTGGGGATCGCTGGGCGGCGTGGACTCGGTGGGCCGAAGGGCCTGTTTCCGCGCTGTATCTCTAAATCTCAAAAATCTAAAAAAAGAACTGTCATCCATCTTATGCTTCAATACTTCCTCTCTCTTCATAGTCATCTCTGATGCCCTTGAAACAAGGAAAAGTACAGCACAGGAATAGGTCCTTTAAGTCCACAATGCCTCTGCTGAACATGACACCAAGACAAACTAAACTCATCAGTCTGCACATAATCCTCAACCCTCCATTCTCCCTGCATATTCATGTGCCTATTTAAACGCATCTTAAACGCCACTATCACCTGCCTCTGCCACCATTCCTGGCAGCATGTTCCAGGCACCCACCACCCTCTGTGTAAAAAACTTGCCCAACCCATTTCCTTTAAACTTTGACTCTCTCAATCCCTCGTCTTTGACATTTCCACACAGGCAAAAAAGGTTTTGACTGTCGACAACCTGTCTACTCCGTCATTCAATCATGGCTGATTTATCTTCCTCATTCTCCTGCCTTCTCCCCATAACCCCTGACACCCATACTAATCAAGAATCTACCTGTCTCTGCCTTAGAAATATCCATTGACTTGACCTCCACAGTCTTCTGTGGCAATGAATTCCTCAGATTTACTGCCCGCTGACTAAAGAAATTCCTCCACATCTGCTGGCTGAGTGTTAGTTAGCAACTGCCCAGGCAACCCCCCGGCTATCAGTCCAGCCGATTCACCCCAACCTCCACCAAACAGTTTATTAAAAACTAAGGCGTAACACTAAGATTGGAGAGTTTATGAAAGCATGTCTAAAGTTTTATCAAATGAAACATAAAACCCGAAGGAATAAAGTCAAGAGTAGGCGGATTCCAGATATTCACGATCCTCGATTGAAGGAATTTTTCCCTCGCCCTGTGCTCCATGCTTAAACCTCATGTTGAGATTGCGATTTTTGGTTCCATTCTCCTGCCCAGGGGTAAAAACAGTTCTGCATCTCCCTTACCAACTAGATAAGAATATTGCGGATTTCAAGGTTATCTAAAATAATATTAGCTATGATACGATGCGATACAATACGATACGATGGAACTTTATTTATCCCAGGAGGGAAATTGATCTGCCAACGGTCATAAAAACACTAAAATACAAGAAACATGAATTTAGCTAATACTTATACTAAACTGTATCTACTGCAGTTCATACTAAACTGTATCTGAAGTGAATCAGAAGGAACAGCAAATGCTGGTTTAAAACGGAGATAGGCACAAAAAGCTGGAGTAACTCAGCGGGACAGGCAGCGTCTCTGGAGAGAAGGAATGGGGCGATGTTTCGGGTCGAAGAAGGGTCTCGACCCGAAAGGTCACCCATGCCTTCTCTCCTGAGATGCTGTCTGTCCCGCTAAGTTACTCCAGCTCTTTGTGTATATCTGAAGTGAATCCTTTCTGTGACCATTTCTGTTGACATTAGCCTCCTCACAATTTCCCTGTAAACAGCGTCTCAGCAGAGAACTTCACCAATAAGCAAACTCACGTGGCAATCTTTCCACTTTAATCCTAATCAGACATACATGATGTCAGCTTTGAGTACAATAGAGAAATGTGTTCCAAAATGTAACTCTGGTATTCTACAATTATAAAGGGTAAACAAATGTATCATAGGAACTACTAGGATTACAACATTTCCAAAAAAGGAATTACTAATATTTTCTTCATGTCTGTTAAAAAGAAGAATGACACAACAGCTTTCTCAAAATAGAATCTCATCCAGATGTTGATCGAGTGCACAGTCCTCTGCACCATCAAAAACATCTGCATGAGACGCTGCCTCAAGAAGGCCGCACCGGTACGGCACGGTGACGCAGCGGTAGAGTTGCTGCCTTACAGCGAATGCAGCGCTGGAGACCCGGGTTCCATCCCGACTACGGGTGCTGTCTGTACGGAGTTTGTACGTTCTCCCCGTGACCTGCGTGGGTTTTCTCTGAGATCTTCGATTTCCTCCCACACTCCAAAGATGTACAGGTATGTAGGTTAATTGGCTTGGTAAATGTAAAAAAATTGTCCCTGGTGGGTGTAGGATAGTGTTAATGTGTGGGGATCACTGGTCGGCGCGGATCCGGTGGGCCGAAGGGCCTGTTTCTGCGCTGCATCTCTAAACTAAACTAAACTAAATCTATTATCAAGAATCCCCACCAACTGGACCAAGGCCTGGTCTCATAGTTATAGCAGGAAGTACAGAATCCTAAGGTTCCACTCCACCAGGTTCAGAAACAGCTATTTTCTTACGTATTGTGGTCAAAAAGTCTTTTAGCACATTGGGCTTCATCAGTTAGAGTATTGCGTATAGAGGTTGGGAGGGCATGTTGCAGTTATATTGGACGTTGGTGAGGCCACATTTAGAGTACGGCGTTCACTTTTGGGCACCATGTTAGAGGAAAGATGTCAAGTTGGAAGGTGTGCAGATAAGATTTACGAGGATGTTGCCAGGACTCTGGGGCCTGAGCTACAGGGAGAGGTTGAGCAGGCTAGGACTCTTCCTTGGAGCGCTGGAGGATGAGAGGGATCTTTTAGAGGTGTACAAAGTCATGAAAGGAATAGATCGGGTAAGCGCACAGAGTAGGGGAATCGAGAACCAGAGGGCATAGGTTTAAGATGATGAGGGATAGATTTTATAGGAGCCTGAAGGATAAAATTTTTTACACAAAGGATGTTGGGTGTAATGGGACGAGCTGCCGGAAGAATGAAGTATGTACAATTGAAGCATGTACAATTGCAACATTTGAAGCATGTACAATTGCAACATTTAAGAAACATTTAGACAGGTACGGTATATGGATAGGACAGGTTTAGAGGGATATGGGCAAGTTGGGCCGAAAGGCCTGTTTCCACACTGTATGACTCTGTTAGGTTCTTGAACCGACCTGATCTGACCTGATAACCCTAATCCTATCTCAGCAATGGAACACCACGAATAAAGGGCCACAGAGTGCTGGAGTAATTCAGCGGGTCAAGCAGAATCTCAGGAGAAAATGGATAGGTGGTCTTCTTCAGACCACTACAGACCACGTCTTTCACTACCATGTACTTGTTTTCTAATTGTGTGTTTCAGTGATGCCTTGCGTTTTGCACGAATGTCTTTTTCTTTTCACTGTCCTGGTACAATTAATGTACAATTTATATTTTTTGTGTGTTGTCCCAGTCTTTATACCTTTGATGCTGCCGCAAGCAAGATTTCCATTGTACCTGTACCTCATTGGGCTTTCTCCATCGCTGCTCCCACCCTATGGAACTCACTACCCCAAACCGTTAGAGACTCCCCCACACTCACCACATTCAAAACATCGCTGAAGTCTCACTTGTTCAGTACTGCCTTCAACCACTGAAGGTCACCTCACCTTCTGTCTCCTTTCTCTGTTCATTTATTTATTTACTTATTTATCTATTTATTCATTTCCCCTATGTTCTCAAAATCTCTGTAAAGCGTCTTTGAGTATATGAAAAGCGCTATATAAATAAAATGTATTATTATTATTATTATTATTATTATTGTGCATATGACAAGAAACTCATGGTGGCTTGACTTTGCTTGATATGGTATTGAAATGTCATCGGAGAAATAATATAGGCTGGTGCCACAGAGACAGCCGGGGGAGAAAATATTTCACATTAACATTCATCTAAAGCACACTGAGTCCCAGAACACTGTGTGCTGGATGCATGTGTGGAGAAGTTCCAATGTGCTGGAGAACTCATTGACTTCAGTAAAGTTAATTAGACTTCTTTAGCACTTATTTTTGATTGCAAAATAAAGACGATTGTTAATAGAACCAACTTTAACCTATAAACTAGGGCGCATGGTGGCATAGCGGTCAAGCTACTGCCCGTTCAGCACCAGAGACCCTGGTTCGATCCTGACTACGGGTGCTTTTCTGTACGAAGTTTGTACGTTCTCCCAATGACCTGCATGGGTTTTCTCGAAGATATTCAGTTTCCTCCCACACTCCAAAGACGTACAGGTTTGCAGGTTAATTGACTTGGTATAAATGTAAAATAATTCCCCAGTGTGTGTAGAGTCGTGTTAATGTGCGGGGTCACTGGTTGGTGCCGACTCGGTGGGCCGAAGGGCCTGTGTCCGTGCTATATCTCTAAACTAAAAACTAAACTAAACTAAATCAACCAGGCAGACACAATAAATCATATTAGAGTTGTATATTATAAATACAATAAAACCCTTGGAAAAGAAGCACAAGGTGAATCAATGGTGGATATTAGAGATACTTTCAGATGACAGAGATACTTTCAGAGATACCTCATTAGAAAGTAATCATTAGATTACCAATGATCTAGTAAAATATCTAAAAAATTAGATATTTTCTAATGATTACTAGATCATCAGTAATCATTAGAAAATATTTAATTTTTTAGATATTTTCTAAAACCATTTAGAAAATATCTAAATATTTGTATTTAGATATAAATAGAATCATTTATTCTATTTATAAATGGAAATCATTGGAAAATATCACACATTAGTGGTACCACATGCAAATATTGAACATACCAGCATTGCAGTTGTTCAAATACAATATGGTGACATAAATGATATTTGAACAGTATCTTTTTGCATAGTTTTGAACAATCTTGTTTAAAAGTTAGAATACCTGCTTAACGAAAGCTATTGCATTTTGACATTGCCTTCCAAAAATGTTCAGGGTACTCTGGGGGAGAGCAGTCCAAACCAGATTTGTTACCGAGTCACATAAATGGAGATCAGGAAGGTGAGCAAATGTCGCAGGTTTAAAGTATGAAAGGGAAGTGGAGCGGTGGAAATTTAAGGGAAGGAAGTCCAGATTTGAGGGCCTGTGCAGCTAAAGGCATAGTTGCTAAGAACGAAGAGTCGCAAATTACAGATGTGCAAGAGACAAAAATGAGTTGAGGGGCTGGAGTAAAAGGTCAAGCAATACATGCCTACAGTGTCAGGGATCATGCAGATTAAGGCTCTCTATACAACAAGAATTTATCTTCAATTATGCTTTTAGCTGGAGATCTATGACAATATTTTTCCGTACATGGGTTGATTCACTGTTGCACTGTAGGTGCTCAATGTCTTCTGCACTTTAATCTATTTGTCCTTCTTTTCAATTTTAACACAACAGCGTTGACAACATGAACACGTTACTGGGTGACTCCACAGATTTCCCTCAAAGCAACTGAAACAATGACTAGGCTGGTAAGTCACAGTGGCACTCTTAAAATTAATCATTGATTTGAAATCCTCCTCCACAAAGAAGTTCAAGCAAAGGTCCACTCTAGAAGGGACTCAACAACAACTCGAGAACAGCAGGGGGAATCCAGTGCTTAAGGAGATGACAACTAAAACCAGAGTGGTGGAGCCATTAAAATTGGGAGTGACCTTGAAGCCAAGATTAGAGAAGCACAGGCATCACGGAGGATTGTCAGCATGGACATTTCAGAGAATTCATACCAGGACTGTAGGGGGAGAGGTGTGTACGTATGTGGGTTGGGTGAGACCAAAGAAGCAGTCAAAACCAAGAATGTGATTTCTAAAGTTAATGCATTCCTTTTCAGATTTTTTTTTGTGATTCACATTAATAAAGTCCAGATTAAGCTAAACAAAAAGGTTTGATCAGGTGAAACTCTGGGGAATGTTAACTAAAGATGCATCTGAGCACAGGGACATGTTTTTCATTTCAAGTTTGCAATAGTATGACAACATCAAACATGAGGTAAATGAATTCTGAGATCGCGAAACTTAAGCTAAGTCACATTAAGTCTGTGTTCAGACAGGTTTTTGTACTAATTCGCACTGTTTAGTTTTTTTGGCAAACCGGACTCGTTGCCTGTATACTCTTGAAGTTTGTTTGTTGTACATCTGATATTAAATCTGTGCCAGTCAACAACAAAAAAAAACTGATATCATCTCTTTCATCATTTTCTGCTGGGTTATGCCAGGGAATTAATAGGTTAAAGTTAATGTTAAAGAGACACATTACCTCATTTAAGAGCTGCAATCTATCTATACAGGTGGGAGCGATAAAGTAGGTCATATGGTCCTGTCCAGCCTAAAGGCACACCCTTTGATAATATCGATAAAATGATTAAGAGATAAAGTAGGACACAGTGTTGGTAATCTCTTATTGTGTGACTGAAGGAGCAGGGAAACCAAGGTGCTGTTACCTAGAACCTAATTATCAGTTAATTATGAACTTGGAATGCAAGATGTTATGAATCATTAAAACCTGCTTCTCACGTTTAGACTTTGGCCAAATCCTTATTTACTGTTTAATAGTCTTTCACAATAATTACTTATAAAATAAATAGGTTCTTAACTTAATGACTGATTATTAACCAATAGACCTTGTGGATGCTAAACAACCGTAAGTTTTTCAGTGCTCTGGGTGTCCCTGTACAAATACATATGACATGATGTTTACAAGAGACAATTGAGCCCCCAAGGCTCCCTATTCTGTGAAGACTGCCAGTAATGTTATTCGGTGCTTGTGTCTTCCAGTGAAATTCAAATCTATAATTTAAATAATCTAAATGTTTGAACCATATCTGCTGAATAAACACACAAAGGAAGTCTTTAGACCTGTAATCACTGACTTCTTAACAGGAACGGCCTTCTCCAGGCCAGACAACTGCAAACAATTAGGGAAATTAGTGGCTCCAGCCCCACCATCAGGCTTCATGCTTGTTTATAATTTAATCGAAGAAAATGTCAAAACAGTCAAGAGTTGAAAGAAACAAGATGCATTTTTGAGATGGAATTAAAACTGCCAGGCTATGATATTAGGAATGTTTGTTTAATAGCTTACAATCCAAAACATGCTTCGAGATTTTGAAGAAAGAAAAGAAAATCAAATAATGTGCCGTTCCTGCAACGTACACGAAGAAAAAAAATAGACGAGTCTTTAAATGTATGGTATCCTCCTTCTGTAAATGAAAATAGCAGATCCCCCAAGTAGTTTCTAACTGGTTCAGAATGGAACATTATAAACCATTCAAATCATTATAATTTTCTCTCTTTCCCTCAATCAAGCTGAATCCTTTTTAATAATTTACCACACAGACATTACTTCAGTCTTTAAATCAGCTTGAACCTATGGGCATCAAGTAAAGTCAGGATTAAGTCCTCCTGCTGACCTTTTCATCAATATTCCCTGAAAAAACATTTTATGTATTGTTAACAGATATATCATTAACAAGTTTTTCTTTTAGAATGAACAGTCTTTCTTTCTGACAGGGCAGTGAATGTCCTCACGTTATTTCTCTACTCCAGCAGGAAAATGTGTTTTATTCCAAAGGGTCCAATAAAATCTTTCTTCATTGCACACATTCGCAGTTAAATGGTAATGTTGTCGCTCAGAAAGAAGGTATTATTATATAGGCATTGATTTTAAATGGAGATTGCACACTGTATTCTGAAGGTGCTAATGCAAACTTAAGTCGGCGTGCTATCTTCACTTAAAATAGATGCTTTATGGTTTCATTTCAAACAACTGTTTCTCTGTTGTTTTTAGAGTTACCGTGAGCTGGTAGCTGACGCTCCACAATAGGCAGGTTGCATGAAAATGTATTACTGAGTTAGTAGCTTTCCATTCATTCCAATAGTTAATCTTTAAATGGTAATGTGGCTGTGGTTCGTGGTGTTTAGATTCATTGGATGCATAGCTACTATCAGGTCACCTATAATAAGGCTTCTGAGGGACTATTTAAAAAAGTTACGAATGGGCTTTAAAAATAACCTCGCTGCGATATCCATCATGCAGAACCATTTCTTTCAGAATTTACTTCGGAACATTCATAACCCAGGTTGTCAGCCATTGTCATCCAAGCATGCCCTATGCTGCATGATCAGGGCCAACAAATCTTGAATTGCTCCTGTAAAGATTGTAAAAATAGTAATCCTTTTGAACCAGCTTCATGAAATATACATTCAGAACAAATCCTCTTTTGTAAAAGATACAAAACTGGAAATGTACAGTAATGTTCAAAATGCAAAGAGGTCCAAGGGCAACAAAAGCTTGGTCTTACCACAGGAAAATTAAGAAAACCTTGGGAAAAGGTTTAAATGCTTATCCACCATTTCCTTATAGGCTCTGTTATTTGAAGTAAGCCAATGCCCCTGTTAACATATAAGTAACTGGAATCTTGTGAATTTATCGAGCAGCAAACACCAAAGTTATTTCTCGTCTTCGGCAGTGAGATTTTCTTTCAATGGCGAAATTTGACTTCTGACCATTTTGATTTTTTTTTGTAAAATCAAAGTTAAAATCAAAACTCTTTCCTATTAAATGAGGAAAATTCTTGCCATGCTCCAAATAGATCTTGTGTCTATATCAATTATCTTTATAGATATTTTAGCTTAAGCTGTATTAATTCACATCAGTAAATGATTTTACATGGTGCATCAGCAATTAGAATTTAATATCAATGACTTTTTGTGTAAATAGCCACTCCTCAATGCATGGTCTAAAGCAAGAAATAAATATTTTAATATAAATCCATGATTCAAATAGATTTTAACTTTAAAAAGTGCAATGTGCACTTGTAAATTGTAAAGTTTCAGAATGATTTGGATTTAATTGAACCATTGATTGTATTGGCTGGATAAAATCATGTGATTTTTGTGTAATAATGCAACATGATTTCAAAACATATATTTCTTTCTTTAAAGGAATGATCTCAGCAAATAAATTTGCATCTAGCTTTCTGAATGTTTAAACCTTTCAAATAACTTCAGTTAGCAACAGATCATCCTAATGAGCCCGATAGGTTTCCATAAATGATATCAAGTGCATTCTCTTAATGAGATCTGTTCACTAGTTTCTGAATATCAGTGCACCGTTTTGTTCTTGCTGCTGTCACAAAGGATTGGGTTCACTGGGTTAATCCAATATCTTTTTGTTCCAACATTAAAAAATGAGAATATATTATTGCTGTATTTGTAGAAGTTCGGTTTTACTTTCCAAAAATGGCTTTGGCAACAGCAGTTTTCTGAATGATTAATCTGATAATTTGCAAGTTGCATGAAATCACAGCCCACTTTTCCTGAGTGGTACAGCTTGTCACCATTAATTTGTTCAGTTGGATATACCAAATAATGTATAGAATGGATATTGCATCAAGTGCCATGCACCCCCCTGTCAAGGATTAAATTAGAAAGACACAGTACACAGGCTTTGTCCCTATTCTATAAATGATAGAAGTCAGTTCCAAATTCAATGAAATTAAAGGTTCTGCCAAACCAACGCACTGAATTAAATTTCATGAGGTTTTTGCATTGCTATTAAAATTCCTAGTCTATTATATTTATACATCCTTCAAACAAAATAGACTTTTGGGAGCTGGGGGAGAAGTTAAGACTATTATTTTCTCTCATGGTCATGTATTAAAGGAGACAATAATAAATGGTGTAATTGCATATTTTGATTTAAATGTGTGCTGCTTTTTGTGTGTCAGTTGTTCAAAACAAAAAGCCCAGCCAGTTCCAGCACTCAGAGGGTGAAGTATAGCTCAGTATTTCAGCTCAGCGTACCAGCTCAGTGGTCACTGGGTGGTACATACGTGTACACAGCAAAGGCATTGCAGAAACCTGGGAATGTGACAATGACCTCAATCTAGTATTTAATTCAGAATTAAAGGATGTTCCAATAGGAAGGAGATGAGGAGAAATTTCTTTAGTCAGAGGGTGGTGAGTCTGTGGAATTCTTTGCCACAGAAGGCTGTGGAAGCCAAGTTAGTGGATATTTTTAAGGCAGAGATAGATAGACTCTTGATTAGTACGCATGTCAGGGGTTACGGGGAGAAGGCAGGAGAGTGGAGTTAGGAGGGAGAGATAAATCAGCCATGATTGAATGGCGGAGTAGACTTGATGAGCTGAATGGCCTAATTCTACTCCTATTCCTTAACATTTGCTGTGAAGGCAGAGGGTTAATAGTCCTGGCGTTACCACGATAACATCAATAACAGTTTGAATTGCCGCCCCACCTAACCAGGTTGCAAGCAAATTGAAAGTCCACAACAGTAATAGTCAAGTAGGCCTGTGTCCATCACACTTCCCACCCAACACTGCCCCAGTGCCTGATTACAGAGAGAGTTGGGTAGGGAGGAACGGCAAATGCTGGTTTACACCGAAGATAGGCACAAAATGCTGGAGTAACTCAGCGGGACAGGCAGCATCTCTGGAGAGAAGGAATGGGTGACGTTTCAGGTTGAGACCCTTCTTCAGACCAGAGAGAGTTCTTTGAGGGATCCCAGTCACATTTCGATGAAGAGGAACAAGTAAAGCCCGAGACGTTGTATGTGGCTGCAATATTCCCGCTGGTTCTATGTGCAGCTCTCCAAGCCGTAACAAATGGGAAATGTCAAAACAAAAATGCCCTGATCATGAAAAAATTGACCCTTAGATCATGTAAAGTCAATATTGTGTAGGAAGGAACTGCAGATGCTGGTTTAAACCGAAGAAGGGTCTCGACCCAAAACGTCACCCATTCCTTCTCTCCAGAGATGCTGCCTGTCCCGCTGAGTTACTCCAGCATTTTATGTCTATCTAAAGTTAATATTTGATTGCCCAGTGACATTCTACAGTTGTTCGAGCTGCCAACCAAAACCATTCATATTACGAAATCTTGGTTCTGGCCCACCCCAATTTTACTGAGCTATTTGGCAAGACGTGAACAATATGTTGCCTGTCTTCACCCTCAGCTTATTTACCAAATCATAAAAAGTTAAATGCATTTTTTTTTTCCACGACAATCCCACTAATTAAAGGTCCTGCTCTTGAGTAAACTTAAATACACAGAGGTCGCTGGCTGAGTAATTTGAAGAGGAGAATTCTTCAGAAACGCTGCTCTGACCCGACTGCCACACAGACTTATCAGACGCTCGGCCGGGTGTATAGGATGTACCATTAACTATTCATGGAATTTTGATCCCACTGGAATTAGCAAATCAATTTGAGCTAAACAAATAATGTAAACGGGAAAGATTTTGTTGATTATGGTGAAGTCAACTTGATAGCAGTTGATTTTCTACAAGCCAAGCTGACCCTACACTCAGGGCTTGAGTCGAGGAAGCATTTGATTTCTGTCCAAAAAAAAACAAAGCCCTTTGTCCAGGAACTTCTTCAGATGCCAATTCCTTTGGAATTCTCTGCCTCAGAAGGCAGTGGAGGCCAATTCTCTGAATGCATTCAAGAGAGAGCTAGATAGAGCTCTTAAGGATAGCGGAGTCAGAGGGTATGGGGAGAAGGCAGGAACGGGGTACTGATTGAGAATGATCAGCCATGATCACATTGAATGGTGGTGCTGGCTCGAAGGGCCGAATGGCCTCCTCCTGCACCTATTGTCTATTGTCTATTGTCCTTACTCGAGTCTATCGAGCCCAATTTCATGTTGATCTGGAAAATTGTTGTTAACTGCTGCAATATCTTGAAGCCCTCTTTTGGCAATAAAAATGAGTTTGGATCTCTATTGAGGAGCACTGCTGAAAGAAGGGAATTAATGTTTAAGTGCAATCTTCATAGGGCAACGCTACTTTATTCAACCACTCCCCCTCTCTCTCGGCTTGATCTCCTTCCCTTCACATCCAGCTGCCACTTTCAGGATTATTTCAGCATCATTTCCCCGAGATCGAGTCCGATAAAGTTGGTGACATGCCGAGAGAAGTCCTAGACGGTCTCTCCTCTTCATTTCGCTACCAGTGTGTAACTTCAGTCTTGGTTCCCTTTACTCAACGTTTCACCTCTCTGGTGCTGAGTTGACAATCCCAAAACTGTGCCACACAGATCCTCCCCATTTGTCCGTGAGCAAATGCACCGAGAGCCCAAACCAATGTTTTGATGATTCTTTGATGAGAAAATTTGACAGGGAACACAACAACAGTAGACAGAAATCTCTACCCAAAGAAAATCCAGCATGTAGAGTGGCATCACAGGTAGGTCAGGTGGTCAAGAAGGCATGAGCTTTGTCAGTCACGGAAACGAGTATTGAGGTTGGGACGTTATGTCACAGTTGAGGCCATACTTGGAGAATAGTATTCAGTTTTGGCCACTCTGCCACAGGAAATTTGCCATTATGCTGGAAAGAGAGCAGAGAAGATTTACAAGGATGTTGACAGGATTTCCAATGGGGAATCTGTTGGGGGGGGGGGGGGGTTGGGGGTGGGGTGGGGGGGAGAGGGGCAATCCACTTCAGGATCTTTATGAAATATGCTCCTTTTCAGGTCAATCTCTTTTCATATCTGGTTAGTGACACAAATGAGGGGTGAATTTAAGTTATTCTCGGTTCACTACATTCTTTAAAGACCTTCTCTTCGTTGTGCTCTCAATGCGTTTTGTGAGTCCTTCGTGGTGGCCATATTTGCACTGCTGATCAAGGTGTTAATTAAGGGATGAGTTATGCCAGAATTATCAAAATAATTGGAATCAGTTCTGAAGGTGACACAAGGCGAACGTAGGTTGAGAAAAGAGGTTTTGATCACATACAATTCCTGACCTGGACATACATCGATCAGCCAAAACATCACGACCACTGACAGGTGACGTAAATAGAGCCTCTTCCCCCACAGCCCGCTTGTCTGGGTCAATCCTAAACTCTAGTGCTGTTTGTGTGGATGTGTATTATTGGAAGCTGATACCAGTGCACATGTATAATATTGGTGACCAAACATGAGCTGCACCTGATAATGTCTCACAGTTGCCCAATGACACAAGCCAAGTGGGCATATAGTTAATCAAGTGGCCTGCCACATATTGTACATCTTGTTAACATTGCAAAGAAAGGTAGTTTACAACTATCCCATTGTATACTCAAAGAATATTCCCTTCCTGTGACCTATGCCTTCTTATTTGCAGTTCTTGGTATTAGCATAATAATAATAATTTACCTTTGGCCAAATATGAAGGCTTCAGTCGAGATACTCTTGGCCTTTATTAGAAATATAGAAACATAAAAACATAGAAAACAGGTGCAGGAGTAAGCCATTCGGTCCTTCGAGCCAGCACCGCCATTCAATATGATCATGGCTGATCATCCAAAATCAGTACCCCCTTCCTGCTTTTTCCCCATATCCCTTGATTCCCTTAGCCCTAAGAGCTAAATCTAACTCTCTCTTTAAAACATCCAGTGAATTGGCCTCCACTGTCGTCTGTGGCAGAGAATTCCACAGATTCACAACCCTGGGTGATTTTTGTTTTCCTCTTCTCAATCCCAAAGACAAATACAATACGTTAATGCAAAGCATTGCAGCATATTCAAGTTGAAGTTTGCATTGGGGCAAAGGCAGACTGCAGCTCTCAGCGCAACAGGTACATCCCTGACAGCTGTGGAGTTTTATTCAGTCACTCCTGACAGCACTTGGCAAGTTTCCTTCTTGTTTGGGCCCAACGCTGCTTCGAGAAGGTACATCACAAAATGTCACGTTGCAGACTGATGCACTTCAATACACTTTATGTGGATGCTGGTTTTCATTAAGTTCCTCTGCAGCTGAGTCAAAACTTACCAACCAGAACCAGCTACACAATTCTGGCAACAGCATTCACAACAATCATTAAATATTAGGCTTGATATTGATTATGAATAACATGAACAAAATCAAGCTTCGACCTCAATGTAAGTGTCTAGTTTGACAGACAGACGAATTTTCATACACATTTTTAGGATTTATTACTTCTACCACAGGACCTTTGTTAGATGGGGTAAACAGCAGGAAAGCAAGCATGATTTCTCAGCCTGCATGATTTCCCATTGTCAGGCATGCAAATCAGGTTCTAATTCCAGGTCTGGGCTTTCCATCTGTGAAAAGATGAGCTTGAGCTGTTGCTTTATAAAATCCATGTCCTCGCATCTCATCATGCATTGCAGGAGCACAAAGTGCATGTTGTCCAAGACACCACCAGGTCACCCTAATGCTGACTTAATTAACCAGTGGAAGAGGCTGATTGACTTTGTGGACCAACTCAATTTAGCCTCCAGAAATCCTGCATTCTTCAGAGATAAGGGAAGCTGAGGTAACTAAGTGCTGGCGAACGTCAAAAGTATTATCAACTGTGCCGTGTGTATGAATTTGGCAAGCAAAATACAGACTGAAAAACCCACTCAACAATCACTTGCAATCAATATTCAAGGGCAAAAATCAATCACAGTGCTTTTTAACTTTGGATGTCAGTTGATGCCATATGCTTTCTTTGGTGTTATTGCTGATAAATGTATCCCACTGGATTGATGAAAGGGTAATGGAAATTAAAGTCATAAGGAAAAGGAGTAGAATTAGGCCATTCGGCCCATCAAGTCTACTCCGCCATTTAATCATGGCCATCTTGAATTCCTTTATCGAGGTGTATGTATGGCTTGTTCTCAGTGCTGAGTGGCACTAGGATAATGGAAACTTTGTACAAAGTCGTGAAGTCAGTGACGTGAAATTTGCGGGTGCCATGTGCAAAGAGTGTGGCTTGCGTGTGGCTTGCGTGTGGCTTGCGTGTCGGGGTTCTGATGCTCGCACCTCTCTCCATTGATCATCCGGTGCGGTGCGTGTATGTGGATAGATGTTTCTGCACATGAATTTTCATCCCTTACACATCCACAACAGTCCAAAGATTCTTAGCTTCGTCCCCTTTGATCACGTCACCCATTCCTTCTCTCCAGAGAAGCTGCCTGTCCCGCTGAGTTACTCCAGCATTTTGTGTATATCTTCGGTGTAAACCAGCACTGTCCAAAAATAGGCAGGTTTAAATTCCTGCACACACTTCTGTGCAATAACATGTGTGGCTGATTCGCTATCGAGAGGATACATACTTTATTTTAAGTTTTCACATCTAAGGATTATCCACCAGTTTTGGCTGAAGATTCTGCTGAAATAACAGAGGCTGATCATGCCAGATTTCAGTTGTTGATGTACATGCCCGGTGACAAAGTGCTCTTTAAAGTGCTCAGCGTGATGCTGGAAGTCTGTGTGGAAGATCTAACTCAAACATTGTCACAATCAGGATAGCTCGAAATACATCGTGGAACTCATGTAAAAATGGGCATCAGCTAAACAAATATATTCCATATGAAGAAGGGTCCCGTCCCGAAACATCACTTATCCATTTTCGCCTGAGATGCTGCCTGACTCGCTGAGATGCTCCAGCAATTTGTGTCCATCTTTGGTATAAACCAGCATCTGTAGTTCATTTATATTATATTTTATTATAATCCATACAGTTCTTACTATTAGTAAGGAATTAATTTAGGCTCGTACCTTTAAAGCCTGATTCAACAGATATCACAGAAACAAACAACTTCAGTGAACTGCCCGAATATCAAGTTTAATTAAAGACAATAAGTTGCATCTGTATCACAGCAATTTCCCTTCAAAAGCAATGAGATTTCAGGTATCCCTTTGAGGGCAGTTATTTGATGAATAGCCATCAGACAGTAATGCGTGCGTTTCATTTGGTTTCGATTTAAAACAATGCCTTATTTATGAATTGTTTGACATCATTTTAGGGAGGCAAACTGGTGCAGCAGGTAGAGCTGCTGCCTCATAGTGCCAGAGTCACGGGTTCAATCCTGATCCCAGGTGCTGACTGCGTGAAGTTTGCACGTTTTTACCTTTGATCGTGTGAGTTTCTTTCGGGTGCTCCGTTTCCCTCCTTCGTCGCAACGTTGTGTGGGTTTGTAGGTTGATTGGCCTCTGTAAAACTTGCCCCGAGTATATAAGAAGCGGATGAGAAAGTGGGATAACATAGAACTAGGTTGAATGGATGATCAATGCCTGAAATGGACTTGGTAGGTCGTTGGCCTGCTTCCATGCTGTATCTATAAACTAAACCAATCATGAAAATTCACTCTGTGAAAAGTAAATGCTTGCAAGGAAAGGCAGTATCCAACCTAACTGCCTCACCTGTCCAAATGAGGCAGCTATCAAAGAAGTTCCCACTTTGTTTGGAAGCTGGTGCATTAATTTGAGTTCAAGCATTCATTAGTCCATTTTTCAGAGTGAAGATAGTCCTAGCTGTGTAGGAAGGAACTGCAGATGTTGGTTTAAACCTAAGATAGATGCAAAAAGCTGGACTAATTCAGCGGGACAGACAGCATCTCTGGATAGATGACGTTGGGTGACGTTTCGAGTCGAGATCCTTCTTCAGAGTAGGTAATCCTAGCTGTTGTGTAAGAAAATAACTACAGATGCTGGTACAAATTGAAGGTATTTATTCACAAAATGCTGGAGTAACTCAGCAGGTCAGGCAGCATCTCAGGAGAGAAGGAATGGGCGACATTTCGGGTCGAGACCCTTCTTCAGACCCTAGCTGTGGTGTGACAGGATCAGCCTAGAGAGTCTTAGTAAGATAGCAGCATATGTTCACTTTGGCATATCTGTTGATGGCTTTTTTTGCAATTAGGGTCTTGTTCAACATTACATTGCAACAGCAGAGTTTTGCAGTGACATCGCAGTGCCACATTGCTATGAGCATTCACATTTATTTTTGTTCGGAAGTTCCTGGGAAACGCCATGCCTCTATCCAGACACGCCATGCCTGTATCCAGACACGCCATGCCTGTATCCAGACACGCCATGCCTGTATCCAGACACGCCATGCCTGTATCCAGACACGCCATGCCTGTATCCAGACACGCCATGCCTGTATCCAGAGGAGATGAAGTAAAACACCCAGTAGATTAAACTACAAAGTTTTATTTTTGTCACAAAATATGTTCTCTGCTGTTTGCAAATAGGATAAATTACTTTGTTACTCTTTTATACTTGCAAGGACAAATTTCTGCCAAGGGCAACCTTTGCACCCAATGAATATATTAATGAGGAATGACACAAAAGACTTTGACCACCATGTCAAAGATTCCATTTCCATTTCGTACATAACTCATGTCTGTTATAGGCAGGTATTGACTAGAGGGTAGACACAAAATGCTGGAGTAACTCAGGTGCTGTTCCTCCAATTTGCGCTGGGCCTCACTCTGACAATGGAGGAGCCCTGGGACAAAAAGGTCAGATTGGGAATGGGAGGGGGAGTTAAAGTGCTGAGCCACCGGGAGATCAGGTTGAAAATGTCAGTATACGGTTGTGTGCCATAAAGGAGGATAATTCTAACATTATTTTCAGATTGGGAGACCTTAGAAAAGTATGGTATGTATGTTATATGATCCAGTGTTAACCCCCCTGACATGACTATTGACCGTTATATCTCATGAAATTGCAAAAATCACTGAGAATCTTTTGAAATGGAAGATAATTGTCAAAAGAATATTGTTGCCCTGCAGCTTGAAAGGCTGTGGATTTTAAAAAAATTGACAGAAATTGTTTGGTGTGTAGGCGGGACTTTCAGTGCAGGTGGCTTCAGACTGAAGAAGGGTCTCGAGCCGAAACGTCACCCATTCCTTCTCTCCTGAGATGCTGCCTGACCTGCTGAGTTACTCCAGCATTTTGTAAATACATATATATATATATATACATATATATCATATCATATCATCATCATCATATATATACAGCCGGAAACAGGCCTTTTCGGCCCTCCAAGTCCGTGCCGCCCAGCGATCCCCGTGCATTAACACTATCCTACACCTACTAGGGACAATTTTTTACATTTACCCAGCCAATTAACCTACATACCCTGTACGTCTTTGGAGTGTGGGAGGAAACCGAAGATCTCGGAGAAAACCCACGCAGGTCACGGGGAGAACGTACAAACTCCTTACAGTGCAGCACCCGTAGTCAGGATCGAACCTGAGTCATATATGTGTATACACACACACACACACATATACACACACACACACATATATATATATATATATATATATATATACACACACACACGCGTGCACACTCGCACGCACACACACACACACACACACACACACACACACACACACACACACACACACACACACACACACACACACACACACACACGCGCTTAAAAACAAACGGACAACAATTGTGTAAAAAGACAAAACCAATGCCCCAAAGACTGTGTAGTTGAGAGCTTATTTGGTGGTTGGAGTGTTTAATAGCCTGTCGGCTGTAGGGAAGAAGCTGTTCCTGAACCTGCACGTTACAGTTTTCAGGCTCCTGTATCTTCTTCCCGATGGCAGGGGTGAAATGAGTGACATGGCCATGCCAGGTGGCTCTGAAGCGGTCACAGGTCTTGCATATCCCAATCCACATGGGGAATTCCCATACCTTTAAAGGAGCAGGGAGCTACTGCATCCCAATGGGACACTGAATGTACAGAGAGCAGAGCACAAGGTGCAGGGCTGGGAGAAGCTGAGAAACAGAAAGGCTGGCTGAACAGATTTTGATGAGAGTGAGTATTTTTGGAGAGGTTGAAGGAGTAACCAAACCAAAGGGCACTAAAAGACAAAAAAGTAACTGCATCAGAGCAATTATGGAAAGTTAATCTCGAACCAACAGCCAAAAGGAAAGACCTCATCCTTCCAATTCCGGTTCCAGACCTCCTAGTTCGGACCCAACCCTGATTACAGGTACCGACAATTGATCCACCGTTAAATGTTACTGATTGTATAGGAGCAACAGGTAGTGTAAGAAAATAACTGCAGATGCTGGTACAAATTGAAGGTATTTATTCACAAAATGCTGGAGTACCTCAGTAGGTCAGGCAGCATCTCAGGAGAGAAAGACTGAGTCAGTCTGAAGAAGGGTCTCGACCCGAAACGTCACCCATTCCTTCTATCCTGAGATGCTGCCTGACCTGCTGAGTTACTCCAGCATTTTGTGAATAAATACCTCTGATTGTATACCTCGTTGTCATTTTCCCCTCAGCTAACAATGAACCATTCTACATTTTCCTTGACCATCGTCCCCTTTGATCTGTCTTTTTCACACCTTACCCGTCCATATCTCTGTGTCTCCAGTTTCTCAGTCTGAAGAAGGGTCTCGACCCGAAACGTCACCCATTCCTTCTCTCCAGAGACGCTGCTCAGTTACTCCAGTACTTTGTGCTTATGGAAGATAATTATGTTGGTAAGTATTGAGATATCATTTTGTGTGACAGCACCTTTCATTGTCAGGGTAATGCTTGAATAATTAAAGATTTATTATTAGTGCAACTGACTGTAATTTAAAGAAAAAAGAGCTTGGTCATGAAATTGTAATTGCATTTAATGACATTAATGATGTATAAATAGCTGAGTAATTAATCAGAGTAAGTAATTACTGAGTTATTTAAAATCAAGAAAAATCTAGTTGTTTAAATAATCGTCAAGGCTAATTAGTTTTAAGAGTAGACTATAGATGATAATGCATGAATAAATATTTTTTTGTGCAGATGGCACCACAGGAGAGATTGTGGTATAGGAGAATTTTCAGGAGCAATATGTCACAGCCACTCCTTTTTTGAGGAGCAAACTGTTTGTAGGTCCAGGTTTTCTTGTGGCAGAGATAGGCAACATCCTGCTGGAAGAAAGCAAAGAGTGGGGATAAATGGGTCCCTTTCAGAATGGCAGGCAGTAACTAGTGGGGTACCGCAAGGCTCGGTGCTGGGACCACAGCTATTTACAATATGCATTAATGACTTGGATGAAGGGATTAAAAGTACCTTAAGCAAATTTGCAGATGATACAAAGCTGGGTGGTAGTGTGAGCTGTGAGGAAGATGCTATGAGGTTGCAGGGTGACTTGGACAGGTTGTGTGAGTGGGCGGATGCATGGCAGATGCAGTTTAATGTGGATAAGTGTGAGGTTATCCACTTTGGTGGTAAGAATAGGAAGGCAGAGTATTATCTGAATGGTGTCAAGTTAGGAAAAGGGGACGTACAACGAGATCTGGGTGTCCTAGTGCATCAGTCACTGAAAGGAAGCATGCAGGTACAGCAGGCAGTGAAGAAAGCCAATGGAATGTTGGCCTTCATAACAAGAGGAGTTGAGTATAGGAGCAAATAGATCCTTCTGCAGTTGTACAGAGCCCTAGTGAGACCGCACCTGGAGTACTGTGTGCAGTTTTGGTCTCCAAATTTAAGGAAGGATATTCCTGTTATTGAGGGCGTGCAGCGTAGGTTTACTAGGTTAATTCCCGGAATGGCGGGACTGTCATATGTTGAAAGACTGGAGCGACTAGGCTTGTATACACTGAAATTTAGAAGGATGAGAGGAGATCTTATCGAAACGTATAAGATTATTAAGGGGTTGGACACGTTAGAGGCAGGAAACATGTTCCCAATGTTGGGGGAATCCAGAACAAGGGGCCACAGTTTAAGAATAAGGGGTAGGCCATTTAGAACTGAGATGAGGAAAAACTTTTTCAGTCAGAGAGTTATGAATCTGTGGAATTCTCTGCCTCAGAAGGCAGTGGAGGCCAATTCTCTGAATGCATTCAAGAGAGAGCTAGATAGAGCTCTTAAGGATAGCGGAGTCAGGGGGTATGGGGAGAAGGCAGGAACGGGGTACTGATTGAGAATGATCAGCCATGATCACATTGAATGGCGGTGCTGGCTCGAAGGGCCGAATTGTCTATTGTCTATTGTCTATTGTCTATTGTCTATTGTCTATTGTCTATTGTCTATTGTCTATTGTCTATTGAAGATCTGCAGCCCTGCTCCTGCACTTGGTCAGCTCTCTCCACTGAAGTCAAGGGCATGGCAGCTCTCAACTTCCCAGTCACTGGGTTCATTCCAGGCAGCCAATGGAGAGCTGGCCCATGTTTCTCAGGACCACCTTCGAGAGGGCAAAGGGGCTCTGATCATGGAGGAACAACTTCACTTTCTTTCAGTTTCAAGCGAGGAGAAAGTGGCATTTCAGACACCGGGATTTGCCAACATCGTTGGCTTCCGAGTGCAGGCAGCTCCAGGAATTGCCGTACATGGGCCAGTGTGGATGAGTTGGGTGAAAGGGCATGCTTCTATACCATATTACTCTATGACAGCGAAAATATTGTGTGAATCATCGGTATTTGAAAGAAACACTCAGAAACAGGGCCATAATGGTGGCGCAGCAGTAGAGTTGCTGCTTGACAGAGAATGCAGCGCCGGAGACCCGGGTTCAATCCCGACTACGGGCGCTGTCTGTACGGAGTTTGTACATTCTACACGTGACCTGCGTGGGTTTTCTCCGAGATCTTCGGTTTCCTCCCACACTCCCACACTTGTAGGTTAATTGGCTAGGTAAATGTCAAAATTGTCCCCAGTGGGTGTAGGAAAGTGTTAGTGTGCGGGGATCGCTGGTCGGCGCGGACCCGGTGGGCCGAAGGGCCTGTTTCCGCGCTGTATCTCTAAACTAATCTAATCTAAACTGCCGATGTTCATTAGACTCGACACTACCACACGGTTGAGAGTACTGACAAAATACAGAAGCAGAGCTGTGGGATAGGGTTCCAGGTGCAGCTGAAGCACTGGGATCTTGGACTTCTCTCCGTGTTCAATCTCTCAGAAAAAGCTTGAAGGGCTGTTTTAAAGGGAGGCAAAGGACTGCTGTGTCCTTTGTTTTACTGAGACTTGGCTCACCCCTGACTTGCCTGACCCTGCCATACAACCCGAGAGTTTCTCCGGTTATCAAACGGACTGTGTGGAATCTCTGCCTCAGAAGGCAGTGGAGGCCAGTTCGTTGGATGCTTTCAAGAGAGAGCTGGATAGAGCTCTTAAGGATAGCGGAGTCAGGGGGTATGGGGAGAAGGCAAGAACGGGGTACTGATTGAGAGTGATCAGCCATGATCGCATTGAATGGCGGTGCTGGCTCGAAGGGCTGAATGGCCTACTCCTGCACCTATTGTCTATGGCCTATTGTCTATTGAATCCTTCGGCAATGGAAAGGTGGCAGCAGCCACTGCGTTTCACACTACACTTCCCAGTGCACTGATGTGAAGGTGTTAGCTCAACTCTACTCCCCTGACCTGGAATACCCGTCTATAAAGCATCATCCCTTTTACCTGCCTTAACATCAGCAAGATGAAAGGTTTGGTTGTTGACCGAAGGAAGCAGGGCGTGGAGGTGAACACAAACCTGTCCTCATCAGAGGTGTTACTGTAAAGACGGTTAACAGTTTCTTGGCGTCCATTTTACCAACAATCTAACCTGGTCCCAACACACTGATGCAGTGGTCAAGAAGGGGCAGCAGTGCATTTATCATCATATCATCATCATCATATATCTACAGCCGGAAACAGGCCCTTCGGCCCTCCAAGTCCGTGCCGCCCAGTGATCCCCGTACATTAACACTATCCTACACCCACTAGGGACAATTTTTACATTTACCCAGCCAATTAACCTACATACCTGTACGTCTTTGGAGTGTGGGAGGAAACCGAAGATCTCGGAGAAAACCCACGCAGGTCACGGGGAGAACGTACAAACTCCTTACAGTGCAGCACCCGTAGTCAGGATCGAACCTGAGTCTCCGGCGCTGCATTCGCTGTAAAGCAGCAACTCTACCGCTGCGCCACCGTGTACTTTCCTAAGTGTCTGAGAAGATTCGTCATGTCCATGAGGATTCTCTCAAACTTCTCCAGATTTGCTAAAGGGAGTACTTTGATGGGATGCACCTCAGCCTGGTGTGGTGACTGCTCTGCTCTTGAATTCCCGAACCCATTGAGAGTGGTGAACACACAGGCTCGTCACTTCCTTCCATCCAGTCCATCTGCATGGTGTGGTGCATCATGAATGTGGTGGTGTTTGCCAATGATTGCACGTTATTCTGGTCCATTTGCAACTCTCAGCAACTGCAGCATCCCACACCCGCAAACGCAAAATGAGACGACATTCAGGCAGCGGCAGAGAACATTCAAGTGATACTTACAGCCTGAAAGTGCCTGGCAAGGACCCACCTATCTTCGAATCTTCGAATTCTCCCTGGAATTTAGAAGATTGAGGGGGGATCTTATAGAAACTTACAAGATTCTTAAGGGGTTGGACAGGCTAGATGCAGGAAGATTGTTCCCGATGATGGGGAAGTCCAGAACAAGGGGTCACAGTTTAAGGATAAGGGGAAAGTCTTTTAGGACTGAGATGAGAACATTTTTTTCACACAGAGAGTGGTGAATCTGTGGAATTCTCTGCCACAGAAGGTAGTTGAGGCCAGTTCATTGGCTATATTTAAGAGGGAGTTAGATGTGGCCCTTGTAGCTAAAGGGATCAGGGGGTATGGAGAGAAGGCAGGTACAGGATACTGAGTTATCATATCATATCATATATATACAGCCGGAAACAGGCCTTTTCGGCCCACCAAGTCCGTGCCGCCCAGCGATCCCCGTACATTAACACTATCCTACACCCACTAGGGACAATTTTTACATTTACCCAGCCAATTAACCTACATACCTGTACGCCTTTGGAGTGTGGGAGGAAACCGAAGATCTCGGAGAAAACCCTCGCAGGCCACGGGGAGAACGTACAAATTCCTTCCAGTGCAGCACCCGTAGTCAGGATCGAACCTGAGTCTCCGCTGCTGCATTCGCTGTAAAGCAGCAACTCTACCGCTGCGCCACCGTGTACTTTCCTAAGTGTCTGAGAAGATTCGTCATGTCCATGAGGATTCTCTCAAACTTCTCCAGATTTGCTAAAGGGAGTACTTTGATGGGATGCACCTCAGCCTGGTGTGGTGACTGCTCTGCTCTTGAATTCCCGAACCCATTGAGAGTGGTGAACACACAGGCTCGTCACTTCCTTCCATCCAGTCCATCTGCATGGTGTGGTGCATCATGAATGTGGTGGTGTTTGCCAATGATTGCACGTTATTCTGGTCCATTTGCAACTCTCAGCAACTGCAGCATCCCACACCCGCAAACGCAAAATGAGACGACATTCAGGCAGCGGCAGAGAACATTCAAGTGATACTTACAGCCTGAAAGTGCCTGGCAAGGACCCACCTATCTTCGAATCTTCGAATTCTCCCTGGAATTTAGAAGATTGAGGGGGGATCTTATAGAAACTTACAAGATTCTTAAGGGGTTGGACAGGCTAGATGCAGGAAGATTGTTCCCGATGATGGGGAAGTCCAGAACAAGGGGTCACAGTTTAAGGATAAGGGGAAAGTCTTTTAGGACTGAGATGAGAACATTTTTTTCACACAGAGAGTGGTGAATCTGTGGAATTCTCTGCCACAGAAGGTAGTTGAGGCCAGTTCATTGGCTATATTTAAGAGGGAGTTAGATGTGGCCCTTGTAGCTAAAGGGATCAGGGGGTATGGAGAGAAGGCAGGTACAGGATACTGAGTTATCATATCATATCATATATATACAGCCGGAAACAGGCCTTTTCGGCCCACCAAGTCCGTGCCGCCCAGCGATCCCCGTACATTAACACTATCCTACACCCACTAGGGACAATTTTTACATTTACCCAGCCAATTAACCTACATACCTGTACGCCTTTGGAGTGTGGGAGGAAACCGAAGATCTCGGAGAAAACCCTCGCAGGCCACGGGGAGAACGTACAAATTCCTTCCAGTGCAGCACCCGTAGTCAGGATCGAACCTGAGTCTCCGCTGCTGCATTCGCTGTAAAGCAGCAACTCTACCGCTGCGCTACCGTACCGTTGGATGATCAGCCATGATCATATTAAATGGTGGTGCAGGCTCGAAAGGCCGAATGGCCTACTCCTGCACCTATTTTCTAAGTTTCTATGCTTCTATGAATGCAATAGCATTAACATCCCAGTACTCCACCAACATTGGAAGAACCGAGCAAACAAGGGAAAGGAATCCCTGGATAGGAACCAACTCCAACTTTCAACACTTATTCATTTCCATAAGAACAAGCTGACCATGGATCCAATCTAATTATTTCATAGTCATCTGCTCTGCTCTTCTGCAAGGAGACACTATTTTTTATTGAAAGCCACCACTTGCTGACCCACCCATCTCTAACGCAATACCATGAACTTCACGGAGTCCCCCACCACAAACATCCTGTGGGAGGGATCACTGCAAATGAGATACTCAACTAAGTCATACATACCGTGGCTACAAGAGGCTGGGTACACTGCAGGATGTGACTTAATCCAGTCTGAAGAAGGGTTTCGACCCAAAACGTCACCCATTCCTTCCCTCCAGAGATGCTGCCCGTCCCGCTGAGTAACTCCAACATTTTGTGTCTACCTGTGACTTAATTCATGAAAGGTCGAAGCCTTTCTGTCATCTACAGGGCACAGGTGAGGAGGGTGTTGCAATGCCCTGGATGAATGCCCCTCCAATGGCCACAGCAGCCCCCTCCTGCACCGGTCGGCATGGTATGCAAAAGGTCGGTGGCAATGTCCTTGCGGAGAACCGCGCAACACTCCACTCATCACCCCGCCAGAGTCTGGAGGTGAACTCCACCCGAGTTGTGAATCTGTGGAATTCTCTGCCTCAGAAGGCAGTGGAGGCCAATTCTCTGAATGCATTCAAGAGAGAGCTAGATAGAGCTCTTAAGGATAGCGGAGTCAGGGGGTATGGGGAGAAGGCAGGAACGGGGTACTGATTGAGAATGATCAGCCATGATCACATTGAATGGCGGTGCTGGCTCGAAGGGCCGAATGGCCTCCTCCTGCACCTATTGTCCATTGTCTGTTGTCTATGTCCTTGTCTCCTCAGGCCTGCATTCAGCCGGGCAGGCCCGACAAAGCAACGTCCATATCAATGTACACTCTCATCAGCCTTGTCATGATCATCCTCTTCCAGTGGAGATGGAAAGGCTTTCCCCACGTCCTTCCAGAAGAATCACTCTGTCCCCCGCGACTTGTGACAGGTGAACATCGCAGCTAATTTACTCGTTGTTCAAGGTGCCAAATGATGACATGGTACTGAGCGACAAAAGGCGATGGATGGTGCACTTGTTTGTTTATCGTCATTCTTCACCTCCCCTCCCTCCACTCTTACTCCTGCTCTTCCCTCTGCTGCCCCATCTCAAGCTCTGCATTCTGCTGTCTGCCGAGGAGGAAAGAGCCGTCTCTTCTCATTCCGTGGAAGGATAGAACAGAAACACGTTGCGTACATAAGCTTCACTCAATCACTTTTACTGGTGATATTACAGCATATATTGTAATAACAATGCAGACTGCAGCTGATCAATACAAGCAGCATCTACTCATCCCAATGAAACATTGTTAATGATTGGGATTGAAAGATTTTATAAATCCTCTACTTCTGAGGCTTGTGTGCCAGAGGGTATTCTGCTTAAGAACAGGATTTTCCTCTCAAACTTGTTCATTGTTTCATTTTCCTGCACTTGAAGGCTTGACCGCACTGAGTAGTTGATCCATACAACATGGAAACTGTCATTAATATTCCATAATGGACACTGGAAGTAGGGTCTCGACCCGAAACGTCACCCATTCCTTCTCTCCAGAGATGCTGCCCGTCCCGCTGAGTTACTCCAGCTTTTTGTGCCCATCTTCGGCTTAAACCAGCATCTGCAGTTCCTTCTTCCACATTAATATTCCATGGTTCATGTATCAGCACCTCCCTGATATTTTGGGAAATAGTGAGTGTAGAAATATAGACTTTGTAATATAATGAGCTCTCCATATTCATAACAGGTGCTCTATTAAACAGAAATAAAACAGGTTTGTAGCATCTATTCAAATTATTCTGGAACTTGCGTTTACAATATTAATGGCTCTTCTGAAAATGAGAACTCATAAAATAGACAATAGACAATAGACAATAGGTGCAGGAGGAGGCCATTCGGCCCTTCGAGCCAGCACCGCCATTCAATGTGATCATGGCTGATCATTCTCAATCAGTACCCCGTTCCTGCCTTCTCCCCTTACCCCCTGACTCCGCTATCCTTAAGAGCTCTATCTAGCTCTCTCTTGAATGCATTCAGAGAATTGGCCTCCACTGCCTTCTGAGGCAGAGAATTCCACAGATTCACAACTCTCTGACTGAAACAGTTTTTCCTCATCTCAGTTCTAAATGGCCTACCCCTTATTCTTAAACTGTGGCCCCTTGTTCTGGACTCCCCCAACATTGGGAACAGGTTTCCTGCCTCTAACGTGTCCAACCCCTTAATAATCTTATACGTTTCGATAAGATCTCCTCTCATCCTTCTAAATTGCAGTGTATACAAGCCTAGCGCTCCAGTCTTTCAACATATGACAGTCCCGCCATTCCGGGAATTAACCTAGTGAACCTACGCTGCACGCCCTCAATAGCAAGAATATCCTTCCTCAAATTTGGAGACCAAAACTGCACACAGTACTCCAGGTGCGGTCTCACTAGGGCCCTGTACAACTGCAGAAGGACCTCTTTGCTCCTTCCCTTAGCATTATTAATCAAACCTGTTACATCTTATGGCCCCAAACATAAAGTGTAATTATGTCATGCAGATATTTATTATGTGCCGACCCATATACATTAGTGCTACGTGAAACACATTTACATTAGCCATCAACCACCCATTTACATTAGTGCTACATGAAACCCATTGTCTTTTCCACACGCTCCCATCATCTCTCCCCCGTCTCATCGACGCACTGGGGGCAACGTACAATGGCCACCGCCAGCGGGTTCCTCTCCAAATCGCGTATTATCCCGATTTGGAAATATATCATATTTCTTTCATCATCACTGGATCCAAGTTTTGAAACTCCCTGCCCAATAGCTCTGGGAGTATTTTCACCGAAGGAGTGCAGTGGCTCACAACGCTGGTCACCAATACCTCCTACCTTCTCATGAACAGTCGGAGATGGGTAATGAATTAAAACCCATCCTGTAAGAGACACCTACATCCCAAATCTTGGATTTATCAGAAGCAGTTACCTTTTGATTACAAATCCATCATTATAAAACTGTGATGATGAACAAACATGTGCGCCATTGCCCAGGCTCTCAGTACCATGTCATAGTTTGGTACCTTGAACTGCTCATTTTATAATGTGTAGGATCCGCTGTTCCAGGTGTCACCTTCTCTACATCGGTGAGACCAAACGCATGCTCGGCAATCGTTCCGTCTTAAACTACTTGATCTCCCGGTGGCTCAGCACTTCAACTCCCCCTCCCATTCCCAATCTGACCTTTCTGTCCTGGGCCTCCTCCATTGTCAGAGTGAGGCCCAGCGCAAATTGGAGGAGCAGCACCTCATATTTCGCTTGGGTAGTTTACACCCCAGCGGTATGAACATGGACTTCTTTAACTTCAAATAGCCCTTGCTTTCCCTCTCTATTCCCTCCCCCTTCCCAGTTCTCCCACCAGTCTTACTGGCTCCGACTCTTTGTCCCGCTCCTTCCCCTGACATCAGTCTGAAGAAGGGCCTCGACCCGAAATGTCACCCATTCCTTCTCTCCCGAGATGCTGCCTGACCCGCTGAGTTACTCCAGTACTTTGTGTCTACCTTATAATTTTATAAAATTGTAAGCCGCATTATAAAACTATTATGTTCCTTCCTTAAGTATATCAAAGTATGCTAATAAAGTGAAGAAAAAGAACAATCATATACAGTTCGGTTGTCTAATTGTGCGTTTTCATGAAAGAGTTTACATTTGTAAGAATGCAAAAAGTTTGAAGGTGAAGTTGAAGTCTCAGTTTTTGCATAAACGCAATCATTGTCCCATGATGCTCAAAAGATCACTGGCCCATGTTGTACAACTAGTGTTAGAGAGTCTTTTCTATCTAAGTACCTTTATGAGCTTCTAAATATCTGCAAGACATAAATACAATTTGTACTTAGGGCCATAAGATGCACAGGTTTGCTTAATAATGCTAAGGGAAGATTTTATGACTTCTCATTCTCAAAAAGACCCATTAATATTGTAAATACATATTCAAGAATAATCAGGACTAGAGTACTTCCACAACAAACCTGACCCGCTGAGTTACTCCAGCATTTTGCATCTATCTTCAGTTTTAACCAGCATCTGCGGTTCCTTCCGACGCAAATGTGTAATAGATTCGACAAACCTGGTTTATGTCTGTTTGACAGAGCACCGGTTATGAATATGGAGAGCTCATTGTGTTAACAAAGTCTACATTTCTCCCCTCACTAAATCCCAAAATATCAGAGAGATTCTGACACACGACACATGAAATACCAATAACATAGGGCTACCATCAGTGAAGGCAGCATGAATTAGCTTCTAATAACAACCTCTTGATTTCATGACCGATCTGCAACTTCCCATCTGGAACTTAAACCAGCCTTTTGAATTAGTCAGCTTCAGCATGTGATGAGGTCAAGTAACCAGAAATCAGTATCAGCAGTTGTCATACTCTTGTGAGGAACATGAGGACTAAATTTCTGTTCAAAAAAGGCACGTTCTTTTGTAGCCAAGGCATCTTGAGTAAAACATCCACAGTGTGGGTTTTCTCCGAGAATCTTCGGTTTCCTCCCACACTCCAAAGACGTACAGGTATGTAGGTTAATTGGCTGGGCAAATGTAAAAATTGTCCCTAGTGGGTGTAGGATAGTGTTAGTGTGCGGGGATCGCTGGGCGGCGCGGACCCGGTGGGCCAAAGGGCCTGTTTCTGTGCTGTATCTCTAAATCTAAAAAAATCTAAATCTAAAACATCCGTGCCCATTTTTTTTTTTTTCCTATCATTTGACCTCAAGATCCTTGAGGATAGCAGTGAACAGTGAACAAAGATTAAGTTTGACCATCCAAGGTAAATGGTCAGCAAGCTGAAAACAAAGATCCCAGAGTGAACAGCCAGTTATAATCTGTACTCGCTGATAAATATTATATACTGTACATTATTTTTTAGGCTGAATCTAAGATGAATTTAAGATGAGTGCTGTTGAAGGCAAGCATGCCTTCAGCTCTCTGAGAGTTTTAATTCCTGTGATTTAATTCAGAAAGGTTGATGTCAATTCCCCATTGACAGGTCGATGTTAGGCCAAGCAGTCATTCATGGTCTTGCATCAAGGACTGTGGGGTTGATTCATCCACTAGCTGTGCACCGAATGTACATTGGAAGTTCAAACATTTCCTCTCACATTAAACATATGCCCTCTTGTTCTTGAAATAGGGAACAATAGGGAACAGATTTTGACGATCTCCCTATCACGTCCCTCTTGATCTCACATACTTTATGTTGGTCAACTCTCAGCCTCCTTTACTCCAGGGAAAACAATATTGAAAACAACCTTTTCAATCTCTCCCCATAGTTAAAATCCTCCAATCCACGCCACATCCTGGTGAATCTTCTCTAATCTCTCATCAGCACAGTCCTTCCCTGTATAACATCATCTCTCTCCGTATAATACCCAATACAAGGATTGTCAAGGTTACAAATGACTTGAGTTGCGGAAATTCAATTTCTGCAAATTTCCCATGTGTTTTTCAACATAATAATAATAATAATAATAATAATAATAATAATAATAATAATAATAATAATAATAATAATAATAATAATAATAATAATAATAATAATAATAATAATAATAATAATAATAATAATAATAATAATAATAATAATAATAATAATAATAATAATAATAATAATAATAATAATAATAATAATAATAATAATAATAATAATAATAATATGTTACATAGCATTCATTAATAGTATTCATACCATATTCATTCCACTAGTTCAATTTTGGGTAACCCTTAGGTGATTATTCATTGAAATGAAAGAATGATAATGTGTGCAGAGCAGTATGATATGATTTACTCTACAAGCAGACACAGTGGCACAGCTGGTAGAGCTGCTGCCTCACGGCACCAGGCTCGATCCTGACCTTGGGTTCTGTCTGTGTGGAGTTTGCATGTTCTCCCTGTGAATGCATGGGTTTCCAGTTTCCTCCCACATCCTAAAGACATGTGTGTTTGTAGGTTAACTGGCCCCAAGTCTACAGGGAGTGGATGAGTAAGCAGGATAACATAGAACTCCTGTGAACGGGTGATCGACAGTAGGGTGAACTCGATGGGTCTGTTTATGCTGTATCTCGAAACTAAGATTTATTTTACATTCTTCTGATATAAAATTACATTATCCCACTGAAGTCATGATCAGTTTGTCCATTTTCCTTACCAAGACGGGTGCCAGCTTCAAAACATTTTGAATACAAATGTTAGTATGATACACAGGATCAAGGGCGGTCACGGTGGTGCAGCGGTAGAGTTGCTGCCTTACATCAAATGCAGCGCCGGAGACCCGGGTTCAATCCCGACTATGGGTGCTGTCCGTACGGAGTTTGTACGTTCTCCCCGTGACCTGCGTGAGTTTTCTCCGAGATTTTCGGTTTCCTCCCACACTCCAAAGACGTGCAGGTTTGTAGGTTAATTGGCTTGGTAAATGTAAAAAATGTCCCTAGTGGGTGTAGGATAGCGTTAATGTGCGGGGATCGCTGGTCGGCGTGGATCCAGTGGGCCAAAGGGCCTGTTTCCGCGCTGTATCTCTAAATTAAACTAAACTAACCTAAGGATTTTCCAAGAAACTGTGACAGTCAACTAAACAAATGATGGTTGCCTTGAGAGGATGTGGTCTACAGACATCAGAGGATTCATGTGCAGCAGAAAAATGTGCACAGTTAACACACTGGCATGTGTGCAGTGACGATGGTGTCCATCGGCACATCCACTGAGAACACACCCAGAGTCACAATTCTTTTGCCAGTTGACTGATTTTGATTGTTGAAGCCTTGGTGTATTTAATGATCAAGGCAATGCGTTTGGGCAGCTTACAACCCAGAGGTATGAATATCGACTTCTCTAACTTCAAGTAACCCATGCTTTCCCTCTCTCTCCATCTCTTCCCCATCCTAGTTCTCCGACCAGTCTGACTGTCTTCCTGATTTAATTTTATCTTTGTATGCTTCATTGGCACCTTCCCCTAGCTAAGATTGATCTATTCTACATCTTCCTTGAACTTTGTCCCCTTTGATGTCTCGTTCTCACGCCTTGCTCTTCCATCTCTTTGTGTCTCCCTCTCCACGGACTCTCAGTCTGAAGGAGGGTCTCAACCAGAAATGTCATCCATTCCTTGTATCCAGAGATGCTGCCTGTCCCGTTGAGTTATTTTGTGTCTATCTGCATGGAATTTAAATGGCATTCTCAAAGCAGGGGAGCCTAGAGTAGAAATAGCAACAAACTTTTAGAAGGGAATAATTATGAAAAAGGTGACGTTTCGGGTCGAGACCCTTTAATCTGAAGAAGGGTCTCGACCCAAAACATTGCCTATCCGTGTTCTCCAGAGATGCTGCCTCACCTGGTGAGTTACTCCAGCACTTTGGGTTATTTTGTGTATTAACCAGCATCTGCAGTTCTTTGCTTCATTATAATTATAAATTATCTTGGGAGATCCATGTAACCACCTGACATTACTAAGGATTGGAGAAGTGCAGGTCCTTCCATTTTGCATCCTTGCCTGCTGTTCTGATGCTGTTCCCACTTTATCCCAGATTTCAGCATCAGCCACGTTTCACGTTTTGCAGCAGAATCCGAGCACACCTGGAGTTACTCCAGATGCCCCAGCTGCAGGAAGGCCGTCTGCCCAGTGCAGACATGCTTCCTGTACCAGTGTTTGAGTCTGCAGCTCACCTCTATCCTCCGTTGCCTCCATTCCTCTGGAAGACTTCCAGCATCAAGACAATTCACGTAATGAACACGGATTAAGATCATTCCTGAGGGGAACAATGTGGTATTATTGGAAGATGAAGTGGCTCAAAGGGTTGTGCTGCTAATGTACTGACGATCAGTAATTGGTTTCAGTATTGGAACTTTTTTAACTTTCCCTTGCGAATATTTTCATACGTACATCTGCATGACAATGTTTGAAAGAGTACCTGGAGTCAGGTACCAGATAGACTTCAACAGAAAGTAAAACCGCGAAGGTATTAAATGAGCAATCAATGCCTAACACAGTAACCTCTTATCTGGCAAGTTAGGTTATAATCACCCTGTTGTATCAGCTATCCATCCATACCAGTTTGAGGTGTCTAGGAAGGAACGGCAGGTGCCGGTTTTAAACCGAAGATAGACGCACAAAGCTGGAATAACTCAGCGTGTCAGACAGCATCTCTGGAGAAAGGCAATAGGTGACGTTTGGGGTGCAAGACCCTTCTTCAGACTCAGTCTCTCAGTCTGAAGAAGGGTCTCGACCCCAAATGTCATCTATTAATTTTCTCCAGAGATGTTGTCTGACCCGCTAAGTTACTCCAGCTTTTTATGTCATACCTGTTTGAGGATCTCTGTTCTGGATGGAAGCTAGCAATGTATACGCTTAACTGTTATCTTTCTTATTTACTTTTCTTATCTGTTCCTACCTCTCACTCACCAACTCCGTCTCCTTATTCTGCCCATTATCCCCCACTTTACCTGGTTCCACCTATTATCTACCAGTCCCAACCTCACCTTGCCCCTTTACCTCTGTGTATGTGTGCGTGCGTTTCTGTGTGTGTGTGTGTGGGTGCATGTCTCTACATCAAGAAAGTCAACAGTGCTTTATTGTCATGTGTATCATATGGAACAATGAAATTCTTACTTACAGCAGCACAACAGATATGTAAATAAAGTACTCTGTAAACACCATTTATATATATTATATATATGCACACACACGCATGCACACACATTTATATATATATATTTGTGTGTGCGTGTGTGTGTGCGCGTGCGTGTGTGCGTGAGTGCGTGCATGTTTGTGTGTATATGTGTGCACGTGTGCATTACTATGGGTGTGAGTGTTTTTGTATGTAGTCTTTGAGTTTTGAATTGCCTTATAACCCCTATCTAAAAGCAGTGAAACCTCCAATATCCCACATCAGCAACGTGTGGGGTCTCTGTATCCAGCAGCTATTCTGCACTAGTGCTTAAATCACACATTACTGAACATCCCAGTGGAAAAATGCATAATATATGTACATTTTGCACAAATCATTGATTTCAACCTTAATGGGAGCATTTTTAATCTCCTGCTGCGCATAGAGTAATCTTCCGTTCATTTGGTGACGTTCTCATCTTCTTCTCTTCTGAGCTACTTTAGACCTAACTTGTACATACTGCTTTGTTGATTATAAACTAACATTAAAGCTTCAATAAACTGCTGGTGAGTTAGCTTTTCAAAACAGTGCTGTGTATATTTTCTATTTTCTCTTACAAAAGGTAGTCTGCTTATCAAAACAAAAGGAGGGTTAATCACTCTTATAATTCCAGATATTATGCCCGGTTGGTAAATGAATGATCGTGATTTTAAATGGTCCCATCAGAGTAAATAGCCTCTCGCAATGGCACCTTGAATTCAGTAGCATAATGTTGCACTTGTGATCTGAAGTTACAAATGTGTGGTATTCATAGGCAGCTGAGTTACTCCAGCATTTTGTGTCTATTTTAGAAATGCATTATAACGCAGCACATGCGTGCATCTTTAATGATGTTGAACTTCGACTTGACCCCTGGAGTAGCAAAACCGTCTGCTGACAAAAGGATCACACATTGATAAGATTAGTGAAGCAGAGAGATTTGGACTTCAACATTTTACCCTTGCATATCTGATAAGGGCAAAGCATTAGACCCACTGAAGTCGTAAGTTAAGGAAATGTGATGCACTGATATGCCATTCTTTAACATCTATCAGTCAAATCTTTCTATGTCAAAATCTATATAATAAAACTCTCGCTAGTTATCTTGTTTGTGACTGAACTTCAGCCGAAACGGTACAAGATAGCACGACAATTTTAGGCCCACCTTACTCACCATTATCACTTTAGTGATAATGCAAGTAGTTTTATTGAAATCGGTGTTATATTTTAAAAGTTATTCACATTTTTAAGTTTAAAAGGAGGGGAGGGGGAGGGGAGGAGGGAGGGAGGGGGGAAGCGGGGAGTGGGGGAGAAGGGAGGGGGGGGGTTGAGGAGAGAGGGGAGGGGGGGAGGAGAGGGTGCTGCACCAATGCAGGAGAGGTTTGGGCCCAACGGGTCCACTTGGTCTAGTAGTATTTATTATTCTTTTCCAAATGTCAGCACTGCTCTACTTCATCATAACAGTCCCCATTTTTCTTCTGTTGAGCCAATAAGAAGTTACTTTAAATGTTGAAGAAAGACATCCTGATTTCCTATTTGAGTTCTTCAGTTTGATTGATTGAAAGATGCAGCATAGAAACAGGGACATCGACCCATAGAGTCCACTCCGACCATCAACACTAGTTGACACTGGTTCCATGCTGTCCCATTTTCACATCCACTCCCTACACACTAGGGGCAGTTTACAGGCACCAATTTACCTACAAATCCACATGTCTTTGGGATGTGGGTGGAAGCCGAGGCACCCGGAGAAAACCCGCATGGTCACAGGGAGAATGTGCAAACTCTACGCAGACAGTACCTGGGGTCAGGATCAAACCCAGGTCTCTGGTGATGTGGGGTAGCTGCTCTACCAGCTCCGACACTGTTTCCTGCCCTATCCCAAAGACGTGCTGGCCAATGAGTGGACTGGCTACTGTAAATCGCCCTGAGTGTAGATGGGTGACAGAGGAGCCAGAGTGGAGTTGATAGGCATGTAGATAATAGGTTACATGGCAATACATTGGGGAAAGGTATTGATGGGATTGCTTTGAGAACCTGCATAGAAAATGTGGTAAATAATTCTATTAATTGTTTGTGAAAAAGTTTATCTCACAGATTAACATTTTTCCTATTCATTACTTTAAAGTTTTTAAAACAAAGTGTCTTATATTATACTTCCAGTCACAGGAGGAATTTCATTGTCTTTGTCAGCCATTGAAAAACATTGAACGACGTGAGACATGGACCATTCATGTTATCGTTGATAATTCATATCATTGGCCATGCTTTCAGATACAAGTAAGCATTTCAGTCTTATTTTTCCGCACATATGACAATAAAACGCGCTTGACTTTTGACGTTCCAAGATAGAGATGCATAGTTGTAGGAAGGAGCTGCAGATGCTGGTTATATACCGAAGATAGACACAAAATGCTGGAGTAACTCAGCGGGACAGGCAGCATCTCTGGAAAGAAGGAATGGGTGACGTTTCGGGTTGAGAAGAAGGGTCTGAAGAAGGGTCTTGAAACGTCACCCATTCCTTCACTCCAGAGATACTGCTTGTCTCGCTGAGTTACCCCAGCATGTTGTGTCTATCTTATAGATGCATCGTGCAGCACATATGTGCAGACCAAGTCAGTGCACAGCTCATTCCAAGCTAGCCTTGCGTGCCCCTGAATGGCCATCCATTCAGGCAGATAAATAACAGTACTAGTCAGGAGGAATGAGGATTTCACTCACTCAAGTTTTACAACCCAGCGGCATGAATATTGGTTTCTCTAAGTTCAAGTAACCCTTGCTTTCTCTCTCTCTCCATCCCTCCCCCACCCTAGTATTCTGACTGTCCTCCTGATTAATTTTGCTGATTGTATGCCTCGTTGTCACCTTCACCTCAGCTAACAATGAACCATTCTACATTTCCTTGATCATCGTCTTCTTTGATCTGTCGATTGCACACCTTATCCTTCCATGCCAATGGAATGTTGGCCTGCATAACAAGAGGAATTGAGTATAGGAGCAAAGAGGTCCTTCTGCAGTTGTACAGGGCCCTAGTGAGACCGCACCTGGAGTACTGTGTGCAGTTTTGGTCTCCAACTTTGAGGAAGGATATTCTTGCTATTGAGGGCGTGCAGCGTAGGTTCACTAGGTTAATTCCCGGAATGGCGGGACTATCATATGTTGAAAGACTGGAGCGACTAGGGTTGTATAACTGGAATTTAGAAGGATGAGAGGAGATCTTATCGAAACGTATAAGATTATTAAGGGGTTGGACACGTTAGAGGCAGGAAACATGTTCCCAATGTTGGGGGAGTCCAGAACAAGGGGCCACAGTTTAAGAATAAGGGGTAGGCCATTTAGAACTGAGATGAGGAAAAACCTTTTCAGTCAGAGAGTTGTGAATCTGTGGAATTCTCTGCCTCACAAAGCAGTGGAGGCCAATTCTCTGAATGCATTCAAGAGAGAGCTGGATAGAGCTCTTAAGGATAGCGGAGTCAGGGGGTATGGGGAGAAGGCAGGAACGGTGCTGGCTCGCAGGGCTGAATGGCCTCCTCCTGCACCTATTGTCTATTGTCCATTGTCTTCCACATATCTTTAGTCTCCCTTTCCCCTGACTCGCAGTCTGAAGAAGGTTTTCGACCTGAAACGTCACCCATTCCTTCTCTCCAGAGATGCTGCCTGCCCTGCTGAGTTACTCCAGCATTTTGTGTCTACCATTGGCAAAACTATGATCCTTTTTCTGATTATCGAAGACAATCGCATGTTTAGTGAGATATTTGAGTTCTGCATCAATGGGTTCAATTGTTTGAAACAGTACCACACATGGATAAGACCAAATACATCAGCAATTCCTACAAAGTAAACAAAATACCCAGAAATCATGACATTTCTCTGACCACCAGCTCTGGCGAAAGACAATATCTCTAAAAAAAATAGATGCATGATGACGCTTTAAAGCTTTGGGAAAGCAAACTGCAATGTAATTTCAAATCTGTATGAAAGATCTGGTTACAATGATTCATCATGGTGGTTGAATGTGAAACCACAAGACTGTCTTAAAATGGAACATCTGACAGGAAGGGGACAACGAAAGGTTTAAGTATGCTCAAGAGAAGACGCAGTGATCAGCACCACACTTCATCCTAATGTCACATTTAAATCTTCAACCAAAAACCAGTGTTTTCTCATTCCTTTAACTCTTCCTTGTGTGGATTTGACCTTTTTGGATGGGCATGGCTCACCTTATCATCTGTTACATGACTTTTATTCATTTGTAAGACGATAGAATCAGAGAGTCATTGAGCTACGCAGGACAGAAACAGGCCCTTTGGCCCATCTAGTCCATGCCAACCAAGTTGGCCTACTGGGCTAGTCCTATTTGGCTCCATTTGGCCCGCAGCTCATTAAACCCTTCCTATCCCTATATCTGTCCAAATGGCTTTTAAAAGTTGCGATTGTATCTGCTTCTATAGCTTCCTCTGTTAGCTCATTCCAGATACAGATTACCCTTTGAGTGACCATGTTTCCCTTAGGTCCCACTTAATCTTTCACCTTGGTAAAAAGGCTGTGAGCATTCACTTTCTGCATGCCCTTCATGATCTTATACTCCTTCATAAGGTCATCTCTCAGCTTCCAATGCTCCGAAACAAAAAATCGCAGCCTATCCAACTTTTTCCTATAACTCAAGCCTGTAAGACCAAAAATGACATCCTTCATGTAGCTGGGCAAACAGAAATGCACACAGTACTCCAAATGTGGTCACACCAATGTCTTGGACAGCTGCCGCATGTCAACATACTTTTGTAGCAAATACACTTTGTAATGAAGACAAACATGCCATATATCTTCTTCACCATAATGTCCATCACAATCACTTCATTCCATGCACCTGTACTCCTAAATCTCTCTGTTCTGCAACACTCTCCAAGGCTCTACCATTTATTGTGCAAGTCCTACCCCGGTTTAACAAACCAAAGTGCAACATTCCAGACTTGTCAGAGTTAAATTCTATTTGCCGTTCCTCGGCCCACCTTCCCAATTGATTTTTAGATCGTGTTGTAAACTTAGATATTCTTCTCCACTGTCCACTCTGAATTTCCAGTTCTGATTAAAAGCTTAAAAAGTCAAAAAGTCAGCTGATCCTGTTTCACATGCTACATACAAATGCAGCCCGATCTGCTGGGATTTCTGTAATGTTATGCCTTTGCTTCAGATTTCCAGTGTCTGCGGTATTTTCTGTCTGTTTTTCCATGAGAAGGGGCATTTCTCTGAGGTTGTACTGAGAGATTGTGCAAATTGCTCATCTCATCAAAAACACATCTATATACTAAAACTCTCGTTTGTTTGTTTGTTTGTTCCTGAACTACAGCCAAAACGGTACACGATAGCACGACAATTTTAGGCCCACCTTACTCACCGTCGTCCCTTTGGTGCTAATGGAAGAAGTTTCATTGAAATCGGTGTTATATTTTTAAAGTTATTCACATTTTAAAGTTTAAATCTATCTCCTAGGGAGGGGGTGAGGATGGAGGATAAGGGGGGTTGAGGGGGATGGAGTGGGGGGAGGGGAAGGGGGGAGGGAAAGGGGGGAGGGAAAGGGGGGAAGGGGAAGGGAGGGGAGGGAGGAGGGAGGGGGAGCAGTGGGGGAGGAGGGGAGAGGGGGAAGGGGGGGAGAGGGGAGGGGGGGGGAGGAGAGGGTGCTGCACCAATGCAGGAGAGGTTTGGGCCCAACGGGTCCACTTGGTCTGGTATAAATTAAATCAAGCAAGGGGAGTCAATGATAGATGCCAATATAAAGTAGGGTTGTTTAAAATGGCCACAGAGAGAGTTTGCAGGAGTGCTTCTGTAACTTGCGACCCACATTAGCAAATGCAGAAATGTTGAAGAATAGGAGGGCATTACCAGGAGTTTTATGCCTTGGAATGAAACTTTGTCTACTTGCATCTGATCAAAATTAAACGTTGCTTTCTGCATAGCAAGAGGTTGATAAAATGATTATAAACGAACAGAGGTGCTTCGTGGTGCTTTGGACATTTCAGTTTTATTAAAGATGTTTTCCCACACGCAGATCCAACTAAAATGTTATTTGTTCGGGGAAAAACAGAATTTAATTCAATATGGAAATAAATTCTGATGCACAATGACAATAAATGTACTTATCTGCTGCTAATCTGAGATGGTTGCAAGGGTAATTTAAGGTGACATTGTGCACTTTTAAGTTAATTTAAGTCAGTACGCAGAAACCTCCCCCCTCTGTACTTATATTTGTGCATAAGTTAAAAACAACTTGTTCGCAGATATTTTTGTCTTGCTCTAAAGAAGAAAGGTATAATGAGAATAATAAGAAAAAATGCTGGTTACATATTAGCAGAAGAATTAACGTTTTGTTTCTGCTCTGTTGGAAAATACCGATTTCTTAGTCTGGCACCCAGCTGGAAGCAGCACATCGAGTGGTTGGTAGCTGGAACTCGCTGCCAAAGTAGGCGGCACATCACAATATTTAAGAGACCTTTAGACAGGCACTAGACTGGGCCAGGCATAGAAGGATGTGAACCTAATGCTGACAAATGCAATTAGTATGGTGGTAGGGTTCGTGAAAGTGGTAGGGTTCGTTTCTGTGCTGGAGAACTCTGTGACTGTATGAAAGCCAAAATAAAACCTGAGGACTTCTGCTTATGTTTCATTTAATCACGCGACAGAGCCTGTCGCATTAAGGAGGATTATCAATGTTCTCCCTAACCAAAATTGCCCGTTCCTCCTCTCAGCACATGGGGAAAGACAGATTTGCAGCTGCTCGTCAGTCACCTGCCCTCACGTTGGCATGAGCTGCGATTATTAGAAAGTTTAGAATGGCTGATCACTATTGGCGCATCACACAATCTGACCAGAGCTCCGTGGGACCATTCAACCACATTAACCATTTGTGGAGCGGGCCAAGTGCAAAATGAAATGTCTGCTAGCAGTGCGAAGCCTTCCACTAACGCACGACAGCTGTTGCCCTTTTATCAATCAAATGATATTAAATCATCCATCTGTATGTTGGTGGCAATCTTTCCCTTCAAAATCGTGACATTTCCTTTCTATCCTTCCATTTAAGTATTCCCGAGCATTGAATTTGTCCTTCAATTCATTTGGCTCTACAGAAAAAATTTTAACGACTGCTAGCCCGCAGATCAACCTTAGATTTTATTCAAGCACCTAATAATGATTACATCTAAGTTATGTACAGGAAGTTGGGAAAGAACGTTAATAAAATCCCTCTGTGTTGTTTATGAAGTATCAAATGAGGGTCGTTAAAGCAGAATACATAGCAGCCCTTGTAATTATTGACTAGGAATATGTTTTTAAGACTTCAATATGACAGTAATGAAACACGACACAATGTCTCCTGTCATTTAACTGAACACCAGCAACATCTGTTCTAATTCATACAACTTTCTTTTGGCCTAATTTGCCTGGCGAAGTCCCGTGTACAAGTACTTTCATGTACTTCCACCAAGACCTTAAGAGACAGGAGGAACCAATCTAATGAGCTTAAGAAAAACCAGTGGGTCTACTGAATAAGAATTAGTTCCACAGGGTTTCACCTGCTTGCTGGATTGCAGACATTTATATTAATTTATTGGAATTATTAAAGCTTATGCAGCAATCGAGTGAATGTTCTTCAGGGGAAAGCTTGTGGTGATTTCAGACTTTCATATTAGTGCTTTATTATTAAGGGAAAGACCATTAGGTGGTTCACTTCTATTTTTGAATTTGAAATGCAGGTCAGGAATGCTAAATTTGTGAATAGATAAATGTATTGAATTTTTATTGTGGGTGCATGAATTTTGTACAAGATTCACAATCTGAATGTGTGAAATGTGAATGAATAAATTAAATTGACTCGGTTGAATTTGGAGTAAAGAAAATAAATAATAACTAGAGCCCTGAAAGTGTTAATTATTGGTCATCTAGCGATTCATTGAACCACAGTGGCTCCACCCGAAGGATATTTGTCCCATGACTCGACTTTTAGTGGTGAAAAGGGATGATGGTTTCTGCATGATTCACTTTGTGCATTACTAAATGAATAGAGCCAATGAGTTTAAGTAACTACAGAAAGGGAGCTGGTCTGATGAGAACTGGGGGGATTTCTATCAAAAGGCTATGATGCGGTAATCATTGTGCTGCAATAACCAGCCCGCTCCTGGCAGATTATCGTGATTGGTATTATTCAGCATTGCTCCTTGTTTTCTCAGGGGTATTTAGTCTCACGATGTGGTCATTTTGCATTTGTCATTATTAAGTTTGCACAAAAGGTGGGAAGGGCTGCAAACAAATTAGTTCTCAGCTAATCAAATGTAATAATTTCATGGGAAAAAATGTATTTACACAACAACCGTCTGCATTCTTTTTTTAAGGAACTTCAAAATAAATACATCACATTAATATATGTGGGCTACAGAAAGTAAAGATGGGTAGAGTGCCTTTCCAGTGACTCAGTGAGGGTGCTGGCACTTCACAAGTTATCTGAACTTGGATCTCACAGTGAGACCGATTAACAAGCCCCTAATAAGGCTTTATCTTTAATGCAATTAGCCTTGTACCCACACTGCTCAAACACAGAGAACTTGCAAAATCATTCCACCCAAGATGTCTCTTCTGATATTTCTCATCCTCATCATTCTCGCACAGTAATCAACATTAAGATTTATGGAGAAACTTGTGGTTGCAAGCAGAAAATAAACACTCCACATAAACTGTACTCTTTCTACACCACAATACTTAAAAATAATTGTATTGCAGCAAGCAAAAATCCCCTTTTTAATTACTCCCAATTCCAACTCCACTAGCATTAATGGGAGGGAAAAAAAGTCATGATTTGGTTAAGTTATAGTAATATATAGATGGAGCATAAAAGGACACAGCCCAACATGCCCATCTATATTTCTGCAATTCCTGCTGTGATCATTAAATACTCACTTATGAAATGTCATAATGAATCATCAGTAAAATATTTTCGAAAACCATTTAAATTTTAAACATTCAACCATTTTAAACATAATAAACCCTCTGTATAATTATGTCTTTAGGAACGACATAATGTTTTACAGTAAGGGCTGCTTGTTGCTGGGAGGGTGTTTATAGATCATGTCTATCATATGTTTAACATATGATGAGCGTTTGTCGTTAGAAGAATGATGGGGGACCTCACTCAAATGTACAGAATAGGAAAGTCTTGGATAGAGTGGATGTGGAGAAGATGTTTCCACTAGTGGGAGAGTCGAGCACTAGAGGTCATAGCCTCAGAATTAAAGGACGTTCTATTAGGAAAGAGATGAGGGGGAATTTCTTTAGTCAGAGGGTAGTGAAGCTGTGGAAATCTTTGCCACAGAAGGATGCGGAGGCAAAGTCAGTGTATATATTTACGGCAGAGATAGATAGATTCTTGAGATTCTTGAGGCCACAGTTTTGAGAATAAGGGGTAGGCCATTTAGAACGGAGATGAGGAAAAACTTTTTCAGTCAGAGAGTTGTAAATCTGTGGAATTCACTGCCCCAGAAGGCAGTGGAGGCCAAGTCTGAATGCATTCAAGAGAGAACTAGATAGAGCTCTTAAGGATAGCAGAGTCAGGGGGTATGGGGAGAAGGCAGGAACGGAGTACTGATTGGGAATGATCAGCCATGATCACATTGAATGGTGGTGCTGGCTTGAAGGGCCGAATGGCCTACTCCTGCACCTATTGTCTATTGATTAGTACGGGTGTCAGAGGTTATGGGGCAAAGGCAAGAGAATGGGGTTAGCAGGAAGAGATAGATCAGTCGTGATTGAATGGCAGAGTAGACTTGATGGGCCAAATGGCCTAATTCTACTCCTATCACATGATCTTATGATCTAGCAGCCAAGCGACTTGGGCAACAAAGTATCGAAGGTGGAGGTTTATTGAGAAATGTACAGTGAGGGATATTGAATGTGCATCTTCACAGCTCTCAGCTGGTGGAGAATAATAGGCTTCAACTATAACTCGATCTGTTCAATGTGATTCATTAAGCTGAGGGGACTTTGGGCAGTGTCCATTACATCGTCTTGCTTCAGACACAAGCAATTGTGGTCATTTTTACATACTTTGAAACAAACTGAGGTCACCTGTAGCCCAAGGAAACCTCTGAAGATAGTGTAGTAACTCAGCGTGACTGGCAGCCCTACTGGATAGACGGAATGGGTGTTGTTTCGGGTCGAGACCCTTCTTCAGGCTGGAAACCTCTTTCCACTGGTGTTAAACCCAGTTTAGTGACGTACTCCTGATTCCTGCTTAGTGTTGAGGAATGTGCCAGCAACAGCAATGATAGGCAGTCAGTCATTTACTGTCCCTCACCTGCCTCACGTTCCAGATTAGGGATTGTTGTAGTCACACGCTTTATTGGGCATAAAATCACCTTCCAGTCACAGTCACGAGCTTGCAATCTGGGGTGTACAACGTACAAATTCCATTACAGAAATTTATTATTTACGACTTAAATTTGAAAATCGATACCAAACATATCCACTATTAAAAATCAATCTTGTAACTCCCACAGGACAAAACGTTTCTGGAAATTGGAAAATGTTAAGAATGTGTAAAGTAGATGAGGTTTTCCATCAGTGGCTTTCTTTGATTAGTCCTGGTCTCACACACTACACAAAAGCCACTGAGTGTTCAGGGTCCTGCCTGCAGTCTTTATACTCTTCCTCTTCCTCTTCCTCTTCCTCTTCCTCTTCCTCTTCCTCTTCCTCTTCCTCTTCCTCTTCCTCTTCCTCTTCCTCTTCCTCTTCCTCTTCCTCTTCCTCTTCCTCTTCCTCTTCCTCTTCCTCTTCCTCTTCCTCTTCCTCTTCCTCTTCCTCTTCCTCTTCCTCTTCCTCTTCCTCTTCCTCTTCCTCTTCCTCTTCTTCCTCCTCCTCCTCCCTCCTCCTCCTCCTCCTCCTCCTCCTCCTCCTCCTCCTCCTCCTCCTCCTCCTCCTCCTCCTCCTCCTCCTCCTCCTCCTCCTCCTCCTCCTCCTCTTCCTCTTCCTCTTCCTCTTCCTCCTCCTCCTCCTCCTCCTCCTCCTCCTCCTCCTCCTCCTCCTCCTCCTCCTCCTCCTCCTCTTCTTCTTCCTCTTCCTCTTCCTCTTCCTCTTCCTCTTCCTCTTCCACTTCCTCTTCCTCTTCCTCTTCCTCTTCCTCTTCCTCTTCCTCTTCCTCTTCCTCTTCCTCTTCCTCTTCCTCTTCCTCTTCCTCTTCCTCTTCCTCCCTCTTCCTCTTCCTCTTCCTCTTCCTCTTCCTCTTCCTCTTCCTCTTCCTCTTCCTCTTCCTCTTCCTCTTCCTCTTCCTCTTCCTCTTCCTCTTCCTCTTCCGCTTCTTCTTTTTCTTTTTCTTTTTCTTCTTCTTTTTCTTCTTTTTCTTCTTTTTCTTCTTTTTCTTCTTTTTCTTCTTTTTTTTCTTCTTTTTCTTCTCCTTTTTCTTCTTCTTTTCTTCTTCTTTTTCTTCTTCCCCTTGGGTTTGAGGATGATTTTCTTTCACATTGGTTTAGGTTCTGTGCCGGCTATTGAGGCCAATGTGGGAACCACGGACTCTTCCTCTGATAGGGCAGGAGCTGGATGATGAGGAGGGTGAGTAGTTTCCCAGCAGTGATTGGGGACGAGGGCACTTCTTCAAGGAAGCTTTGAGCATATCGTTGAGAGATTTTCTCTGTTCAATTGGTAATCTCCTTCTTTGACAAGATCTCAGAATAGAATGGCTTTTATATGTCAGCCACAGACTGAGTAATCAATCTCTGGATCATAGAGCAGCACATCCCAATGAGACTGCTTCGACTTAGTCAAGCAACTGAACATCAGTTATAGAATCACAGTCACAGGGGGAGATACAACACTGAAACAGGTCCTTCAGCCTACCCATTCATCCCTGAACATTGTGCTTCTGCTTACTCTAATCCCACCCTCATCAATTTTGTTATCTATATATTTTCGTCAACACTCCCTCCGATCCCACCACCCATCTACTCATTAGGAGCAATTTACAGCGGCCAATTAACCTACCAACTTGCACATTTTTCGAGATGTGGGAGGAATCTGGAGCACGTGAAGGAAATCCACCAGCCACAGGGAAATTGGGCAGACTCCACCCAAATAGCACCAGTGGTCAGGATTGAACCAGGGTCTCTGGAAAAGTGGCATAACTATGTGCTGTTGGTATCTTTCTGCCGTACCAAGGCTTCCGGTTGTGCATGGGGCCTGCCGAGAGCTGTGGATGCACGTGGAAATGTGAAACAATGTTTTACACTCTACAGAGCAAGAAGTTGAGAGACTTCCAGCTAAAGATGTAGTGTTGGCTGCTAAACAATGCACATTTTATATCCACTTCCCCGTGAACAGAACCAAGGTGTTGATGTACTTAAGTTTGTACACTGTATGACTGGAGCTAAGCCAAGTAAAAGCAGACATTTTGGCCAGCACCAAGCTTCCTGCTAGACCATCCAGCTGGAGTTCATCAGCTTCTAGCAGTATCTAGAGCCTTGCTGACAAGCCTGAATGAACAAGACTGAACAAGATTGAACAAGACTGGCTGTAAGATCATCAATTGTTTGCTGGACTTCTATGGGCACAATTGGGTCAGGAACAGGTGCTTCGGCCCACCGAGTCCGCACTGACCAATGATCCCCGTACACCAGCACTATCCTACACACACTACGGACAATTTACAATTATACCAAGCCAATTAACCTCCAAACTGAAGGTAGACACAAAATGCTGGAGTAACTCAGCGGGTCAGGCAGCATCTCATGAGAGAAGGAATGGGTGACATTTCGGGTTGAGACCCTTCTTCAGACCTGAAACATCTCTTCCCGAAACGTCACCCATTCCTTCTCTCCCGAGATACTGCCTGACCCGCTGAGTTACTCCAGCATTTTGTGTCTACCTTCGATTTAAACCAGCATCTGCGTTTTTTCCCCCTACACATTTAACCTCCAAACTATACGTCTTTGGAGTGTGGAAGGAAACCAATGCAGGTCATGGGGAGAATATACAAAAATCCGTGCAGGTAGCACCCGTAGTCAGGATCAAACCCAGGTCTCTGGCTCTGTAAGGCAGCAACACTGCAGCTGTGCCACCCATTCCCAAATTTCTTTGGCATATTTTTCGACTTGTGATTTATTGGAGTCAGGACAAGCCAGATATGCCCTGAATGGTGTAAAGTTAGGAAAAGGGGACGTACAACGAGATCTGGGTGTCCTCGTGCATCAGTCACTGAAAGGAAGCATGCAGGTACAGCAGGCAGTGAAGAAAGCCAATGGAATGTTGGCCTTCATAACAAGAGGAGTTGAGTATAGGAGCAAAGAGGTCCTTCTGCAGTTGAAAGGGCCCTAGTGAGACCGCACCTGGAGTACTGTGTGCAGTTTTGGTCTCCAAATTTGAGGAAGGATATTCTTGCTATTGAGGGCGTGCAGCGTAGGTTTATTCCCGGCATGGCGGGACTGCCATATGTTGAAAGACTGGAGCGACTAGGCTTGTATACACTGGAATTTAGAAGGATGAGAGGGGATCTTATCGAAACGTATAAGATTATTAACGGGTTGGACACGTTAGAGGCAGGAAACATGTTCCCAATGTTGGGGGAGTCCAGAACAAAGGGCCACAGTTTAAGAATAAGGGGCAGGCCATTTAAAACTGAGATGAGGAAAAATGTTTTCAGTCAGAGAGTTGTGAATCTGTGGAATTCTCTGCCTCAGAAGGCAGTGGAGGCCAATTCTCTGAATGCATTCAAGAGAGAGCTAGATAGAGCTCTTAAGGATAGCGGAGTCAGGGGGTATGGGGAGAAGGCAGGAATGGGGTACTGATTGAGAATGATCAGCCATGATCACGTTGAATGGCGGTGCTGGCTCGAAGGGCCTAATGGCCTCCTCCTGCACCTATTGTCTATTGTCTATTGTCTATTGTCTATTTCAAGGAGGATAGCCTCCTCTGGCTCACTGAAAGACTATGAAGACAGGTTTTAGCAGGTGTCCTGTGTCAAATGGTCACAAACACCATTGATCCTCAGGGCATAAGTGATTATCATCATCCTCCTGCTGAGCTCCTCCAGCAGATTGTTTGTTGATCCTCACATGATATTAAGGTGGCAATAGTTGCAAGTTCAGAGCTTTAATAACAGGTAGCTGTCTTCCTGCGTCCCTGCCAACCTGGATCATAAGTTCATAGGTTCTAGGAGCAGAATTAGGTCATTCGGCCCATCAAGCCAACTCCACCTATCTATCTTTCCCTCTCAACCCCATTCTCCTGCCTTCTCCCCTTAACCCCAAAACACCCATCATGAGCAAAGCCCCATCGCCATGGGAATAGCGTTCATCTACTGGAGTCACCCTCCATTGCATTTCCAGCTCTGCACAATGGGCCCTGGAATTCTGGCCACTCTGTAAACATACACAATAGTGGAAGGCTTGGATAGAGTGGATGTGGAGAGGAAGCTCCCACTAGTGGGAGAGTCTAGGACTAGAGGTCACAGCCTCAGAATTAAAGAGCTGAATTAAAGAGATCAGGAGAAATTATTCAGTGGGTGGTGAACCTGTGGAATTCGTTGCCACAGAAGGCTGTGGAGGCCAAGTTAGTGGATATATTTAAGGCAGAGATAGATAAATTCTTGATTAGTACGGGTGTCAGAGGTTCTGGGGAGAAGGCAGGAGAATGGGGTTAGGAGAGACAGATAGATCAGGCATGATTGAATGGGCCAAATGGCCTAATTCTGCTCCTATTACTTATGATCTTATGATCTAAACAGATTGCAAGACGTTATACAATTCATCGGTGAGAGCACGTTTCGAATATTGTGTGCAGTTCCAGTTGTCCAATTCTAGGAAGATACCATTAAGCTGGAAAGAGTTCAGGGAAGATTAACCAGAATGTTACCAAGGAGCGAAAGCTTGAGTTTTAAGGAGAGTTTTGAATAAGCTGAAGCTTTTTTCCCTGGAGACAGAAGGTTGGCCTCTTATGAGGTATACAAGACCATGAGAGGCAACAAAAAAAAAGGTGATTAGTCACAGTCTTTTTCCCAGTGAAGAGGAATCCAGAACCAAAGGGCATAGATTTACGGTGAGAGGGAAGGGGTTTAAAAGAGATCTGAGGAGGAATTTCTACACACAGAGGGTTGTGCATATAAAGAACGAGCTGCCAGAGAAAGTTGTAGATGCAGGTACAATGGCTGTATTTATAAGACATTCGGACAGGTATGTGGACTGGAAAGGCTTCGATGGAAAGAGGAGCTGGTTGCTGGGTTTAATTGACCATTGTGAAGGATCAGTTGGGGGGGGGGGGGGGGGAGAAACAGTGGGGACCTGATGGGCATTTGAGAGGGATTTGGTTGCAAAGGAAGGTGTGGGGAAATGAGACTTGGAATGTTCTGAGAGCAGGCATAGATCTGAGAAGCCAAACAGCCCCTTCCACCATGTACAAAAATATGAAATGATTTGAAACATATTAGGTTATCAATATTACAATAATGCAACAATTATTCAATGTTAATTGATAAAACTAAACGTATCCTCATTCAAAGTGCGATACGTTTGTCTCGCCAACAGTCTGCCTGTCCTTTCTTATTTTTTGTTATTTTTAGTATATGTTCAAAAAGTATGTTTTAGTGTTCCTTGGTTTGTTTTATGATGGGGGAGGGGGGGATGGGGGGGTTGGGGCAAACATTTTTTCAACCTCTTACCTCGACTGAGATGCGATTTTTCCCCGTATCGTATCTCCGTCCCCACTGCGGCCTAACATCGTGGAGTTGGCGGCCGTTCCTGGAGACCGACGGGTGCTCCAAGCCGCGGGAGTGTGCGGGACTTTAACATCACGGAGGTTGTGATCCCTTTGCCGAGGATCGAATCTCCAACCGCGGGGCCTGTGGACTTTAACATCGTGAAGCCCGTGGTCTCTGGTAAGTAGAGGCCGATTCGGGAGCTCCATGCCGCAGAGAGAGTTTCAACCGCCCCGGCGCGGGAGTTTCGATCACCCCGATGGGGCTTCGATCGTCGGCTGCAGTGTCTTTGATCGCCCCGATGGCGGATGGTTTGACTGCCCCAACCGCCGCAGAACAAAGAGGAAGATGGTTGAACTTTATTGCCTTCCATCACAGTGAGGAATGTGGAATCCACTGTGGTGGATGTTGATGTTAACTTTTATGTGGCTGTGTGTCTTGGTGCTTTTCACTTAGTATGGCTGTGTGGTAACTTAAATTTCACTGTACCTTAATTGGGACACGTGACAATAAACTGACCTTGAAACCTTGAGTGTTTGACCTTTGTTGCTGTGATCTCATTAAGATCATCTGGAGGACAAAGTTCATGAATCTTGCCAGTGATTGTGATGCGGCCATGCCAAATAGGGATTACAACTGTCCACAAATTCCCACTCTTGCTTCTTCCACAAGGAATGCTTACCCAACATGCTGAGTGTAATTCAGTCTGAAGGATAAGCCCTCGGCATTACTGGGAATGGGAAAACGTTAGTGCCATTAATCCTGGTACAAAGATGGTAAACGTAAAGAGAGGCCATTTGCAAATGATGAGATGAGATTATTTGAACGTAAGTGCATAGAAAATGATGATCCCCTTCCCTTGTTGACTGTGTTTGCTGAATCACCTGCACACGTGGCATGATACAAAAGCAATGCCAACAACTGTACTCCCCCCGTTGAGTGGCACAGAGCCCTCAGATGTACACATGTTGCTGTTGCCATACATTTCAATACACCGATAATGCCGTCCAGACATTTTGGGCAGCTTCAGGTGATAACAGGGCTGGCTTATGAAAATTGCTGCTGGCTTATGAAACGTATGAAGATCGAAATGATGAAAATCTCTTCAGAAAATGGTTCTCATACATTCTTCTGCAAAATACTGTGCTTAACTGCCAAAACGTGGCGATCATAGAATAGAAACATTGTAATTGTAGTCAAATTATAGATTGCCGTTTTTTGCTAATGTTCTACAATTAGCCTGTAGCAACTCTGATCGTGGATCAGAAATAGACAAGTATGTCACTTGGAAGGAAACCAAACATGGGGTTACTTCACTAGTCCTTCAACAAATAACCACACTGCGCTTTCTGTAATACATTAGTCCATTGACTTCAATTGCTTCATCTTGTACTAATACACATGTTCACTTTTGGGAGACTTTCCCAAATTTGAGGGAATCCATGCATTGCTGGCAATTTATAGAAAATTGTCAAAGTCTACTCCCACAAACACGATTACCATTTATTTATTAAAAGGATCTAGAAACCAAACCAAAGAGTTGGTAGACAGAGGCTGCCGTTCATTGCTTCTCTTTGAATGTTATGCTTAACATGTACAGATTGAGTCAATGCAGATGTAGGGGATGATTGCAGATTCCCTGACAGTTAGAAGAAGACTGTGCTGCTATCCAGAGCCTTGCTATGGGAGCAGAAATCTGTCTGGAAATATTTGTACAGTACCAAGAGCACAGTGATGGCATCTAGCAAATGAATGCATAGGGTACGAAATTGGTGGAGAAGCGGACAGCGAGGAAGGCTGTCAAAGATTACAGCGAGATATAGATCAGCTCCATAAACGGGCGGAGAAGAGGTCATTGGAGTTTAATCCAAGCAGGTGTTGCACTTTGGGAAGTTGAATGTAATGGCAAGACGCTTATCAATGGCGGTGTATAGATAGATATTGGGATCCAAGTCCATAGCTCCCTAAAAGTGGCAACATAATTAGATAGTGGTAAATAAGTGAATGGTATGATGTTTTGCAGAGGGATCAGCGATGAAAGGGTGGGCATCAATGTCAAGACATCAATGTCTTTCATGCAGCTTCACTCTTCAGTGAAGATAGACACAAAAAGCTGGAGTAACTCAGCGGGTCAGACAGCATCTCTGGAGAGAAGAAAAAAACCCAAATCCTTTTCTCCAGAGATGCTGTCTGACCCGCTGAGTTACTCCAGCTTTTTGTGTCTCTCTTTGGGTTAAAACCAGCACCTGCAGTTCCTGCAGTTCCTGCAGTTCCTTCCTACACATTCAGTCTTCAGTGGTCAGGATAATGGACTTTACATCACTGAGTCGGACCCTTCTTACAGTCAAGGGATATGGGGGAAAAGCAGGAACAGGGTACTGATTTTAGATGATCAGCCATGATCATATTGAATGGCGGTGCTGGCTCGAAGGGCCGAATGGCCTACTCCTGCATCTATTTTCTATGTTTCTATGTTTTCTATCTGTACTGTACCTTGGGGCTACTTGTGGCTCTGGATTTGATGGGACAGACCAGCAAATGGAGGGTACTCAGAGAAGATGTGACCCCTGCCTTGCCCAACATAAGTTCATAAGTTATAGGAGCAGAATTAGGCCCTTCATCCCATCAAGTCTACTCCGCCATTCACTCATGGTTGATCTATCTTTCCCTCTCAACCCCATTCTCCTGCCTTCTCGCCATATCCCCTGAGACCCACACTAGTCAAGAATGTATCAATCTCCGACTTTAAAATATCCATTGACTTGGCCTCCACAGCCTTCTGTGGCAAAGAATTCCAGAGATTCACCACCCTCTGACTAGAGAAATTCCTCCTCATCACCTTTCTAAAGGTACATCCTTTTATTCTGAGGCTGTGGCCTCTGGTCCTGGACTCTCCCACTAGTGGAAACATCCTCTCCACATCCACTCTATCCAGGCCTTTCACTACGCCGTACGTTTCAATGAGGTCCCCCCTCGTCCTTCTAAACTCCAGCGAGTACAGGCCCAGTGCCATCAAACGCTCATCGTATGTTAACCCAATCATTCCTGGGATCATTCTCGTAAACCTCCTCTGGACCCTCTCCAGAGCCAGCACATCCTTCCTCAGATATGGGGCCCAAAACCGCTCACAATGCTCCAGAATGCAGTCTGACCAGCACCTTATACAGCTTCAGCATTACATCCCAGTTTTCATATTCTAGTCCTCTTGAAATAAATGCATTTGCATTGCATTTGCCTTTCTTACTAACGATTCAACCTGCAAATTAACTTTTGGGGAATTCTATCCCTTTGCACCTCCGATTTCTGAATTTTCTTCAAATTTACAACAGAATCTGCACCTTTATTCCTACTACCAAAATGCATGACTCCACACTTTGCAACACTGTATTCCATCTGCCACTTCTTTGCCCCCTCGCCCACCCTGTTCAAGTCCTTCTGCAGAGTCCCTGCTTCCTCTACACTATCTCCCCCTCCACCTATTTTCATATCATCTGCAAACTTGGCCACAAAGCCTTCAATCCACTCATCCAAATTATTGATATACATTTTCACTAAGCCTTTAATTTAGTTTAGTTTAGTTTAGTTTCGTTTAGTATTGACACATGTGCCGACGTACAGTGAAAAGCTTTTGATTGCGTGCTATCCAGTCAACGAAAAGACCATACATGATTACGGTCAAGCCATCCACAGTACACAAATAAAGGATAAACAGTACAACATTTAGTGCAAGATAAAGTCTGATAAAGTCCGATTAAAGGTAGTTCAAAAGTCTCCAATGAGGTAGATGGGAGGTCAGCTGATGAGAGGATGAGAGGACCATTCATTTGCTAGATAACAGCCGGGAAAAAAACTATCCCTGAATCTGGAGGTATACATTTTCAAACTTCTGTACCTCTTGCCTGATGAGAGTGGGAAGAAGAGAGAGTGACCAAGGTGAGACTGGTCCTTGATTACGATACGATACGATACCATACGATACCATACGATACGATACGATACGATACGATACGATACGATACGATACGATACGATACGATACGATACGATACGATACGATACGATACGATACGATACGATACGATACGATATGAAACGATACGATACGATACGATACGATAGAACGTTATTTATCCCGGGAGGGAAATTGATCTGCCAACAGTCATAAAATACAAGATACATAAGACATGAAATTAAAGTGATGAGTGGGGAGGATTGGGGATGTGCAGATGAGGGGGGGGGGGAGGAATGGGGAGACAGTCTACCCCACGACAGAAGGGGGAGGAGTTGTACAGTTTGATAGCCACAGGGAATAAGGATCTCCTGTGGCGTTCTGTGCTGCATCTTGGAACCAGTCTGTTGCTGAAGGTGCTCCTCAGGTTGACCAGTGTGTCATGGAGGGGGGGTGTGCTGTATTGTCCAGGATGCTCCGCAGTTTGAGGAGCATCCTCCCCTCCAAGACCACCTCCCATGAATCCAACCATGAATTATTTAGTTATTCTGTGACCGTCCCAGAGTGGGTATCTCCAAGGTCTGGTACACTTCCCAAATACACTTCGTACAGATGGCAAGATCCCTGAGAACCTTTCACACATCTCCCAAGGGGAGCGCCACAGATCATGGGTACGAAGGAACTGCAGATGCTGGTTTCAACCGAAGATAGACACAAAATGCTGGAGTAACTCAGCGGGACAGGCAGCATCTCTGGAGAAAAGGAATGGGTGACTTTTTGGGTTGAGACTCTTCTTCAGACTGAGTTACTGCAGCATTTTGAGTCTACCTTCGGCACGGGTCATGGTTCAGCACCATTCAGTGTGCAAACATCTCATCACTATTTTGAACCAGATTCACAATGCTTTGTGGGGAAGCCTACTGGGTGTTGGCACTATAAACGCCAAAGGAGGCAGAAATACAATTCTGGCCAATGGAGGCTCCAAATCTGCAATCCGGAGAGGACAGTAATACTCTACACCTCAGGCTGAAAGGGAGGGAAGCAGAATTAACATCTCACATCAATGACTTTTCATCAGAACTCAAAACTGTTACCAGTGCTCAATGTCGAATCAGGGAAAAAAAAAGAGAGTGAAAAATGGAGAAAGAATGAGTGCGATGAAAGAGGAAGGAAAATGAATGAAAAGGTTTACTAGGTTAATTCCCGGAATGGCGGGACGGTCATATGTTGAAAGAAAGACTGGAGCAGCTAGGCTTGTATACACTGGAATTTAGAAGGATGAGAGGGGATCTTATCGAAACATATAAGATTATTATAAGAAAATAACTGCAGATGCTGGTACAAATCGAAGGTATTTATTCACAAAATGCTGGAGTAACTCAGCAGGTCAGGCAGCATCTCGGGAGAGAAGGAATGGGTGACGTTTCGGGTCGAGATCCTTCTTCAGACTGATGACCCTTCTTCAGACCCTTCTTCAGATTATTCGGGGTTGGACACGTTAGAGGCAGGAAATGTGTTCCCAATGTTGGGGGAGTCCAGAACCAGGGGCCACAGTTTACGAATAAGGGGTAGGCCATTTAGAATGGAGATGAGGAAAAACCTTTTCAGTCAGAGAGTTGGAATTCACTGCCTCAGAAGGCAGTGGAGGCCAATTCTCTGAATGCATTCAAGAGAGAGCTAGGAAGAGCTCTTAAGGATAGCGGCGTCAAGGGGTATGAGGAGAAGGCAGGAACGGGGTACTGATTGAGAATGATCAGCCATGATCACATTGAATGGCGGTGCTGGCTCGAAGGGCCAAATGGCCTCCTCCTGCACCTATTGTCTGTTGTCTATTGTCTATTGTAATATTAAAAAAGATTAAGCAATGACGCCTGTCAATGAATACTCTATCGAGCCTCCACAATGGTAGAGTGGAGAGTATACTGACTGCACCTGGCCTGGTTAGGAAATTCGAATGCTCAAGAACAAAAGAGGCTGCAGAGTGTGGTTGAGGATGCCCAATCCATCACTGATAAAAGGCCGGCATGGTGGCGCAACGGTAGAGTTGCTGCTTTACAGTGCCAGAGACTCAGGTTCGATCCAGACTACGCATGCCGTCTGAATGGAGTTCGTACGTTTTCCCCATGACCTGCGTGGGTTCACCCTAGTAGGATAGTGTTAGTGTGCGGGATCGCAGGCCAGGGCCTGTTTCTGTGCTGTATCCCTAAAACATAAAAACTAAACTAAACTATAAAATGGGCTGAATGAAACTCTAAATAGTTATCATAGGAAACTCTTATTTGAATAATTGGGACCAGTGGTCATGATCTGAAACTTGTGAACATGGTATCGAGTGTGGAAACTTGTATCATGTCTAATTGAAAAGTGAGGTGTTGTTCCTTAAATTCTTGCTGAAAAATACTGCAAAATGTAGGAGGCTTGGGGCAGTGAAGGTGGGACAGTAAACTAAAGTAGCAAGATCCAGACCATGGAGACACAGGAACTGTAGATGCTGTAATCTTGTGCAAAACACAACGTGCTGGAGTAACCCAGCGGCCAGGTAGCACCCATGAGGCAATGGGGAGGTGATGTTTTGGGATGGGACCTTACTTCAGACTACTCCAGTCCATGCTGATTGACTGAATGGAGATGCCTGCTAAAACAATAACTCTTCTGCAATTAGTAACCCCAGGAGATGAAAGGGAAGATGTACAATTGGCAGCACTGGCATGATGTACTTGGCTGGGTTACAGTGACATGGAATGTACAAGGAAATCCAAATCCCTTAAGAAATATATATTCTGGACAATTGAGACACAACATATTTGATACATTGGTTTTCACAATTATATCTATGGTCTGATTCCAAATCCAATCAAAATAGCATCCCTATTTATTACATATGCAGGTCAGGAAACATTTGTTGTAAAAAGCTCTCAAGGAATTAAACTTACTTAAGATAGACACAAAATGCTGGAGTAACTCAGTGGGACAGACAGCATCTCTGGATAGAAGCAATGGGTGACGTTCCGGGTTGAGAGCCTTCTTCGGTCTTGACCTGAAACGTCACCCATTCCTGCTCTCCAGAGATGCTGCCTGTAGGTCAGGCAGCATCTCGTGAGAGAAGGAATGGGCGACGTTTCGGGTCGAGACCCTTCTTCAGACTGATGTCAGGGGGGTGGGACACAGGAAGGATATAGGTGGAGACAGGAAGATAGAGGGAGATCTGGGAAGGAGGAGGGGAAGAGAGGGACAGAGGAACTGTCTAATAGTTGGGGAAGTCGATGTTCATACCGCTGGGCTACAAGCTGCCCAGGCGAAATATGGGGTGCTGTTCCTCCAATTTCCGGTGGGCCTCACTATGGCACTGGAGGAGGCCCATGACAGAAAGGTCAGACTGGGAATGGGAGGGGGAGTTGAAGTGCTCAGCCACCGGGAGATCAGATTGGCCAACGCGGACCGAGCGCAGGTGTTGAGCGAAGCCTGCGTTTGGGTTAACAGTTATTCTCGTTCATCTGTCGCAATTTTTAAAGATGAAACTAAACTGGAGTGTGAGTTTTGATGACGTATTTGACAAAGTTCTGCAAGAAATGCTTTCAGAGAAGATTAAGGCTCATCAAATGAATGCCAAATTAGCTGGCTGGAATGAAAAATGGTTTGACAGCTCATGGCAGGAGGTAATGATAAATGGAAAATATTTTGACCGGGTCAAGAGAGCAACAAACCAGAGGAGCGCCTGAATGATTTGCTGTTTCCAGTTTTATTAAACAATATATTTGGAAAGGCCCCTACTCTTATTCTGATAGCACCAAATCATGTGGCCTGTAGAAATGGACGGGTAAAATTCTAATGCATCTAAGCTAGTTAAGCAGATGGAATAGGACTTTCAGTGTAAATCACAATGCAGAGAAATGCAAAGTAAAGCAAACAGAACAGAAAACATTTGCACAGTGTGTTCTTCAGCAGTGGAAACTGCAGACAAAAGAGCAAGGTTTAGAAATGTTATACGTTTGCCATATTAATGTGCCCAACACGACTAAATGTTTAAGTATACTGACCTATCATCAGAATTAGGGACTTTGCTTCTGGAGCATTGTGACAGGAACAAGATTTTTGCCAGAATGGTGCCTGGATTACAGGGTATTCGGGAGAGGTTGGACAGGGAGAGATTGGACAGACTTGGATTGTTTTCTCTGGAATGCCAGAGGTTGTGGGGAGACCTGATAGAAGTATATAAAATGATGAGAGGCAAAGATAGGATAGAGAGTTAGAATGTTTTTCCCGTAATGCAAAATTCAAATACTAGAGGGCATATATTTAAGGTGAAAGGGGCAAAGTTTAAAGGAGATGTGTGGGGCAAGTATTTTTTACACAGAGGGCGGTGAGTGCCTGGAATACTTTGTCATGGGTGGTGGTTGCAGCAGATACAATAGTGGCATTTAAAAGACCTTTGGTTAGGCATATGGATATGCGGGGAATGGAGGGACTTGGATTATGTGCAAGCAGATAAGAGTTGGTCTTGGCATCATGTCCAGCACTGCCATTGTGGGCCAAAGGGCCTGTTCTCATGCTGCACTGTTCTATGCTCTAAGATCATTCAGGTTAAGCTAGAAATAAATATCTGCCAGGACTGCAGGAAAACGTACATTGGTTTTGTAGAGTAACTAGGCATCTTAATACCCATGCAAGTAGATATGGCCTTGGTATGAAGCCTCATCTCAGAGGGTCTTTCAGAGTCTAGCACTCTTCCAGCATTGTACTCAAAGTATCAGGCTAAATTTTATGCTCAACTACCTGAGATTAAGGGATATCAATTCACAAACCTATATATAACCAACCTGATCTCCCGGTGGCTGAGCACTTCAACTCCCCCTCCCACTCCCAGTCTGACCTTTCTGCCATGTGCCTCCTTCAGTGCCATAGTGAGGCCCACCGGAAATTGGAGGAACAGCACCTCATATTTTGCTTGGGCACCTTGCAGCCCAGCGGTATGAACATTGACTTCTCCAACTTTAGATAGTTCCTCTGTCTCTCTCTCCCCCCCCCCCCCCCCTCCTTCCCAGTTCTCCCTCTAACTTCCTGTCTCCACCTATATCCTTCCTTTGTCCCACCCCCCTGACATCAGTCTGAAGAAGGGTCTCGACCCAAAACGTCACCCATTCCTTCTCTCCTGGGATGCTGCCTGACCTGCTGAGTTACTCCAGCATTTTATGAATAGATACCTTCAATTTGTACCAGCATCCGCAGTTATTTTCTTACACAAAGTGTTTGTTTGTTTGCTTCTAATTGTATGTAATGTGGAAAGTGAAATGAAAATAAATCTCAATACTTATTCCAAGTTAAAGTTAAGATTTACCTTTGGAAATGATATAATTGCCTTTTGTGCAACAGGCTATGGGCCAAGTGCTGGAAGATGTGCTTGATACATAGAAACATAGACAATAGGTGCAGGACTAGGCTATTTGGCCCTTCGAGCGTATACCGCCATTCAATATGATCATGGCTGATCATCCAGCTCAGTATCCCGTACCTGCCTTCTCTCCATACCCCCTGATCCCTTTAGCCACAAGGGTCACATCTAACTCCCTCTTAAATATAGCCAATAAACTGGCCTCAACTACCTTCTGTGGCAGAGAATTCCACAGATTCACCACTCTCTGTGTGAAAAAAAACGTTCTCATCTCGGTCCTAAAAGACTTCCCTTTATCCTTAAACTGTGACCCCTGGTTCTGGACTTCCCCAACATCGGGAACAATCTTCCCGCATCTAGCCTCTCCAACCCCTTAAGAATTTTATATGTTTCAATAAGATCCCCCCTCAGTCTTCTAAATTCCAGCGAGTATAAGCCTAGTCTATCCAGTCTTTCTTCATATGAAAGTCCTGCCATCCCAGGGATCAATCTGGTGAACCTTCTCTGTACTCCCTCTATGGCAAGAATGTCTTTCCTCAGATTAGGAGACCAAAACTGTACACAATACTCCAGGTGCGGTCTCACCAAGGCCCTGTACAACTGCAGCAGAACCTCCCTGCTCCTATACTCAAATCCCCTCGCTATGAATACAGATGGGTGTCCACTGGTCAGCTTGGATGTGAGGGGATAAAAGGCCTCTCCTTGCCATTTTATGCTACGACACTTTGACTAGGACTCTAAGCCACATCTGGCCTTCTGAAGGAAGGAGGGGGCTTTTATGAGGGACACGATCCAAAGCCACAGTCAAAATTAGATGCATTCCACCACTTGGTTTTCCCGGGAATTATTTACAACATTTTGTGCCAATTTCATTAACATTCACTAGAATGCATAAATGGGTGTAAACAAATAGAAATCAGTGCAAAGAATCAGGCCCGAAGGAAAGCAACGAGCAGCACGTATCCCTCGTCTATGAATGCAAATTAATGTTGCAAGCTGATATTCATGCTCCTTAGAAACGACATGTTCGAGAACGTGCGGTCAGAAAGCTTTCCAAAGTTTAATGTGACTTACACCAATGCCATAAAAATGGTTAAAAAGAGCAGAACATACAGAGCAGGATGCACTAAGAATGAAGTCGAGCATGGCTCAAAAATTGTAATAAAACACCAAATAAATGACTATTTCTGACTTTTCGATTGGTGGGCTTAATTTGGCACTTAGACGAGGAAACTTGAGTGAAAGAGCCTTTCTCCCAGGGCAGTGGAAGTCAAGTCAAGTCAAGTCAATTTTATTTGTATAGCACATTTAAAAACAACCCACGTTGACCAAAGTGCTGTACATCTGATTAGGTACTGATGGGGAGAGGGATGCTGTTCCACAGTCTAGGAGCTGCAACCGCAAAAGCACCTGAGCTTAAGCCTAGACCGCGGGATAGTGAGTGGGTGCTTCTGGATGAAAGGGGATGAAGGAAAGGCAGACAAGGAAATAAGGAAATACCAGCTAGGCACATAGCTTGGTACATAACCCACTTACTCCCCAGTAGCCCCAACGTCTTGCTCATTGGCACCACATCCGATTCACATGTGCTGCTGGCACAACAGGACAGGAAGGTTCAGACCCAGTGAATAGGTACAGGGGGAGACAGCAGCTCTTCCAAACTTGGAGTTTAAAGTAGTAATGAAAGTTGAACTGCCAGCTGGCGCTGAAACACTTCACTGTTTCTCTGAAAAACCTAATTAGAGTGCCGCCTTTTAATTATTGTTATGTTATTTATTATTCTGCTTCCTCAAAGCCGTTTATTCCACCTTTCATCCCAGGAGAGTAATTTTGTGCATTAATTTGATTCTGTAAATGGTAAATAGCTCATTCAGGTTTAAAGTAGCAATGTACCAGACTTCTACCACTTCAACTCCCCCTCCCATTCCCAGTCTGTCATGGGCCTTTCTGTCATGGGCCTCCTCCAGTGCCATAGTGAGGCCCACCGGAAATTGAAGGAACAGCACCTCATATTTCGCCTGGGCAGTTTGCAGCTCAGTGGTATGAACATCGACTTCTCCAACTTTAGATAGCTCCTCTGTCCCTCCCGTCCCCTCCTCCTTCCCAGATCTCCCTCTATCTTCCTGTCTTCACCTATATCCTTCCTTTGTCCCGCCCCCCTGACATCAGTCTGAAGAAGGGTCTCGACCCGAAACGTCACCCATTCCTTCTCTCCCGAGATGCTGCCTGACCTGCTGAGTTACTCCAGCATTTTGTGAATAAAAACCTTCGATTTGTACCAGCATCTGCAGTTATCTTCTTATAGACTTCTACCCACTACTTCCACTTTATAAGGCTTTACAAAGCCCTGGTCAGACGGCATTTGGAGTATTGTGAGCAGTTTTGGGCCCCCGTATCTGAGGAAGGATGTGCTGGCGTTGAAGAAGGTTCCAGATGAGGTTTACGAGAATGATTCCAGGAATGATTGGGTTAATATAAGATGAGCGTTTGAGGGCACTGGGCCTGTACTCGCTGGAGTTTAGATCTCATTGAAATGAACTGAATAGTGAAAGGCCAGGATAGAGTACCTCAGCATATGAGGCAGCATCCATGGAGAGAATGGACAGGTGACGTTTCACACTGAAGAAGAGTCCTGACCCAAAACATTGCCTATCCACTCCCTCCACAGATGCTGCCGAGTTACTCCAGCACTTTGTGTTTTGCTTGTATTACTTCCTGCTAAATTGGTCAGATAAAGTGGTTGAGGTAGGTGCCGTAACAACATTTAAAAGACATTTGGACTGGTACAAGGATAGGAGGTTACTGGTCAAGCATGGGCAAGTGGAATTAGCATAGATGGGCATCTCGGTCAACATGGACGAGTTGAATCGAAGGGTCTATTCTTGTGCTGTATGAGTCCATGACTCAATAACTCTGCTCCACATAGCAACCACTGAACGCCATCCACCAAAGTGGAAGATGTAGTTGTAGATGGCCGGAAAATGGTCGGGATTTGTTTGGTGAAGGGGACGAGATGGGAAAGTTCCATTGGAAGAGACTTTGGTGGAGATGGGAGAATGTGCCAGGGCATCTCGGGATGGTACCTGCAGGATGCTGATGGGGAATGGGTGAGAAAAATGCAGTGTTACAAACAGTTCTGTGACTTATGGGACTACCTACAGTGCCCTCCATAATGTTTGGGACAAAGACCCATCATTTATTTATTTGCCTCGGTACTCCACAATTTGAGATTTTTAATAGAAAAAAAATCACATGTGGTTAGAGTGCACATTGTCAGATTTTATTCAAGGCCATTTTTATACATTTTGGATTCACCATGTAGAAATTACAGCAGTGTTTATACAGAGTCCCCCCTTTTCAGGACACCATAATGTTTGGGACACAGCAATGTCATGTAAATGAAAGTAGTCATGTTTAGTATTTTGTTGCATATCCATTGCATGCAATGACTGCTTGAAGTCCGCGATTCATGGACATCACCAGTTGCTGGGTGTCTTGTCTGATGATGCTCTGCCAGGCCTGTATTGCAGCCATCTTTAGTTTATGCTTGTTTTGGGGGCTAGTCCCCTTCAGTTTTCTCTTCAGCATATAACAGGCATGCTCAATTGGATTCAGATCGGGTGATTGACTTGACCACTCAAGAATTGACCATTTTTTAGCTTTGAAAAACTCCTTTGTTGCTTTAGCAGTATGTTTCGGATCATTGTCTTGCTGTAGAATGAACAACTGGCCAATGAGTTTTAGAAAATAGACAATAGACAATAGGTGCAGGAGTAGGCCATTCGGCCCTTCGAGCCAGCATCGCCATTCATCTAATCATGGCTGATCATTCACAATCAGTATCCCGTTCCTGCCCTCTCCCCATACCCCCTGACTCCGCTATAATTAAGAGCTCTATCTAACTCTCTCTTGAAAGCATCCAGAGAATTGGCCTCCACTGCCTTCTGAGGCAGAGAATTCCACAGATTTACAACTCTCTGAGTGAAAAAGGTTTTCCTTATCTTCGTTCTAAATGGCCTACCCCTTATTCTTAAAATTTGAGGCATTTGTTTGAACTTGAGCAGATGGGATGCATCTATACACTTCAGAATTCATTATGCTACTACCATCAGCAGTTGTATCATCAATGAAGATAAGTGAGCCAGTACCTTCAGACCACAACACCCCCACCACCGTGTTTCACAGATGAGGTGGTATGCTTTGAATCTTGGGCAGTTCCTTCTCTCCTCCATACATTGCTCTTGCCATCACTTTGATATAAGTTAATCTTCGTCTCATCTGCCCACAAGACCTTTTTTCCAGAACTGTGGTTGCTCTTTTAAGTACTTCTTAGCAAACTGTAATCTGGCCATCCTATTCTTGCGGCTAACCAGTGGTTTGCACCTTGCAGTGTAGCCTCTGCATTTCTGTTCATGAAGTCTTCTGCAGACAGTGGTCATTGACAAATCCACAGCGAATGGCTCGATTGTAATCATGTATCGTCTTTCCACTGACTGGTTAGCATGGAACAAAAGCTTTTCACTGTACCTAGGTACACGTGAAAATAAACAAGACTAAACTAAACTAAACTAAAAGCAGGGCCAAATCCTTGAGATCTATAGAAGGTGTGTTCTATAGAAGGTATTGGCGGGACCTGGGCACCAGGGATTAACTGCACAAAGTTGTACTAAAGAGGAGGCATGTTGGATTCAGTAAATAAGTAAGCCTGCTCTGGCCTCTCACCCTGACTCTACCACAAATAAAGCAGAGCACCTGCATTTGAACAAGGGTGCCGAGATAAAATGTAGTAAAGAAGAGTAATTTCTGCAAACATGAAAGAAAGGAATATTAACTGGCACGGTGGCGCAGCGGTGATATTGCTGCCTTGCAGCGCTTGCAGTGCTAGACACCCCGGTTCGATCCCGACTACGGGTGCTGTCTGTACGGAGTCTGCACGTTCTCCCCGTGACCGCGTGGGTTTTCTCCGAGATCTTCGGTTTCCTGCCATACTCCAAAGACGTACGGGTATGTCGGTAAATTGGCTTGGTAAATGTTAAAAATTGTCCCTAGTTTGTGTTGGATAGTGTTAACGTGCGGGGATCACTGGCCGGTGCGGACCCGGTGGGCCGAAGGGCCTGTTTCCGCGCTGTATCTTTAAACTAAACTAAAAAAACGAAACTGGTAAAAGTTTTCCTTCTGAAGTCAATGTTAATAGCTGACCATTTGAAATAAAACATGGCTTTTATTGATTTTTTTTCCAAACGGTCTGGACTGATATCTTCAGAGTTTTAGCAGTCAGATTTCAGGAATGGGTTACTGTTATATATTATAAAATATATACATTTTATCCCTTTTGATTAAATTAATATAATTTCAGATAATGTCCACACTTACAAGCAAGCCTTGGAAGATGTGCCTGGTGGTGGTATCATATCCATGAAGTAATGGGGGATAACCTGTTGAACAAGGAGGCTACTGGAGTTGACGGGCTCGAAGGGCCGAAGGGCCGAATGGCCTCCTCCTGCGTCTATTGTCTATTGAACCATTGAATCACTATCCTGATTCTGTGAAACAGTGAGAGAAAAGTGCAGGACAAGAGCCACCCGATCAGATCTGTTGTTAGAGTTTTCTGTTTACTCTCCTTTCCATTTACTTTTCATTATTCACTGAATGCCTTTGCCAAGTCACTTGACCCAGCACCAATAACAACAACTGACACCAGTAGCGCAGTTAATGGAGCTGCTGCCTCCCAGCGCCCATGGCTCAGGTTCTATCCAGACCTCTGCTGCTGTGAAGACAGACACAAATTGCTAGAGTAACTCAGCGAGACAGGCAGCATCACTGGAGAGAAGGAATGGGTGATGTTTCGGGTCGAGACCCTTTTTCAGAGTGATGTCAGAGGAGTAGGCGGTGCCTAGATAAGGAAGTGTATAGATAAGGAAGTGTAAGGTGTGAAAACAGTACAAAGTCAAGTCAAGTCAAGTCAATTTTATTTGTATAGCACATTTAAAAACAACCCACGTTGACCAAAGTGCTGTACATCTGATTAGGTTCCAATGGAGAAAAAAAAATGAAACATACAGTAGCACGCAAACAGTTCACAGCGCCTCCTCAATGAGCCTCAAACGCTAGGGAGTAGAAATAGGTTTTGAGCCTGGACTTAAAGGAGTCGATGGAGGGGGCAGTTCTGATGGGGAGAGGGATGCTGTTCCACAGTCTAGGAGCTGCAACCGCAAAAGCGCGGTCACCCCTGAGCTTAAGCCTAGACCGCGGGATAGTGAGTAGCCCCAAGTCGGCCGACCTGAGGGACCTGGAGTTAGAGAGGGGGGTTAGAAGATTTTTGATGTAGTGTCCATTTAGGGCTTTATACGTGAATAGGAGGAGCTTGAAGTTGATTCTGTACCGTACAGGGAGCCAGTGGAGAGAGGCCAGAATCGGGGTGATGTGGTCCCTTTTACGGGTACCCGTCAGGAGTCTCGCTGCGGCGTTTTGGACCAGTTGCAGGCGGGACAGGGAAGATTGGCTGATCCCAGTGTATAGGGAGTTGCAGTAGTCTAGGCGGGAGGAAATGAAAGCGTGAATGATTTTTTCTGTGTCGTCGAATTGGAGGAAAGGTTTGATTTTAGCTATGGTTCGAAGTTGGAAGAAGCTGGCTTTTACCACAGCGTTGACTTGCTTATCAAATTTTAATGCAGAGTCAAATATCATGCCGAGGTTTTTGACATGCGGTTTGACTAGGCAGGATAGACTTCCAAGACTGCCTGTTATCAATTTGATGGAGTCGGGGGGGCCGAATAGGATGACCTCAGACTTGCTCTCATTTAGTTGGAGGAAGTTCTGTGCCATCCAACATTTTATGTCCTCAAGGCAGTCTAAGAGGCTGTTTAAATTTGATTGGTTGTTGGGTTTCAGGGGGAGGTAAAGCTGAGTGTCATCGGCATAGCAGTGGAAAGAAATGCCGTGCCTTTGAATGATTTGGCCAAGGGGGAGCATGTATAGAGAGAAGAGAATGGGGCCTAGGATGGAGCCTTGTGGAACTCCGCAGGAGAGGCTAGCTGGAGCAGAGGAATAACTGCCTATGTTGATGGCGAAACTCCTATCTTTGAGGTACGAAGCGAACCAGCTCAGGGCAGTGCCATCAATGCCAACCGCGTACCGGAGACGGTCAATAAGGATGGTGTGGTCCACTGTATCGAACGCTGCGCTGAGGTCGAGAAGGAGCAGGATTGCACAGTCGCCGGTGTCGATGGCGAGAAGCAGGTCGTTGTGTACCTTCAACAAGGCAGACTCTGTGCTGTGGTGGGCTCTGAAACCTGACTGGAAACTTTCCAGGATGGTGTTTTGGTGCAGGTAGGGCACTAATTGGTTTAGAATTGCCTTTTCAAGGACTTTTGACAGGAATGGCAGTTTGGAAATGGGTCTGTAGTTGCTAGGCAAGGTGGGGTCTAGGTTAGGTTTTTTCAGTAGGGGCTGGACCACCGCGTGCTTGAAACTGGTTGGAACAGTGCCAGTGGCCAGAGAACTGTTGATAATAGAGAGGATGCTGGGACCGGCTATTGCAATGACATCCTTCAGAAGGGCAGTGGGGGCAGGATCAAGGGGGCAGGTTGCAGGTTTCATAGCGGAGACAAGCTTTGCAAGGGAGGATAGAGTGACGGGTTGGAAGCAGTCCAATTTAGATGAACAGACTAGTGAGACAGCTAGGTCACGGGTGGGAGGGGAAATGTTCATTCTAATGTTCTCAACTTTGTTGGTGAAAAATTTAGCAAATTCTTCGCACTTAGCAGGGGACCCAACTAAGCTGGTACTGGGGGCGGGACATATGACAGAGGTAATTGTTCTAAATAGGACGTTGGAGTTATGAGAGTTTTTGGAAATAAGGTCGGAGAAGTATTGTGCTCTAGCAGACTTTACTGCTTCCTGGTATTTGAGAAGATTGTTTCTCAGAATTTCGAAGGAAATTTGAAGCTTGTCACAAAGGGAATGGAGATCAAGGAACATGTAGAATAGATCATGTAAGGAAATAACTGCAAATGCTGGTACAAATCGAAGGTATTTATTCACAAAATGCTGGAGTAACTCAGCAGGTCAGGCAGCATCTCAGGAGAGAAGGAATGGGTGACGTTTCGGGTCGAGACCCTTCTTCAGACTGATCATTCTTCAGATCATTGTTAGTTGGGAGAAGGTAACAGCAAAGCAAACAGAGATAAAATGTAGTCGGAATCAGTAAGACTGGTTGGAGAACTGGGAAGGGGAGGGGATGGAGAAAGAGGGAAAGCAAGGGCTACTTGAAGTTAGAGAAGTCAATGTTCATACCACTGGGGTGTAAGCTGCCCAAGCAAAATATGAGGTGCTGTTCCTCCAATTTGCGCTGGGCCTCCCTTATCCATTGTCAGACTGAGGCCTAGCGCAAATCTCCAGAGAGGCTGCCTCTCCTGCTGAGTTACTCCAGCATTTTGTGTCTAACTTCGATTTAAACCAGCATCTGCAGTTCCTTCCTGTACAAAATCATGAGAGGAATAGATCGAGTAGATGACAGAGTCTCTTGCCCAGAGTACGGGAATCAAGGACCAGAGAACATAGGTTCAAGGTGGAAAAGATTTAGTAGGAATCCAAGGGGTAACTTTATCACAGGTGTATGGAACAAGCTGCCAGAGGAGGTAGTTGAGGCTGGGACTATCCCATCATTTAAGAAGCAGCTGGACAGGTACATGGATAGGACAGGTTTGTAGGAGTATGGACCAGGCGCAGGTAGCTGGGACATGTTGGCCGGTGTGGGCGAGTTGGGCCGAAGGGCATGTTTCACTCTGTATCACTCTATGACTCTATTTCTTCTGTTGCTGTGTATGTGGAACTTTCTCGTTCTTTCTGTGGCCACATGGGTCTCCTCCGGTTGTTCTGGTTTCCTCCAATATCGCCAAAAAACCTGCAGGTTGGTAGATTAATTGGCCACTGTAAATTGCCCCCTGTGTGTAAGCAAATGGGAGAATATGGTGAGAAGTGATGGGAATGTGTGGTGAATAAAGTGATTTAGATTGGGATTAGTGTACAAATAAGAGCTTGATGGTGCGCACAGACCAAATGAATGCTTTGGCCATGACATATCTGCTTTCCCCTCAGTTCAGGAGTAACTTCTTCCCAACAACCATCAGGCTATTGAACTACAAACTGCCTGGATTACACTAGGGACTTTGAGCTTTGTTTTGATTTTTGCACCACTTTTTTAATTTTATTTACTTAACTTTTTTTAAATAGTTTATTTTGTTTGTCATTTTGTCCTTTTCCTTGAAGTGTGCATTACGTTTAGTGCAATATGATTTTTTTTTTTTGTTCCTTAGAGCGGTCACGGTGGCGCAGAGGTAGAGTTGCTGCCTTACAGCGAATGCAGCGCCGGAGGCCCGGGTTCGATCCCGACTACGGGTGCAGTCTATATGGAGTTTGTACGTTCTCCCCGTGACCTGCGTGGGTTTTCTCCGAGATCTTTGGTTTCCTCCCACACTCCAAAGACGTACAGGTTTGTAGGTTAATCGGCTTGGTAAATGTAAAAATTGTCCCTAGTAGGTGTAGGATAGTGTTAATGTGCGGGGATCGCTGGGCGGCGCGGACCCGGTGGGTCGAAAGTGCCTGTTTCGCGCTGTAATCTCTAAACTAAACTAAAATTTTAAAATATTATCTATTGAGTACGGTGTTTGTAAACCTGTTGTGCTGCTGCTGCTGCTGCAAGTAAGCATCTATTTGTTTCATTTCGGGACATATGACAATAAAACACTCTTGACTATTGTGTAAGAAGGACCTGCAGATACTGGTTTAAACCGAAGAGAGACACAAAAAAACTGGCGTAACTCAGCAGGACAGGGAGCATCTCTAGAGAGAAGGAATGGGTGACGTTTCGGGTCGAGACCCTTTCTTCAGACTGGTTTGGGATAAGGGAAACGAGAGATATAGACGGTGCTTCAAAAGATCCATCATTGTACCGGTGCCAAAGAATGCCTCTCCAGCGTGTTTAAATGACTACCGACCGGTGGCCCTCACCTCGGTTGTCATGAAATGCTTGGAGAGGCTAGTCAAGAAGCACATCTGCGCCCTCCTTCCTCGCAACATGGACCCACTACAGTTCGCATACCGTCCGAACAGGTCCACGGATGATGCGGTCTCCCAGGTTCTACACACCGCTCTCTCTCATCTGGACAGCCAGGGGGGCTATGTGAGGATGCTGTTCATTGACTTTAGTTCAGCATTCAACACAATAGTCCCCAGCAGACTGGTTGAGAAGCTGCTGGAACTGGGGCTTAGCACTCCTCTGTGTGCCTGGGTCCTGGACTTTCTCACTGCCAGGCCCCAAGTGGTCAGGATGGGGGAACACACATCTAGCTCCCTCATCCTGAACATAGGATCCCCCCAGGGCTGCGTCCTTAGCCCCCTACTGTACTCCCTGTACACACATGACTGTAGGGCCAGGTTCAGCTCAAACTCCATCATCAAGTTTGCTGATGACACTGTGGTGGTGGGCCGGATCTCCAACAACGATGAGAAGGCCTACCGGGAGGAGGTGGCTGATCTGGCACTCTGGTGTCAGGACAATAGCCTCCTCTTGAATGTCACTAAAACAAAGGAGCTGATTGTGGACTTCAGAAGGGCTAAACATCCAAGGACGTACACGCCACTGGAGATAAATGGGTCTATTGTGGATAGGGTGAGCAGTTTCAAATACTTGGGAGTCCGCATCGCAGAGGATCTGACGTGGGCAACGCACATTGCCGCACTGGTGGGTAAGGCTAAGCAGCGCCTTTACCACCTTAGACAACTGAGGAAATTCAGAGTGTCGCTGAGGATCCTTCATTGCTTCTACTCTGGGGCTGTAGAGAGCATCCTGTCCGGCAACATTACAGTCTGGTTTGGGAACAGCTCTGCCCAGGACAGGATGGCCCTGCAGAGAGTAGTGCGTTCGGCAGAACGCACCATGGGAACTACACTCGTCCCCCTGCAGGACCTATACATCAGGAGGTGCAGATCCAGAGCAAGCAAGATCATGAGAGACCCCTGCCACCCCAGTAACGGACTGTTCCAGATGCTACGGTCAGGCAAACGCCTCCGCTGTCACGCTGTGAAAACGGAGAGGATGAGACGGAGCTTCTTCCCACAGGCCATCAGGACTGTCAACTTTGATAACCCCAGAGACTAAATTTTTGTCGACACTTTTTGTGCTATGTTTAGTAACTTATTAACTTTATTTATATGCTGTAACTGTAATTATTTTTGTGCACAACCCGCAGGCATTGCCACTTTCATTTCACTGCACATCGAGTATGTGTATGTGACAAATAAATTTGACTTGACTTGACTTGATGTGGGGAGATAAAGAACAATGAATGAAAGATATGCAAAAAAGTCACGATGATAAAGGAAACAGGCCATTGTTAGCTGTTTGTAGGGTGAAAATTAGAAGCTAGTGTGACTTGGATGGGGGAGGGATGGAGAGAGAGGGAATGCCGGGGCTACCTGAAGTGAGAGAAATCAATATTCATACCACTGGGCTCTCTTACTCTTGGCTCTTGATCTACCTTATCATGAGTTAAAATTCCTCCTCGCTCTTTCCTTTCCTCTCTGCAACTTATTATTTGTTTCTTTCAAACAGTTTTGACGAAAAGTCATCAGCTTGAAATATCCCGCTTATTTCCCACCACAGATGCTGCCTGGTCTGCTGAGTATTTCTAACATCTTGTGCTTGTATTTCCAATCTCCATTATTTGCTGGATTTTGCTTCTGTAAATCTCATTTTAAAAGTATTTTCTTCAATATCTTTAAGACAAAATTGCAATCCTACATCAACAACTGTCGGAATCACCGCAAGAACTAGATAGATTTGCAACAATGATTGGCAAATGGGTGATTTAAATAGGGATTCATACATTTTAGTAAATTAAGGATATAAAGTTACACACAATGCTGGAGTAACTCAGCGGGACAGGCAGCATCTCTGTAGAGAAGGAATGGGTGACGTTTCGGGTCAGGTCTGAAGAAGGGTCTCGACCCGAAACATCACCCATTCCTTCTCTCCAGAGATGCTGCATGTCCTGCTGAGTTACTCCAGCATTTTTGTGTCTATCTTTAGTATAAACCAGCATCTGCAGTTCCTTCTTACATATGGATTTTCACCGTTACTATGAAATACATTCAGGATATTAGATCAAAAACCCTTTGAGCAGTTAACATATTTACGTACAATTGGGCGGTGTGTTTTACAGATGGTTCAATGGTGGTAGCTCTGTTGAAATAGCGTACGATTGGTCAGAGTGGGCACATTCCCTTGCCTTGGCCAAAGCACAAACTTCGGGGGGGGAAATGAGCAAACAGCGGCAGTCTGAAGCAAGCTACCTGCACATATTAATCAACAGCAGCTGGGATTTCATTGCCGGAGAAGATTTACTGCACCCACTTGCCACTGCACGTTTTTACAAACAGCTTGCCACAGTTTGTTGGAGACTGCATAATAATTTTCATACTTACTCCAGGAAAGTTGGCATTCTGTGGGAGGGTGGAGGAGAGGTGGTGTTCGGAACACGAGGCATCATTTTATTGCTCGACTTTTTTTGAAGCAATATCAAACCAAATAATTGCATTCCTCTAATTCTATTATAGTACAAGGCTGCATCAGGCTTGAGTATGCACAGGAGACCCATTGCGAATAAAATGGTACGTCTCAATTAGTTGCCCTGGTAAAGTGCTTTAAATAAAAAATAATCTGTGATGCATGTAAATTTTATGGACCTGCTGAATATTTGTCTGGGAAAACTACATACAAAATGCAGGAACAATTTCCTTCAAATCAGAAGTATAAAAATAATTTTTGCATTTTTAATACATAATATTATGGCCTTTTTTTGCAATTACTGAATTTCTCACTACATACTAATTCCTTTTCTGCTCAATAAAGAGGTAATTGTGAACTTCATGGAACCCTTTCTTGCGCTGCTTTTTAAAAGCTATGACCTCGGAGGCTGGTATATTATCAAAAATACCCAACAAAAGGTCTATGGTTATTTGGAAATCTCGGCACAATTCTAGTTAGGAACCCAAGTCATCATCAGTCCAGTTGTACCCCTGTACAATGACAAAAAAGATATATTGTATTGTATTGTATTGTTTCAATCCCAGTATTTGCTTTGTGTGAGTCTCAAATGAGAGGGACAAATATTCCTAAATAGGTTTCTTGAAAGAAGGATGAGATGATTCTTCTTTAAACTCAAACTAAAGACAGGATACACCTACAGTGTGCGTCCGAAGAAGGGTCTCAACCTGAAACGTCACCCATCCTGAGGTGCTGCCTGACCCACTGAGTTACTCCAGCTTTTTGTGCCTACCTTCAATTTGAACCAGCATCTGCAGTTATTTTCCTACAGTGGGCAGATGCCTTCCAAACCCTCTACCTCTCACCCACCTATTGTCAAGTCTGCATTTAGATGCAAGAATTATTCAAATCATCTCTGAACTTCTATTAGGAACAAAGCACTTTACTTTTTGTAAATGTACATTTCCCAATGATATTTGGGGGATTGGACGTTCGACTTTGCCTCTGACGAAATAGGCAAACAAACTGAGAGATCTGTACATTCCCCAAGCTCTACGTTCCAAATGATTTGAAATTAGATCATAATTATAGGTAACAGGACTACAAGTACACACCTCCAGATTCAGGGACAGTTTCTGTCAGACCAGGTCTGAAGAAGGGTCTTGACCCGAAACGTCATCCATTCCTTCTCTCCAGAGATGCTGACTGTCCCACTGAGTTACTCCAGCAATTTGTGTCTATCTTCAGTTTCTTCTCAGTTATTATCAGACAACTGAACCACAACTAGAGAGCAGTCCTGCACTACTGTCCACCTCATTTGGAGACCCTCGGACTATCTTGGATCAGACTTTGCTGGCTCTACCATGCACTGAATGTAATTTCCTTATCTTGCACCTGTACACTGCGAATGGCTCGATTGTAATCAACTGTACCTGCTCTGCACGTGACAATAAACTAAACTGAACTAATTAATTAATAGTGTCGACATGTTTATGTTCGATTTTATTGCATAAACTTGACAACTAGTGTAAGCCGAAAATCATTGAAGCATTGGATGTGAGGGAGAGCAGTATGTGGAATGGGATGGAATACTTCATTCTCACATGTCAAGTCAAGCCAAGTCAATTTTATTTGTATAGCACATTTAAAAACAACCCACGTTGACCAAAGTGCTGTACATCTGATTAGGTACTAAGGAAAAAATGAAACATACAGTAGCACGCAAACATAACAGCACATACAAAACAGTTCACAGCGCCTCCTCAATGAGCCTCAAACGCTAGGGAGTAAAAATAGGTTTTGAGCTTGGACTTAAAGGAGTCGATGGAGGGGGCAGTTCTGATGGGGAGAGGGATGCTGTTCCACAGTCTAGGAGCTGCAACTGCAAAAGCGTGGTCACCCCTGAGCTTAAGCCTAGACCGCGGGATAGTGAGTAGCCCCAAGTCGGCCGACCTGAGGGACCTGGAGTTAGAGAGGAGGGTTAGAAGATTTTTGATGTAGGGGGGGGAATGTCCATTTAGGGCTTCATATGTGAATAGGAGGAGCTTGAAGTTGATTCTGTACCGTACAGGGAGCCAGTGGAGAGAGGCCAGAATCGGGGTGATGTGGTCCCTTTTACGGGTACCCGTCAGGAGTCTCGCTGCGGCGTTTTGGACCAGTTGCAGGCGGGACAGGGAAGATTGGCTGATCCCAGTGTATAGGGAGTTGCAGTAGTCTAGGCATGTGAGAGGTCACAATGAAATTCTTTGCTTGCATACCCAAAGTATGGAAATAGTCACCACGTATAAGGCGCTGACAAAGTTACAAAGTACCCCACGTCGGGTCCGCCTTTGTCCCCCCCCCCCCCCTCCTCACGGCGATCCCCCCAAGCCAGGTCCTCCTTTGTTCTTCCCCCTCCCCATCTCACGGTGGTTCCCTCGGGCCCTCATCGGCCGCCACACCGCCGACCGGCGAGACTCCACCGACCGGAGAGGCTCCACTGACCCACGAGGCCTCACCACCGCCACCGCCGCAAGGCTCCGTCGGACTAAATTAGCTTTAGAGACACTGGGGTAGGATGCCTGTATACACATAGAATGACTTGAGCAAAATACCATGCACTTGCACTGTCTCCTGTGCTACATTATAAATGGTGAAATTTTTAGATTTATTTAGATTTTAGATTTAGAGATACAGCGCGGAAACAGGCCCTTCGGCCCACCGAGTCCACGCCGCCCAGCGATCCCCACACACTAACACTATCCTACACACACGAGGGACAATTTTTACATTTACACCAAGCCAATTAACCTACAAACCCGTACGTCTTTTTGAGTGTGGGAAGAAACCGAAGATCTCGGAGAAAACCCACGCAGGTCAAGGGGGAGAACGAACAAACTCCACACAGACAGCACCCATAGTCGGGATCGAACCGGATCTCTGCAGGCGCTGTAAGGCAACAACTCTACCGCTGCGCCACCGTGAAATTAAACCTTTTTGAAATTAAACTGAATTGAACTAAATATTGTGAGCAGAAAAGAAAATGTGTACCCACAAAGGCAAAGATGTATCGGGAAAGGATTTTTTATGTCTGTGCCCAGACCTCTTGGTCTTCCTCGATGGAGTGTAGATCAGAACATTGGAGTGAACACTGTGGAGAGACACACCTTAGTTTCCACCACATATTAGCTCTAAAACCATAATATCCTTTTGTTAAGTTATGTCATTATTTTCTCATTATCCTTTGCTTCAAAAATGAAATAGTTCTATTTACTGATAATTCTATTGCTTTATGAGAGAGCATTTTGAGATCCCTGGTGGCTTAAATCTAAATTCTCAAAATGGCAAATAGTCTGCAGCAAAAAGGAATATTCCAGTTGGACTGTAAATGCTTATTACTTGAAATGTTCCCATTTTATCCCTCTGACTGATGATGCCTCTGCCAATGGCTCTCTCTGAGTAGTTCAAACAATGCAGAATTTCTTCAGTCCCTCAGTTCTCAAAATAAATGTATTCCCCCACCCAGCAAAATTGAAGATATTACTTTAACGGAATTCTCTGGGTTTACGGAGAGCAGGGAATATGTGGTAAATAAAGGAGGAGGAATTTCTTTAGTCAGAGGATGGTGAATCTGTGGAATTCATTGCCACAGACAGAATGGCGGCACGGTGGCGCAATGGTAGAGCTTACAGCGCAAGGGACACAGGTTAGATCCTGACCACAGGTGCTTGTCTGTATGGAGTTTGTGTGACCTGCGTGGGTTTTCTCTGAGATCTTCGGTTTCCTCCCACACTCCAAAGGCGTACAGGTTTGTAGGTTAATTGGCTTGATATAAATATAAAATTGACCCTAGTGTGTGTGTGGGATAGTGTTAATATGTGGGGATCGCTGGTCGATGTGGAATCGATGGGCCAGATGGCCTGTCTCCGCGCTGTATCTCTAAACTAAACTAAACTAGACTGGACGTCGATGGAGGCCAAGTCAATGGATATTTTTAAGGCGGAGATTGACACATTCTTGATTAGCAAGGGTGTCGTCAGGGGTTATGAGGAGAAGGCAGGAGAATGGGGTTGAGAGGGTAAGATAGATCAGCCACGATTGACTGGCGACGTAGACTTGATGGGCCGAATGGCCTAATTCTGCTCTTGTAACCTAAGAACTTAAAGGGGAAAAGGTAAATGGCTCCAGTCCTCAAATGTAATGTTCTCTTCTTGCATTGCAGGCATTGACACCTGCTGGGATAAAGAGCCTCAGAACGTCACACAAATACATCACTCTTCAGGCGTGGACTTGGACCAAGTGCATTGCCAGACCATTTAGTTGTGAGTGAGTGGAGTCTGTGGGAAGGTAAAGTAACACTAAAGCCAGTCTCACTGTCCCAAGAGTTCTTCAGCAGCACAGTGAAGGACACTGAACCACAGTCAGGAAAGTAACATGGCTGGAAGTCCTTCCTCTCCCACGTTCCGAGATCAGGTCCTTGCAACAAACACAATTGCAGCTGTGGTCCTGATCAATGAAGCCATGTAATGCCAAAAGTGATCAAAAGATTATGCCTTATAATTCTAAAATGACTGACACCATCACCTTAACCAAGACCATCTTTCGGGAACAGTATTTGGAGCACAGTTGAGAATAGAAAGAGCAATTACACTGAATTTGGCGGAATAGAATTTTACTTTAAGGTCATAAGATCATAAGTAATAGGAGCAGAATTAGGCCATTTGGCCCATCAAGTCTACTTTGCCATTCAATCATGGCTGATCTATCTCTCCCTCCTAACCCCATTATTCTGCCTTCTCCCCATAACCCCTGACACACGTACTAACCAAGAATCTATCTATCTCTGCCCTAAATATATCCACTGGCTTAACTGATTGAATCCAGCAATGGATGGGATGGGGGATTCTGCACAATCTGGCCTGCTACATATACCCACCACCAACATCATCTGAAGAGGATTAGGGAGATGACACTATTTATGTTAGCCATGCCTGGTATTAAGTTGAGGGGCCTGATGCAGCCCTTCAGCTCAGTGCATTGGTGTTTTGCAGGGGGACTCAGTGGTGGACTTGGGATGCATCACAACTTGGTTTTGGAACAGCTCCAACCTAGATCAGCAAATTGCGGACGCAGCCCAGACCATCACACAAACCAACCTCCCTTCCATTGACTCCACTTATACCTCACGCTGCCTCGGCAAGGCCAGAAGCATAATCAAGGACGAGTCGCACCCCGGCCACTCCCTCTTCTCCCCTCTCCCATCGGACAATAGGTATAGAAGTGTGAAAATGCACACCTCCAGATTCAGGGACAGTTTCTTCCCAGCTGTTATCAGGAACCTGAACCATCCTACCACAACCAGAGAACAGTGCTGAACTACTATCTACCTCATCGGTGACCCTTGGTCTATCTTTGATCGGACTTTGCTGGCTTTATCTTGCACTAATCCTGTATCTGTGCACTGTGAATGGCCCGATCGTAATCATGGATTGTCTTTCTGCTGGCTGGTTAGCACACAACAAAAGCTTTCCACTGTACCTCGGCACACGTGACAATAAACTGAACTAAACTAAACTGAACTGAACTGAACTGAACTGAACTGAACTGAACTGAACTGAACTGAACTGAAGCAGGAAGCCAGTGCTGGCAACTGACCTCCGCTTGTCTCTGACCTTCCGTGTTTCACCGTGCAGATCCAGCTCAGCGTGCACCTGTTGGCGGAAGACTGCACGATTTGGTCCGATGTTCTTTAGTCTGAGTTGAAAAAAATTACACTTCCTCTCCAGCCCACCAACTCATACACTTGAGGTCATATTCAGAAATGGAACAAAGTATTCCCCCCGCGTCCCCACACCACAGTCAGAATCCCAGAGGAGTGGATTAGAAGCACAACCTCTAGTGAACACAAGCTCACACCTCAGAACTGCCTGACGGGCGACACTAATTCAAGGATTTTATTAATCTACTAGACCAAGTGGACCCGTTGGGCCCAAACCTCTCCTGCATTGGTGCAGCACCCTGTCCTCCCCCCTCCCCCTCACTCCTCAACCCCCCTCCCCTCTCCCTTCTCCCCCACTCCCCCCTTCTCCCCTCCCTCCTCCCTCCTCCCCTCCCCCTCCCCTCCTTTTAAACTTTAAAATGTGAATAACTTTAAAAATATAACACCGATTTCAATAAAACTACTTGCATTATCACTAAAGTGACAATGGTGAGTAAGAATGAGGAGGAGATAAGACTTTTCTTTGCCTTCCATCACAGTGAGGGTGTGCCTAGAGCAATCACTGTGATGGCTGTTTGTGTAAAAATTGTATCTGTGTGTCCTGTGCTTTTTGTTGTCTACTGCCGGACCCTGACGTGAGAGGACGCTAGCGCTGTTTATTCGCCGCTTCTCCGTTAGGATAGTTTGTCTGTTTGTTTTTATGTTATGATTGTTTTTGTAAAGCGCTTTGAGCTTCTGGTAAGGCGCTATATAAAATAAATGCTTATTATTATTATTATTATAAAATTGTCACGCTATCGTGTACCATTTTGGCTGAAGTTCAGTCACAAACAAGATAACAAACGAGAGTTTTAGTATATAGATGGCCAAGAATAAATCGTGAGATGAAAGCAAATGGCAAGCTCTTGTAACAGCTTCTGATGAGATGGCCGATGCCGTGAAGTATTTGTGGGGAGCCGTTGGAGACTGATTTAACCAGTGCAGTATCTGGCCTGACTCGGTGGTTTAATAAACCAAGCCCAAGCAACATGGAGAATGTAATCAGAACACTGCAAACTTAGTGTGCAAGAAATGGAAATGACAGCACTCCATGTCATAGCCTGACCTTTCAAACTTTGCCTGCTTTTTCCAAGTGAAAAATTCTACCCCCAAATTTTTCGATGCTGCTTTCTGAAGAGACTTGTCACGGAAAATTAGTTTGTGACACAATGTGTTCTTTAGGAGTCCAAAAGGCAATTATTGGGTGACATGCTAACACCGTAAAGTTGTTGGATGTGTTATCTTTAATCAATTATTGCATGAGTGTGTTTTGTACAATTAAAACAATGGCTTCATTTCCCGCATCTAGTCCTTGTAAATGTGGACAATCTAAAATTCTTGTTTCTTTTTCCACAGAACAAAAGCATTCCTCGGAGGCCGATAAAAGAAAGCGACGTATTTTTGTTTTACAAATATTACCATTTTAAATGCCGTTAAAGGATCACAATATCAAATTCAATCTATGCTGAAACTGGTAGATAATTAAGGCCCTATCAACATTAGCTTTGTTGAACAGTTCACATGCATCTCATTTTAACTCATTATTGACTTAATGCCTTCAAACAATGTATATTTGCAGAGATACGTGCAAGGTAGACTTGCACATGACACTGATTACAACCTAATAACAGCGATTACTGTCAGTTCTGTGTCAGCGACAGTTGGACAGTATCTCAGTGTTGCAGCCAGAACCATTTAAATGACGCATATTAAAATTCCAATAAAAACCATCCCAGTATAAAAACTGGTGTGGTCAATCACCGACTTTGCCAAACTTTATTATATATGCCGACGTATCTGTTGAAAGCTAACTCCGGCATTGAATGACCATCAGTTAGAGTGCATACGAGATGAAAATTAAAAATCTTTCTTTTAAAATCTTTACAGAAACCCAAAGTTCTCTTTTCTCTTTACACCACCTGAAAAAATTACAGGATGCTTTTGTTCTGCTTTAATATGCTACGGTTTCTTCTCCTATTAAAATTCTGCTTTATAATATTTGATGCAGATCATATTGGCTATTTATGTTTTCAATGTCTGCATCTGGTACATAAAATTAAATGGTGAGGTAACTGTGTAATCAATGTAATTTCTACCTTTTAAAGACCGCATTGCTTTCATCCCATATTTTTGTTTTGTGCGTGCAATATATCATCCCCTGTTTAAAACCCAGCAAGGGATCCACATTGAAGCTTGGTCAATATTAGTCTTGACCCATCTGCTTGGAGTTTCAGAGCTAAGAAGACATCTTTGTTCATTTCTCCTTTCCACTGGAACGAGTGTGCCAACTGACGTTACAATTCCTTCTCAAAGTGCAGGGAGTCACAGTCAACACTTTCAGCATTGCCAATTATCTGCTCGACTCCTGAAATAATTGCTTCTTAGATTTTCCTTCATTTAGTACTTAAGCAGTCGATAGTCAGACACAAGACAGTGGCAAAGTGATAAAACCACGCTCCTATGAGAACAAGAGAGAAAACCTTTTTTAAAAATGTAATTAATAACTGGAATTTTAGATGAAGGAAAAGATTGATGACGAGGCTGGCATTGAACAGAAACCAACCATTTCTTGGGAAACTCGAAAGGCTGAAGGCATCATCAGGGAGAGCGGCTGGAGGAACTCAGCGGGTCAAGCAGCATCTGTGGGGATAAATGCAGGATTGACACAGGGTCTCAACCCAAAACGTCGGCAATTCCTTCCCCCCAGCTCACAGGTGCTGTTCGACCCACCCATTTCATATCATATCATATCATATCATATCATATATATACAGCCGGAAACAGGCCTTTTCGGCCCACCAAGTCCGTGCCGCCCAGCGATCCCCGTACATTAACACTATCCTACACCCACTAGGGACAATTTTTACCTTTACCCAGCCAATTAACCTACATACCTGTACGTCTTTGGAGTGTGGGAGGAAACCAAAGATCTCTGAGAAAACCCACACAGGTCACGGGGAGAACGTACAAACTCCTTACAGTGCAGCACCCGTAGTCAGGATCGAAGCTGAGTCTCCGGCGCTGCATTCGCTGTAAAGCAGCAACTCTACCGCTGTGCTACCGTGCCTGCAACAGTTTTGGTTCTTTGTGCCCGATTCCAGCATCTACAGTCTCTTGTTTCTCCTCCAAGGAGAGGGACATCTTTGACAGTAATAGGGCTTAGTGAGTGTGTCCGATGATGACAGCTTCCCATGCCCTAGGATGTCGCGTTGCATCTTTAACGGCCAACTCCACATTGAGCACTACACTTTGTGGCTCAGTCTCTACTGCGCTTGCCACAAATGCAGGGTGCTGAGAAGGTACAACGTTTGTAGGCCTCTGCTTTCCCTGGGTCCAGTTCTCAGCCAGCTGTGCTTTCCCTTTATCCTGACCCCCTGGCTTTGATATTGGTTTATTTACTGTCACGTGCACAGAGATACAGTGATAAAACGTTGTGTTGCATTGCCATCTGGTCAGTCCATACAGGAGTGCAATCAGGCCAAACACACGTACAACAGGTAGTGGAAAATGAAAACATAAACCGAGTACAGCATGCAGTGTTGAAGCGACAGAGGGCAGAATATAATGTAGATGGACACAAAAGCTGGAGTAACTCAGTGGGAGAGACAGCATCTCGGGAGAGAAGGAATGGGCGATGTTTCAGGTCGAGCCCTCGAAGGGTCTCGACCCGAAACTTCATCCATTTTTTCTCTCCAGAGATGCCGCCTGTCCCGCTGAGATCCCCCAGCCTTTTGTGTCTATCTTCGGTGTAAACCAGCATCTGCAGTTCCTTCCTGCTGAATATAATGTTATTGCTATTCTGATGGTCTCCTGCCAGCCCCCAGACATCTCAGCAGAGATTATCTGCCAGTTATCAGTGTCACCATTCACGTTATTCCTTTTATCATGTATCTGTATACTGTGGACGGCTCGATTGTAATCAATGTATTGTCTTTCCACTGCCTGGTCAGCACGCAACAAAGGTTTTTCACTGTAACTCGGTGGTACACGTGACAATAAACCACACTAAGCTAAATGTAAGAAAATAACTGCAGATGCTGGTACAAATCGAAGGTATTTATTCACAAAATGCTGGAGTAACTCAGCAGGTCAGGCAGAATCTCAGAAGAGAAGGAATGGGCGACGTTTCGGGTCGAGACCCTCCTTCAGACTGATGTCAGGGGGCGGGACAAAGGAAGGATATAGGTGGAGACAGGAAGATAGAGGGAGAACTGGGAAGGGGGAGGGGAAGAGAGGGACAGAGGAACTATCTAAAGTTGGAGAAGTCAATATTCATACTGCTGGAGGATCTTCAGTCTGAAGAAGGGTCTCGACCCGAAACGTCACCCATTCCTTCTCTCCAGAGATGCTGCCTGACCTGCTGAGTTACTCCAGCATTTTGTGAATAAACACTAAGCTAAATGGTGCCTCTGTCCACCATCTTCGTACATCACTTACCATTGTCATCGTATGAGACTGTCTGTCATTATACGGCTATCAAGCAGCTCATGTGCGGTTTACTGCACAAAATGTCCCTGTGAATGTGACCATCACCCATTGATTGGCCATCCACCACAAACATCAGCAATGAATGGTGGACATTTCAAACTCCAGGATCGCTACGTTTGTGACACAGTCCTGCCAGGAGATGCCAGGGATGAGTCTGAGGCAACAAAGGTTAGGCCTTGGATGTGTTGTCCAGGCCTCACTACTACAGGGCAGTGTACCAAGGACACACCCTCGATAGATTGAAGTCAGATGAAAACTTATCAGGTTGTCACGAAATGCTGGAGTAACTCAGCGGGTCAGGCAGCATCTCAGGAGAGAAGGAATGGGTGACGTTTCGGGTCGAGACCCTTCTTCAAAGTCTGAAGAAGGGTCTTGACCCTTCACGCATTCCTTCTCTCCAGAGATGCTGCCTGACCCGCTGAGTTACTCCAGCATTTTGTGTCCACTTTCGATTTAAACCAGCATCTGCAGTTATTTTCCTACATATCAGGCTGTCGTTGGAACACACACTCTTGCTCAGTTTAGACAAGGCAGCTGCAGCTTTTGCACTGTGCTTGGCAATCCCAACATCAAAGAAGGGGTTGCTGGTGATTGTGCAGTTTAGATGTGTGAAGCTGTCAGCACATTATCTGCGCTAATTGACGGTGGTGTAGCAGTGTCCTGGGCCATGGCATTCAGCTTCCTGATGCTGACGGCAGATTCAGGCTCCTTGTAGGTGGACAGGGTGGTGAGGAAGGCATTGAGCGCGCTTGCCTTCATCGGTCTGCTTATTCAGTATAGGATTTGGGATGTCTTGCTGCAGCTGTCCAAGATGTCGACCAGGCTAAAGTTGGAGCATTGTGTACCTTCCTGCTCTCCCAGCTGCACGGAGGTTGTCATTAAACTGGAAGGGGTGCGAAAAAGATCTACAAAGAAGTTACTGGGTTTGGAGGGTTTGCGTTCTAAGGGGAGGTTGAATAAGTTGGGTCTTACGGGTCGACCCTGGACCTTAAGAGGCTGAGGGGTGAACCTTATAGGCAGGTATAGAAAATCATCAGAGGTATAGGCTTGTAAGGGCGGCACAGTGGCGCAGCGGTAGAGTTGCTGCCTTAAAGCGAATGCAGCGCAGGAGACCCAGGTTCGATCCTGACTACAGGCGCCATCTGTACGGAGTTTGTACGTTCTCCCCGTGACCTGTGTGGGTTTTCTCCGAGATCTTCGGTTTCCTCCCACCTCCAAAGACGTACAGGTATGTAGGTTAATTGACTGGGCAATATGTAAAAAAATTGTCCCTAGTGTGTGTAGGATAGTGTTAATGTGCGGGGATCGCTGGGCGGCGCGGACTCGGTGGGCCGAAGGGCCTGTTTCCGCGCTGTATCTCTAAATCTAAATCTAAATCTAAGGCGAATAGACACAGTCTTTTCCCTTGGGTAGGGGAATCTAAAACTAGAGAGCATAGGTTTAAAGGTTCAAGGGGAAAGATTTAAAAGGAAGGTTTTCACACAGAGGATGGCACTTATATGGAAGAAGCTGCCAGAGAAAGTGGTCGAAGCAGAGGTAATTACAATATACAAAAATCACTTGGACAGATACATGGATAGGAAAGGACATGAGCTAGATGTAGGAAAGTGGGACAAACTCGGTCAGGTAACTTGCTCGGCATGGATGAATGCACCCGAATGCCTGTTCCTGCACTGTATATCTCTATGACTATCACTGTATGATTCCACAACACTAAAGTTGGAAACAAGTGGAACTAAAGATCCCGAATTGAAGTGATGCCTCAATTTTCTCTCAATTTCAAAACCAATCCTGCCAAAATAACTAGTACAAAACCTCCTGAGAATCTCACAGGCATGAGGTAAAAATAAACAATGTGAAGCAGGGCTGTCCCTCTCTTCCCCTCCCCCTTCCCACGAGGTAAACAGAGGGCATAATCCATCTCCCTTCTTTAAGTTCTCTTTATGGTGATAATATGAAGATTAAAGTTTGAAAACCATTAAACAATTATTTATGCACATTAAGCACAGCAGGGTAGAGTTTTCACTTTGAGCTTAATCAACCAATGGGACTCAAATTGCATTTGAAATTGCAATGGTTTTCTGAAGTGAAGCTATTGTTCAGTATCCAACAAACACATTTGCATCATCCAATCTGTAAAAGCCTCCATATACCAGCATTTCCAGTGCCACAGAACATAATCATTTTTTCGTGACATATTTAAGACTGTTAAACTATAACTGATCTATTAGTAGAGGTGAAAATGGGTTTCCCACAAGTAGACCAATACGTGAATTCACTGCACATCGTGTATGTGTATGTGACAAATAAACTTGACTTGACTTGAACTAACCTAGCTTAAAGTCACCAGGAATAAATTAAAAACTACTCTAAGTCAATTACAAGTTGATGTAAATTAATTTGTTTGCATTGGACATTTGTTGACCTTGGCATCATGATTGGCACAGACATTGTGGGCCGAAGGGCCTGTACTTTTTTAGTTTAGTTTAGTTTAGAGATACAGCGCGGAAACAGGCCCTTCGGCCCATCAAGTCCGCACCGACCAGCGATCCCCGCACATTAACACTATCCTACACACACTAGGGACAATTTACACATACACCAAGCCAATTACCCTACATACTTGCACGTCTTTGGAGTGTGGGATGAAACCGAAGATCTTGGAGAAAACCCACGCAGTCACGGGGAGAACGTGCAAACTCCGTACAGACAGCACCCACAGTCAGGATCGAACCCGGGTCTCCAGCGCTGCAAACGCTGTAAGGCAGCAACTCTACCGCTGCGCCACCGTGCCACCCCGTTCCATGTTCTATGTTTTATGTACTTAGCAAGTACTTATGCTCTTTCTCCTAGAAGGCCAAGCTCACTTTGAAATGCTCCCTCAAAGGGCTTATGCCCTGCAAATTGCTTAGATTGGGGAGAGGTCAGGGTGGTCATTTATGTGAGTGGGGAAAGCTTCCAGTACAAAAGTATTTAAACCAGTGTTAAATAACTGACAAAATAACCCAGCTTAAAACAGATTCCTGATTAGGAAGGGTGACATGGGCGAAGGCAGGAGAATGGGGTTGAGGGCGAGACGGATCAGTCATGATTGAATAGTCTTGATGGGCCGAATGGCCTTCTGCTCCTGGAACATGAAAACTCATAGTGGGTCAGACCGCATCACTGGAGACCATGGATGGATGATGTTCCTTCTTCAGACTGCTTGTAGTGGGGGCTAGTAAACCTCTGACACGCTTTGCAGGAGGAAGGCCACAAGTACTTGCTAAGTACATAAAACATTGAACAGGCCCTTTGTAGTGGGGGTAGGATACTAGAGCAGAGGTGGGGGCAGCACTACAGCCTGGCAAGTGATAGGTGGATACAGATGAGGGAGTGTTTTCATTGTCAGATGGTTGGATTAACACCAGAGATGAAAAACCATAAAGTGCGAGATAAGGATAGAAGATGTGTGAATTGTGAAGCCAGAGGAAGGAATAGAGGTGAGAAGGAAAGAGGGGGGAAAAGGGGAAAAAGGGGAGGGGGAGGGGAGAAAAGGGTGCAAATCAAGATGGGGCACAACGAAGAGAGGGGGTAAAGGAGAGGAGGAGGGGTGTTGTTTGTAGATTAATTACCTACAATTGGAGAATCCAGTGTTCATACCATTAGGTTGTAAGCTATCCTATCGGAATACGAGGTGCTGTTCCTCCCGTTTGCCTTCCATTGGTAATGGAGGAGGCCCAGCACAGATAGGTCAGCGTGTGAATGGCAAGTGGAATTAAAGTGGAGTTAGCAACCATGAGATCCAGCAGGACTTGGTGGACAGATCGCAAGTGTTTGGCGAAACGGTTGCCTGGTCTAGGTTTGGTCTCGCTGATGTAAAGGAGGTCACATTTGGGAACCACGGGATGCTGGAGATCCCCTGTAACGTCTGGTCTACTGTAATGCCGAATCAGATGTAGGAGATGATTGTGTCAGAGGATCATATGCAAGGCGCTGCTGCTACGGTGGAGCTGTGGGCTTGCAGGGCTGGTGCGGGGGGTGGGCAGGGCTGGTGCGGGGGGTGGGCAGGGCTGGTGCGGGGGGTGGGCAGGGCTGGTGCGGGAGGTGGGCAGGGCTGGTGCAGGGGGTGGGCAGGGCTGGTGCAGGGGGTGGGCAGGGCTGGTGCAGGGGGTGGGCAGGGCTGGTGCCGCTGCTGCAGGGCTGGTGCACGGGGTGGGCAGGGCTGGTGCAGGGGGTGGGCAGGGCTGGTGCAGGTGGGCAGGGCTGGTGCGGGTGGTGGGCAGGGCTGGTGCGGGAGGTGGGCAGGGCTGGTGCGGGAGGTGGGCAGGGCTGGTGCCACTGTTGCAGGGCTGGTGCCACTGTTGCAGGGCTGGTGCGGGAGGTGGGCAGGGCTGGTGGGGTGGGCAGGGCTGGTGGGGTGGGCAGGGCTGGTGGGGTGGGCAGGGCTGGTGGGGTGGGCAGGGCTGGTGCGGGTGGGCAGGGCTGGTGCAGGGGGTGGGCAGGGCTGGTGCGGGGGGTGGGCAGGGCTGGTGCGGGGGGTGGGCAGGGCTGGTGCAGGGGGTGAGCAGGGCTGGTGCGGGTGGGCAGAGTTGGTGAGTGGGGTGGGCAGAGCTGGTGCGGGGGGTGGGCAGTGCCGGTGCCGCTGCTGCAGGGCTGGTGCAGGGGGTGGGCAGGGCTGGTGCGGGAGATGGGCAGGGCCGGTGGGGGTGGGCAGGGCCGGTGGGGGTGGGCAGGGCTGGTGCAGGAGGTGGGCAGGGCTGGTGCGGGAGGTGGGCAGGGCTGGTGCGGGGGTTGGGCAGGGCTGGTGCAGGTGGGCAGGGCTGGTGCGGGAGGTGGGCAGAGCTGGTGCCACTGTTGCAGGGCTGGTGCGGGAGGTGGGCAGGGCTGGTGCGGGGGTTGGGCAGGGCTGGTGGAGGTGGGCAGGGCTGTTGACGACTGGCATTGCAGTGCAGGGTTCGGAGGGTTCGCAGGATTACAGTAAGCAAGCTAATTTGATGAATTTTAGTCTGCCATGGCCTATGCAGCCTCTCGGTTGTCAAACACTAACTCCTCTTCCCATTCCCACACTGACCTTTCTGTACTGGGCCTCCTCCACTGTCAGAGGGAGGCCCAACGCAAATTGGAGGAACAGCACCTCATATTTCACTTGCACCCCAATGGTATGAATAATGATTTCTCTAACTTCAAGTAACCCTTGCATCCCCTATCACTCTGTCCCTCCCCCACCCTAGTTATCCTGCTAGTTTTACAGTTCCTATTCCCTTGTTATCCTACCTCCTCCAAAGCCAACAATGGACCATTGTGGTCTCTTTGGTCATAGGTGCCGGCTCTGTTCTGTTTTGTACCTTTTCACACCTCTAGATTCCCTCTCCCCTGACTCTGAAGAAGGATCTCGATCCAAAATGGCACCTATTCCTTCTCTCCAGAGATGCTGCCTGTCCTGCTGAGTTACTCCAGCATTTTGAGTCTATCTTTGATGACTTATAAGACAGCCATCCTAGTCCAGTAGCACAAAATTCTTGCTATTGAGGGTGTGTAGCGTAGGTTTGCTAGGTTAATTCCCGGAATGGCTGCACTGTCGTATGTTGAAAGACTGGAGTGACTAGGTTTGTATACACTGGAATTTAGAAGGATGAGAGGGGATCTTATCGAAACGTATAAGATTATTAAGGGGTTGGACACGTTAGAGGCAGGAAACATGTTCCCAATGTTGGGGGAGTCCAGAACAAGGGGCCACAGTTTAAGAATAAGGGGTAGGCCATTTAGAACTGAGATGAGGAAAAACTTTTTCAGTCAGAGAGTTGTGAATCTGTGGAATTCTCTGACTCAGAAGGCAGAGGCCAATTCTCTGAATGCTTTCAAGAGAGAGCTAGATAGAGCTCTTAAGGATAGCGGAGTCAGGGGGTATGGGGAGAAGGCAGGAACAGGGTACTGATTGAGAATGATCATCCATGATCACATTGAATGGCGGTGCTGGCTCGAAGGGCCGAATGGCCTCCTCCTGCACCTATTGTCTATTGTCTAAAACTGTAAAACCTTCATGTGCCAGGATTGCTGGATGCTCTCGAAGCAGGGCAGCCTAAATTCCCCAGGAAAGCTTGAAAACAACTGTTTCTCAAGGAATGCCCGTCATCCTGACCTTCCTGATGCAGAAATTGCTTCATGCTCAGAAGTGGCAGGGGGGTGTGAAATGGCAGGGCCATCATTCCATTTCACTCAGTGTAAAACTGATTTTCAGTTGCTTAATGATGAAAAAACAGAATTAGGCAATAAAAATTCGAGGCAAATGTATGCTGATAATTTGCAATCAAATTTCAGCAATCCCTAAAGCTGGTTTGATCAATTTCAACCAAAATGTAAAATCATTACTAAACATCAGAATGACATAGAACAATTGTTTTTATTTCAAAAGCAGCGCAGCAGTGCATTGGTTAAGTAGCTGCCTTACAGCGCCAGAGACCCAGGTTCGATCCTGATTGCAGGTGTGAACAGAGTTTGTACGTTCTCCCTGCGACCACGTGGGTTTTCTTTGGGTGCTCCAGTTTCCTCCCACACCCCAAAGACGTACAGGTTTGTAGGCAAATTGGCTTCAGGAAGAAGTAGGGTCCCTATTCCAAAATGTCACCTATCCATGTTCTCCAGAGATGCTCCCTAACCTGCTGAGTTACTCCAGCACTCTGTGTCCTTCCATGTAAACCAGCATCTGCTGTTCCGTGTTTCTATAAATATCAGAGGTTGGAAGGCACGGAGGGATTTTTTAATGGAATGTGAAACCTTTATTAAGGTCATAAAAAGACATTGGCTAAAGTGGAAAGTGGAGCATCAGTCCCAATGAGGGGGAATTCCTGTCAAGAACATTTCTGTAAAATGCCGATAATGGTGATTCGGCACTTTCGATGTTGTTGGGGACTATTTTTTTTTCTGACATTACATTCAAATCCACAAAACTTGTTTCTGGGTTTTTTTCATGAGGGTGGATTTATGTGAACAAGCCAACCACAAATTTAATGCACTTAATTCAGATGGAAGGTCACAAAATGCTGGAGTAACTCAGCGGGTCAGGCAGCATCTCAGGAGAGAAGGAATGGGTGACGTTTCGGGTCGAGACCCTTCTTCAGACTGATGTCAGGGGAGGGGGTGGGACAAAGATAGGATGTAGTTGGAGGCAGGAAGACAGTGGGAGAACTGGGAAGGGGGAGGGGAAAGAGAGGGACAGATGGAGTAAGTGGTTGAAGACTTTTGCACTGAACAATGGTTTAATCTGAAGCAGATTAAGTGTGAACTTCCTGAGTGAAAGAGTTTTACTCTCAAAAAGTTAAAATTAGAAAAATTGGTTTCATTATCTGTTTAGGAGTATCTTAGTGTGAAGATTTATTCAAACATTTCAGAAGGAAGTCTTGTAAATTTTGTTTCTTTTTTTTAACATTATACACTATTTCCATCGTATGATTTCTCTGGTTATTTTGTAGGTTTTGTACTTTGTAATGATATTGGAGTTACTGAAATTGACTTAAGTTAGAAGTGTAGCAAGAGACAATAAAATAACACAACGCGTGATTATTAACTTCGAAGGTAACTGGTCAAAGGTTAATGTAAGGAGCATTAATTTAACTAGAAAAAGCTCACACATTGTTGATACAGAAACTCAAACATTACCCACTGAGTTTTAACTGCACTTTGAGAGAAATTAGTAAATAACATAACCTTTAAAAAGTGCAACTCAAAGGTCAATACTATCAATTTTAGACTAGTAACTACTAAAGCCTTGTGTCTAAGATCACACCTCATCATCTGAGTGAATAAAGCCTTCTCCAATCTGCAAACAGTAAGACTCAGCAGGCTAGTTTGAGATTAGGTTGAGTAAGAATGTTATTACTAATACGTTTTGGAAACATACATTAGTTACACGAGCCCCATAATACAAACAGGAAGTACAGGAACTTTTATTAAGCAATGTCATATACCCTTGGCAGCTGACTTTTATTGTGGATAACAACAACTGTAAAACTGATGTTTGACCATTAGTAAAATCTTTTATAGTTTTATTGTTGTGAGGTTTAATAAATAAGCAAAGTTATTCATTTAAAATGTGCGATAGTTATAGCAAAATATTCTTCTTTGGACACATAGTCCACAAAGCTGATTATCCCTTATCTGAGAAATGCCTTTGAACCGCTCGTAAATTAACAAGACTGTCACTAACACCACACAGAGTGTGTCAGTTAATGTGAATCTTTTTAAATATCATTCTAAAGGAAGCATCTAATCCCGTGGCGATCTCCAAACAGGAGAGTGCTGGTTTGTTCGATAACCTTGAGGCACTGCTGCATTTAGAGAGCTGGTGGATGCAGGTACTTTGAACAAAGCAATGATCACACGTTCATTCACGGGCACACCGCTGCCCTTAGTGATCAATACTGATTACTTTTTAATTGCAGATAAATGAACCCTGATTGTCGTCTGAAATATTGCAACGCCTCCTGCCAATTGCCGTGCCATAACCATGCCCAAAGAAGTTCCAATGGCCAATTTTACATCCTGTTAACACTTTGCGCAAACCTGTACTCAAGCCTGGTTAATCATTTGAGTCAGAGGTCACCAACGAGGCAGTGCACTGCCAAGCACCATCCTGAACGTCATTTTAATTTGTCCTCATATAGTTGGATAGCGCAGATAAAAAAGAACTTCTTCTTCCTATTAAGAACTACTAAGCAGCAGGGAAACAGGACACAGTGGCTTAATCGACAGAACACCTGCCTCCAATGGGAAGGTCATGCATTTAAACACACGGATGCCTGTGACACAAAGCTCACTTTCGCTGATGTTGTTTTGTTCTGAGTGTTTTGGCCATTGCACTCAATGAGACATGACACATATCAAAGCGAGTGTCAGAATAAGAGGTAGCACGGGTGACGTTTCACTGCACTGCAAGTACTTTTATCTGAGGCAGAATGGAGCAGAGGCAGCGACGGTCCTGTGGTATCCTTCCTCACTGCATTAAAATTTGATAAGCAAGTCAACGCTGTGGTAAAAGCCAGCTTCTTCCAACTTCGAACCACAGCTAAAATCAAACCTTTCCTCCAATTCGACGACACAGAAAAAATCATTCACGCTTTCATTTCCTCCCGCCTAGACTACTGCAACTCCCTATACACTGGGATCAGCCAATCTTCCCTGTCCCGCCTGCAACTGGTCCAAAACGCCGCAGCGAGACTCCTGACGGGTACCCGTAAAAGGGACCACATCACCCCGATTCTGGCCTCTCTCCACTGGCTCCCTGTACGGTACAGAATCAACTTCAAGCTCCTCCTATTCACGTATAAAGCCCTAAATGGACACTCCCCCCCCTACATCAAAAATCTTCTAACCCCCCTCTCTAACTCCAGGTCCCTCAGATCGGCCGACTTGGGGCTATTCACTATCCCGCGGTCTAGGCTTAAACTCAGGGGTGACCGCGCTTTTGCGGTTGCAGCTCCTAGACTGTGGAACAGCATCCCTCTCCCCATCAGAACTGCCCCCTCCATCGACTCCTTTAAGTCCAGGCTCAAAACATATTTCTACTCCCTAGCGTTTGAGGCTCATTGAGGAGGCGCTGTGAACTGTTTGCGTGCTACTGTATGTTTTCATTTTTTTTCTATTGGAACCTAATCAGATGTACAGCACTTTGGTCAACGTGGGTTGTTTTTAAATGTGCTATACAAATAAAATTGACTTGACTTGACTTGACTTGACATCAACAACAACTTTCCCCGTAGTCTTACCAATGCAATAATCGAAGTGGTGACTGCAGCGGTGGAGAATAGACAATAGACAATAGATGCGGGAGGAGGCCATTCGGCCCTTCGAGCCAGCACCACTATTCAATGTGATCATGGCTGATCATTCTCAATCAGTACCCCGTTCCTGCCTTCTCCCCATACCCCCTGACTCCTCTATCCTTAAGAGCTCTATCTAGCTCTCTCTTGAATGCATTCAGAGACTTGGCCTCCACTGCCTTCTGAGGCAGTGAATTCCACAGATTTACAACTCTCTGACTGAAAAAGTTTTTCCTCATCTCCGTTCTAAATGGCCTACCCCTTACTCTTAAACTGTGGCCCCTGGTTCTGGACTCTGCCCAGACTGCCTTCTGGAAACAAAAGGCCCCAGGAGTTTGAATAAGACTTATGACAAACAAATGGAAGGGCAACTCAAGGACGTACTAAGGCAGCTGGACTAACTCAGCGGCTCAGGCAGCATCTCTGGAGAAAAGGCATAGGTGACGGAACAGGAAAAGGAAACGCAATGGCTTTGCAGGAATGAAAATGCAGGAAAACACAGCTTTGTGCTGCCGTTTCACTATGGCTGTTCCATGTAATCTGCACCAAGGGTGATGTTGACAAGATGATGGTGACACCTCACTTGGAGTACTGTGTTCAGTTTTGATCACCCTGCAATCGGAAGGATATTATTATCCTGGAAAGAGTGCAGAGAAGATTCACAAGGATGTTGCCGGGACTAGAGGGTCGGAGGTATAGGGAGAGGTTGAGCAGGCTCGGAATTTATTCCTTGGAGCACAGGCGATTCAGGGGTGATCTTATTGAAGTGTATAAAATCATGAAGGGTATAGGTAGCGTAAATGCACAGAACCTTTTACCCAGGGTAGAGGAATCAAAAACCAGAGGACATAGGTTTAAAGTGAGAAGGGCAAGATGTAAAAGGAATCGGAGGGGCAACATTTTCACTCAGTGGTGGTTATGTGGAACAAGTTGCCAGAGAAGGTTGCTGAGAGGATGTACTACAGCAATTAAAGGACACTTAGATAGGTACATGGAGAGGAAAGGTTTCAAGGGATGTGGGCCAAATGCAGGCAAATGTGACGAGCTGAGATGGGGCATCTTTGTTGGCATTGACGGGTTGGGTTGTTTCTGAGCCGTATGATGTTATAAGATTGGACGCGGAAATATATTTAATGATGACATTTAATCCCATTCAATAGACAATAGACAATAGACAATAGGTGCAGGAGGAGGCCATTCGGCCCTTCGAGCCAGCACCGCCATTCAATGTGATCATGGCTGATCATTCTCAATCAGTACCCCGTTCCTGCCTTCCCCCATACCCCCTGACTCCGCTACCCTTAAGAGCTCTATCTAGCTCTCTCTTGAATGCATTCAGAGAATTGGCCTCCACTGCCTTCTGAGGCAGAGAATTCCACAGATTCACAACTCTCTGACTGAAAAAGTTTTTCCTCACTCACAACTCTTCAGTAATACAGCAAGACCCAGACAACATTCAGGCTAAGGATGATGCCTGGCAAGTGACAGTCACGCCAAAGAAGCACCTGACAACCTCCATCACACTTGGCATTCAGTGGCATTACCATTGCTTGGTTGATGGAGTCATAGAGTGATACAGTGTGAAAACGGGACCTTTCGGCCCAACTTGCCCACACCGGCCAACATGTCCCAGCTACACATGGCTGCATTTGCCCCACATCCCTCCAAACTTGTCCTATCCACGTACCTGTCTAACTGTTTCTTAAACCTTGGGAAACAGTTTAAGAACTCAGCCCCAGCCTCAACTACCTCCTCTGGCAGCCCATTCCGTACACCCACCACCCTTTGTAAATATTCTTTGTACATCCTCAGTAAATATTCTGAGATGGGTCAGAAACCCACCGGACCAGCCATGTAATGTAGACACAAGAGCAAGGCAAAGGTTCAAGTATCCTGTAACGGACGTTTCTACTGATTTCACATAACATGCCCACAATCCACAGGGCACAAGCCAGGATTGTGATGGATATCTTTGCATTCGCAAGGATGAGTGCTCTCCAATAACTCTCATGCAACACAGCACCTATTGGAATCGGCACGGTGGCGCAGCGGTAGAGTTGCTGCCTTACAGCGAATGCAGCGCCGGAGACTCAGGTTCGATCCTGACTACGGGCGCCGTCTGTACGGAGTTTGTACGTTCTCCCCGTGACCTGCGTGGGTTTTCTCCGAGATCTTCGGTTTCCTCCCACACTCCAAAAGACGTACAGGTTTGTAGGTTAATTGGCTGGGCAAATGTAAAAAATTGTCCCTAGTGTGTGTGTAGGATAGTGTTAATGTGCGGGGATCGCTGGGCGGCGCGGACCCGGTGGGCCGAGGGGCCTGTTCCTGCGCTGTATCTCTAAATCTGTATCCCGTGCAAGACCCTCACCATTTATCCCTCCGGCTTCCAAAATGCTCCGCAGTTATTCCTCTACAGTTCACCCGTGATGCCCACACTCTTCAATGGTTTAAAAAATATATATCAAGTAGAAGAGGCGGCAGCTTCTCAAACTTTCTGTTGCATACCTTGGCTCTCTATGATACAGTTCTCGTGTTTTTTTTATTAGTTGCAGGTAATCAGTTGATCGGCCATAAAATGATTTTCTTCATCAGGGTAATTGTTCACGAGCAGGTGGTTTATACTCACCACAGATGTCCAGACAAAGTGAAAGCAAAGGATCGAGCTTTCTCTACGCAGTCTTTCCCCACCCATGATCTTACATGCAGATGAATAAATCCCTTCCATAAAGTGGGACACGGGACACTGCAGATGTTGGAATCCTGAGGAAAAAATTCAAAGTGCTGGAGGAACTCAGCGAGTCAGGTAGCATCTATCATATCATATATATCATATCATATCATATATATCATATATATACAGCGCGGAAACAGGCCTTTTCGGCCCACCAAGTCCGCGCCGCCCAGCGATCCCCGCACGTTAACACTATCCTACACCCACTAGGGACAATTTTTTACATTTTACCCAGTCAAATTAACCTACATACCCGTACGTCTTTGGAGTGTGGGGGGAAACCGAAGATCTCGGAGAAAACCCACGCAGGCCACGGGGAGAACGTGAAGGGAATCTGTGAAGGGAAATGGACAGTCCAATGGACAGAGTCTGAAGAAAGGTCTTGGCCTGGAACGTTGCCTGCCCATTTCCCTCCACTGTGCTGCTTGACCCACTGAGTTCCTCCAGCAGTTTTTGTTGTTGTTGTTCTTCCATGAAGATCAAGCCTCGTTAAGTTGATCGGGCTGCTTAACCTCGTTAGATTTACTCCTCTGGCCTAAAGGAACCACATGCTGTGGCCACCTTTGCAAATGTTTTGATTTCTACATTGAGAAGTTGAACTAGCCCAGGAACACGTTCTCCACACTGTTAGGTTAAAATGGAAAAAAAGGAGGATTTTTCTTTATTCTTTTGTGTGTGGTCAGATCTGAGCTGAGCTGACGGGACCTGCTTTATTTGCTTTAGTCACAACTACGGATAATTTGTTTATATTTGTCCCTGGCATTCAGATTCAATTTCTTTCAGACTAATGATGATTGTATATGCACTTTCCAAAGTCTGTGGAAACATACTGAGCTTCCCTCAGAATTTAGCAATGATCCTCTGTCCCGCCCTTTCCCCTCCCCCTTCCCAGTTCTCCCACTGTCTTCCTGTCTCCAACCACATCCTATCTTTGTCTCGCCCCTTCTCCTGACATCAGTCACCCATTCCTTCTCTCCTGAGATGCTGCCTGACCCGCTGAGTTACTCCAGCATTTTGTGATACCTTCGATTTGAACCAGCATCTCCAGTTATTGTCCTACATAGCAATGGTTGGATGGCCGGCAGGCCTGGCAGTGGTCGAATTAAGTTACTGGACTGGCCATCCTGAACGACAACAGCAGTGGAATTTAAATTTAGTCAATAATTTGGAATTTACAAAGTAAGTAATGGTGGCCACAAAATGATAGGATTGCTGTAAAAACTCATCTGATTCACCAGAAAAGTTAAAAGAGAGAGAATCTGCTGTGTATACTCTACATGTGACCCCTCCAAACCCACCAGGTCGTTAGCTATGAGGAACCGACACAGAAGAATAGATGATATTTATTCACAAAATGCTGGAGTAACTCAGCAGGTCAGGCAGCATCTCAGGAGAGAAGGAATGGGTGACGTTTCGGGTCGAGACCCTTCTTCAGACTGACACGAAGAATAGATGAGGTGGGACAGTTTTGAGGAAGATGTACTGCCCAATTTCACACCTATTGTCTTGTTTTGAAATGTTAATTCAGGTTGGCACATGAATGCTAGTCTTGCCCTTCACAGCTAGTTCCTGGAAAATGGATGGTGATCAAAAAAAATCCAAGAAGATGTGCAGGTTTGTAGGTTAATTGACATGGTATCATTGTAAATTGGCCCTAGTGTGTAGGATAGTGTTTGTATGCGGGGATCGCTGGTCTGTTTCTATGCTGCATCTCCAGGCTAGACCATGTGGCTACATAATAGGAGGGCATTCCGACCTCACACCTATCCCAGCATGCATTACAAAACACTTCGATGATCTCTGCACTCACAATGGTAGACTGCAGGAAAATCTATCCCTTATCAGAGATGAATAGAACTAAAGTACCTAGATTTAGGGTAAGGCGCAAGAGATTTAGAAGGGAGACCTTTTTACACCGAGAGAGTGGTGAGTACTTGGAATGCACTGGGTAGGAAGGAACTGCAGATGCTGGTTCACACTGAAGATAGACACAAAATGCTGGAGTAACTTAGCAGGACAGACAGCATCTCTGGATAGAAGGAATGGGTGACGTTTCAGGTCGAATCCCTTCTTGAAGAAGAGTCTCGATCAGAAACGCCACCCATTCCTTCTACCTAGACTTGGAATGGACTGCCAGGCACTGTGGAGGAGGCAGAGTCACTAACAGCTGTTCAGCTAAATGCTGGAGATGGCATTAATATGGGTGGGTGCCCACTTGTTGGCATGGAGTTGGTGGGCCGAATGGCCTGCTTCCATGCTGTGAGATTCTTTTGCACAAAATGAAACATAACGATTCAGTACCAAAGCAGTCGAGAATCATAACTTGCCAGCAGCCAAGCAAGCGTTTGAAGTTTAAAATACCTGAGCCCTTACCTGATTCACAACACGCTTCCATATTGAGTATTTGAATATTAGAGGGCCCCCTGATGGAAACATTTATACAGCAACAATCAACTTCAGGATCTTCTGTTGTTTTCTAAATTTGCAGGGAAACTTTCAGAGGATCTGGAATAAAATCAGCTGTTACGTTGGTAAACGAACTTAAGTATTTCTTTAGTCTGAGCTTGCTCTGGGCTTTGCTCTGCCAATCAACGCACAGTAATGCAAGTTTAAGTTGAGCGTGGACTTGCTCACTGCACTGCACGGTGAAAGACTAACAGGCAGTTTAGGTTTCCTGGAGAGAAGTAATGGGTGACGTTTCGGGTCGAGACCCTTCTTCAGAGTGGTTAGGGAAGGAGGGTCTCGACCCGAATCATCACCCATTCCTTCTTTGAAGGCCAGTCCCTCTGAGTTACTCCAGCTTTTTGCGTCTATCTTCGCTTTAAACCAGCATCTGCAGTTCCTTCCTAGGCATTTTAGTTTGACTTCACACTGGCTTCTGAGAGTCAGTTGGCAACAAAAATGCTCATTTCTATCTAGTTGGTGCAGTCAATGCATGCATGTTTGGGACACATGCAACAAATCATCAGGGCAGTAATTTATGAATCATCTAAATTACATTTTTCAGAAGGAATGAATGATTCACATTGACTCTGCTCATTGACTTTGAGCAGCCAGAGTGGTGTTTGTAGTTATTAACATATGCTTGCCTCTCACCAGATGCTGCAATCCACATTAGCACGCACACCACAAAGTCCAATAATAAAAACCATTCCATGGCTGAGTACAGGAACCACTCGGACAATTTTGTTTAAAGACTACCAACATCCACAATCGCTTCTTGCCTGTTTGCTCTGGTCCCCAATGGGAAACTGCTACAGAGGCCTCCATCGCATCCCTCCACGCTTTACCATAAAATCCAGAGAGACGCCAACCACAAAGCTCGTGCAAACAATCACGTGCCACACATGTAACTGCAGCGCGTTGTCTGGTCTGTGGTGGAAAGGAAGCAGAGTTAGAATTACGGGAGGAAAGTTCAAATTATGACCTGATCATTTTTCTGTCGGATCCCAGGATGCTTAAAATTCGCATGTCTGAACCAGACCAGTGAAGATCGTAAGATCATAAGATCATAAGTGATTGGAGCTGGATCTAACAGAAGATAATATTAGTCATAGGCCTCAACATTACGAGCTCTGACTTCATAAGTTCACAAGTGATAGGAGCAGAATTAGGCCATTCAGCCCATCAAGTCTACTCCGCCATTCAGTCTTGGCTGGTCTATCTCTCCCTCCTAACCCCATTCTCCTGCCTTCTCCCCATAATCTCTGACACCTGTGCTAATCATGAATCTATCTCTGCCTTAAATATATCCACTGACTTGACCTCCACAGCCTTCTGTCGCAAAGAATTCCACAGATTCACCACCCTCTGAAGGATTGGTTGCCATGTTGGATTGGGCAACCATTAGCCCTCTAAAGCACTGATCTAAAGCTCGGATCAGATTACTTAAAAATTATGCCAAACCGAGTCGTATGGAGTTTCTAAATTCCCGAGTGCAAAATTCAGTTATCAAAGTCTAGAACTTGTGCACACACACTTCTTCCAGGATGGCCTGGTCTTGCGTCAGTGATCCTGAAAGAAAGCCCCTGAGAAATGTAATGTGACATTGATTATATGCCATTTGATCATATGATATTTTATCCTCTGTTTGCAAATATTATTGCATTTACCTTAATTCTGTGCCTCAGGAACAACAAAGGCTAAATAAAACATTTCCATCATTTTGTTTTGTAGAATCCAAACATTTTTGTGTGTTGAATTACAACATGATTTATAAATTAAAGCACAAATGCAAAGTTACAGAAAGATTTAAGCAGAATTCATGTTTAAATAAAAGCTCCTCCTCTGATGTTTCTGCAGCATCGATTGCAATCATTATATAATAACATAATCTAACTATGTAACCTCCAACCAAGTTATAAAGATAATTAATAAAACCAAACGGAAAAAAAAATCATTACACAGATATCCATGTCCCAATAGTATCAGGGAGTCGAGATTCAATCTCCATTGTGAGCAGCAAAGCTGACTGCCTCCAGCAATACAACATAAGTAAAACAGAGTCGGGCATTAACCAGCGTGGTTCACCCTTCTCCTAATCATTGGGTTACTGCCTTCAGGTACCGTTCAGTAGCAAAAAGCTCATCTCCTTCCTTCTGTTTGTGGAGAGCAGATGACTTTAAACAACATATCATTCCTTCTCCTTCACCCTGTTTTTTTTAGAGATACAGTGGGGAAACAGGCCCTTTGGCCCACCAAGTCCGTGCCGACCGGCGATCCCCACACATTAACACTATCCTACACACACGAGTGATGATTTTACACATACACCAAACCAATTAGCCTACAAACCTGTACGTCTTTGGAGTGTGGAAGGAAACCGAAGATCTCGGAGAAAACCCACGCGATCACGGGGAGAACGTGCAAACTCCGTACAGACAGCACCCAGGTCTCTGGCGCTGCAAGCGCTGTAAGGCAGCAACTCTACCGCTGCGCCTGTTCTTATTGAATTGAATGCCTGGCTCTGCTCCAGATTCCAGTCCCAATCCTGAATCCTGTTAACTGAATTACCAGGAAACACAGTTTGAATCATCAGAATTTAAAGCATGAATTCTTCACCCTTTAAGGCTGATCCCAGGACATCCTGCTGACTTAAAAGTGAAAGGACAACGCGTGAGAAAAGTAATTTGAAGCTTAGGGTTGAAGTTCCATGATTTCAGAATAACTTTCTATGAAAATGTTACCAGCAATGCCTCGGAGAAAAGCCCCAAACCTGGTAGTGTATTAAACTGATGGAAGCACATTATCCTGCTTCTCTATCCACAGATGCTGTCTGACCTGATGACCATTTGCAGTATTTCCAGTTCAGGTAGGCTTTGTGCAACCTATGGTTAATATTTTTCACATGTTCTTCGGACTTGGAAAAAGAGATGATTCAGCCCATCAAGTCTCCATTGGCTTGCAGTGCATTCAAAAACAAATTCTACACAATCACTCCCATCCCCACATACACATACCCACATTCCCATAGGGAATCATGTAGTCTTCGACTCATCCAGTTAGAAGGAGGGAAACTCACCCTTCAGCTCAACCTTTCCATGACGATCAAGTTAGCATTCTGGGCTAGTCCTATTTGTACTCAGTACTCTTTCCAAGAAAGGCAAGTGTGCCAAATGCCTTCTCCACCACCCTGCCCACCTGACTCACCACTTTCATCCACTTGCATTCTCAGATCTCTCTGTTCTATAACATTCCCCAGGCCTCTAACATTTGCTGTGTTAATCCTGCTTTGGTTTGTTATCGCGGGTGCAATACCTCACACTTCTCAGAGTTAAATTCCATTTGTCATTCCTTCGCCCACCTTCCTAACTGACCGAGATCCCATTGTAAACTTAGATGTGCTTCCTCACTATCCACGATACCACCAATTTTGCTGACATCTGCACATTTACCAGCAAGTTAACCTGTTCTTTCTCATCAATTCCCCTGCATTTCTCATGTCAACCACTAACATTAGGTGCAGGAAAGAACTGCAGATGCTGGTTTAAATCGAAGGCAGACACAAAATGCTGGAGGAACTCAACGGGTCAGGCAGCATCTCTGGAGAGAAGGAATGGGTGACGTTTCGGGACGAGACTGAAGAAGGGTCTCGAACTGAAACGTCAACCCATTCCTTTTCTCCAGAGATGCTGTCTGACCGGCTGAGTTACTCCAGCATTTTGTGTCTTCCCACTAACATTAGGGGCTATTTACAGTGGCTAATTAACCTACTAGATCATCTTTGGGATAATGGGAGGAAGCCAGAGCATCAGAGAGAAACCCGTGTGGTCACAGGGAGATAGTGCGAGCTCCACATTGACAGCGCCCGAGGTTACGATAGAACCTGGGTAGCTGACGTCATAAGGCAGCAGTATCAGGGCACACAATGGTAAAGCATCACAGCTAGGCGGTCCAGCAATTATTGTTCCTATCTCACAGCTCCAGGGACCTGTGTTTGATGCCAATCCCAGGTGCCGTCTGTGTTGACTTTGTGTGTTAATCAGCTTCTGTAAACTACCCCTTACTGAAGGTTATAAACAAAACAGAATCAATGGGGAGTGGATAGAAATGCATGAAGATGTGTTGTGAAAGGACCGGGAAATAAGGGGATTGGTGCATGGGGCTGTCAGGATTGCTCTTCTGGGAGTTACTATGGACCACATGGTCTCTATCTGCATTGTGCTATATATAAGGTAAGCTGTCTACATAGAGTTTGAGCAGCATGGATGCATTCCAGCTTATCATGATTAAAACCCCCACATTTATCGAAGATGGATGGAGTTGGTTTATTATTGCCACTTGAACCGAGCGAGGTACATTGAAAAAAAATTAAATTTGCCTGCTGCCCAGGCAAATCACTCCATACATGAGTACAATCAAACCAAATTTAAGTACAACAAGTAGTGCAAGAAAGAAAGGAAGTGGAGTGAGGAATATAGTGTTTCATCTACAGAGAAAATGCACATAAAATAAACTGCAAGAGCCACAATGGGGTGGGTTTGGAGAACAAGAATACACCCTTAGCATATGGGAAGTCTGTTATTGATTTGGAATTGTATCAGGCATGTACGTCTATTACTGTAAAATCCCTCCAAAATATGGCTTTTTCTCTGGGATTGGAAAAGGAACTTAGTAAAATCCAGCAGAGACTTTCAAAACTATGAAAGATTATGGGAAGAAAACAGGGAAAGTTTGTTTCCCTTATTGAATAGATATCAAGGAAATGGGCACGGAATTACCAATTAAGAAATGAAAGTTGATGTTGGAAGAATTATACTCAAACAAAGCATTCATCAAAGGTGTCCATTAATGCAAAGACTACATCAGTATCTGAAATGGAGCCTCATAGATATTTGAATAGAGAGATGGGACAATGGGCATGCAGAGATGCACAAATAATCGGCCCATTTAAAAGATAGTGCTCATGCCACGGACCATATAGTGTACTAATCTTTTAGCTATTAACTTAAGCCTGTGAGCATCAGTCTGAGAGCATGGTCAAGCTAAACTGCCCCTAATTTTCAAAATAGGTACAGTTCGTTCTTTCAAATTCAACATTGGGCTGGATTGGGCTGCCTTGTCACCCCTTCCAGAATCGCCATCTATTATGTACACACATTCACACTTGCCTGGTCAGGATGCACAGGGACCTCTGTACAAACCTTTCACATCTGGCATCTCAGAGTATCACTTAGATGGTGACATTTATTTCACAAAATGCTGGAGTAACTCAGCAGGTCAGGCAGCATCTCAGAAGAGAAGGAATGGGTGACGTTTCGGGTCGAGACCCTTCTTCAGACTGATGTCAGGGGGGCGGGACAAAGGAAGGATATAGGTGGAGACAGGAAGATAGAGGGAGAACTGGGAAGGGGGAGGGGAAGAGAGGGACAGAGGAACTATCTAAAGTTGGAGAAGTCAATGTTCATACCGCTGGGCTGCAAGCTGCCCAAGCGAAATATGAGGTGCTGTTCCTCCAATTTCCGGTGGGCCTCACTATGGCACTGGAGGAGGCCCATGACAGAAAGGTCAGACTGGGAGTGGGAGGGGGAGTTGAAGTGCTCAGCCACCGGGAGATCAGGTTGGTTGAGGCGGACTGAGCGAAGGTGTTGAGCGAAACGATCGCCGAACCTGTGTTTGGTTTTGCCGATGTAAACTTACACTTAGAGGTTGACAGTGCCTCAATAAGGAGAAGTGCCTCCAACAGCCTTTAACAGCGGGCAAATTGAGGCTGGGGGTTTTGCCAGTTGTAAAAACTGTCATTAACTTTATACTTTTTAAAATCTCTAATATTTATAAAAACTATCATGTAAAAATGTAATGTAAAATATGTATGTAAAATATATAAAATGTAATAAAATAAATAAAACAAAGATACTTACTTCACCAATTAAAACCATTAAAGTAAAGCAAAATCATTTTACGAAGCAACTTACCTGTTGACCTTTAAATCTTTGGCCTAAAATCTCCTTTGAAATCAACAGTCTGAAATCCTGTGTTATTTCTACACATGCATTGAATGTGAGATGTGACTACCCCTCAGGTGAGTCCAGTGCTGGAGTGGGTCCATCATTAAGTTCGGCCTTCCATATTTCATAGTGTGTATGCGGAAATCCAGCATTTATTCCAATTGTACTCCAAATTGGATGCCAGCAGTTTCAACCCAAACCATCGGTAACTGTCAACACAAACCAGTACCCTCGGGTCAATAGTTTCAGATAATGAACATTTCCTACATTTGTATTAACAATTTCCAACATTCACTCCAGTTTCTTCTGATCATTTAATATATTAATGATTCGGAAGAGGGAATTAGAAGCAACACTATCAAGTTTGCGGATGACGCAAAGCTGGGTGGCAGTGTAAACTGTGAAGAGGGCGTTAGGATGTTGTAGGGTGACCTGGACTGGTTGAGTGAGTGGGCAGATGCGTGGTAGATGCAGTATAATATAGATAAATGTGAGGTTATCCACTTTGGCGGCAGAAACAAGGAGGCTGATTATTATCTCAATGGAGTTAGGTTAGGTAAGGGGGAGGTGCAACGAGACCTGGGTGTCCTTGTACACCAGTCACTGAAAGTTGGCGTGCAGGTACAGCGGGCAGTGAAGAAAGCTAATGGAATGTTGGCCTTCATAACAAGAGGATTTCAGTATAGGAGTAAAGAGGTTCTTCTGCAGTTGTATAGGGCCCTGGTAAGACCACATCTGGAGTATTGTGTACAGTTTTGGTCTCCTAATTTGAGGAAGGACATCCTTGTAATTGAGGCAGTGCAGTGTAGGTTCACGAGATTGATCCCTGGGATGGCGGGACTGACATATGAGGAAAGATTGAAAAGACTAGGCTTGCATTCACTGGAGTTTAGAAGGATGAGAGGAGATCTTATAGAAACATATAAAATTATAAAAGGACTGGACAAGCTAGATGCAGGAAAAATGTTCCCAATGTTGGGCGAGTCCAGAACCAGGGGCCACAGTCTAAGAATAAAGGGGAGGCCATTTAAAACTGAGAAGGAACTTTTTCACCCAGAGAGTTGTGAATTTGTGGAATTCTCTGCCACAGAGGGCAGTGGGGGCCAAATCACTGGATGGATTTAAAAGAGAGTTAGATAGAGCTCTAGGGACTAGGGGAATCAAGGGATACGGGGAGAAGGCAGGCACTGCGTATTGATTGGGGAGGATCAGCCATGATCACAATGAATGGTGGTGCTGGCTCGAAGGGCCGAATGGCCTCCTCCTGCACCTATTTTCTATGTTTCTATGTTTCTATTTCTGATTACACCTCCTCTAGAAAAACCTTATGTTCCCTTACTTTCTTATTATCTCCTCCTTGCACCCTGCATCATTGTTATTTTAACATTTAATCTCTCATTTGTTCCATCCTACCTTGCCCTTTGTTGTCACATCCCCCTCTCTCCCTTTCTCAGCAACTAAAAACCAGTCTGAAGAAGGGTCTCGACCCGAAACGTCACCCATTCCTTCTCTCCAGAGATATTGCTTGTCCTTCTGAGTTACTCCAGCAATTTGTGTCTATCTTCGGTTTAAACCAGCATATGCAGTTCCTTCCTACAAATTTAAAACCTTTTCCTTGTTCTCATAATAACTCATTAACCTGGGACATTATCCCTGTTTCTTTCTCCACAGATGCTGCCTGACTTGCTGGATATTTTTATTCCAGATTTCCACCCCTTGCAGTATTTCACTTTTATAAATTTATTAACATCTGTATGAACTACAGAGGACCTTTTTTGAGGAAGCCAACAATAAATATTAAAATAAGAGTACAATTCTTCACATTAAACACACTTGTTTAGACGCTGCAGATCTAGGGGTGTAGGTTTGGGAACTAGGAGGGTTGATCAACAGTGCAAAATCCTCCTCATGACCTACAAAGCCCTCCATAACCTGGCCCCATCCTACCTGACTGACCTCCTCCACAGGCACACTCCCACCCGCACCCTCCGCTCTGCTGCTGCTAACCTCCTGTCCCTCCCCATCCGGACCAAACTCAGATCCTGGGGGGACAGGGCTTTCTCCATCGCTGCTCCCACCCTCTGGAACTCACTACCCCAAACCGTCAGAGACTCCTCCTCACTCACCACATTCAAAACATCACTGAAGTCTCACTTGTTCAGCACCGCCTTCAACCACTGACCGTCGCTCCACCTTATTCTTCCTTTTCTGTTTGTTTATTTATTTATTTTTACGTTATATCCAATATGTAAAGCGTCTTTGGGTTTCTAGAAAAACGCTATATAAATGTAATGCATTATTATTATTATTATTATTATCAGCTTGTTACAATACAATACAATACAATACAATACAATATATCTTTATTGTCATTGTACCCAGGGGTACAACGAGATTGGGAATGCGCCTCCCATACGATGCACTAATTTAGGTAACCTGTAACCTACAACCTGCACTTTGGCGCAGAGATGGATTAAAAACATTGGGAGGAAAACAAACTGCAATAAAAGTGTTCTCCTAAATTTTCTTCATTCACTATTTTACGAAAGGCATTATTAACTCAAATAATTTTAACAGTGATATCAAATGAAAGAATGAAGCAATTTTACTATAGTTTCTAAAAGTGCAATTTCAGACTCATTATTGGTGATTTTTTAAAATATACAAAACGTGTAGTTTGGCATTTCAGTGTTAAGCACATGTTTCTTGTGCCTTAATTGACTTGCTTCATTCTTCATCTGCATCTTAGATAGTTCTTATAGTTTGGTTCTTATATAGTTCTTACATTATTCAATATTTTGGTAGGAAGGAACTGCAGATGCTGGTTTAAACCGAAGATAGACACAGAAAACTGGAGTAACTCAGCGTGACAGGCAGCATCTCAGGAGAGAAGGAATGGGTGACGTTTCGGGTCAAGACCCTTCTTCAGACTGAAAGTCACTGGAAAGGGAAACGAGAGATATAGACAATAGACAATAGACAATAGGTGCAGGAGGAGGCCATTCGATCCTTCGAGCCAGCACCGCCATTCAATGTGATCATGGCTGATCATTCTCAATCAGTACCCCGTTCCTGCCTTCTCCCCATACCCCCTGACTCCGCTATCCTTAAGAGCTCGATCTAGCTCTCTCTTGAATGCATTCAGAGAATTGGCCTCCACTGCCTTCTGAGGCAGAAAATTCCACAGATTTACAACTCTCTGACTGAAATTTTTTTTCCTCATCTCAGTTCTAAATGGCCTACCCCTTATTCTTAAACTGTGGCCCCTTGTTCTGGACTCCCCCAACATTGGGAACATGTTTCCTGCCTCTAACGTGTCCAACCCCTTAATAATCTTATACGTTTCGATAAGATCTCCTCTCATCCTTCTAAATTCCAGCGTATATAAGCCTAGTCGATCCAGACGATGATGTAGAGATATATAGAACAATGAATGAAAGATATGCAGAAAAGTAACGCTGATAAAGGAAACATGCCAGATTGGATTGGCTAAAATGGTTCAATTGCCCTTCTCCATTTTACTGACCCTATAACGTTACATCAGTCGAAATAACGGTGTTTAGCCAAGAAGGAGCTAATGCCAATCCAGGTTAATTCTGAGGAGAAAAAAACCCTTTACTCTTCCATGGTCTGTCACTGTACTAATAAATAACACTGGGGATGTGTATACACAAATCCAAGAATGGATGTACCACTTAGCAATTAGATAAACTAAGTTAGCTAAAGCTCTGTTTCCATAACTGTTGACCACAAGGGCTTAGACCAAAAGGATATTTCAAGTATTCAGAGTTGAGCTAAAGCACAGTAATGATTATTATTAACACTAAAGATAGCGGAGTTAATTGATTGTTAAAACACATAGTTTCTGTGGAAGTTACTAAAAGTGGTAAAACAATTTTCAACCAGAACAGGAGGAAAATTGGGCAATTACTCTGTTAATCAATAATGATGACCATACTCATGCAAAAGACCATGTTTAATCTTAATCAACTAATCAATATATGTAACTATCCTTCACTCACTGCAGTTTTCTGGAAAAATTAGACCTACCCTGTTTCAGTCTCAATGGCGAATAACTGGTTCAATGTAATGTATAGTGTTTAGCTGTGTTATTGTTTTAATTGTAATTCACAGTAATGAAGTTTTTTAATTGAAAATTTGTATTTTTTGTTGTTCGAAACAATTTTTGACCGCATTATGTTTTACCCAAGATAGACACAAAAAGCTGGAGTAACTCAGCGGGACAGGCAGCATCTCTGGAGAGAAGGAATGGGTGACGTTTCGGGTCGAGGACTCAAAGCAGTTAGTAGCAGCTTGAATGCATATGCAACTAAACTACATTCCCTAAGTTTTGAAATGCAATCTTATTACGTCATAAATCTGCTGCATGAGAGAGCAATGGTTTCATAGAATATTTTCTGAAAGAGATTTTGCCTAATGTGCAAAAACTATGACTTTAAACTAATCATTTTAATCAGATAGGGATTTGAAGAAAGAAGATGATATTTGCTTCTTATGTTTCTCCTGGGCCAAGATTATTTTTTGCTGATATCTGCTTGTATTATACACTGCAAGGGCCAGGAAGCAAGCGGGCAAGATCATCTCTGACCCCTCTCACCCTGGCCACAAACACTTTGAAGCACTTCTCTCTGGAAGGCGACTCCAGACTGTCAAAGCAGCCACAGCCTGACATAAAAACAGCCTTTTCCACGCGTGATAGTTCTACTCAATAACCAAAGTCTGTAGTTTCTTTTTTGTTCTGGTTTATTTTCACCCACATGTTTAGACCGTAATGGTGTATCCTTATTGTTTTGATGTGTTTATGCTTTATTCTTAATTGTTAACTGTATGTTTGTGTTGTCATTTGTGAGCGGAGCACCAAGGCACATTCCTTGTATATGCACATATTTGGCCAATAAACTTATACATAAGCTTTGAACATTAATGAATTTCTCTGAAAACCTCAACATAATTCATATGCACCAGATGGCAGTCATAGATGGCAGTCATAGATACATAGATGGCAGTGATTTTGGCTTCAGAGCTGAAGAAATTGTACAATGCTATACATATATCTGATTGAGCGGCACAGTGGTGCAGCGGTAGAGTTGCTACCTTATAGCACTTGCAGCGCCAGAGACCCGGGTACGATCCCGACTATGGGTGCTGTCTGTATGGAATTTGTACGTTCTCCGAGATCTTCCTTTTCCTCCCACACTCCAAAGACGTACAGGTTTGTAAGTTAATTGGCTTGGTGTATGTGTAAATTGTCCCTAGCGTGTGTAGGATAGTATTAGTGTATGGGGATCATTGGTCGGCGTGGATTAAGTGGGCCGAAGGGCCTGTTTCCGCAAAACTAAACTTTGTCCTAGGCAAATAAAATCTTTCCAATTACTTGGTATGCTTCTTCCAGCTCGTAGACTGTATTGAAAGAAGCTTAAAAACCAACACAGAGCCTGTTCTTTGTAATTTTCTTCACGGACATAATCAGCAACACCAGAAATATTAGAGGGAAAGAAAGTAACGTGATATGCCAGGGACGATGCAGAGAATGTAACCTTTGACAACTTTTGGAGGAGCACAATAAATACACATTTTTCCACTGGAATACATTTCTGAGACAATTATCTGGATTTTTTTTAGAGAGATTTAGAGATACAGCGCAGAAACAGGCCCTTCGGCCCACCGGGTCCGTGCCGCCCAGCGATCCCCGCAAATTAACACTATCCTACACCCACTAGGGACAATTTTTTTTTAACATAATTTGCCCAGCCAATTAATTTACAAACCTGTACGTCTTCGGAGTGTGGGAGGAAACCGAAGATCTCGGAGAAAACCCACGCAGGTCACGGGGAGAACGTACAAACTCCGTACAGTACAGCACCCGTAGTCAGGATCGAACCTGAGCCTCCGGCGCTGCATTCGCTGTAAGGCAGCAACTCTACCGCTGCGCCACCGTGCGGCCTGGATGAGCTATATCTGCTTGCCCCAAGCAAGCGTGCCCACAAAATTAGCCAAGATTTTCATGCTGGGATAAAAGCATAAAAATAAAAAAAATTATTGGTTTCTATTTGAGTGAACCGTAGTGATTCACTGCCCTGGATTTAAAATATAAATAGTATTTAATTTAGTATGCTAGAATGCCACACCTTAGCATTTTTAATCCATTGCTGATATCATGGTTGCCTCACAGTATTTGCAGAATCGACTCTTCAGCACATTTTTATGATCTGTCCTCTTATTTTATGAAAGCTTTAACTCATATTCTTAGTTATGACTAATGGGATTGCAATGTTCAAGCGGTCTCAGCCTGCTTGCAAGCATACCAAATAGCAACCAATATGTGCAAATGTCACTGATTTTCAATCGTCCCTTTTTGTTCCTGTAATCTGTTTGCCTTTTCAAAACACATTGGTTTTATTTCTACATTAAGGAAGCATTAACATCAGTGAATGGACTGGTACTTGTTGATAACAGGGGCTGTCATAGTGATTCAGGGAGATAATGAAAAATGCTCATCATTGAGCAACAGCTATCGTGCATTGGCCAAAGTACAGTATTGACATTAAAAATTGCATAAATGCAGAGGACTACAGTGCCATATGCTCGCTCACCTGTTCACCCCTCCAGGGCCTTTGTGTTCAGCTATGTCTGAGAACAAAATTTACAATGTCATATCTGACCATCAGCCAGCATTTTAAGACTCTGAATTTTAGCCTCTTGCTTCAGAAAGGGTATTGTTCACTGATAATTGTCTTTGGCACCGTCATCGATCAGGATTTTATGTCAATAAAAAGCTTGTTATCAGTTAGGAAGATCTGCATAAAGGCTGATAATTAATCTTCATGGAGCCATAATGGTCACGTGGTCTGCTGATACACATCACATCCATGACCTGAGTAAATACATTTTGCATTGATCAACTTTCTACTTTCTAGGCTAATAACTGCATCATTGCAACACATTAAGCACCATTGGGGCAATTTGCATTGATGAGAAACAATCAGGTTTTATTTTTTTACGATGGCCCCGAGGAAGATTGGACATAATATATTTATAAATCACCATTGTGCAATCAGCCAATTTGTTGTTTTTCATACCTCAAGTAGGCTTTTAATTTCACATGTAGGCGTCAAAGGTGAATTAATGTGATCTGGATGAACTTCTCACACTGAGATCATTGCTGGTCCTGTTCTATCCCAGTCCCACCATGTAACCAGGCAACTATCTGACTGCTTGCTCTAATAGCTAACTCTGATCATTTAAGTGCTGGGAGTCATTTGGTATTAGTATTGGATTATTATCATCACGTGCACTGGGATACATTGGGAAACTTTGTTCTGCTTGCTATCACGGTAAATCATCCATCTGGCTGAAGATGGCTCTCGGCCCGAAACGTCACCCATTCCTGCTCTCCAGAGAGGTTGCCTGTCCCGCTGAGTTACATATATGAATACAGTCAAACCATTTCAAACCACTTCATGATGGTGAATGGCAGAACTACGTTGTGTGATGGTCATTAAGGCACACTTCCTTGTTTTCTTTGGCACTGGGATGGCAATGACCTTCCTAAAACAAGCGGGGACCTCCAAAAAGAATAGGGAGAAGCTAAATGTGTCACCGAATGCTCCTGCCAGCTAGTCAACGCAGGTTGTGAGGACACAGCCAGGGAGTCCTTCCAGGTCACTTGTTTTCTGCCAATTTACTCGAGAAGACCATTTTGATATCTGTGATGTGTAGGAAGCAACTGCAGATGCTGGTTTAAACCAAAGATAGACACAAATAGCCAGAGTAGCTCAGCGGGACAGGCAACCTCTCCGGAGAGCAGGAATGGGTGACGTTTCTCTGGAGAAAAGGAATCTCTGGAGACAGCATCTCTGGAGAAAAGGAATGGATGACGTTTCGGGTCAGGACCCTTTCTCAGCCCCTTATGCAGTTCCTTCCTACCCTTCTGAAGAAGGGTCTCGACCCGAAACGTCACCCACTCCTTCTCTGCAGAGAAGCTGCCTGTCCCACTGAGTCACTCCAGCGTGTTGATATCTGTGATGGTGACTTTGGGTACTCTGCACCCGATGGCTGTCTGGAGTTCTTGCGTGGACCAGAATTTTCTCTTATCATTCTTGATCGCTTTGTGAAGATCATGTAAGAATCTTTATGCACGTAGAATGAAATGTCAGGATTGGATGACTTGAATACCAGAGGGGGAATTCATCAGGGAGTGGAGCTTACAGTTCATTCATGGTTTCCAGTTGGGGAACAATCCTATTTTCTGATGAAGGCTCCGATGAAGGATCTCGACCCGAAACGTCACCTATTCCTTTTCTCCAGAGATGCTGCCTGACCCGATGAGTTACTCCAGCGTTTTGTGTCTATCTTCGGTGTAAACCAACATCTGCAGTTCCTTCTTCTACGACCGTATTTTCTTCGTTGAAAAGCCATCCTCTGCACATGGATAGGACAGGTTTGGAGGGTTATGGACCAAGTGCAGGCAAGTGGGACTAGGGCAGCTGGGACATGGTGGGCCGGTGTGGGCGAGTTGGGCCGAAGGACCTGTTTCCACACTGTCACTCTCTGACTCTATGACTATGATTCTAATTCTGTGATAGCAGTGACGTACAAATCACCTTCCACCCCACCAGCCAGCGGATCCAACAAATCATCCGCCAACATTTCCGTCACCCATATCTTCCCATCCCCTTCCCTTTCTGCGTTCCCTCCGTAACTCCCTGGTCCACTCGTCCCTTCCTACCCAAACCACCCCAACCCCGGGCACTTTCCCCTGCAACCGCACGAGATGCAACACCTGTCCCTTTACCTCCCCCCTCAACTCCATCCAAGGACCCAAACAGTCTTTCCAGGTGAGACAGAGGTTCACCTGCACCTCCTCCAACCTCATCTATTGCATCCGCTGCTTCAGATGTCAACTTATTTACATCGGCGAAACCAAACGCAGGCTCGGCGATCGCTTCGCTCAACACCTTCGCTCCGTCCACATTAACCAATCTGATCTCCCGGTGGCTGAGCACTTCAACTCCCCCTCCCACTCCCCATCTGACCTTTCTGTCATGGGCCTCCTCCAGTGCCACAGTGAGTCCCACCGGAAATTGGAGGAACAGCACCTCATATTTCGCCTGGGCAGCTTGCAGCCCAGCGGTATGAACATTGACTTCTCCAACTTTAGATAGTTCCTCTGTCCCTCTCTTCCCCCCCCCTCACCCTTCCCAGATCTCCCACTGTTTTCCTGTCTCCACCTATATCCTTCCTTTGTCCCGCCCCCCTGACATCAGTCTGAAGAAGGGTCTCGACCCGAAACGTCACCCATTCCTTCTCTCCCGAGATGCTGCCTGACCTGCTGAGTTACTCCAGCAGTTATTTTGTGAATAAATAGCTTTGTGGCATACAGTACGTTGGGTGCAGAGTCCTTGAACATGGATCAGAGACGTGATAGGAAGATAGATTAGATCCAGAGTTCAGGGACTCTAGGACAGGATTTTCACTGCCTGACAGGCTCATTAATATACCCAACATTTTCTTGAGCACATAGAAACATAGAAAGATAGAAAGATAGAAACATAGAAAATAGGTGCAGGAGTAGGCCATTCGGCCCTTCGAGCCTGCACCGCCATTCAATATGATCATGGCTGATCATCCAGCTCAGTAACCTGTACCTGCCTTCTCTCCATACCCCCTGATCCCTTTAGCCACAAGGGCCACATCTAACTCCCTCTTAAATATAGCCAATGAACTGGCCTCAACTACCTTCTGTGGCAGAGAATTCCACAGACTCACCACTCTCTGTGTGAAGAAATGTTTTCTCATCTCGGTCCTAAAAGACTTCCCCCTTATCCTTAAGCTGTGACCCCTGGTTCTGGACTTCCCCAACATCGGGAACAATCTTCCCGCATCTAGCCTGTCCAACCCCTTAAGAATTTTATATGTTTCAATAAGATCCCCCCTCAGTCTTCTAAATTCCAGCGAGTATAAGCCTCCAGTCATCTATCAGTTTTCCCCTCTGCAGTCTCCTATCAATGAACTGGCCTCCAGGAAAAGTCCCAGGAATCATGATTCTTTGAACACCAGGTACCTCGGTTACTTCTTCCCCTTGCTTTGGGAGCCGCACTCTTGTGCCTATGTCTCAGCGGACGTAGGTCCCATCCCCACACTAAATTACAAACGGAGATGTTAGGATAGGTGACTAAAAGCTCATCCGGAGCACTGTGTACCAAACATTTCAGTGGAGAGTGTTGTACATCGTGGTCCGGTATCTGTTATACCTTTGTTATGACCCTGGACGGACCACGTACACGAGTTTAAAAAGGTTATAATGCTGGAGCTTAAATCCAGGCTGTTTATTCCGTGGCCACCTGGAACCAGAGTGGCCACCTAATCACCTCATTCTCTTATATAGACGTTACTACTCAGGCAAACAAAGTAGTCCTTGTGATACAACAAAGTAGTTCCTGCAATATCACAACAGGGAGGGTGGTGTGGAGCAGTGGATTGCTGGCTGGGAAACAGAAGCTGACCCTTTGCTCCCCTGCCTACCCAAGGGGCATGATCTGGCATCTGACCGCCATCCCTGGTTAACACAATGCAGACATTTAACATGGGATTTCCTTGACTTTGCGGCTCAGAACCACACCATATGTACTTTTCCCCACAAAGCCACATGAGGATTAGATCAGGAAATGTACTTGTAAAATTAAAGTTTCTGGAAAAGAGGACTGTATTGAAAATTGATACACTCTCTTTTTTTCCTGCATTAATGTAAAAGGATTATTTTAAAGCCCTATCCCTCCCAATCTCTGCAGCCTCATCCAATACACCCATCTGAGAATCTTGTATTCCTCCTGTTTTGGCCGTCGTGACTTCAGCTGCATGGGATTAGGAATTCAGCTTGGGAATTCTTCCATTGAGTATTTCCAACTCTATTTTAGACAATTCCACTTGCCTCATTTCCTCTTGTAAGTTCACAAGTTCTTAAATAAAATAATGGTTTCATAAGTTCATGTTTATAAGTTCTAGGAGCAGAATTAGGCCATTTGGCCCATCGTCTACTCCACCATTCAATCATGGCTGATCTATCTTTCCTTCTGAACCCCATTCTCCCACCTTCTCCCCATAACCCCTGAATCCTTCACTAATCAAGAATCTGTCAGTCTCCACTTTAAAAATGTACATTTGCTTGGTGTCCACTGCCGTCTGTGACAATGAATTCCACAGATTCTCTGACTAAAGAAATTCCTACTCATCTCTTTTCTAAAGGTACGTCCTTTTATTCTGAGGCTATGGCCTCTGGTCCTGGACTCTCCCACTAGTGGAAACATATTCTCCACATCCACTCAATCCAGCCCTTTCACTATTAGGTAAGTTTCAATGAGGTCCACAATTATTCTTCAAAACTCCAGTGAATACAGGTGCCTTCAAATGCTCATCATATTTAACCCTATCATTTCTGGGATCATTCTCGTAAACCTCCTCTGGACCCTCTCCAAAGCCAGCACATCCTTCCTCAGATATGGGGCCCAAAACTGCTCACAACATTCCAAATGTGGTCTGTAGCATTCAGAATGCAAAGTAGCTTGGGATATTTTACTGCATTCAAGTCGCAATAATACTTATTGGATTGTGTTGTGTCTTCTCCCTAGTAATCACTGCAGAAACTATTGAGGCTTTATTGTACATAACTTTGTTCACGAGGGAGAAGTTCAGGATAGATACTTATGAACTCGGAATATGAACCTTGGTCGACATTTCCTGTGGCTGGTTGTAAGTAGAGTGAGCAGATTTTGAAACTCACACATTCGCATGAAACATCAATACAGGGTGGTTCTGATTTAGGATATAATATTTTTAAGAATATAAGAGTGGCCAGAATAGCTGGCTCAAAGGGCCAAATGGCCTCCTCCTGCACCTATTTTCTAATGTACACCCATGGTAGATCAGAAAATTGGCTGCAGCAAATCAGCAAGACCACTCTCAATTTCCCTCTTTATATTCCTCCTTAATGGGTGCAACGCCAACATGCATCGTTGGGGGTTGCGTCCATCAGCAGCCTGTGTGTGCAGAGCAGACCAGCAAACAGCGCAGCACGGCATGTTCGACTGCACTGTCCTCCGTCCCCCTGGTGGAGGGGTAGACCTCACGGCCCTTGACAACGGCACATTGCACTGGCTACAGCGCCTGGAGGGCGTTACATAATTTCTGCTGCCTCAAACGCAAGAAGAAGAAGAAGTTGGGTGCAATATGGCATAATATGTGATAGTCTAGTCAAGTCAAGTCAAGTCAATTTTATTTGTATAGCACATTTAAAAACAACCCACGTTGACCAAAGTGCCGTACATCAGTTCAGGTACTAAGAAACGAACATACAATGGCACACAAACATAACAGCACATACATAAACAGTTCACAGCGCCCCCTCAGAGGGCCTCAAACGCTAGGGAGTAGAAATAGGTTTTAAGCCAGGACTTAAAGGAGTCGATGGAGGGGGAAGTTCTGATGGGGAGAGGGATGCTGTTCCACAGTCTCGGAGCAGTGTGGAGTGGAGTGTGTGGCTTGCCGGATGTGTGGGACATGCAATCCATTGTGTTCAGCATGGGCGAAGTGTACGATGTGTGGGCTGTGAAAAGGCATAGTGAAAAATGAACACACAGTGCATGTACTGCATAAAGGCAAGGTACATCATGTACCATGAGTGGAATATACAGCGGTGGAATGATAAGGGCCTGTGAGGTTTGTAGAGTTCCCACCTGGAAAGGTCTATAATGTGCTCAGAAGTAACGTGTGTGTCCAGTATGCTTGACAGACAAGAGAGGGGGTGAGGCAGGTCCGATAGACTAAACTGCATTAATTTTAATGCAAGAGCCCTGACAGGAAGTGCTGATGAACTTAGGACATGGATAGGCACATGGGATTGTAATATTTCATCTATTACAGAAACATGGTTGACTGAGGGACAGGACGGGCAGCTCAATATTCTGGGCATTATAGAAGTGGAGGTAAGAAAAGGGAAGGAGTTGCAATATTGATTAGAGGGAACAGCCTGAATGAGGCTACCTCAGTTGTCACCAGTTTCATCAGATGTGCACTGATTACTGAATTCCGACAGTCAATTAGTATCTATCCTAACTGGAAACCTTGGGTGAACAGGGAGATTGACTCTCTCAAGGCTGTCAAGATGCATGGCCACTATATTTATACAAGGAAGACAGGTGTGACCTCTCCCAGGCTATCAGGGATACCAAGGGATGACTCCAGAACAAGCTGAGGCTCAATTCAATCAAACAGTTGCCAGGGCAACCGTGACTGGAGCTCAATACCTTCATGGGTTACAAGCCAAAGTCGGAGATGATCTCTGACGATGGCACATCTCGTCCACATGAGCTCAATGCCGTCAAAGCATTTTGAACAGGCAAACATTTTTTTTTTAATTGCACAAGATTGCACAACAATCTTGCACCATTTTGCTGCTTTGCACTCATGGTTGTAGCTATCTTATATTTATCATGACTGTATGCATACCATTTACTCTGTGAGCTTCATATGAGCAAGGAACTTCGTTGCATCCTGGCATATATGGCAATAAACTGACCCGAATCTGAATCTGGATCATCACAGCAATACTTAGAGAGATTATTCTGATAGGTGATCTTATGGAGGTGAGGTGCGTGTTTTTTTTCCAGGAGAGCGGGATTTAAACCTCATGGGGTACAGGTTTAACGTAATACGGGAAATATTTACAAGGAACCCGAGGGGCAGGTTTTCCACACAGAGGGTGGTAGGTGTATGGATCGAGCAGGCAGAGAAAATGGCAGATGCAAGTACAATGACAGCATTTAAAAGACACTGGTACAGGAACATGGAGAGGAGTACAAAATGGGCCAAACTCAGGAAATTTGGAAGAGCTCAGATGAGTACTTAGTTGGCATGGATGAGTTGATCCAAAGAACCTGTTTCCCTGCTGTATAAAGGGCCTGTCCCAGTTAGGCGATTGTAAGGCGCCTGCCGGCGACTAGGCTGTCGCCAAACGTTTGCCGGGGTGTCACGGGCATGATCGTGAGGACTCTTCAATGAATCGTAGTGGATATCGGCGCGTCGCGGAAAAACCTACCTGCTAGAAATCTCTCGGCGACAGCTGGCTTGTCGCCAGGTATCGTAGCTTATTGTGGGCGCTGTCGCATGCTGTCCCCAGGTTTGCTAGGTTGTCGTCGGTACTGAGGACGGATTAATTTCATTGTCAACTACCAACGTCAACTGGAGACAGGTACCGGGATCAGGAGAAGACCAGGTCCGACAGGAACTGTCAAAACCCGTTGTGACAGCTGACAGAAGTGCAGCTGTCACAATAGACAATAGACAATAGGTGCAGGAGGAGGCCATTCGGCCCTTCGAGCCAGCACCGCCATTCAATGTGATCATGGCTGATCATTCTCAATCAGTACCCCGTTCCTGCCCTCTCCCCATACCCCCTGACTCCGCTATCCTTAAGAGCTCTATCTAGCTCTCTCTTGAATGCATTCAGAGAATTGGCCTCCACTGCCTTCTGAGGCAGAGAATTCCACAGATTCACAACTCTCTGACTGAAAAAGCTTTTCCTCATCTCAGTTCTAAATGGCCTACCCCTTATTCTTAAACTGTGGCCCCTTGTTCTGGACTCCCCCAACATTGGGAACATGTTTCCTGCCTCTAACGTGTCCAACCCTTTAATAATCTTATACGTTTCGATAAGATCTCCTCTCATCCTTCTAAATTCCAGTGTATACAAGCCTAGTCGCTCCAGTCTTTCAACATAAGATAGTCCCGCCATTCCGGGAATTAACCTAGTAAACCTACGCTGCACGCCCTCAATAGCAAGAACAGCCAGGTGTGGTATGGGGGTGGAGATCGCGATGCTGTCAAAGGTGTGCGGACATCTGAACCTGACTGCAAGCAGGTTACAAGGAATGAGATCTCCCAACAGTGGGAGGAAGAGTGGCCGTGGGATTTTCAGCGGGACTGGATAAGTAAAAGATGTTGATACCGGGGAGGCTGATACAAAGACAGTGGGGACAACAGTATTGGCAGTCGGGTTCCCGCTGTCTTTCGGAAAAGTCCCGGACGTCCCGTTAAAACCAGATTCCCAGTCTCCCACGGGAACTCATTGGTTCTGCTGGAGGTTCACTGAGAAACCCTTGTGGCAGATGCATTTAGAAGCACGTAATACTAAAATTAAGAAAAGGCATTTGAAGATACCAGAAGATAGTATTGTTTAACCAATTTATTTACCGTCAGGACATTTGTCAGGTAGATTGGAGGCGACAATTTGACGGTCAGGTAAGCGTGGGAATTACGCGATGTTTCCGAAGACGGTTTAATCCCTTAGACAGGTGCTAGTTTCACAAAAAAAGTAACTTGTAACGACCTGAATCGGCATTGTCGTGGTCATTGTCGTTGGGTAAAAAAAATTTCGGCGAACTGCTACGACTTTGACAGTCGCCGGCAGTCGCCTTAAAAATCACGTATCCTGGACAGGACCTTAACTCTATGACTGTGAATATGATGTGGAATATCGGGAATGCATAGGGTATAGGGGTGGAACATATAGATAGATGTATAAGGGGCAGAGTGTGTAACGTACAGACATTTCACATGCAAGTCGTGTGGTGCATAAGTTGTGTGACAGTCGGGATGCTTGATGTGCAGGGTGTGGTGGGTATTGCATGTTGAAAGTGAAGTGTGTAATTTGTTGGGGTGGGATGTGCTGTGTGAGACATGCCTGGTGCATTAAGGTCGGTGTAACGTACCGGAGTAAGTTGTGCAACGTGTAGATGTGGGCAGTGGATTGTGTGTGGGATGTGGAATCTTCAGGTACGTAGTGTGTCGCAAGGGAAATGGCAAGTTGTCTCATTTACGGGCACGCAATGTTTCTCGGTGAATTATGTGGGTGTGCAGAATGCATGTGTAGAAAATGTGATGGGTGGAGTGCAAAAAGGCCTGGGATGTTGCAGTGTGCGATGCTCATGAATGTAATATTCAGATACGCAATACATGGTGCGTTTGACATGCAGGTATGAAAGATATGAGGTGTGAAATATGTGTGCATGAAGTTTGCAGAGGACATTTATTTGAATGATGTGTGTGTAGGAAGGAACTGCAGATGCTGATTTAAACTGAAGATAGACACAAAAAGCTGGAGTAACTCAGCGGGTCAGACAGCATCTCTGGATAAAAAGAATAGGTGTCGTTTCGGGTCGAGACCCTTCTTCAGACTATTAGAATGATGCCTGGACTAGGGGGTATGAGCTATAGGGAGGGGTAGGCCAGACATAGAACTCCAAAGGTTGATAGAGTATATAAAATGATGAGAGGCATTGATAGGGTAGACAGTCAGAGCCTTTTTTCCAGGATGGAAAAAATGAAATGCTCGAGGGCATAGCTTTAAGGTGAGAGGGATAAAGTTTAAAGGAGATGTGCAGAACAAATGTTTTTCACAGAGGATGAAGAGTGCCTGGAACACTGCCCGGGCTGGCGCTGGAGGCACACGTGATCATGGCACTTAACAGACATTTGGATAGGCACATGGATTAGCAGGGAATTGATGGCGTCAGGGCGTGATGACTCTTTGAGTGTTCTTCCCATAGAAAGATTGACTACCATCCGATACAATCGCTCTACTTGCATGGTATGTTGCATCTGTGACTGTTATATCTTATCTGTTCGGATGTGCTGGCTCTGGAGAGGGTCCAGAAAAGGTTTACATGAATGATCCCAGGAATGAGTAGGTTAACTTATGATGAGCGTTTGTCGGCACTGGGCCTGTACTCGCTGGAGTTCAGAAGAATGAGGGGGACCTCATTGAAATGTTACAGAATAGTGAAAGTCTTGGATAGAGTAGATGTGGAGAGGATGTTTCCATAAGTGGGAGAGTCTAGATCTAGAGGTCACAGCCTCAGAATTAAAAGATGTTCTTTTAGGAAGGATATGAGGAGAAAGTCTGAAGGCAGTGAATCTGTGGAATTCTTTCCCGCAGAAGGCTGTAGAGGCAGTCAGTGGATCTTTTTAAGGCAGAGATAGATAGATCCTTGATTAGTACAGGTCAGAGATTATGGGGAGAATGTAGGAGAATGGGGTTAGGAGGGAGAGATAGATCAGCCATGATTGAATGGCGGAGTGGACTTCATGGGCCGAATGGCCTAATTCCACTATTCCTTAAGAACTTATGACCTCATGAACATCCATGAAATGTGTGAGGGATCAAGTTTGTAATGGTCACTGTGTCGACGAGACGAGAGATGGGTTGTGTGATAAGTTGCGTGTAAGCAGTGGTTTCTGTGTAAAGGGGATCAATCCTTTCTCATAATCCATTACATCATGAGGGAAAATCTTTCCCCATGTGCTTTATCTGTTGATATGGGGAGAGGACTGAGGACTGAAATGCCATTCAAGAGCTTTGAGTCATAGTGCCTGATTGCTTTTGGTAGTCTGGAGAAACTGTGCATTAAATGATCGAGGTATTATCAATGTAACAGAAATTGGACGCAGTTGGTGTAAATAGTGGTCTTGGTACACGATCAACATTTCATGTTCCATGGAAATGATGAGGCACAGACTTGCCACAATTTTGGGAGGCATCTCTTTGGATGGTTAAACATTTGGTTCTCAGCAGGCTAATAGATGTTTTGTTTGAGGACTCACTGCGGGGAAATTCTGTAGTTCATGAACATGCTTAAGACAATCAAAAACTAGAAAACCCAACTGAAGTTGGGTCTGACAGAAGCCTTGTGCTTCGTGAATGGGTCAGGGAACAGGGAGATAGATGCCTGGGACTATTTCGTAGATCAAGGGAGTGCAGGAGAGTGGACACAGAATGCAGGAGTAACTCAGCGGGCCAGGCAGCATCTCTGGAGAGAAGGAATGGGTGACGTTTTGGGTCTTCAGACCCTTTCTTTGACCCGAAACGTCATCCATTCCTCTCCAGTGATGCTGCCTGTCCCGCTGAGTTACTCCAGCATTTTGTGTCTATCTTCGGTTTAAACCAGCATCTGCCGTTCCTTCCTACACAGTGAAGAAGTGGTCTTGTTTTCGATTGTCCTAAGCCTGTTCAGTCACATGCGGCACCTTGGACATCATTTTATAAATGATCTTATAAATCTCTATAAGGTTACCTACCGGAATATTATAGGGCCTGTCCCAGTTACGCGATCTTTAAGGCGACTGTCAAAGTCGTAGCAGATCGCCAAAATGTTCTTTACCCTCCGACAATGACCACGACAATGCCGAGTCAGGTCGATACAAGTTACTTTATTTGTGAAACTAGCACCTGGCTAAGAGATTACACCGTCTTCGGAAACATCGCAAAATTCTCACGCTTACCTGACCGTCAAACTGTCGCCTCCAATCTACCTGTCAAATGTCGTGACGGTAAGTAAATTGGTTAAACAAAACTATCTTCCGGTATCTTCAAATGCCTTTTCTTAATTTAATATGACCTGCTTCTAAATGCATCTGCGACAACCTAGCAAACCTGGGGACAGCATGCGACAGCGCCCGCAATAAGCTACGATACCTGACGAACAAGCCAGCTGTCGCTGAGAAATTTCTATCTGGAAAATTTTTCCACGACGCGCCGAGATCCGCTACGATTCATTGAAGACTCCTCACGATCATGCCCGTGACACACCGGCAAACGTTCGGCGACAGTCTAGTCACCGGCAGTCGCCTTAAAATCGCCTAAGTGGGATAGGCCCTTATCTCTAAGTATTGCTGCTGTGACTGCCCATTCAAGTAGAAATGATTATAAAATCGCAAGGGGCGTAGATAATGTAAATACCCGTAGCACTTTAATTCCAGGATAGGTTGAGTTTAAAGGTTTAAGGTGATAGGGGAAATATTTAAAGTGAACGTGAGGGGCAAGTTTTTCACACAGAGATAGTGGGTTTATGGAACGAACTGGCAGAGGGAATGGCAGATGCAAGTACAATTACACAGGTTTATAGATCAGCAATATATTTCACCATTCACAAAGATTTTTAACCACTGCCATCCATCTGTTTTCTAATTGCACCATTTACTCTTTAGCAGGGAGCTTTGGGCTGGCAGGATCAGGTGGGACTTGAAAATTATATTAAAAAAATAAAATTCAATCTTCTGTTGACAAACAGGTGAAATGCAGTTGCATTTTTAACGTTGGATGTCATGAAAACTCAGGATTGGAAGTCAGGTTGTAAGAACATTGGACCGAAGGATGTGCATATATTTTAACAGTCAAGTCAAGTCAAATTTATTTATAAAAGCACATTTAAAAGCAACCCAGGTTGTTGGCAGCTGGGACATGGCAGATAGGGCAGCTGGGACATGTTGGCCAGTGTGGGCAAGTTGGGCCGAAAGGCCTGTTGCCACACTGTATCACTCTTACTCTATGACTATGACTAAGATGAGTGAGGGGTCCAGAACCGAGTGTACAACTGGATCCAGGGTCTGAAGTCCATCCAGAGCTGGGCGTCACACTGCAGGTGGGTGTGCAGCCAAAAGTAGGGATGATGTCAAAAATGTGGGTAGGGTTACAGCGGGAGCCAGGGTCCAGATTGTATTTGTGCACCACTCTCCCTCGCAACTCACCAAAATCAACAGACAACAGACAATAGGTGCAGGAGGAGGCCATTCGGCCCTTCGAGCCAGCACCGCCATTCAATGTGATCATGGCTGATCATTCTCAATCAGTACCCCGTTCCTGCCTTCTCCCAATACCCCCTGACTCCGCTATCCTTAAGAACTCTATCTAGCTCTCTCTTGAATGCATTCAGAGAATTGGCCTCCACTGCCTTCTAAGGCAGAGAATTCCACAGGTTCACAACTCTCTGACTGAAAAAGTTTTTCCTCATCTCAGTTCTAAATGGCCTACCCCTTATTCTTAAACTGTGGCCCCTTGTTCTGGACTCCCCCAACATTGGGAACATGTTTCCTGCCTCTAACGTGTCCAACCCCTTAATAATCTTATACGTTTCGATAAGATCTCCTCTCATCCTTCAAAATCCCAGTGTATACAAGCCTAGTCGCTCCAGTCTTTCAACATATGACAGTCCCGCCATTCCGGGAAATAACCTAGTGAATCTACGCTGCACGCCCTCAATAGCAAGAATATCCTTCCTCAAATTTGGAGACCAAAACTGCACACAGTACTCCATTGAAAAACCTATTGTGCTACTGTTGCGACAAATGTAAAAGTGAGATGAATGTGTGTATTGGCCTAACATGCAATATTTAAGACAATCTGCTATCTCGGCGCCACCGAAGTTGAAAGGGTGCCACACTGTTGCAGCTTTACTCCAGGAGCCGAGCTCTAACTATGATGGTTGTAAAAGGCAGAATATTTTGGAGATATGCAGCAGGTTGGGCGGTGTCTGTGAAGAGGGAAACTGAGCTGCCATCTCAAGACAGGGCCCTTTATCAGAACATTTTGCTTAGCTGTGCTGCTTGTGTTTGTTGGCCTCGATTTGAAAATTGCTTCATAAACAACATTTGGCTTCTTCACTCCGAACACAAAATGTATGCATTTAAAAATTAATTAAAAACTCTTGCACTGCACATCAACCAAAAAAAAAAATGGAGCAAATGAGGCTTCTAACTTGTCTAACGGGGGGAGCCCACTCGAAATGTTCATCATTAAAAGGCACCGTGAGATTCTTTTGCTGTCTAACCCGCAGTTAATTCTCTTTGGTTTTGTAGTTCAGTGATCTGCAGTTTGGGTTTGTTTTATCTCTGCAGCTCTAGAAATCATAACCACAAATCATTGTTCAAAATGTCTGGTTCATCTTGTGTGGTGGACTATCTGCACCACCGCATGAAGTATGTGTTTGGCAAAAGGTCACCTTGCATTTCCTAGGGATTCAAGAGCCAAGGAAACATGCAAAAAGGGCCCCAGAGCCAAAACATCACTTAAGGATAGCGGAGTCAGGGGGTATGGGGAGAGGACAGGAACGGGGTACTGATTGAGAATGATCAGCCATGATCACATTGAATGGCGGTGCTGGCTCGAAGGGCCGAATGGCCTCCTCCTGCACCTATTGTCTATTGTCTATTCTTTATTGTCCACATTCCTCCGCAGTTGCTGCCTGACCTGCTGATTTCATCCGGCAGTTTGTTTTTTTTAGTGTTGGAGAGTACATTGGGACATTTCAAAGGATTTCCTCGTGTTCTTCAATATTGAGTAACTTAAACAGAGTGAAGTGGGAACTGTGTACGATTTACAGCATATACTGCATTTAACAATAACAATTTGAATTTGTAGAACGTATTTAACAGTAAATCACCCCAAGGCACCTCACGGAAGTTCATAAATTCATGTGATAGGAGCAGAATAAGGCCATTCGGCACATCAAGTCTACTCTGCCATTCAATCATGGCTAATCTATCTCTCCATCCTAACCCCATTCTCCTGCCCATAACCCCCGATACCTGCACTAATCAAGAACCTATCTATCTCTGCCTTAAAAATATCCATTGGCTTGGCCTCCACAGCCTTCTGAGGCAAATAATTCCACAGCTTCACCAACCTCTGACTAAAGAAATTCCTCCTCATCTCCTTCCCAAAGGAACGTCCTTTTGTTCTGAAGTTAGACAGTCGGTCAAATAAGGAGATTTGTCAGGGGACAAAAAGAGCTTCAACCAAAGAGATCGATTTGAAGGAGCCTGTCAAAGGTGGAGATAGAGTTGGAAAAGGTGGAGAGATTTGAGGAAGGACTTTCAGAGCAACTGAAGCCGCAGCTAACATTGCTGGCGTGATGACAATCTGGGAAGTACAGGAGGTCCAAACTGGAGGAACACAGAGATCTGAAACAAAACGCAAACTGCTGGAGGAACTCGAGCAGCATCTCAGGTGGGTGAAAGGAAGTGTCGATGTTTCAGGTCTAGACAATGCATCAGAATTCCTTTACCCCCAACAGATGCTGCTCAACCCTCCAGCAGCTCGCATAGTATTCCAGATTCCAGTACCGGCAGTCACGTGTCTCCAAAGATCTAAAGGTTACATGTTAGGGATGGGTGAGGCATGGAAGATTTAGAAACATAGAAAATAGGTGCAGGAGAAGTCCTTCGAGCCAGCACCGCCATTCAATATGATCATGGCTGATCATCCAAAATCAGTACCCCGTTCCTGCTTTCTCCCCATATCCCTTGATTCCATTCGTCCTAAGAGCTATATCCAACTCTCTCTTGAAAACATCCAGTGAATTGGCCTCCACTGCCTTCTGTGGCAGAGAATACCACAGATTCACAACTCTCTGGGTGAAAAGGGTTTTCCTCATCTCAGTCCTAAATGGCCTACCCCTTATTCTTAAACGGTAACCCCCTGGATCTGGACTCCACCAACATCGGGAACATTTTCCCTGCATCTAGCCTGTCCATTCCCTTAAGAATTTTACATGCTTCTATAAGACTTCATTACAAACAGCTTCCGCAGTTTCATCTTTTCTCCATCAAGGACAAAATCAAAGGCAAAAAACAGGGAAAGCGCAGCTGCCAAACGGAGGGCTGCTCGATTGCAAGATTGGTTGACTGCTCCAAAGATAGACACAAAATGCTGGAGTAACTCAGCGGATCAGACAGCATCTCTGGAGAAAAGGAATTGATGGTGTTTTCGGGTTGAGACCCTTCGTCAGACTGCTCCAGTTGCATCCCTAAATAATAATCTATTCAGTGTTGTCTGTGTATCGTGTATGATGCTCTTTGATGCAGTTCTGAAAGTTGCTCCATAACAAACTTTTAAGGTACCTTCAGCGACCATCCAAAGGCAGCAAATGAGGCAGATATTTAGGAAAATAGAATAATGCTCCTCAGCCCATCAGAAATCCAAACCTGGAACTGAAACGTTTGGAAAGTACAAATGGCTCGGTTCTACCAGTAACATGGTCATACCTTACTATTCCAGCACCTATAAAGACTTTGACCCCAAGACTGAGTGGCGCGGAGCCCGGGAAGATGCCAACACCAACAACGGAGAGGCCATCACAGACCCCACAGTGAAACCATCAGGATTTGACCTCCATCGCAAGCAATGGCTAACCCTGAACAGGATCTGCACCCTCCATGCAAGAACAGCCCATCACCTGCACAAGTGGAGGATGACAGACAGCCCTGCTTGCGACTGCGGATATCCAGACCGGACCATCCCACACATCGTGAATGAATGACTGCTCACTGAGGCTTTTCCCTGGTGGCATCAAGGCCATCCACCCAGCAGCTGATGCTGCCCTGGCCTGGATGTCTACCCTTGACCGGCAACTTTAGGCTGTGCACGCCATAAGCAAGAAGAAGAACCAATAAAGAAAGCTATCATGCAAGTTATCTTCAGTTCTCTGAAATCAATTGGCCTGAGTTTTTAAGTCAGCGATGAAGCTTTGAAGCAAGGGCTTTAGTGAACGCTATGGCTTGGATTTCGTTCAGTCACAAAGCACACCTCACTGAATCAAACCACAGGGATATTGTACCTTTTGTTTTCAACATTGTAAAATCATGAGTGGAAGCAGAAGTTGGCCATTCAACTCCTTGGTCCCAGCTCTGCCATTAATAAAATTGTGGTTATTCTGACTGTAACTTCAAATCTGCCTTTCCTTCCACCGAGATTAATGTTCACCCCTTTTTAATCAGGAAATCTATCCAAATAGATTTTAATCAAGAAATCTATAAAAAAATATTCAAGAACTTGCTTCCACGGACCTTTGAAGAGCTGCAAAGACTCATGGCTCTCTGTGAGAATTTTTTTAAATCGGTCTTAAATGGGAGACCTCATATTTTTAAACAATGGCTTTGTCTAGATTCTCGCACAAGAGGAAACATCCTCTCCATATCTATCTTGCCAAAAGCCCCCAGGATATTATCATATCATCATATCATATATATACAGTGCGGAAACAAGTCCTTCGGCCCACCAAGTCCGCGCCGCCCAGCGATCCCCGTACATTAACACTATCCTACACCCACTAGGGACAATTTTTACATTTACCCAGCCAATTAACCTACATACCTGTACGTCTTTGGAGTGTGGGAGGAAACCGAAGATCTCGGAGAAAACCCACGCAGGTCACGGGGAGAACGTACAAACTCCATACAGTGCAGCACCCGTAGTCAGGATCGAACCTGAGTCTCCGGCGCTGCATTCGCTGTAAAGCAGCAACTCTACCGCTGCGCCACCGTGCCGCCCTATTATATGCTTACTAACATTTTATTTCCTCAGTCAATTATCTCATGCATGATGTCTTCCTAACTCTCTCCGATTTAAAGATTCTCTTTAAAAAAAACCTATGCTGAAATTTATCCTTGTCTTTACTTTTATTTATAATGAATGATCTCTTGCGATCCACTTTGCTGCTGTAACACTGTAAATCTCCCCGGTGTGGGACGAATAAAGAAATATATTATTATTATTATTATTATTATTATTATTATTAAATAAACACAAACCGCTGGAGGGATTCAATGGGTCGGACTCAGCTGTGGAGAGATTGGACAGGTGAGGTTTTGGGTCGGGACCCTTTCTTCAGACTGATTTGAATATGGGGGAGAAAGCTGGAAAAGAAAGGTGGGGATGGTACAAAGCCCGGCAAGTGATAGGTGGATACAGGCAAGGGAGGATTCGGATGGGCAGATGGGTGGACAGAGTCTAGAGGTGAGAAGGAGACCAAGAGGTTTCAGATAAGGAGTGAAGAGGAGAGGTGAAGTGGAATGCCAGATAGAGGGATATGGCGGGAACGAGACAGATAGAAGGGGAAAGAGAGGTGATAAAAGGAAAATGGCATCTCGGGGATGGGCGATGAATGTATGAAGGGGAGAAAAGGAGCAGGTTGATTAGGGAGTGGGAGATGGTGGGAAGGTGTGTACACACCCGGTCAGAAAGATCGGTATGGGAATGGGAAGTGGAGTTAAAATGGATAACAACTGAGAGATCAAGCAAACAGAGGGCCCCTTTCCATAGAGACCACTCCATCTGTAATTCCTTGCTTCACTCATCCCTCCCACCTATGCCATCCCCTTCCCAGGTACATTCCCCCTGCAATCGCAGGAGATGCAACACCTGTCCGTACACCACCTCTCTCACTTCCGTCCAGGAACCCCAGCAGCCCTTCCAGGCGAGACATAGGTTTCCACGCACCTCTTCAAACCCTGTCTACAGTACGTGGTGCTCCCAATGTGTCCTCCTTTACATTGGCCAGGTCAAGCGCACGCTAGGCGGCCGTCTCTCCAAACCTTTGTGCTCAGTCCGCCATGGGCCCTCAGCTGAAACATCATCCGCCAGGTCCCTCCGCAGATGCTGCCTGATTCTCTGAGTTGCTCCAGTACTTTGTGCTTTGCTCAGGATTTCAACGTCTGCAGTTCCTTGTGTCTCCTGCGCTGCAAACGCCTTTTCAATCCCATTACAATTCAACACCCCCACCCAGACAACTTGCTCAGTGAATTATTTCATGCTCCTTCTTAAATCTTCCGAGAAGTTTTGTTTGTGTGGGGAGCACGGCACGAGAGCAAGGTGTTTTTCATGGCTCTCCAAGAAATATTAAAACTACATCTGGTCATAGTTAATATGTCTGCCATCTGCATTTGATTCTTCCATTTTTCTGCAACACATATGTTATCATTCCGGCATTTGCTCAGCGCTATTAGTTCATGCTCGTGGAGGAAAAAAAAGCATTCCATTTGCAAGTCAAGACTTGTAGGATCCAAGCACGCATGCCTTATTTGGGGCATGCAAAGCAGTCAGTGCTCATGCAGCATTAAAATGATCGTCGTTGGAACTCCTGACGATACGGAGAGGCAGAAAAAGATCCAACTCTCCGACATAACACGCAGGCAAACACCAAATAGATAGACTGCAGATGGAATGGAACTGTGAGGCACAGCAAGATATCGAAAGTGCATTTGCTTGGAAACGAATTCATGAACAAAAGCGTCGCAATATTCTTTTTTTTTTTTATAAACACATTTGGAACACAGTTCGACAAGCACCAGAACTTTTGGATGAAACGATCTTTTCATAGACTTTCAAGACATAATGTTGTTCTTGGATGATGAGAGTCTTTGGACCACCCAAGTGGTTCAGAACCCAAGCCTCCAAGAGCATTCTCCAGACCTAAAGGATTTTGTATTCCCCCACTCCAGGCACAGAAAAAGAGTGCATCTTGAGAAGATGTGTACCACATGTCCATGATTTCCTAACCACTAATTTTAATGGTGGGGCTTGTACTCTATGTGAGAACTGATGTGCATAATTCCAGTCAAGCACAACTGAAGCCAGGCTCATCAATCATTTTCAATTACAGGCATAGTGATAGGCGATAGTGCACAGTATGATAATGGGTCGGCTCACAGCCTGCCCAGGGTTCAAATGTCCACCAAAGCTCGGATTTCATGAGATTTAATTAGACACTGGTCCACGTCCCTGCATTCACACGGATTTCAAGACCTTGGGCGAATATATAATTCACCTCCAGGCTGCAGTTGGGTAAAGAGATTGAACTGCAATTTAACTGCAGATGAGCTAAAGCGGGAAGATGGAGAATAAAGATCTCCCTTCACCTCACTGACTAATAAATAGTTGAAAATCTTACTTGCCTGGAGCAGGAGAAAACTGCCCACCACCTTTCTATGATCTAAGAAGACCGAGAATGCTGGAAATTCTCAGCAGGTCCATCCATATATGTGGAGGGAGAAATATTTCAGGTGGAGGGTCTTTTATTAGTTTATCGGTTAAGATTTCAGATCAGTTCTGAAGCAAAATGTTTGACCTGAGCTTTTAACGCTTTCGTTCTGCAAAAGTGCAGATGGACTTTTTTATTTCTGCCTCTGCAGTATTTTGGTTTGGACTTCTTTCAGGTGGTATTCTTGAACGGTGAAAGTAAATGTTTTCCCAGCTTACAAGGTTCCACAGAAGCATCCCCACAGGATACCTTGTTCCTGAAGTTATAATTTCCCGCACTCTCTTCTAGTTCCAAATCCCATTGAAGACAGGCATTTGCTGCTGCTGTGTTGCCCCAATACACAAACTGTCTCACGCTGCCATTTCCACAGCACGATGCTGAGTGCTATACTGCAACCTTTTATCCCCTGCTCCTTGAAACCAACATCAAATTCATATTTTTTTTGTAGCTGGAGCATTATTCCTTTTAACCCTATGGGGCCACCGTATTAGATTATGTTTCAAACTGGCTTCAAGTGTTCTGTAATTATTTTATGGAGTGACTTTCTCCCCAAGGTCATGGAGCTCAAATTTCCCCCAAATCAAATCTGATGATTAGAAACCAAATCTTCCATTTTGCATTGTTTTTTTCTCCGTTGATTTTGAGATGTGAAACACAGGTTATTTTCATGTATAGGAAAGAAAACTGCAGAAGCTGGTTGATATCGAAGGTAGACCCAAATGCTGGAGTAACTCAGCGGGTCAGGCAGCATCTCTGGAGAGAAGGAATGGGTGACGTTTCGGGTCGAGACCCTTCTTCAGACTAATGTCAGGGGATAGGGTGGGCCAAAGATAGGATGTAGTAGGAGACAGGAAGACTGGTGGGAGAACTTGGAAGAGGGAGGGGATAGAGAGGGATAACTTCAGATAGTCCCTGCTTTCCCTCTCTATTCCCTCCCCCTTCCCAGTTCTCCCACCAGTCTTCCTGTCTCCTACTACATCCTATCTTTGTCCGGCCCCATCCCCTAACATCGGTCTGAAGAAGGGTCTCGACCCGAAACATCATCCATTCCTTCTCTCCAGAGAGGCTGCCTGACCCGCTGAGTTACTCCAGCATTTTCATGCATGTTTTACTCGATCTATTTAAAGCAATTTTACAGATCGATCACACTTCATGACCCAGAACCAGGGGTCATAGATTAAGAATAAAGGTTAGGCTATTTAGGACTGAGATGAGGAAAAACCTTTTTACCCAGAGAGTTATGAATCTGTGGAATTATCTGCCACTGAAGGCAGTGGAGGCCAATTCACTGGATGTTTTCAAGAGAGAGTTAGATATGGCTCTTGGGGCTAACAGAATCAAGGGATATGGGGAGAAAACAGGAACAGGGTACTGATTTTGGATGATCGGCCTTGATCATATTGAATGGCGGTACTGGCTCGAAGGGCCGAATGGCCTACTCCTGCACCTATTTTCTATGTTTCTATGTTTCTATGAAGAAATTGCAGCCTCATTGGTGGTCTCCACTGGGTTCACCCTTTGGTAACAAATCAATTCTTCCTTTAGTACTTCATGATGAGAATCTGTTATGCCTGACGATTCTGATGAGGACTCACGCACATCGATTCCAGACACCAACTTGACGATGGTTTTCCGCATTTAGTCTTATTTCCCTGTCGACTTCATTTTCTGTTTTCAGGAGCTGTGGCATTTTTAAAAACTCATTATCAGTTTCTTTGTCAGAAAATGCAAGTGGATTGTCTCACTTCTTTGTGAGGCTACTAATATGTAATGCCTAACCATCACGGCATGGTGGCGCAGCGGTAGAGTTGCTGCCTTACAGCAAATGCAGTGCCGGAGACTCAGGTTCGATCCTGACTACGGGTGCTGTACTGTACGGAGTTTGTACGTTCTCCCCGTGACCTGCGTGGGTTTTCTCCGAGATCTTCGGTTTCCTCCCACACTCCAAAGACGTACAGGTTTGTAGGTTAATTGGCTGGGCAAATGTAAAAATTGTCCCTAGTGGGCGTAGGATAGTGTTAATGTGCGGGGATCGCTGGGCGGCGCGGACCCGGTGGCCCGAAGGGCCTGTTTCTGCGCTGTATCTCTAAATCTAAATCTAAATCTAAATCTAAACTAGAAAGTAATGGTAAGGTCAACTGGTTTTGCCAGAAAGAGGTGGAGACTGGCTTTAAAATTTAAGATTAATATATTCATGAGCTTTGCTAAATAAAGAATAATATAGTATGTCTTAATCTGCCCAGTAATCTGAAGATGATTACCAGCTCATAGTGCAATCTCTAATTTTCAATATACAGTAGAGAAGAACAGAAATTACTCTGTTTAATATTAACCGATCTCCTTTGGCCAAACAGTGAAGACATAAAGTACCCCGGTCCATGCAGGAAGGAACTGCAGATGCTGGCTTCCGCCAAAGATAGACACAAAATGCTGGAGTAACTCAGCGGGTCAGACAGCATCTCTGGAGAAAAGGAATGGGTGATGTTTCAGGTGGAGACCCTTCTTCGGACTCAAGAAGAAGGTCTGAAGAAGGGTCTCGACCCGAAACGTCACCTATTCCTTTTCCCCAGAGATGTTGCCTGACCCGCTGTTACTCCAGCTTTTTTGTGCCTAAGTACCCCTGTCTACTGCTCTAAAAAGGATTATATATTCATTCATCTGTATGATTAACCTATTTTCGTGAAATCTAAGAATTTATACATGCAGCTACAACTTCCTTTGTTGGACACTGAGAAATTCATTAATTAAATTGTTAACTTGGGCTAAGAAGTGCATTCGTGGTTTTAAGTACCACTGTTAGTTAAACGCAATTGGTTTCCACTGTACCATTGACTAAACATATTGGTTAATCGCCAGATGAGATTCATTGCAAGATGCTAAATATCTTTAGATGTAAAACATTAAAATGTCTGCTGCTTTCTCCTGAGATGTTGCCTGACCTGCTCAGTTACTCCAGCACTTCGTGTCTTTTTGTGTATTCACCGACATCTGCAGTTCTTTGTTTCTATAAAATGTCAGATTTGCTTATACTGCAACTGGAGTTCTTCATTGTCCCAATATATACAAATTTTATTTATTCATTTATCGAAATGGTCATCCATCCTCAATCGCCCTTCAGAAGGTGATGGTGAGTTATCAACTCCAATCATTGCAGTTCTTCTTGTGAATGTTACTCCACAATAGCATGGGATTTAGACCAGTGATGATCAGAAAGCAGTGAGTTCTGTGTCAGGATGTCATTAGACATAGGGAAGAACCTGAGGCTGGAGAGGTCCCCATACCCCTGCTTCCAGTGTCCCTTTTGGTGGTTGACGTCATGGGTTTAGGAAGTAATGGCAGTATAGCCTAGGTGAATAACTGCAATCCATTTTCTCGAATTTATGTTGCTGGTCCAATTTAGGTTCCGTTCAATGCTGACCCCCCTCCCCACCTGATATTGATGGTGGGAGATTTAGCAATAGGAATGTCATTGCCCGTCAAGAGTTGATAGCTGGATTCTCTCACGTTGGAGATGGATACTGAACAGTGTGTTTCTACCCTGAATGCTCGTTGCCATTTATCAGCTGTGCATAAATGTTGTCTCGGTCTGCTGGCAGGCAGATCTGGGTTGTTTCGTTTGCTGAGGAGTTGCAAATGGAATTGAAAATAGGACAATCATTAATGAGCATCCCAACTTCTGACCTTATGATTGAGAGAAGGTGATAGAGTGAAGTTGTTGAGGGTGTTGGGCCTGATACACTACCCTGAGGGAGCCCTACAGTGATGTCCTAGGGTTTGGTTGATTAGTTTAGTTTAGTTTAGTTTAGAGATACTGAGCGGAAACAGGCCCTTCAGCCCACCGGGTCCATGCCAACCAGCAATCCCCACATATTAACACTATCCCACACACACACAAGGGACAATTTTTACATTTACCAAGCCAATTAACTTACAAACCTGTACGTCTTTGGAGTGTGGGAGGAAACCGAAGATCTCGGAGAAAACCCACGCAGGTCACGGGGAGAACGTACAAACTCCATACAGACAGCACCAATAGTCGGGATCGAACCCGGGTCTCCGGCGCCGCAAGCACTGTAAGGCAGCAACTCTACCGCTGTGCCACCGTGCCGCCCAAATATTGACCTTCAATAATGCCAACCATCATCTGTTGTGCACGGTATAAAACCAACTGCTGGGGTGCCTTCCCCTTGATACCAATGGACTTTGGATTCACCAGAGCATCGTGAATCCACACTGATCCACAATGCTGTTCTGGAGTCGAGGGCAGTCATTCTCAGCTCACTTCATCAATTCAATCCCTTGTCCATTTTTAAACTGGAAATGTGAAGAGCTCTGGTCCTATTGAAACTCAACCTGATCATCGATGAGTTGGTTATTGGTGTGTAAGTACCACTTGATTGGATGGATGTATTGATTTGCCTCGTTTCTTCTGAACATGACATGCCTGGGCAATTTTCCATGTCAATGTTGTAACAGTATTGTAATAGCTTGGCTCGAGCCACTGCTACTGCTGGAGCACATATTTTCAACATTACCATGCGGACTTTGTCTGACGTCATGGCCTTTGCTGTATCCAGAGCTTTAAGCCACTATTGGTGTCACGTGGAGTGAATTGAATTGGCTGAAGGTTGGCCTTTGTGATGGTGGGGATCTTTGAAGGAACTAAGATTGTTGGCTTGGCACTTCTGGCTGAATGTATCGAATGTTTCATCTCTTTCTTTCACAAGCTCAGCCCCATTACTATTGAGGCTGGGGTGATCTTGGAGCCTCCTCCTGCCATGAGCTGTTTAATTGCCCACAACCTCCATGGCTATCTGTGGTGGAATGTTGCTCTGATCTGTTGGTCTTTGTCCATTGTACATTCACGTTGATATTAAACATGCAGGGTCCTGCAGATCCTGAGGTATCACATTGTGATCATATATGTATCTGCTGCTGCTGACAGTCCATGGTTCTTTGTGAATGTCCAGATTTAAGCTTTGCCTATTTGGAGTTCTTCACATGCTACTTCACAATATAATGGGAAATGTCTGCAGTGTAAAGATGGTCATTTGGCTTCACAAGGACTGTGTCATGGTCACTCCTACCTGTGCTATCATGGTCAGATGTATCTGCCATAGGTAAATTGGTGATGATGAGGCAGGGCAAGTTTATTTCTCACGTCAATAGACAATAGACAATGGGTGCAGGAGGAGGCCATTCGGCCCTTCGAGCCAGCACCGCCATTCAATGTGATCATGGCTGATCATTCTCAATCAGTACCCCGTTCCTGCCTTCTCCCCATACCTCCTGACTCCGCTATCCTTAAGAGCTCTATCTAGCTCTCTCTTGAATGCATTCAGATAATTGGCTTCCGCTGCCTTCTGAGGCAGAGAATTCCACAGATTCACAACTCTCTGACTGAAAAAGTTTTTCCACATCTCAGTTCTAAATGGCCTACCCCTTATACTTAAATTGTGGCCCCTTGTTCTGGACTCCCCCAACATTGGGAACATGTTTCCTGCCTCTAATGTGTCCAACCCCTTAATAATCTTATACGTTTCGATAAGATCTCCTCTCATCCTTCTAAATTCCAGTGTATACAAGCCTAGTCGCTCCAATCTTTCAACATATGACAGTCCCCCCATTCCGGGAATTAACCTAGTAAACCTACGCTGCACGCCCTCAATAGCAAGAATATCCTTCCTCAAATTTGGAATCCAAAACTGCACACAGTATTCCAGGTGAGGTCTCACTAGGGCCCTGTACAACTGCAGAAGGACCTCTTTGCTCCTATACTCAACTCCTCTTGTTATGGAGGCCAACATTCCATTGGCTTTCTTCACTGCCTGCTGTACCTGCATGCTTCCTACGTCGATTCACTCACAACTCTCTGCAGGCCTAATCTGGCAACCAGGTCCTTCAAGACACTTGGTAGGAGCATATCCAAAGCATTCTTCGTGATACCTCACCCAGAGGTTAACAATATATTCCTGCTTTAGCACTTGAATATTTTTTAAATCTAACTAGGAAATAAAATTGTGCATAATAACTGATTTCGTTCATAAGTGGTTCGACATTCTTAAATATTTGAACTGAAGCGGCTTTGAATATTCATCATTAAAGTAGACTTAATTTAAGACAGCAGCCGTCCTTTACTGTGGTATCATGCTCGCTGTGAAAGGTGGATGCTGGCTTCTATCTCTCAAAATATAAATCTGATATTTAGATCTGACTCCCTGTTAAATCAATATTTCCATATGACATAGAAGGCGACCATTTGTCCCATTGTCCAGGAGAGCTCTCAGAGTAATCCCGGCAATCCCATTTCATTACTTATTTTCCTGCAACCAATTCTCTCTTTCACACCCACTACTCACCCAGCCTCTTCTTTCACCCACCCACGTGATGGGCAATTTACAGGAAAGACGTCGTTCACTAACCAGCCTGTCTTTGGGGTGGAAGAGGAAACCGGAGCACCCACAAGGCAAACACGCAAACTCTGCACGGACAGCATCAGCAGTCATAATTGAAGCTGGATCAATGGAACTGCACAATATTTATGTAAGCTTTAACCAGTGATGTTTATGCATTGTATTGGTAGTCGAACTATGCTAACACTCATGAGCAAACATTGTTATAGTAAATCCTTTTGCGATAAAGATAAGTTGAAAGAGAAGTGTTGGATGGAAATTGCAAAGCAAAAAATGTGCCCCACATGAAGACCAACGGTCAAACTAAAAATCACTGAACATCAATGTATCAGCTGATCAACAGAGGAGGCCCAGTGCAAATTGGAGGAACAGCACCTCATATTTCGCTTGGGTATGAACATTGACTTCTCTAACTTCAGGTAGTCCCTGCTTTCCCCCTCTATCCTCTCCCTCTTCCCAGTTCTCCCACTAGTCTTCCTGTCTCCTACTACATCCTATCTTTGTCCTGCCCCCTCCCCTGACATCAGTCTGAAGAAGGGTCTCGACCCGAAACGTCACCCATTCCTTCTCTCCCGAGATGCTGAGTTACTCCAGCACTTTGTGTCTACCTTCAATTTTGCAGGGTTTTTTATCTACTTTTCCAACAGAGAATTATTAATAGATAAAACTGATAAATCATTCTCAATTTGAATATTAAAAAAATTAAAACTTGTACATTTTGGAAAGGATGCTTAACAAGATATAAGATAGGGCAGAAATGAGGTAACTTTTCTCGATAGAAGATTTTCTAAAACCAGAGGACTTAGGGTAAGAGATAATAGGATTAGAGGGTATCTGAGGAATAGATCAGGTGGATGCACAGAGTCTCTTGCCCAGAGTAGGCAAATTGAGGACCAGAGGACATTGGTTCAAGGTGAAGGGGAAAAGATTTAATAGGAATCTGAGGGATAACTTTTTCACACAAAGGGTGGTGGGTAAATGGAACGAGCTATCAGAGGAGGTAGTTGAGGTAGGAACTATCAGTCTGAAGAAGGGTTAAAGAAACAGTTTATTCACAAAATGCTGGAGTAACTCAGCAGGTCAGGCAGCATCTCGGGAGAGAAGAAATCGGGAGAGAAGAACAGTTAGACAGGTACATGGATGGGACAGGTTTGGAGGGATGTGGACCAAGCACAGGCAGGTGGGACCAGTGTAGCTGGGACAAGTTGGCTGGTGTGGGCAAGTTAGGCCGAAGAACCTGTTTCCACAATGTATCACTCTATGATTCTGTGACTCTGACCCAGTAGGAGATTGGAGACTGGACACACCGCATCAATAGATGGTGAAAGAGGACATTCTGATACTACTTAAGTAGCATTGTGACAACTACTTGAATCACACGACATATAAAGCTAAGGATCATGTGCTGGTAAATGCTTGTTGGTTGACGTTGACATGGACATGATGGGCCAAAGGGCATATCTCTGTGTTCTATGAATCTATGATTCTAAGCCAAAATTGAACTTACAGTAACAAGGTTATAAATTTCATCATTAACCACAAGGTGGCCCCCATGTGTTAAATCAAGCTGGACCCCGTGAGCTTCTTCATAAGGCAAACATGAAACGACCGTGTACCAAACAACTCCACTTTAGAGATAGGTACCTGAATTTTACTGATAAATACTAAACGTTTCACCGCTTCAAGTGAAATATGGTTCATAACACTGAAAATATCTACGGAAATTTACTTGGTGATTGTTTTATTTTGTCCAGAGGTCATTTATTTGTCCTGGGGATGAACACATTCATACAGATGCCAATCCAGCAGAAAAGTAAAACAACATTAAAGTATTACCAGGCTTAGTAAAGTTCTATGGAATGACGATCAGTCCAGATGACCTTGTCATAACTGTCTCAGTTCACACCAAGTGCAATATAATTCCAGCCTTAAATCTCTGCCAGGTGAGAAAATGGAAATAGAGAGAAAAAAAAGTACAATTATTGGTAAATCAGCAATCTCCGGTATGGAGAGGAAATTCTTTCAAGTAAAGACATAAAATCATCAAATGTAGTCAATTACAAATCAACAGCTGGAGCATTGATAAGTTTAATCACGGCCAGAACTAAACTTTTCTTGCAGGCCAAACTAAATTTGTTCAGGATTATTTCAGAAATGGACAGTGCTTATAAAGAAGTCATTTCATGGTCACAATCCTTTCCACTGTGTGAGCGTGTCAAACAAATACGCATAACAGGAAATCAATAGCTCTGATAATCATTGCCAAATGCTAAAAATGCATAACAAATAGTTTCAGAACTATAATGCAACTGCTCTAAAAAGATTTTAAAACACATCTTTGCAAAATATGCTTGTGAAAATTTACAATGGTAACCAACATGCGTGTTTATGAACTAGTGCAATCCAAACCAGATGATGCATTAATATACAAATGAATGCAGCACCTACAGGATAAAGCAGGACCACAGGAGCTGGCTGATGCTCCTTCAGGAAACCACATGTCACACTGAACTCTCCTCTTAAGCTCACAGTTGAGTTATAGATGAGATGGGAAGAAAGACCGAGGCAATCATGGAAAGGACAAGGTTAAAGTAAGTCATTGTTAAAAAAAAAATCAGCACAATAATCACAGAAGGATTGGTGACTTGATACTGATGGGTATCAGGGGTTACAGGGAGAAAGCAGGGGAATGGGGTTCGGAGGGAGAGATGGATCAGCCATGATTGAATGGCGGAGTAGACTTGATGGGCCAAATGCCCTAATTCTACTCCTATCTCTTATGATCTTATGACCTTGTGAAATGCTGAAAATGACAATGAAAATCATTCCAAATGTACCTTCATGAAATGCAAATGCCAAACGAGGCAGTTGACTGGGATTATATTAGTTTTAAGTCCAATACAATAATCTTCAACATTGCTGGGCTCGCTGCGGACCTTTCACCGTCCGGCGCGGCCTGGAATGTGGCAACTTCAGCAGCCTGTTGGTGTGTGGTTGTGTGTGTAATTGCTTATTTTATTGCTCTTATTGTTGGACTGTGGGTGACGAAATCTCGTCCAAAAGACTTGTTTTTTTGGATGACAATAAAGGTAATTCTGATTCTGATTCTGATTCTGATCATCAACAAACATGCCAGGCTGAAGGGGTCCTTGGTCCAACATTATTGTTCCTCCATGCTCCCAACATACAGGGGCAAGTATAAACTGACTGGAAGTAGATCTGGAAGTAGCTTCACTACGACCACTCAGCTCGGACTTTATCACGGCTTTAGTCCAACATGGGATCGAAGAGCTGACTTCTGAAGGTGAGGTGAGTATGACTGCTGTGACATCATGCTGGTATTTGGCCAAGTGGCACCAATAACAAACAGAAGTTAGTGCTCACCAAAGGGAAAACACTCCAATGGCTGCAGCTACAGCTTGCATCTTCATTGCCAAAGGATAGTTATCCCTGTTCTAGAACATCAATGCAGGAGTTCCTCAGAGCAGTATCCTGGGCCTAATAATGAATAGATGCTTGTGTGGGAAGGAACTGCAGACGCTGGTTTACACTGAAGGAAGAAACAAAATGCTGGAGTAACTCAGTGGGACAGGCAGCATCTGTGGAGAGAAGGAATGGGTGATGTTTCGGGTTGAGTGTCTTTACCCTAAACGTCACCCATTCCTTCTCTCCAGAGATGCTGCCTGTCCTGCTGAGTTACTACAGCATTTTGTGTCTATCTTCAATGATTACATGCTTACTTCTGGAACAAGGTCAGAACAGGGGGTGATCTTTGATGATTGCATGATATTCCGTTCTATTTAAAGTGACTGCTCTGAGATTCATCTACTAAATGCACTGCAGTCACTTGCTGATCTGGCAACATCTCTCGAAGGACAGAGGCAGCAGGTACATGGGAACACCGCCACCTGCAGGTTCCTCTCCAGATCGCACACCATCCTGACTTGGACCTACACCGCCAGCCCTTCACCATCACTGACTCTCAGTCCTACAGCACCAACCCCAGCGACTCAGCACCATCTTCTCAAGGCCCATTGGGGATGGACAACAAATGCTGACCTTGTCGGAGAGGCCCAGATCACAACAAAAAAAAGCAAGATCAACATTTCTTTTGTGGCAGGGAGAAAGAGTCCAATTGCAGGAGTCCAATTGCAGCTAACTCTGAATGACATTAGGACCAGGAGACACGATCAGATTTAGGTTTAGGTTTATTATTGCCACGTGCACCATTGAGGGGTGTAATGAGAGAAAATAGAAGCACAGATAAAGCTAAATCTAAGTTAAGCCAACATTGGGCCCTGCCAGCTCCTGCAGCAACTTTGAGGATGGGTATAGACTTTAGTTTTTACCTTCCAAATATGCTTTTCTTTAATAGCAAACTAGCTGTCCAATTTTTATTCTAAAACCGTATGAATAGCAAGTAAATTTTGAAGATAACTTGTTCTAGATTTCTACTTTACCTTACTTTTGTCCGCTTTGACAGCAATAATCATTACGTCGTTTCAAATTAAGGTATCTTAGTTACCAACCAGCACTTTCTCTTCGGTCCACTCCACTAGAATGAAAACAAAAAGAAATCTATAACTTTGCACAAATCACATACAGGTACTTCCCGACTGGCATAATAGGTGAGTTATGTAAACTTGCACTTACATAAGCAATTCTTTAACCCTAGTGACACCACGTGGACTCCGCGTCATGTCAGAGTTCCCACGGGGTTTCCGCATTGGAGTTCCTACGTGCTCTCCATTTCAGATCTCCCACGAGGTCTATGTGTCAGTGCTCCCACATGGTCTCTGCGTCAGGGCTTCCATGTGGTCTCTGTGTCAGAGCTTCCATGTGGTCTCAGCATTCAAGCTTCCACGTGTCTCTGTGCCGGAGCTCCCCTGCGGTCTTTGTGTCGGATGCTACCCCCGTGGGCTCCACACCGGAGCTCCCCCGTGGTCTCTGCATCAGAGCTCCCACTTGGTCTCCACCCCGGAGCTCCTCCGTGGTCTCCACCCCGGAGCTCCCCCGTGGTCTCTGCATCAGAGCTCCCACTTGGTCGCCACCCTGGAGCTCCCCCCGTGGTCACTGTGTCGGATGCTCCCCCCGTGGTCTCTGCATCAGAGCTCCCACTTGGTCTCCACCCCGGAGCTCCCCCGTGGTCTCCACGCCGGAACTCCCCCGTGGTCTCTGCATCAAAGATCCCACTTGGTCTCCACCCCGGAGCTCCCCTGTGGTCTCCACGCCGGAGCTCCCCCGTGGACTCTACAACAGAGCTCCCACATGGTCTCCACACCGGAGCTCCCACGTGTCTCTGCATCAGAGCTCCCACGTGATCTCCACGCTGGAGCTCCACATCAGAGCTCCCATGTGATGTCTGTGTTGAATAGTAAATTTTCGGGTGTGCAGTAGCATTTCTGTTTCCAACTTATGTAACATGCAGCTTACGCAGGGGTCGCAAGATGTAACCCTTTTGTAAGTCAGAGTACGTCTGTAACTGTATCCAAAACATAATGCCTACTATATGCACAGAAACTTGGTGCCAACATAAGCAGACAGCACATACTTCAATGTACCAACTACTGATTAAGGCAACAGTAGCAGTTAGGTTGAACACATCAGAATTTCCACTGTTAAATATGTCATTGCTCAGCACTGCCTCTGCAACAAGCACACAAACCAATTAAAAAATTATACATCTCTAACTGTTGGCAGCCTAATAAAGGATGGCAGAGCCTGAGCATCCTCCAGAGAAGGAGCCATCAAAGACAAGAGGAGTGAAACAACATTGCTCAGAATAAAATGTAGAAAGTAATGGTCATGGGATATTTATCACGATGGTGCAAAGTAAAGAATGCTCTCCCACAGGACCCAGTGATCGGAGACCACTCACATGAATGAAGACACAAAATCAAAAGCTGCAGATGAATGTAAAGAAAAAACACTTAAGTGTGAGGAGGATTTTAAATTACTTCAGTGGGACATGGACACTGCAGTAGATTGGCTTGATAGATACCAGATGCAATTTAAATTAGTTTGGTTTAGTTTAGAGCTACAATGTGGTCACAGACCTTTGGCCCATCAAATCCGCTCCGACCAGTGATCCCCGTACACTCTCACTATCCCACACATTAGGGATAATAGACAATAGACAATAGACAATAGGTGCAGGAGGAGGCCATTCGGCCCTTCGAGCCAGCACCGCCATTCAATGTGATCATGGCTGATCATTCTCAATCAGAACCCCGTTCCTGCTTTCTCCCCATACCCCCTGACTCTGCTATCCTTAAGAGCTCTATCTAGCTCTCTCTTGAATGTATTCAGAGAATTGGCCTCCACTGCCCTCTGAGGCAGAGAATTCCACAGATTCACAACTCTCTGACTGAAAAAGTTTTTCCTCATCTCTGTTCTAAATGGCCTACCCCTTATTCTTAAACTGTGGCCCCTGGTTCTGGACTCCCCCAACATTGGGAACACGTTTCCTGCCTCTAATGTGTCCAACCCCTTAATAATCTTATACTTTTCGATAAGATGCCCTCTCATCCTTCTAAATTCCAGTGTATACAAGCCTAACAATTCTTACCAAAGCTATTTAACCTACAAACTTGTATGACTTTGGAGTGTGGGAGGAAACCGGAGCTCCTGGAGAAAACCCATGCAATCATGGGAAGAACGTACAAACTCCGTACAGACAGGACCCGTGGTCAGGATCGAACGTGAGTCTCTGGCGCTGTTAGGCAGCAACTCTACCGCTGCACCACCATGCCACCCCGTTGAAGAAATTTGGTTGGGGAAAGAAAAAGAGGATATGTGCATGGCGTTATAAAGCTTTAAAAAGGGTGGGGCAGATGAGAGATTTAAAGGTTTGGATAAGCAGCTTTAAAAATCTGAGAAATGCCTGCTAAAGAAAATTTACAGGATCAAAGGTTATATGAATACAAACAATGAGTTAACAGTTGGCTAGCAAAACCATGAGTTAAGCCACAAATAGAACATTAGATCTACTGGGGAAAAGATTGCAAGGGCTTGCAGATAGCAGAGAAACAAACCCAAACATGTATATTAGGAAAGAGAGGATTTAGTTATGAAAAATAACTTGCGGATTGGGATTAGAAATTGGAGCTGGGACTTTTCCCTTTAAACTGTGTTTATTGAGGAGACCTAAAAGGATTTGTCATATTTAGTCAAGGATTTGATTAGGCAAAGTGGTAAAAACAGATTAATAAAAGACAAAAAATACTGAAATATTCTGGTGCAGAATGACAATATAAATGTGGGTGGAACCCAAGTAGACAACAGATTTTTTTTTTTTAATGGTATTGAAAACTTTAAATGTAATTAATTGGACCGTTTCATCACAGGTTGAAACTCGAAATTTAGACAGACTGTTGGATAGGGAAGGTATCGGATTGAGTATTGGAAAAAGGGTGAAATTTGATCATAAAGAAAATCCTAATGCATCTCAGGGGAAACAAACAGGAGGAATGCTTGTGAGAGTTTTTAAAGAAGAAAAATAAATGAAAAGTGAATTAGAGAGAGGGAAATCCTGCCTGACTAGTAAGAACCTTGAGATTCTTTGTTACAATAAAGCAGTCATTTAATAATGTTGCTGTTACTATTGTTCATTATGCTGTATGTGGAGCAACTGCACTGGAGATTGCAGGATATGGTGGTACCAGGAACCTGCTCCTGGAACTTTAAAGCAATGGACGCAGATATTCCAATATTGGAAACAATGGAGGGTAAAACAGAAAGGCCTGGGATCAACCAGCCCAGCTCTGCTCAGTCCTCAAGTTGCACTTTACCAGAGCCCTGAACTGGATTTGGATAGATGAATAGAAAAGGTCGAGAGGTATGTGGGTGAAACACAAGCAAATGGGACTTGCTCAGATAAACATCTTGGTTGCCATGGACAACTTGGGCCAGAGGATTTATTTTCACGCTGTATAACTTAGTTTTTAGTTTAGTTTAGTGATAGAGCGCGGAAACAGGCCCTTCGGCCCACCGAGTCCGTGCCGACCAGCGATCCCCATGTACTAGCACTACCCTACACACTAGGAACAATTTTACCAAAGCCAATTAACCTACAAACCTGTACCTCTTCGGAGTGCGGGAGGAAATTGGAGCACCCGGAGAAAACCCAAGCAGGTCACAGGGAGAACATACAATCTCCGTACAGACAGCACCCAGAGTCAGGATCGAGCCCGGGTCACTGACGCCATAAGGCAGCAATTCCACCGCTACGCCACGATGACTTGACAATGACTTTACAACTCTATCTACAAAAAGCACTCATAAAGTGTTGGTTAACTATTATTCTCGTGTTCTCATATTTTCTTATAAGGTTGGAGGAGATCATTCAGTGCATTGAGTCAACATCGATTCTCAGAGCCTCTCATTCCCTCACTGTTTGCCTGCAGCCTATTCTCTTCACAGACCCATCAACAGCACATCGTTTCTCCTATTACAGGAGATGATTTACAGCAGCCAACTAATCTATCGACCTGCACGGCTTTGAAACTGGAGCATCTGAGGAAACCAACATTGTCACAGAGGAAACATACAAGCAGCAGGTTGCTTGGGAAGTCAGTATCATACCTGGGTTATTCAAGCTCCACTAGGTGCTACTCCACAGTGTATCAAAACCAAGGGGGCAACGGCAGTATTTATTGGAGCCTATGTTAGTCTCAGTAATTTTAATGATTAAGTGATCTTCTCCTGTCTGATTTTATCTCTGAAGAACCACAGAAGGTGGTTCCTTCTCTCCTGAGATGCCGCCTGACCTGCTGAGTTACTCCAGCATTTTGTGAATAAATACCTTCGATTTGTACCAGCATCTGCAGTTATTTTCTTACACAGAAGGTGTCAAAGTTGTTCTGCATTTCAGGCCAGATTCAAGAAGGGATCTGAAGTGCCTTTGCAGCATTTCAGACACCAAGCAGTGGTCGGCATGAGTTGGAGTTGAGAAGCGGCCTGGGTGAAATGGTTGGGCATCGCATGGTCAAATGGCCAATAAAAGGATTTACTTTCATTCCCCCGGTTGCTCTCATGCTCTCTGTCATTCTGTTTCATTCTCCATCGCTCTGCCTTGTACCATCTCTCACACTCTCTGATGCAATGTCTGTTACTGTCAATCTTTTTCAAAACAGGAAAGACCCAGCTGGATGGTGACCTGGTCTGAGAAGCTCCGGCTGGTTTTCACCTGATCTGAAAATGGGAAAGAGTGCAAAAAAACAATATGAGTCACTCCGTGCAAGCAAGCGAAATAACTGGGGATCAGCCACATTGGAAACGAAAACTGCAAACAGGGAGAACTAGGGATTAGGAATGGGAGAGAGACAATTTCCTGATTTCACAGTGGAGCCACATTGGGAATTATTTCATTTTAGCATCTCTCGTATATGCTCCTGGTGATTTTCTTTCCATTGATATATCTGAACAGGGAATAGTGAGCTGCAAATTAGGACTTCTTTGTGTGCCCCAGTATTTCGTAAAATACCCAGCTATCAACTGTACTTTCGAGAAGATAGACACAAAATGCTGGAGCAACTCATGAGGACAGGCAGCATCTCTGGAGAGAAAGAAAGCAGGACCTGCAGTTCCTTCCTGCACTGTACTTTGGAGAATCAGGCTGTGATGCAAGGTATGACAGAAACAGGCATCAAAATAATGTTACAGTGAGCTTAGCCTGACATTCCCACTGAATGTGCATGTGCTCACAGTTGCAATCTTTTCCACATAATGGTATTGTTTGGATTTTGTTAATGCAGCACAAGACCCGCTGCGAAGGAAATACTGGGAATCTGTTCCACTGCTGATGAAAGGTCCTCACCCTGAACCACCAACTCTGTTCCATTTTTCGTTGTTACGGCCTGACCAGTTGAGGTAACAATCACCGGCTATGGAGATCAGTGCCATGGTGAGAAATGATTCTGGCTCAGCAGATCATGATGCAGAACTAGAATCAGCCTGAGAAATAGCAAAGGGCAGAAAGAATTGCGGCAGTCTCCCTAAACCAAAGCTGTCACATTGTACAGGATATAAATCAGGAAATTAAAGGTACATGTAACAGGTGTAATACAGATATGATGGACGATTTTAATTAGGTTAGTTTAGTTTAGAAATACAACATGGAAACAGACCCTTCAGCCCACTTAGTCCCTGCTGAGCATTGATCACCCGTACTCTAGTTCTATCTTACATGCTGGGGGCAATTTACAGAAGCCAATTAACCTACAAACCTGCACATCTTTGGAGTGTGGGAGGAATGCGGAGCACCTGGAAAAGACCCACGTTGTCACGGGGAGAACGTGCAAACTCCGTACAGACAGCACCCGCAGGCAGGATCGAACCCAGGTCTCTGGCGCTGTAAGGCAGTATCTCCAGGGCCGTCTTAACGCATGGGCCTGATGGGCACTTGCCCGGGGGCCCACGAGCATAGGGGCCCCATGCTGATCTGTGTATGTTAAGTGACTGGCAATAAATAAATACTACTTTAAAAATGTAGGTTCAATAAGTGCTTTTTTCGCAACATTTTCAGTCACTAAGCGCTTCTCACAGCGATCTGTAAGTGCTTTTCGCAACAATGTAGCACCCTAAGTCCATCGCTAAGTGCTTTTCGGTAAGTGCTTTTCGCCGGCACGACAGGGGGGGGCTGGTAGGGAAAGGGGGGGTGGGGGAGAGTAATGGTAGGGGCCCCAGTACACTGCTTTGCCCGGGGGCCCATAATGCTGTAAAAACGGCCCTGAGTATCTCCACTGCCACGCCGCATGTAGATTGGACAAGTCAAATTAGGAAACTAAGAGGTATGTTCGCCTTATAAGAGAATTTGAGCACAGAGGTAAAGATGTCTTATTTCAACTTGATCAGACACACAGCATGCACAGGAAATTTGGCATAATATGTATGCAACCATTATCTTCAACATAATCATTGTTTTAGGTTAACTCCGCTAATGCTTCTTTAGTTTAATGTTAACCCCCCTTTCTGTTCGAACAGCTCACTAATTTAGCTACCTTTTCATCATTTTCTGTCCTTGTACTGGATTTCCAACATTGTGTTCCTATCACCACCAAGCTTTTTCATTACTACGTTTCAAAAGATGCCCCAGACCTGTCACATCTTTCAGGCTGCAGGAAAGGCAAGTGAATTCACAATCTTCTGCCTTCAGTAACTTTACCTGAGATCATTATACACTCTTTCTCATGGCTAAATGTTAAGACGGGGTGATGTTTTCCAGTATTTGTCAACATTGCACTGCTCTGTAAATTCTTGGCTAAGAAGGCAGATGTGTGAACTGATGGGAGCTTTGATTTGCCTGGATGTAGCTGAGAAACCAATAACGTTGTATCCAGGGCCGTTTTTACAGCATTATGGGCCCCCGGGCAAAGCAGTGTACTGGGGCCCCTACCGTTACTCTCCCCCACCCCCCTTTCCCTACCAGCCCCCCCCCCCCCTGTCGTGCCGGCGAAAAGCACTTACCGAAAAGCACTTAGCGATGGACTTAGGGTGCTACATTGTTGCGAAAAGCACTTACAGATCGCTGTGAGAAGCACTTAGTGACCAAAAATGTTGCGAAAAAAGCACTTATTGAACCTACATTTTTAAAGTAGTATTTATTTATTGCCAGTCACTTAACATACACAGATCAGCATGGGGCCCCTATGCTTGTGGGCCCCCGGGTAAGTGCCCATCAGGCCCATGCGTTAAGACGGCCCTGGTTGTATCTATGGCATGACAATTCACAGGAAGATGCAAGGGCACATGTGAGTCGTGTTCATGAAGAAATGGAGCAAGGTTTAAAAAGACAAGAGCGAGCTAGTTTAGTTTAGAGGTACAGCGCGGAAAGTCCCTTCAGACCACTGAGTCTGCGTCGACCAGCGATCCCCGCACATTAACACTATCCTACACACACTAGGGACAACTTACACACACACCAAGCCAATTAACCTATCAACCTATAATGTCTGGAGTATGGGAAGAAACCGAAGATCTCTGAGAAAATCCACGCAGGCCACGGGGAGAACGTACAAACTCCATACAGACAGCGCCCGTAGTCGGGATCGAACCCGGGTCTCCGGCGCTGCAAGCACTGTAAGGCAGCAACTCTACCGCTACGCCACCGTGCCGCCATATTGTAATAGGGCACAGGGGACTGTGGGGAGCAATTGTTCAGCAAACTCCAGTTGGGATACAAAAGTAGGTCTGCACTATTGGGAAGAGAACGATAGGAAGCCTGATGTGGAAGGAAGACCTAGGCTGCAATAATTCAATCTATTGTGTGTAGATCAATCACATGTTTGGTTCAAGCTAGGTGTTCATTGTATCTTATGCCTAATATATTAGAAGGTAATCTAAAAGGCCTTGTCTGTCTCTCAAAAATGTTCCTGCATATTCAACTTTCAATGAGCATTCAGGAAGAAGACTTTTTTGATTGAATTGCTGTTGAAATATTCTACATGTATGTTACTAAATGAACTGACCAACAATTTATTTCATTAGTAATTAAAACTAAGGAACTTATACCAAGAGATACTCAGTTAATAATAAATTCAATTATGTTATTTAAAGATTTGGGGATTTGATTAATTCATATTTAATCAGGAATTAGATTTGAAATCAACCTAAGTTCAAGAGAAACATTTAATTTGTCCACAAAACCAGTACTATATTATACTGAGATAAGAAAGGGAGGATTTCTTTAATTACAGTCTGTTCTGTAAACAGCAGAGAGAAGGGCAAGATTGATTAATTCAGAATCTCAATGATTTAAAAAATGATGCAAGATATCTCTGAACTAGTTTGTAAGAAAACAATTTATTATTTATTAGCTGGCAATGACAGAGGCGGAGATAAATTGTTTATTTCATTACTTATTAAAGTAGATTTAGAGCATGAAGGAAACCAAATTAATTGTGCGTTTATTTATTAAGCAACAAAAATCTCATTTATATCTCAAATATCTCAGTTCACAATGGTCCACACTGTCCAGTGAGGAGGGAAAGGACCATTCTCTCTGAAGCCCCTACATCTATCTGCAGTGGGCTGACCAGAACTGCACGTGGACCTGCATTAACTGCATCATTATGCGAGACACAAAAAGCTGGAGTAACTCAACGGGACAGACAGCATCTCTGGAGAGAAGGAATGGGTGACGTTTCGAGTCGAGACTCTTCTTCAGACGGGTTAGGGATAAGGGAAACGAGAGATATAGACAGAGAAACATAGAAACATAGAAAATAGGTGCAGGAGTAGGCCATTCGGCCCTTCGAGCCTGCACCGCCATTCAATATGATCATGGCTGATCATCCAACTCAGTATCCCATACCTGCCTTCTCTCCATACCCCCTGATCCCTTTAGCCACAAGGGCCACATCTAACTCCCTCTTAAATATAGCCAATGAACTGGCCTCAACTACCTTCTGTGGCAGAGAATTCCACAGATTCACCACTCTCTGTGTGAAAAAAAAAGTTCTCATCTCGGTTCTAAAAGACTTCCCCCTTATCCTTAAACTGTGACCCCTTGTTCTGGACTTCCCCAACATCGGGAACAATCTTCCTGCATCTAGCCTGTCCAACCCCTTAAGAATTTTGTACGTTTCTATAAGATCCCCCCCCAATCTTCTAAATTCCAGCGAGGACGAGCCGAGTCTATCCAGTCTTTCTTCATATGAAAGTCCTGCCATCCCAGGAATCAATCTGGTGAACCTTCTCTGTACTCCCTCTATGGCAAGAATGTCTTTCCTCTGATTAGGAGACCAAAACTGTACGCAATACTCCAGGTGTGGTCTCACCAATGCCCTGTACAACTGCAGCAGAACCTCCCTGCTCCTATACTCCTAGACAGTGATGTGGAGAGATAAAGGACAATAAATGAAAGATGTGCAAAAAAGTAACAACGATAAGGGAAACAGGCCATTGTTAGCAGTTTGTAGGGTGAAAATGAGAAGCTAGTGTGACTTTGATAGGGGAGGGAGAGAGTGAGAGGGAATGCCGGGGCTACCTGAAGTGGGAGAAATCAATATTCATACCGCTGGGCTATAAGCTACCCAAGCAAAATATGAAATGCTGTTCCTCCAATTTTGCATTTAGTCTCCCTCTGCCAATGGAGGAGACCATCATTATGATGTTGCAAACAGAGAAGTCATCCTGATGTCAAATCAGACAGTAAGTGACACCAGAGAAGGAGAGCCAACTTAACCTTATAATGAAGCCAAAGTCAAACTAACTCTCACACCTACAGCCATTTCTGGATTTACAAAAAGGATGCGTCCCTGGAAAAAGGCTCATTCAGCGGAAATTTGTAAATTGAAAGTACAATATAGGGCAGTTTATTCCAATGCGCAGAGAGAGGCAGGCTATCCATTTTTGCAGAAAATAGATTCATAATTCAAAGGAACCTACCCCAAGAGACACGGCTTTGCAGAGAAAATGTCTAAATCTAGCATTCATAAATCAAGAAATACCTATATCGTTTTAACGTATCTCATAACATTTTTAGGAGGTGATTGGTGTCCCTTGAATTAGAAACAATTTGTACCGTTCCACCATCATGTTTTCAAAAGAGAGAAACATGGAACTGCAGATGCTAGTTTACCAAAAAAAAGACACAGAGTGCTGGAGTAACTCAGAGGGCCAGGCAGCTTAGATGCTGTAAATGCTTCAGCGATGGTGCCTGACCCATTGAGTTACTCCAACACTTTGCGTCTTTTTATATTTTCAAAAGAACCACCTTACTCTTCATTTCCCAGCCAGTTCCGTAAAATGGCTTCATTTACTCATTAATTAAAGCCCCTACAGAAAGTGATCTAACAAATATCTCTTTAATACATTGTTAATGCCTGCAAATCAAAGTAGAGCCCAGATATTAAATCGTTATTATTCTTTCCTTTAAAGTCATGAATTATTTGAGGAAAATTTGAAATTTCAGTTGTTAGATTTACAAATTGCAAATAGTTACAAATACAAGTACAAATACAAATAGTTTACAATTTACAAATAGTTTCACTCTTCTGAAGAACACCAGTCTGAAGAAGGGTCTCGACCCGAAGCTCCACCCATTCCTTCTCTCCTGAGATGCTGCCTGACCCGCTGAGTTACTCCAGCATTTTGTGTCGACCGTCACTATTCTTATGTTCTCTTTCCTTGTATTTCCGTGCATTTGCTAATTCAAACGTTCTTTCCACTTCTCTACTTTACTTTCTGTACATGATGTGACATTGAATTCAACCCACTTTTGCACGGTGGCGCAGCGGTAGAGTTGCTGCCTTACAGTGAATGCAGCGCCGGAGACTCAGGTTCGATCCTGACTACGGTTGCTGTCTGTACGTTCCTGACTACAGGTGATTGTACGTTCTCCCCCTGACCTGCGTGGGTTTTCTCCGAGATCTTCGGTTTCCTCCCACACTCCAAAGACGTGCAGGTTTGTAGGTTAATTGGCTGGGCAAATGTAAAAATTGTCCCTAGTGGGTGTAGGATAGTGTTAATGTGCGGGGATTGCTGGGCGGCGCGGACCCGTTGGGCCGAAGGGCCTGTTTCCACGCTGTATCTCTAAATCTAAATCTAAAAAAAAAAAAATCCACCCGACTTTCAGTCCTTCCTGAGATTACTACTCAACCCTTCAATTGCTCAAGGAGATAGTTTGTCTGGAACAGAAAACGCTGGAAATACTAAGCAGGCTTTGCAACGTTCCTGTCGAGCAGTGGGGCTGGAGAAAATTGCACAAATACACATGGGTGAGGTTGTAGGGGAGTTGTAGACAAGGGGTCACAATTTCAAATACCAGAGGACCTGGAGCAAATGTGTGTATTGCCGGTGGATGCAGGAGTCTTTTTTTAATCAAAAAAATTATTCAATTATTTAAAAACAATATTTACAATGCAATAAAACAAAACAGAACCGACCACCAGAATATAATACAAACAAGTATACCAAATGAAACTATTATACAACTATATTACAACCCCTATCCAGGATGCATCCAATCCCCCGCGGTGCCAACAGTCCCGGAAATCCCCCAGGGTGCCCGTGGACAGCGCGTAGTCCCTCTCCCACACCACCCGGTGCGGACATGACCCCGGAAAAGGGGCAGACAGCCGGCTCGGGCAGAGCCCTCTTCCGCATGGCGCCGTGACCCGCGGATGGCCAGGCCCAGGAGCAACCCAACCAGGACATCTTCAGTCCTGCCCTCTCCCCTACGCACACGGTGTCCAAAGATGAGTATGGTGGGTGTGAAGTGCAGCCAAAAGGCAAGGAGCAGCCCCTTTAGATAATGGAACAGGAGCTGCAACCTCACACACTCCATATACACAGACTCACGCACTCCATATACACGTGGTACACAGACTCACACACTCCATGTACACGTGGTACACAGACTCACACACTCCATGTACATGTGGTACACAGACTCTTCCAGCCCGCAGAAGTGGCAGGCGGCTGGCGAGTCTGTGAACCGCGAGAGAAACAGGTTGTTGGGGACTCCTCGGTGCAGTACCCTCCGCCCCAGGTCCCCGATGGATGCAGGAGTTGGTGGGGAAGGCAACATGGAGAGCAGAGTTTGGAATGAACTGGCTTATGGAAGGGGAGAGGCCGATTAGGAAGGCCATAAGCTTGGATGCGAGAAACAAGCAGCATTTTGGTGCTAACACTACTCACAAAAACATGTACGTCAAAAAAAATGGCAATTAGGTTAGAGAAAAATAGCTGCCATTTTAATCCTGGTCAGCCACAGACATAGAACAACAGGGGCATGTCAAATAAACAAAGGAGTCCATTTGGTTACTCAAGTCTGAAGGATCAGTTGAAGGTAGGCAGATGGATTGGAAAAAAAACCAGAATGACACGTACAAATGCAAGCTATTATTCTGGTGAAGACATAAAGTGCTGGAATAACTCAGCAGGTCAGGCAGCATTTCTGAAGGACATGGATAGGTGACATTTTGGGTCAGAGCCCTTCGAATTGTTTTTGTGTTATAACTCAGATTATTATCCATGTCTTCCAGAGATGCTGCCTGACCCACTGAGTTAGTCCAGCACTTTGTGTCTCTTTTTGCAAAGTACCATCTGCAGTTTCTTTTGTCTCTTTTGTTCTGGTGAATGTTTGGTCTCAACTCTGACTTGGGAAACATAAACGTTGCTGTTTTCCAAATTCAGTTGCCAGCGATCTAGCTATTTAAATTCATCAGCATTCAAGTGAGCACATTACAAAACCTGAAATGCTTAGATTTAGGCTTGCTATTTATCCGAAACCATGCATGTGCTTGAGTTTGTTCAGGGTGTGGATAAATACACTTTATATGTTAACTGGGTCCACTATTTAACCCACTTCATGGTCTGCTGTGTTTAAGTGTTCATCCAGGTAATTTTCAGACACATCAGTCTCTCACATCATTTGTACAGAAGCCAATAAAATGATTAGCCTGTTAAGCTTGCGCAGTAAAGTGAAATCGCAGCCTATGAAGAACAGATTAATAATTGAGGAACCCTAAACCATCCAAATTAACAGTTTATTGCCTTGGCACAGAACCTTGGCAATGTTTTTCTAATGCATTATAACAAGGTGTACTTACTTAAAAATAACCTACAACTCCTTTGTTCCAAAAGATAGTGGTCAAAGTTCATTACAAGACTTTTTTTAAAAGCATTCATTTTTCTTTGATCTTCACACACTGAAAAGCAGCACCCATCAGTTTCATATTTACCTCTCCAATAACACACTTTAAATGTGTCACTAAGTCCCATCCTCAAGGATGCTTTTATTAATGTCCAACTGTCTGCTTTGGTTGTTTGTTTAGCCAGAGCCGCCCATTTTGCTGTTAATTTACCATGTATTTGGGACTCATCATGACCATACTTTTATTTAAAACTGAAGACCTATTTAAAGTTCTTGGTTATGCAAAATCAGCAGATTCCTGCCACTATTCTTTGAATGTATTTGTACATGTGACTGGGTTTTAAACCAAAGACGTTAAAATACTAGTGTTCCCCAGTTGGCAAAAAACAAATGCTACCATGCTGACAAAATGGTTCATTTGGAAGTTATATTTAAAGACCTTAAAATTGAATTCATTAATATGAATAAAATATAACTGAAAAAAAGAGACAAAGTGCTGAAGTAACTCGGCAGGTCAAGCAGCATCTCCGGGAGACATGGATACGCAACGTTTCTGGTCTTCTTCAGACTAATTGTAGCATGGGACAAGACAGCTGTGAATAGAGATGGGGTGAGACAAGGCCTGGCTAGCGACAGGTGGATACAGGTGAGGCAGGTTTTATTGGCAGGTGGGTGGACAGAGGCCAGAGATGAAAACAGACAAAAAGTTGTAAAATAAGGAGAGAACAAGAGTAAATAGTGAAACCAGAGGAGGGGATATGTAGAAGGAAGGGAATGGGAGGAAGGGTTAAAGGGGGCAGAGGGCAGGATAGTGGGAGAAAGGAATATGCATCTGGCAGAGGCACAGGGAAGAGAGGGGATATTAAAGGGAGGGGAATGTGAGGGAGTTGTTACCTAATTTTCAATAACTGAAATTTACCCAATTTATACAGAATATCAGTAGTATAAAAATGAAACCAGACACCATTGTTAAACCTTTACCTCTTTCATTATTACACTTACATTTAATGCTCTTCAATCTACTAACTGTCCCAGTTTTTACTTCAACATCTCCCTTTCAACTCATCCACAGTTCTCGCGAACGGTTTTCTTAATGTCAGGAAACAAATAAAAACTTCATACCGCCACCTTTTAGGCCCCTGTGAAACCTCCAAAAAGCGTTGTCTACTGTATATATCTCTGAATAGATTTTGGCTTTTACTATCACAATCTGCCCTTCCATGTCTAACCCTAACCCTAAAAGATGTCTCCTCAGAATTGGTGTTTCTTTCATTGAACTCATCCGATATCCCAATGCATTGGGACTCAACGTGGCAGAGTTCTGTCATCTCAGTCTCCAAACAAGAGACCTCATCATGATTCTAATCCCTTTTCCCAGCCTTATTAAGCTTGTGGATCCTTTTATTGATCCTTTTCCTTTCTTTTAGATTTTTAAGTAAGGCCACACCAACACAGGCCGAAGGGCCTGTTTCCGCGCTGTATTTCTAAACTAAACAGTTTGGATTTCTACTATTTAATCTCTCTTATCTCTGTCAAGAAAATCAGGTTTCAAATCCTTCTGATAATAATTTAAGTTGAATACTAATTTTCTGTTGACTTAGCCTGTCCAAACCATTCCACTCATTGAACCATCATTCTGAGCATATTCCCAATTTCAGCTCTCTTGGAGACTACTTCTTATGCCTCTTGCTCTCTCAACCATGTAGAGCTCTTTCCTCAATTTGCTGTGCTGTGGTGAGGAGCTTTAGATTTAGAGACACAGCATGGAATCAGGCCCTTCTGCCCACCGAGTCCATGCTAACCCGCAAACACCCGCACACTAGTCCAATCCTACACATTAGGGACGATACACAAAAGCCAATTAACTTGCAAACCTGCACATCTTTGGAATGTGGGAGGAAACCGAAGCACCTGGAGAAAAGCCACACGGTCACAGGGAGAACGTACAAACTCCGTACAGACAGCACCCGTAGTCAGGGTCGAACCCACTGTTGTTGTAAGGCAGCAACTCGATCGCGGCACCACAGCGCTGCCTAAAAACACCACACTGATATAATCAGCAAGCTATTTTTATTTCAGATCTCCTGTATTTGCAGTTTTCTATAACTTTATTTTTAATTTCCACCTTTTCTTCAGATGTACCTTGTTTACCCTCTTTCTCACTTTTCATCATTGTCTCCTCAGATGCAGACGGTGGATGTGGGTGGTTTCACATAAACAAGCAAACAAATCACAACTTGTCTAATCCTTCGGGGATCAAAGCCAGCATGTTATAAATCATTTATTTTGTCACATTATTTGGATAGTCTCTGGATAAGGCGACCAAAACTCATACGTAGCCAATTGTCTTCAATGACTCTGGATCTTGAGTCACTAAAGACGTTTGGCTTACATATGAGTCATTGAGACTATTCATGGACGAATTAGACAGACCTTTGGACTTTGGGAGATTCATTGATTATGGAGATCAGGCAGAGAATTAAAGCTGAGGACACGATCAGATCAATGATCTTATTGAATGATGAAGCTGGCTCGAGGCCTACTCCAATGTCTCGTGGTGTTATATACTTTTGACCTTAACTTTAAACAGTTGCAAACAGCATCACAAGCAATAGGAGGATGATTAGCTGCAGTTCCCCTTCTCTAAAAACTCCCTACACCTACTAATCTATGCTTATTCCAAATGTGTCCCCACCTGGAAGGACGAGGACTGAGGGCATATGAAAACTCTCAACTTGCCGGCACCCCTCGCACTGCTATACGATCCTGTCCCAGATACAGATTGCCATTCCATCCTGCAACCCTCTTCCCCATTGCCACTTTCATCAGAGGGACGGCAGCAGGCGGATGATGTGATTCACTGCAGATCCCCAGAGCGAAGGGATGGGCAATAAACGTCGCCTCGCCAACACGGTCAGCACTTCACGGCACGGCAGCGCAGCGGTAGAGTTGCTGCTTTACAGCGAATGCAGCGCCGGAGACTCAGGTTCGATCCTGACTACGGGTGCTGCACTGTAAGGAGTTTGTACGTTCTCCCCGTGACCTGCGTGGGTTTTCTCCGAGATCTTCGGTTTCCTCCCACACTCCAAAGACGTACAGGTATGTAGGTTAATTGGCTGGGTAAATGTAAAAATTGTCCCTAGTGGGTGTAGGATAGTGTTAATGTGCGGGGATCACTGGGCGGCACGGACTTGGAGGGCCGAAAAGGCCTGTTTCCGGCTGTAGATATATGATATGATATGATGATATGAAATCAAAAATTGTTCGCAAGAAGACAGAGCATGCAGTGTTTATTCTAATTGCAATGTCTTCAGACATCAATTATTATAATCATGTTTTGGAATAGATTATTTGAGACTGCTGAGAAGATGTATGTTTATGTTTTATTTCATGAAGGATGTGGCACGGGCCCATCAAGAACATTTATGCTTCACTGCTCCCATTACCTGCCCTCTTTCTCGTCACTCTACCTTTGACAGCCTGAACAAAAAGCTGATCTTCTTGCCCTCTGTTGTGGTAGATAACAATCTTCCAAAACTGCAACTCGACGTCTGTCATTGTAAAGACAAATGACGAGTTGCAGTTTTGGAAGTTAAAAGTCCAGCACTTTCTGCATTTGTTGAAAAAAAAGTATCAGGATATTCTCCGCATGTCAGTATTGTAGCCATTATTTCCTATCCGTGAATAAAATGTTTTCATTGAAACTATTCTATTATATTGAAGAGTAAACTCCATTTACACTTCATGCTGGCTCGGGAGTGTAGTTGACCCAATAAGAATCGTTTTTGCCCTGATAATTCCATCTTCTCCCTTCTTCTGTCAGGCGGTAGATACAAAAGCTTGAAAGTACCTACCACCAGATTCAGAATCAGCTTCTTCCCCACTGTTATCAGACTGCTGAGTAATCCTCCCAAAAGCTAAGGCATAGTCTTGATCTTCCAATCTACCTCATTGTGGCCCTTGCACTTTTTTCCTGCAACTGTAAAGCTACAATGCTGTAACACTATATTCTGCAGTCTGTTATTTGCACTACCTGTTATACTTGTTATGACTTGATTGTGCTCATGTATACAATGGTTTGACTGGATAGCACACAATCAAAGCTTTTCACTGTATCTCGGTACACGTGACAATATTAAACCCATGCCAAATGATCAGACAATGGGACAGAAAGTAAAGCAAGGTATTAGTGAAAGCTGTCGAAACAAGGAACTGCAGATGCTGGTTAAAACACAAAATGACACAAAGTGCCAGAGTAACTCAGCAGTTCAGGCAGCATCTCTGGAGAACATGGGTAGGTAAAGTTTTGGGTCGAGACCCTCCTTCTCTAACCCAAAATCACCCGAGACTCTTCTCCTTCCTCTGAAGAAGGGTCTCGACCTGAAACGTCACCTTTTCATGTTGCCCAGAGATGCTGCCACACCTGCTCACTTACTCCGACACTTTGTGTCCTTTTGTGTCCTTATTAGTGTGAGTTATTGATGTGACTAAACACATCACACACTGGTAGGCTCCATAAATTCCACCTTGGCCATCAGTGGAATTTGTCAATGGAGTACCGTTGTACATTTCCCTTAATCTTCATACATGTTGATTTGGGGTCTGAGATCCTAGGCTCCTGGACGTCTCCCTCTGCCACAAGCACATCTGTGAGCATAACTGTCTGGTATCCACAGAGCTGGCCAATGGTTGCACCAGCAATGCTGATCACTCCATCAAAGGTGTAACAATGCCCAAGAGTTCCCAGCAAACTCAAGGGAAGAGAGTTCACGTTTCCAGTGAATCTCCCCCCATATCGTGCTGTTTCACCACAACTACACCCTGCCATGTGAAGCCCTGCACCCCACCCACAAACATTGGCTGGCACATTTGTAACTAACCCACACTCGGACTGCTGCCTCTTCAAATGTCGGCATTTTGTTTGGTGATGTGTTCCCAACATCACTGCGGAACAGCAGCAGGTGGCATAACTCTTAACTTGCGGGGGTATTTCAAGAAGTTGCTTCATGTCCTTAAGCATCAAAGGCCTCAGGTCAGCCAGTGGAAGCAGTGATGGTTTACTTCAGATCTGCTTGCAAAAATCAATCGTTAACTGTCTTTGAATAGGACAGTGCAGCATTGGGAGTACTGGATCAATAACTGGTACACTTTCTCTCTGGGTTTGAGGGGCATTGGGAGTGCTAGAACAATAACTGGTACACTTTCTCTCTGGGTTTGAGTGGCATTGGGAGTGCTGGAACAATAACTGGTACACTTTCTCTCTGGGTTTGAGGGGCATTGGGAGTGCTGGATCAATAACTGGTACACTTTTTCTGTGGGTTTGAGGGGCATTGGGAGTGCTGGATCAATAACTGGTACACTTTTTCTGTGGGTTTGAGGGGCATTGGTGCCTTTTCTCCTGTAGATCGTAAGAATCCAGTAACTGTTTCCAGGGCTTGTCAGAAAAATTGGAGACACTTGAGGAAGATGGTTTCTACAGGACATCAGTATTCCAGTGATTTCCAAACAACAACTCCCGCACTCCAAAGACGTACAGGTTTGTAGGCTAGTTGGTTTGGTAAAATTGTAAATTGTCAACTTCCGGTGGCGCTATGGAGGCTTGAGTCCAGCGCCAACTAGCTCCGTGCCGAGGGAAAAAAAAACGGGAGAAATTTGGGTTTTACCTGCAGCGATCGCAATCTGAACGGCTGCCTGCGTGACGTCATCAGGCGCGCGACTTTAAGATATGTCGTTACAACGCAGCCCCCCCCCCCGTGGGGGACAAAAAAAAACCGGTAAAAAACCGCAGATGGAAGAGGAAGGCCCTTTAGAGGCCTCGGCCTCAATTACAACGAGGGCCCAGGAAGACCCTTCGAAGAGAATGAAAAAGTCCGAAATGGAGGATTTTAAAACTTTTCTTGCTGCCGAATTAAAAACCTTTGGTGAGAAACTTGACTCTTTTAGGTCGGAATTTAAAACAGAAATGCTTTCTACCGTTCAGCTCATGCTGGAAAGTTGGAAGAGGACGAGGGAGGAAGAGGTCAAAGCGCAAATGGAAGTACTGGAAGCCAGGCTGGTTTTGGTGGAAACGAAGGTTAAAACGGAGATGGACCCCGTTCATTATGAACTTGGTCAACATCAAATAGCGTTAACCGAACTGGAGAAATGGGCGACGTCAAATGAGGGAATGGCAAGTCGACTCCTTACTGAAAACCAACGCCTCTCAGATATGGTGATCAAATTAAATGAGAAATGTACCGATTTGGAGGGGCGGCAAAGACGTAAGAATCTAAGGATTGTAGGGGTGAAAGAAGGAGGTGAGAAAGAAATGGGTACTCGGGATTTTGTGGCAGACCTTTTACATAAAGCCTTAAAATTGGATCATAAACCTTCACTCGGTCGAGCCCATAGAGTGCAGCAAAAACGTATACAGGATGATGCCCACCCAAGACAAATTATTGTAAAGGTGCAATTGGATCATGAATTGGATGATATAATGAGGAAAATGGTTCGAGGCGGACAGCTCCTTTTTGAAGGTGCGAGATTCAGTATTTACCGCGATTATCCGGTAGAAGTTCACAAGAAAAGAGTGCAGTTCATTGAGACAAAGAGAATTTTGAAGAAGGTACCTGATCTGAGATACAGCTTGCTTTATCCCGCAAGACTAAGAGTCTCCTACAAGTCCAAGGTACACTTTTTTACAGACCATGAAAAAGCAATGGAATACGCTAAAGAAGTCGGAAACATGACAGACTGAAGAATTTACATTACCCTTTAGGAGTCCCGCCAGATCTAAAAAGACCTTTAAAGTTTTTTCAAGAGCTTTGAGGAGATCCGGAAACCGAAATGGATGGAGGACATTGGAGAAAACCGCGATCTTTTCTGTTTTTTCTGTTTACTAATCATTATTATTATCTGTATACTCATATATAACTATATATGTAATAACCAATATTTATTAAATATCTATATTACCACTAAAAATTATTAATAAAATTATTAACATTAACATAAATCATATAAATTTAATACTGTATATGATTGATAACAATGATGAATAATCAATAGTCTTCGATTAACATAGAAATGAATTACACAATTATATTATTTAGGAAGATATGCAAGAGGTAAATTAGCCTAAGTCATAATAAAGTTTGACCGTTTTTCTCTTTACTTTTCAATTTAAAATTAAATTTATGATAGATTTAGTGGAAAAATTAATATGATAGGTAGAGATATGTAGAGGTTATGTGCTTATGTATGCATACATACGGGTATGTATATATATATATAGGGGTATATCGTGTGTGTGTATGTATGGGTATGTAAATAAGTTTGTTACTCCCAAAGAAGATATATGAATGTTAGAAATAACCCTTTATTTTCTTTGCGCACGGAGCTAGAATTTTTTTTTTTTACAAAGGCTACGGAAGTCTTTAGAATTCTAGCCACGTTAGTGTGGCTATCACTAACTACACTAATTGTAGAGGTAGTTTCTTTTCTTTCACCCTATATTAACCAACTCTATCACTTTTCTCTTTTTAAATATTTTTGTAACTTAATGTTAGAATGGGAAAATAAGACAAATACAAGGAGATGTGTTCGGAAGAGCGTTGTATATGATTTTAAATTCATCTATTTGAGGTTCGGGAGCAGGGTCAGGTTCTGTGTGCTGTACCTTCTGATCGGTTATAGACCACCTTAGAAACAATATGCAAGACATTAATATGACAAGTGGGGGTCAGGGAATAACATTTTGTAGTTGGAATGTCAAGGGAATCAATGAACCAATTAAGAGAGGTAAAGTTTTGGCACATCTAAATTTAATCAAAACTGATATAATATTTCTTCAAGAAACACATCTCAAGAAGGAATCTCAACATAGACTTAAAGCTAAGTGGATTGCTGAATCATATCACTCCTCCTTTTCCCACAAGTCTAGAGGAGTTGCAATACTAATTCGTAAAGGAATACCTTTTAAGAACTCCTCAACAATAGTGGATATTGATGGCAGATATATTATATTAGTTGGAGAATTAAATGGAGAAAAAGTGATTCTTCTTAATGTTTACGGGCCTAATTTTGATAACCCTATGTTCTTTAATAAAACATTTAATAAAATTCCTGAATTCACACAATATAAATTAATAATTGGAGGAGACTTCAATTGTACATTAGATCCATACTTAGATAGATCATCAATGCAAAAAAAAATAAAATCTCAATCAAGTGTATTTTTAAATTCATTTATTAATACCACTAATATTAAGGATGTCTGGAGAATAGAAAACCCAACTGGACGGGAATATTCATTTTACTCACCAGTACACAAAACATACTCAAGAATAGATTATTTTTTAGTTGACTCTACGTTTATTCCATTTATTTATAATTCAAAATACCATAACATTATAATTTCGGATCATGCACCTGTAACATTCATGATTAAATTAAATGGAATGTCCGAGAAACAAGCATATTGGAGATTTAACCCACAAATTTTGAACGAAAAGTCATCCCAGGAATATATTATTAAACAGATTCAAATATTTTTGGAGGTAAATGACAACCCTGACACACCTATTTCTCTTATGTGGGAAACGTTTAAAGCGTATGTTCGAGGTACATTAATTTCTGCTCAAGCATTTTATAATAAAGAGAACAGGATTAAGCAACATACATTGGAAAGTGAAATTAAACAACTAGATATAGAAAATGCGAGAATGCCATCTACTTCAAAACATAATAAAATTGCTGTATTGAAATATAAATTAAATAAAATGTATTCAGAACAAGTAATAAAACTTTATCAAAAAACAAAACAATTACATTTTGAATTCGGAGACAAACCACAAAAACTATTAGCACGTCAATTACGAAAAATGGAAGGGGAAAAAATAATTCATAAAATTAGAACAGAGACAGGAGAATTATTAAAAATGCCCAAGGACATAAATGATAGATTTCTTCAATATTATCAGAACCTTTATTCAACTAAAACCGTAGCACAATCAGAAGGAATAGCAGACTTTTTAAAAAAATGTAATTTAAAAGGTTTAGATTCAAACGATAGAGAATTATTAGAAAGGGAGATTACGATAAAGGATATTGAGGAGTCTATTGGTTCTTTAAAAAACGGTAAAGCAGTAGGACCAGATGGTTTAGGCTCCGAATTTTATAAAAAATTCTATGATTTGCTTAGCCCACGTTTACATAGACTGTATGAGTATATATATACTCAACAGAAACTTCCAGATACTTTAAATGAATCTATAATAATACTGATTCCTAAAGCTGATAAAGATCCGGAAGACCCGGGATCATACAGAGCAATTGCACTTTTAAATACAGATCAAAAAATTTTAACTAAAATACTAGCGAATAGATTAAGTACGGTGATGAATAAATTAATACACCCTGACCAAACAGGCTTCATTCAGAAACGATACTCATACTATAATCTAAGAAGATTATTTAATATTATATATTCCAAGAGAATTATTAATGAAGATCTAGCAATAATCTCACTAGATGCGGAAAAAGCATTTGATCAGGTTGAATGGTCTTATTTATTTTTGGTGATGGAAAATATGCAGCTAGGGGAGAAATTCTGTACATGGATAAAACTGTTATATACAAATCCCACGGCTAGAATATTTACAAACCAAAGGTTGTCATCGAAATTTAGCCTAGCTAGAGGTTGTAGACAAGGATGCCCGTTATCCCCATTATTATTTGCGCTTGCTATTGAGCCACTGGCAGAAAGAGTTAGGGGGCATCCGGAAATACATGGATATAACACAAAGGACACAGAGAACAAAATTTCTCTATATGCTGATGACGTATTAATTTACATCACAAAACCAGAAATTAGTATTCCAAACTTATTAAAGCTAATAACCCAATTTGGATCACTTTCAGGATACAGAATAAATTGGAATAAAAGCGAAATTATGCCAATAAGGGAACATAACAAACAGATAATACAACAATTTCCATTTAAAATAGTAAATGAAAAATTTAAATATCTAGGTATCTATGTAACTAAGATATATACATCATTATTTAAAGCAAACTTCCCCCCGTTACTGAACAAACTACATAAGAATATTCAATACTGGAAAACACTCCCCATCTCAATGGTAGGCAAAATTAATGCCATAAAAATGATTTTTTTACCGCAAATATTATACCTTTTTCAGACAATTCCGATATATTTGACAAAAAACTTTTTTAAAAAATTGGACTCTATTGTTAATGATTTCATCTGGGATTATAAGAATCATAGGATAAATAAAAGACACTTGTGTAAATCAAAAATAAATGGAGGCCTGGCTTTACCCAATTTTTTGTTTTATTTCTGGGCAGTTAATATTAAAAATATGAATTTCTGGTTGGAAGAAATAGATCTTCAACCAGACTGGTTAAAAATGGAAAAGGAAGATTGTTTGCCTTTTGATATTGGTTCGATATTATTTGCCACGTCTAAATTAAACAAAAAAATTTATAGGGAAAACCCTATAATATTTAGTGCTATACGAATTTGGAAACAATTAAAAAAGACATTAAAACTAGATAATTTATCGCTTTTTCTTCCAATTGTGAATAATCCTTTGTTTAAGCCTTCATGGTTAGACCGGGGTTTTACACAGTGGAAGAATTATGGAATTAAAAATATGGGACAACTTTATAAGGAAGGCACCTTTCTGACATTTCAGGAGTCGCAACAGATTTATGGTCTTCGTGGAAATGATTATTTCAGATATCTTCAACTTAGAGATTACGTAAAGTCGAACTCCCAAAATTTTCAAATTAGAAATTCAGAAATTCTTGACGAATGTTGGAACAAACATCCTAATACAGAAAAATTAATATCTTATATATATAATATTTTATTAGACAGTGACATGCCTTCTACGGATTTATATAGACAAAAATGGGAAAAAGAATTAAATCAAGTAATAACGAAAGATACTTGGGAAGAAAGTTTGCAACATATAGATCAGTGTTCACTAAACGCCAGACATTCTCTAATACAATTTAAAGTATTACATAGGTTACATTATTCCAAAACAAAACTACATAAAATTTTCCAACATATTTCACCTAAATGTGATAAATGTCAACATTTAGAAGCTACATTATCTCATATGTTTGCAAACTGTATAAAAATTAAAAAATTTTGGGTAAATATTTTTAGTATAATATCTAAAATAACCAGCACACAATTGGACCCAGATCCAAAATTAATTATACTCGGAATATTAGAATTAGAATTAAATAAAACATTCAGAACAACACAAAAAAACTTTATTGATTATAGTTTAATAACAGGAAAAAAATTAATTCTAAAATTTTGGAAAGGCCCTACGGCCCCCACAATTAAAATGTGGATTATAGAAATGACGGAGACCTTAAACGTGGAAAGAATCAGATTTTCCCTGTTGGACAAACAGGAAGTATTCATTGAAACATGGTCTCCTTTTATTGATTACTTAAAGGGTCAGAATAGTTCAGCACAGGAACCTGACTAGCACTCGGACTAAAGAATGAATGAAATGCTATAATTTGGAATGTACGAATATATCTCGAATGAAGTTTTTGTTATTTTAATAAATTTTTCCATTCTTCTTTAACTAATTTTTTCCTTATTTTTATTTTTTTTTTTTTTTTTTTTTTTGTTTTTAGTTATTTTTTCTTTTAAATTGGTTTTTGTTTTTAGTTTTCTTCTCTCTCTTTTCTTTCTTCACTTCATCTACTTCGTTAGCTTTATTTAGTTTATATAAAATAAATTTAAAAAAAGGGGTAAAAGGTATATAATAATAATTGACAATGTTATCAATTCAAAAATGTATGACTGTAAAGATGTAAACAGGTTATGTACCTATCCCCAATAAAATTTTATTAAAAAAAAAAAAAAAAAAAAAAAAAAAAAAAAAAAAAAAAAAAAAAAAAAAAAAAATAAAAAAAAAAAAAAAAAAAAAAAAAAAAAAAAAAAAAAAAAAAAAAAAAATTGTAAATTGTCCCTAGTGTGTGTAGGATAGTGTTAGTGTGCAGGAATTGCTGATTGGCGTGGACTTTGTGGGCCGAAGGGCCTATTTCCATGCTGTATCATATATTTTCTATGTGGGAAAAGTGATTAAAGATATGTGGTGCTGGCTCGAAGGGCCAAATGGCCTTCTCCTGCACCTATTGTCTATTGTCTATTGTATACAGTAGAAGTGCCTCACCGTGTTGTGGTGAGGAGGCTTGCGTGCCCCCATGATTCCGAGAGCGATGCCATCGGAAGCATTAGCTTATGGTAGGGCCTCCCATGGCGGTAAGGTCGAGGATGAGTGTCCGGACTGAGAACGACCCAACCTACAAGACCTCAACGGCGGACCAGGCGGACAAAGTCATCTTGAACTCAACGACTGTGAAGGCGGATAAAGGCTGCAACAGATCTATCAGCTCCAATCATCTTTTTAGATTTAGATTTAGATTTAGATTTTTTAGATTTTTTAGATTTAGAGATACAGCGCGGAAACAGGCCCTTCGGCCCACCGGGTCCGCGCCGCCCGCACATTAACACTATCCTACACCCACTAGGGACAATTTTTACATTTTACCCAGTCAATTAACCTACAAACCTGTACGTCTTTGGAGTGTGGGAGGAAACCGAAGATCTCGGAGAAAACCCACGCAGGTCACGGGGAGAACGTACAAACTCCGTACAGACGGCGCCCGTAGTCAGGATCGAACCTGAGTCTCCGGCGCTGCATTCGCTGTAAGGCAGCAACTCTACCACTGCGCCACCGTGCCGCTTTGGTTCCGTCGCCATTGGAATGAGTTGATTGATTTGTGAAGGACCGTGTGCTTCTTGGAGTGCAACATCAAGTACACGTTAAACAAACTCACGCACAGGCGTCTTCGTTCTGTGAGCCATAAAAACAACGGAACGTAAACCATCATCCTCGACCCCGAGGGAGAGCCACGACGGCAACAATAGAAGTGGTATTAGGTTACCGCAATGGCACAGTGGCAGAGTTGCTGCCTTACAGTGTCCGAGACCTGGGTTCAATCCTGGCTAGGATCCTGGCTGTTCAGCATTTGTGTCTTCTCCTTGTAACCTTATGGGTTTTCACTGGATGCTCTAGTTTGTTCCCACAGTCCCAAGACGTACAGATTTGAAGGCTAATTGGCTTCTGTAAATTGTGAATTCCCTAGTGTGTAGGATAGTATGAGTGTATGGGATGATTGCTGGTTGGCATGGGCTCAGTGGGCCGAAGGGCCTGTTTCCATACTGTTTCTCTAAAGTCTAAGGAAACCAGAGCATCTGGGGGAAATCTTTGTAGCTACAGGGAGAAGGTTCAAGCTCCAGACAGGGTACCGGAGGTCATCATCTAACGTGACCTGTAAGACAGCTGCAATAACTAATGCACCACCTTGCTCACTTATACAATAAAAGAAGAGTGAGAGATCGAGGAATTAAAAGATAAATTAGATATTTGAACTCCACAAATATCTTTAAAGTGTAATCCATCATTGCTGTAAACATTCTAGTTGATCACTCCTCTTCAAAGCTTTCAAATTCTTCCTGGTGTGTGGTTGCCATTGCTATCACAGTAGACATGTTCCTCCAGAATGCGTAATTTTCACCTGGTCTCATTGTTATTTGTAGTTTGTACCCACTGGTGTTTCCTTCTTCTCGGTCTCAACCACGTTACTATATGTGTGAGCAAACAGGTGAAAGAGCCAATCATTCTGCCCTTGGTGACGGTGAACTTCATCAACTTCATGATGATCAACCACAAGTCGAGACCGTACTGATGATTTTCAGAACTTCCAGTTAGCTTTCAATAAAGGGGGGGATCACAGAGAGAGAAAAAAACAAAATCACAGATGCATCTTAAACCAAATCAAATTTAAAACCAGCATTTTGAAATCATTATTTAGGACTGTATGTTTCTTTTTTTTTTTCCTAATCAGATGTGCAGCACTTTGGTCAACGTGGGTTGTTTTTAAATGTGCTATACAAATAAAATTGACTATTTCTAAAACAAATCTGGCAAAACCTGACACGGCTTTGACAAATAGCAATTCAATAAAGGGTGTTAGATATGAAATGTTAACTGTTTCTTCTACCACAAGGGATGCCTAAACAGCTAATTGTTTCCAGCACTTTCTATTTTCACTTCAGATTTCCAGCATCTGATTTTTTTTGGAGTTTTTTGTACTTTATTCGAATGTTGTTTTGAAAATATTTATCACAACCAGCCAGTCACCACGGAAGATAGCAAGCAAACCAGAGAGGAGGGAAGGGAGATTTTTGTTTAACACTGCAAGTTATAGTTTGCATTTGTATTGTCTAAAAGGGCTATGAACATGGATTTGTCTTTTGATTTCAAAACAAAATTGGATAAATTCTTGATGGTGCATAAATTGCTGGATTACAGAGTGAGTTTCCAAAAGCAAGATGGGTTTAATGACCTTATTTCATGATCCTCTTTACAACACAAAAAAACAATGCGGATAAACAATCTTTGTGAGTAATGTACAAAACTTCAGAGAATTATTCTCAGGTGTGGCTCCCACCGCTTTACAGCACAAATATGCACTTTGTCCCAAAAATAACACAAGGTCTCTCTCTCACTGCATCCCCAATGATGTGCTTCAACCACCCATAGCTCCAAATGTTTCTGCCTACAGCCAATAATATGGTGAGGCTGTCCTCATAAGCACAGATCATCTTCCAAGGAGATGAAAATTCAGTGGTGTTTTTAGATTAGCTAAGAGCTCAGCTCAATAGTTTCAGAGGCCCATTGCAGCTGGCACTTACCATCTAGGGCATTGCTTATTAAATAACTCAGTATATGATAAATTCTGCATGCTGTTTATGGCAGTCATGTGGACTGAGGTTGCCACAGCTGGGCTGCACGATAATGCCTTGAGTGTTCTGAAACGCCCAGTTCAGCAAAGCACATTCTAATTCGGCTTCCTCCATCAGTGACATGTTTCTGCACTCTTGCAAATGGTCCTTGGAGGGAGATCAAATGGAAATAAAAACAGATGGCAGAGTGCCAGCAATAATTCTGCAAACTCAAACTTCACTGCAGCATTGGTTGTGACAGCAGATTATTTTATTTACCAAAGATGTTTTAAAAAAAATCCTTTGCATGTGTACAAAAGCCACTTATTCAGATGCTCCCACCTGTTTGCTTCATTTTTTTTTGTCAGTCTGGGATGATCACATCACAGCTTATTTCTGAAAGCAATATGTGGGACAATTTCATTTTCCGTACTTAAAGACAAAGTCAAGGCAACTCCTCTTCTCATTGCTTAAAAGCAGAAATTAAAATAGACAAGACCACCCTGAAAATCAAGGATCCACTTTTTTTTAGTCCTAAACCATATTCACTTGTCTCCATCTCATCTGTTGCTGTGGGCTACGTTGCCAAGAAAATGTGCTTTTATCTGAAGATGTCATCTTCACCCAATCCTTTGAATGTAATTTGGTAATAACCATTCGTATTGTACTTTTAGAAATCAATTTCCTGGGCAGTCTTTATGATTCTGGCGATGTTTGCAAGCTGCTACATTTCAAATGCAAGTCACAAATTATTTGACCCTGATCCTATCAGCTAACTTATCCACTCTGAGATAATAATTTATTGCTGTGACCATGACTTCGGGCCCATGGTGCTTTTGCAGGCATGTCACAAAGTCATACAAATATTTATTTGAAATATAGAGAAACTCTGAGGAACCCACAGGGTGTATTAAATGAGACATGCATGTAAAGAATATTCTGTGTCCTTTAATCAGTTGATTCTGATAGCAAGTTGAACAATATTATTACCTTTATTTCATTTGGTTTATGACTTTTTCCAGACAAAACCTCCCTATTGTGTCCATCTTCAAGGCCAGAATAGGTTATTTGATTAGGACTCTTTTAATGCTCCTGATAAGAATGTTTCCAGACAACTAATGCCTTTCCATAGCAGTTGCAAACAGGACATAACTTGTTGACTGAAAGTTATTTATCAATCTCAGTAAATAGGTGGGATTAGAGTCATGGTATCCCAAAATACACAATTCATCATCCCTCCACTTTTGTGTAATGAATCCTTCTTTTACATAGCACTGACCAATGCTACATGATGCAATAAGGTAAGAAATCCAGTAATTACAATAAAGCCAGTTAGTCTCTTGAATCTTATCTCTCTCGTCATTTTGAACACTAAACCATCTTCTTTGCAACCCAAAACGTCGCCCATTCCTTCTCTCCTGAGATGCTGCCTGACCTGCTGAGTTACTACAGCATTTTGTGAATGAATACCTTCGGTTTGTACCAGCATCTGCAGTTATTTTCTTATAGATCTTGAACTTCTCTCCCCTAGTTTATTGGTATGGGTTTATTATTATCACGTGTACCGAATACCAATATACAGTGAAAACATTTTGTTTTGTTTGCCACCTAGGAAAATCATACCTTCCATTGGAACACTCATGGCTTACACAAGTACAACAGGTAGAGCAATGTGAAAAATAACCAGAGTGCAGATTGTAACGTTACAGCATTACAATGCTACAGCTACAGAGAAAATGCAGATTTAAAAAAGTGCAAGGACTAGAATGAGGTAGATTGGGAGATTGGGGCTACTCTCTTAGCTCTCTGCATTGTTTATCTGCCATTTCCAAAATTATGCTTCAGCAGTACACCAAGCAAACCAGCCTCCTCCCTCCACCCCGTTCACAACCCCCGCCATCTCCCCATCAACTCTATACACTTCACGTTGCCTCAGGTAAGCAACCAACATAATCAAGGACCGGACACACTCTGGTCATTCCTTCTTCTCCCCTCTCGTGTTGAGCAGAAGATACAAAAGCTTGAAAGCATGTACCATCATGTGCAAGACGAGCTTCACCTCTGCTGTTTTCAGACCTCTTGGAAGAGTGGTAAATAAGGCATGTAGTATGCATGCCTTCATCTGCCAGGACTTTGATTAGAACAGTCAGAAAGCCACGTTGCAGCTTTATAGGATTTTGGTCAGGCTGCATTTGGAGTACTGTGTGCAGTTCTGGTCGCCACATTACAAGAAGGATGTGGAGGCTTTGGAGAGGGTGCAGAGGAAGTTTACCAGAATGCTATATCGATTAGAGGGTATTAGCTATGAAGCGAGAGCCACATAATGCTGGAGAAACGCAGCAGGACAGGCAGCATCTACGGAGAGAAGGAATGGGTGATGTTTCGGGTCGAGACCCTTCTTCAGACTATTAGGAGCGGGTGGGCAAACTTGGAATATTCTGGAGCATCGGAGGCTGAGGGGAGACTTGATAGAAGCATATAAAATTATGAGAGGCATAGATGGAGGTGGATAACACTTTTTTTCCCCCCAGGATGGCAATGTCAAAGACCAGGGAGAATAGCTTTAAGATGAGAGGGGCAGAATTTAAAGAATACATTTTTTACACAAGGGTGGTGGGTACCAAAACGTGCTGCCAGGGGTGGTGGTGGAGGTAGATACGACAGGAAGGCCCTTCAGAGGGTCATCACGACGGCCCAGAAGATCATCGGCTGCTCACTGCCCTCCCTGGAACACCTGTTCAGCCTACGCTGCCTCAGTAGAGCAGGCAAAATAATAAAAGATCCATCCCACCCCGGCCACCGTCTGTTTGTTCATCTGCCCTCTGGTCGACGTTTCAGGTCGATCAAATCCCGAACAAACAGACTTAAGAACAGTTTTTACCCCAGGGCCATACGAGAACTGAACACTACCTTCTGCACTAGGCAACACTGTTAAAAAATCTTTTGTACTTAATATAATTGTATTTATTATATGTTTTCTTATATGTTTTTATGCACCGTCAGGATTGACAATTTTCTAATTTTGTTGTACTCGTTGCAATGACAATAAATGAATATTATTATTATTATTACGTTTAAGAGGCTTTTAGATAGGCGCATGAATATGCAGGGAATGGAGGGGTATCACATGCCGGGAAAGGAGACTTGTTTAATTTGGCATCATGTTTGGCATTTTGTTTGGCATGAACACTGTGGACACACGCAGGGCCTGTTCCTGGGCCGTACTGTACGATGTTCTATGTTCAAAGCCAATGATGTATTCCCAATCTCTCAATCTACCTTTTTGCATTTTACTTTTATCTACTTTTACTTTTATTTTGTTCCGCAGTGGTAATGCATGTATTCACGTACGGATAATTGACCTGGATCGCGCGCAAAACAAAGTATTTCACTGTATCTCGGTACGTGTGACACTATTAAAAACCAATACCCACGTCAACACCAATGCTTTTGGATATTTTACAGTTCTCACTACACATCCCAGTTTCTAATTGCTTTTTCCATATCTTTGTACAAGATGCTCCAGCCAACGAAAATGACGGCACGGTGGCGCAGCAGTAGAGTTGCTGCCTTACAGCGAATGCAGCGCCGGAGACTCAGGTTCGATCCTGACTACGGGTGCTGTACTGTACGGAGTTTGTACGTTCTCCCCGTGACCAGCGTGGGTTTTCTCCGAGATCTTCGGTTTCCTCCCGCACTCCAAAGACGTACAGGTATGTAGGTTAATTGGCTGGGCAAATGTTTAAAAAAATTGTCCCTAGTGTGTGTGTAGGATAGTGTTAATGTGCGAGGATCGCTGGGCGGCGCTGACTCGGTGGGCCGAAGGGCCTGTTTCCGCGCTGTATCTCTAAATCTAAATCTAAATGACAACCACATTTCCACAAAGCAAATTAGGCCACTTTTGATGGCATTAGACAGCAATTTGCAAAGGTTGATAGGGGGAGGCTGTTTGTAGGTAAAATAACATCTGGAACGGGGGAGGCTTTTAAAGGTGAGATAGGGAGAGTTCTAGGCAACAGCAAACTCCTTCATAGAGGCATAAGTCAGGCATAGGCAGGTGGAATCAAGCAAATCCATTGAGTTATAGGAGTACTGTATACTTAAGAGACAATTCCAAAGGGCCAAAAGATTATATGAGATAACTTTGACAGATAAGGTAAAAGAGAATCCAAAGTGATTTTACAAGTATATTAAAAGCAAAAGGCTAACCAGGGAAAGAATAGTGCCCCTTAAGGATAAATGTGGTGAACTGGAGTTAATTTTGGATCTAATTATTGCTATTATTTCACTCTCTTGCAATAGAAGTACAATCATTGCATTAAAAAGTCAGCATTCAATTCATGACAGTTACTGGACTTTGCCGAGCATTATTTTTGCATCAATCCTGTCTAAAATAGATATTCTATTTCCAGAATCCACCACAATACCTCACAACCAAAGGCAGTAGTGCTAAACCATCACTTTCCAAGCTCAGGGTAAAGTTGTCCACTCAGATTTATTGCCCCTGTTATTTTCTCTCACAAGAGCTGTGCTTAATTTTTTTTAAATGAATTAGAATCCATGTGTACCCACGGAGCCAAACAGCGCAGAAGCAGGCCCTGGAGCTCACAGTATCTTTCAAGGTTCATCCATGCCACTTCAATGTTTTCAGCACTTGGCCTGTGGCCTTCTCTGCATGGAACTGTTCCAAGCGCACATCTAAATACCTCTTAAATATCGTGAGAACGCCTCCTCCATCATAGAAACACAGACAATAGGTGCAGGAGGAGGCCATTCGACCCTTCGAGCCAGCACCACCATTCATTGTGATCATGGCTGATCATCCACAATCAGTAACCCATGCCTGCCTTCTCCCCATATCCCTTGATTCCGCTAACCCCTAGAGGTCTATCTGACTCTCATGTGACCAGGCAGTGTATTCCTCAGTCTGAGGAAGGGTCTCGATCCGAAACGTCACCCATTCATTTTCTTCTCCAGATGCTGCCTGTCCCGCTGAGTTACTCCAGCATTTTTTGTCTATTGTCAGTGTTTTCCAGACTTTGATAGGATCATTGCGTGCTCAGCCTTGACTCAGCTGAGAAGCATGGTTTATAGATGGAGCCTGGGGCAGGGGCACTTCCAACATAACTCTTCCAATTCTTTCCATTTTATGACACCGTCCCATTTCAATATGGAAAGGGTACAGAGAAGATTTACGAGGATTTTGCCAGGGCTAGAGGGTCTGAGCTATAGGCAGAGGTTGAATAGGCTGGGTCTCTATTAAATGGAGCGCAGGAGGTTGAGGGGAGATCTTATAGAGCTGTACAAAATCATGAGAGGAATAGATTGGGTAGATGCACAGAGTCTCTTGCCTAGAGTTGGGGAATCGAGGACCAGAGAACATAAGTCCAAGGTGAAGGGGAAAAGGTTTAATAGGAATCCGAGGGGTAACTTTTTCACACAAAGAGTATGGGGTGTATGGAACAAGCTTCCAGAGGAGGTAGTTGAGGCAGGGACTATCCCAACATTTAATAAACAGTTAAACAGGTACATGAATAGGACAGGTTTGGAGGAATATGGACCAAATGCAGGCAGGTGGGGTTAGTCTAGCTGGGACATGTTGGCTGGAGTGGGCAAGTTGGGCCGAAGGGCCTGTTTCCACACTGTATCACTCTATGACTCTATGATTAATAGTCACAATATGTTTGCATATTTATTTGTAAAATGCCAGCTATATCTGGACCATTTGCAAGATCTGATCAAAGCAGGAAATTGGCACGAGTGGACACAGGAAAGAGCTCTTGAAGCAAAGCACACACTTCAGTCCAGCGATTAACCAGCGTCTAACACTGCATGTCACACAATCCCTGCCCGATAAGCAAGTCACTTTAAAATTAAATATGGAGGTGCTTCTTAAAGCATTCTAGTTGCAATATTTCAAGGTTTTAGTAGAAATTATAGTAAAAAAGATCGACACAGTAAAATAGTGCTGGCGGGTCAGGAGAGAAGGAACAAGTGACGTTTCGGGTCAGAACCCTTCTTCAGATAGTAAAATAGTTGTGTTTGGAAGATTGGGAGGTCCCAGGGCAGGGGTGCTCCATCCCATTCTTCTGCACATCTCTGGTCAAACCCTCGTATCCAGCCTCCAGCTGAGTCAGTTACACAACTGTATCATCACTGCCAAAATATCCCAGGGATGAGTAGGTTGACCTATGATGAGTGCTTGTTGGCACTGGGCCTCTACTCGCTGGCGTTTAGAAGAATGAGGGGGACCTCATTGAAACGTACAGAATAGTGAAAGGCTTGGACAGAGTGGATGTGGAGAGGATGTTTCCACTAGTAGGAGAGGATTAGAAGTCATTGGCTCAGAATGAAAGGTCATTCTTTTAGGAAGGAGATGAGGAGAAATGTCTTTAGTTAGAGGATGGTGAATCTGTGGAATTCCTTGCAACAGAAGGCCGTGGAGGCCAAGTCAGTGGATATTTTTTAGACAGATTCTTGATTAGTACAGGTCGGGGGTTACGGAGAGAAGGCAGGAGAATGTGGTTAGGAGGGAGAGATAGATCAGCCATGATTGATTGGCGGAGTAGACTTGATGGGCCGAATGGCTTAATTCTACTCCTATCACTTATGACCTTATGACCTAATAATACTAACCTCGGGCATAGGTTTTATCCAACGCGACTGCTTCCTCAAATGTGTTCACCTCAACCACTATATGGAATAGCATAGGAGTTATCTGTAGTGTCAAATGTTTTGCTGGCTACACTGGATACTGGTAAGTAGTTGCTGCACAGTTAACCATGGCCAATTGACCATGACCACAACTCAGTTTCCTTTTACATTGGTACACAATGGGAACAACTGACCATATGATAGTTAGCAAGAACGCCTTGAGTTGCAGGAAGGTGTCAGTGAACTGATCAGGTGGATAGAAAAGAAACAAGGAGAATACAATCGAGAACATATCAGCGGAGACATCTGTAGAGTCCAAAAAGGCAAGAGATTATGCAATACATGGGAAATCGGACATGTGGAGGAGCTGAAAGATGTAGGAGCTCATGTCCTGACAGTGACAGGGAGGTGGATAAGCTGGTTACGAAGACTTAAGGAATACTTTTCCACATTGGCTGAGGCAAGGAATTGTCTAAAAAACTAGTTTGTCCACAGCTGTAGGGTAGTACATATTTCTGGTCTTGGCTTTGCTGGAAAAATGCACATTCTAGAGAGGGCACAGAGAAGATCTGGGGATGTTGTAGTGTATGTGAAAGAACATAGAAACATAGAAACATAGAAAGTGGGTGCAGGAGTGGGCCATTCGGCCCTTCGAGCCTGCACCGCCATTCAATATGATCAAGGCTGATCATCCAACTCAGTATCCCGTACCTGCCTTCTCTCCATACCCCCTGATCCCTTTAGCCACAAGGGCCACATCTAACTCCCTCTTAAATATAGCCAATGAACTGGCCTCAACTACCTTCTGTGGCAGAGAATTCCACAGATTCACCACTCTCTGTGTGAAAGAGAGGTGGAGTGGGGGTGTATTCCTTGAAATTGGAGAATTCAATATTCATACCATCAGATTGCAAGCTACCCAAGCAAAAGATGAGGTGCTGTTCCTCCAGTTTGTGCGTTGCCTCACCCTGGCAATAGAGGAGGCCCGGGACAGAAAGATCAGTGTGGGAATGGGAAGGGCAGCTAAAGTGGTCAGCAACCGGGAGATCCAGCAGGCCTCAGTGGCCCAAACTCAAGTGTTCAGCAAAACGGTTGCCTACGCTGGATCTCGCTGATGTAGAGAAGGCCACATTGGGCACATGGTATCACAAAATGCTGGAGTAACTCAGCGGGTCAGGCAGCATCTCTGGAGAGAAGGAATGGGTGACGTTTCGGGTCGAGAGGAACATGGTGGCTAATTAGACCCTCGCCATGTTATATATCAGTGCATGAACATTTGAGATAATATATAGAATGTATTGAAATATTTCACAGGGCAACTAACAGAGGGGAAGTTAAGAATATGTTGAGAATACGCCTACATAGAATGATAATGTGCAGGAGTGTAAAACATCTGAAAATCAAAGCATTTTCAGAAGCATGACAATGCAACAGGAAAGTTTATGAAGCTATAAAAAAAGTGAAAGATGTTTCATGAAGTAAAGTGAAAAGATTATAGGATCACTTTAATACAAAACCCTCAGGATACCTTGCAGATGGTGAGATCAATGAATCTGACCTAAGATAGACACAAATAGCTGGGGTAACTCAGCAGGACATGCAGCATCTCTGGAGAGAAGGAATGGGTGACCTTTCAGGTCGAGACCCTTCGTCCTCTGGAGAGAAGGAATGGGTGACGTTTCGGGTCGAGATCCTTCTTCCTCTGGAGAGAAGGGTCTCGACCCGAAACAATTCCCATTCCTTTTCTCCAGAGATGCTGCCTGTCCCGCTGAGTTACCCCAGCTATTTGTGTCTATCTTCGATTTCAACCAGCATCTGCAGTTCCTTCCCACACAATGAATCCGACCTATTGCAACGGTGGCTGCTAATTTAGGACCCACATTTTTCCCAATGTTGCAAATTAACTGGGCAAGGGATCATTAATTAGCAAACTCTAAGCCAAGTTCTGCAAAGCTGGGGCTGCTGACTGAGTTACTATTGTGTAGAAGACACCGAAAACGATTATGTTTTTTTCAACCAAATTTGGAGGTCTATATAGAAATAGGTGGGACAAAATCAGCATTTGCACCACGGAGAGGAACAAATTAATCAAGGTGACAGAGTTGGTGTGTTCATACCATCTTACAAATCTGAGATTCAGAAATGGATGCAGGTGTCATAATGGAACGCAGTGGGACAAAGAAATATCTTGTACAAATTGAAGAAATAGAAATGTAAATCATTTAATTCTAATGAATAACATACACTGAGGAGTTAGCATCTTTTAGAAGTTGATTCAATGTAAACTGTGGAAGAAATGACATACGACTTTACTGAACTATCAAGAGGAGAGACCTTCGTCAAATCAAGAAGCGGATGCTAAGCCAAGGAATCTTCCATTGTGAAGATCAAAGGGTCTCAGCAAACCTGTAGAAAGGCTGCTATTTGGAACAGGACAGCAGAGGGACAGGTCCTTCAGCCCACAATTTCTGTTCCCAACATGTTATCAAGACCAATCCTTATCTGCCTGCACATAATCCATATCTCTTCATTCCCTTCACATCCATGTGCCTATCCAAAAGTCTCTAAATGCCACTTTTATATCTGTCCCCATCCTGCCCCCCTGCAGTGAAGATTTCTGTATGTGAATAGGTGATGTGGTGTGTGTAAAGGAGAATCAGTGACAAAGGCACATGTTTGCAGAATGCTTAAGGAGAATGGAATGAACAAGCTACACATTGTCTAGCAATGCTCCACGTGTTTAAGCAATTCACTGTAATCGTGGCACCCGATGTATTTAGAATGAGATCTCGCACAAATATTATAGCTGTCAAGGGTGAAGAATTTTAGCCATGCACAGAGGCTGGCAAAATGAGGGATGTTTTTCTTCCATTAGAAGAAGGTTTATTCAAGGATTATTAAATCACAGAGTTATAGACCGAGATACCCCATCTAAGCTAGTCCCATTTGGCCTTGTTTGGCCTATATCCCTCTAAATCTTTCCTATCCAAGAACCTGTCCAAGTGTTTTATAAAATGCCGTTACAGTACCGGCCTCAACTACCTCTTCTGGCAACTCATTCCAAATGGCCACCACCATTGCATCCCTATTGCATCGTGCCTTAAACCTATGTCCCTTGCTTCTCGATTCCCCTACCCTGGGTAAAATGTTCTTGCATTCACCCTATCTATTCCCCTCATGATTTTATACACCTCTATAAGGTATATGTAAGGTACCTCTATCACCCCTCAGCCTCATGTGCTCCAAGGATTAAAGACCCGGACTTTATTCCTTGGAATAATTCCTAAAGCTCTAACGAGCCCACATATTGGGCCAAATGGAAGGCTCCTATTTCTCACCGTAGAGGGTAAATTAAAGACACCTATTACCCAGAGCAGAGATATAAATATCAAGTGAATATAGATTTGAACTAAATAGCAGGAGATTGGAGGGGTGTTGAAGAAAGCGTTTTTGACCCAGTAAATAGATGGGCCTGAAACCGTGCTGGAGACAGACGCCTGTATTACATTTCAAGGGAAGACACAGAACGCTGGAGCAACTCAGCGGGAGAGGCAGCAACTCTGGAGAGAAGGAATGCGTGACGTATCGAGTCGAGGCAAAGGGATGGATAAGAACATGTTGTACGTGTTGTACCGTGACCACCAGGGCTACAGACTGAGAGAGAGGCAGTGAGAGAGGAATCCCCGCTGCTCATTTTTTAACCCATGTGGACATGATGGCTGTAGTTGTGTAGGAAGGAACTGCAGATGCAGGTTTAAACCGAAGATAGACACAAAAGGCTGGAGTAACTCAGCGGGTCAGGCAGCATCTCTGGAGAGAAGGAATGGGTGACGTTTCGGGTCTAGACTCTTCTTCAGATGTCTGAAGAAGGGTCTCCACCCTAAACACCACCCATTCCTTCTTTCCAGAGATGCTGCCTGAGCCGCTGAGTTACTCCAGCTTTTTGTGTCTATCTGGTGGCTGAACTTGTTTGGGTCACATCTCAGTGGACCTTGCGTTAATTTTGTGCGGCAAACCTGCAGCTGCAATCCTGGTGGCTGCACGGCTCCCAACATCTGTGGCCATTCTACAAGGTGGAACGAGCCATGATCCACCATCAGTGATGGGGCCACATGCAGCAGAAACGAAGGCCCCTCCACTCTCTGCACTGATGGCCCTTTGACAACTCATCACGTCAATGGCCTTTTTCTAAATATGTCTGTTGATCAGAGGCATTCAGAAACAGTCGGAAAACATTTAAATAATTTAAACAATTAAAATATTAATTAAAACAATAAATAATTCATTTTAAACCACTCAACTTATCTAAATTAATTTAAAATATCAATATTAATTAAGATAACGTTTTTGTTTTTTTTAAACAAACCGCTCAACTTTTCAATGAAGGTTGGCAACTCTATCCAAAGGAATGTGGTTTTTGTCGGATGCGTCAGCTGTGGCTGGTGTTAAGCCAAGGGCCAAACACGAAGTGTGGCTGCCCGCTCTCCACAGGTACACTGGAACAGCTGCTAGACTAAGCAGCGAGTCCATTGACCAGGCAAGATCTGAAATGTACCATATGTGGTATGAGTATGGAGGAACTGCAGATGCCGGTTTAAACCGAAGATAGACACAAAAAGCTGGAGTAACTCAGCGGGTCAGGCAGCATCTCTGGAGAGAAGGAATGGGTGATGCCTACAGCCCACTGGTATGAATATTGATATCTCTAACTACAAGTAATCCCTGCATTCCCTCTCCCTCTCTTTCTCTCCCCCACCCAAGTCGCGCCAGCTTCTCGTTTTCACACAACAAACAGCTAACAATGGCCTGTTTCCTTTATCATCGTTACTTTATTGCATATCTTTCATTCATTGTTCTTTATATCTCTACATCATCGTCTATATCTCTCATTCCTCTTTCCCCTAACTAGTCTGAAGAAGGGTCTCGACCCAAAAAGGCACACATTCCTCCTCTCCAGAGATGCTGCCTGTCCCGCTGAGTTACTCCAGCTTTTTGTGTCTATATGAGATATGAGATGTGTGTGTATATATATATATATATATATATATATATATATGCACATATGATCTGTATATATGTGTATTTGTGAGTTTGTGTATATATACACACACTGAAGGTTTTTTTCTTGTTTGTTATATTGTTTACAGTTTACTATGTTTACATATTCTGTTGTGCTGCTGCAAGCAAGAATCACATTGTTGTATCTGGGACATATGACAATAAAACATTCTTGACTCTTGACCTGATCTCTCCACTGCAGTGTGCAGGCTCAGAGTTCCTGCTGATATGTGCACTGCTACCAGCCAGGAACCATCAGCTAACTGGAACAGCCATTAGACTAAGCAGTGAGTCCTTTGACCAGGCGAGATCTGAGATGGACCCACCATCTGACCACCACCTTCCTATTCCTATCTTCACTAACACGTGGCACTGGGAGTAATCTGGAGAGCTCTACCCTCAATGTCCTGCTTTTTTTAAACTTTTGCTTAACTCCCTATATTCACTCTGCAAGATCACACCCATTTTTCTACCTATGTTATTTTTGCCAATGTGCGAAACGGCTTCTAACTGCTCACTGTCCCCCTTGAGAATAGTCTGCAGATGCTCAGAGACTTGGTGCACTTTAAAACCCAGGGTTGGGGGGGGGGGGGAAAGAGTTGTCATTTTGTGGTCTTTTCATTTGGGGGTTGCCCGAAGTTCAATGGAAACAGCGTAATGCTATTTAGATCTTGTTCATATAGTATGGTAGTGATTTGCATGGACTCGGGAGTTGTGCAGCAGTACAGATGTCAGCATCTCGATCCTCTCTACATTATGACACATATTTGCTGGATGCAAGAGATTTATTTTGACACATTTTGCAGGATGTGGGTGTCAGTGGCTAGGCGAGGTTTTATTGCCCAGTCCTAAGTTACTCACCCGAACACGGACAATCCCACAACCACTGATAGAAACATAGAAACATAGAAACATAGAAAATAGGTGCAGGAGTAGGCCATTCGGCCCTTCGAGCCTGCACCGCCATTCAATATGATCATGGCTGATCATCCAGCTCAGTAACCTGTACCTGCCTTCTCTCCATACCCCCTGATCCCTTTAGCCACAAGGGCCACATCTAACTCCCTCTTAAATATAGCCAATGAACTGGCCTCAACTACCTTCTGTGGCAGAGAATTCCACAGACTCACCACTCTCTGTGTGAAGAAATGTTTTCTCATCTCGGTCCTAAAAGACTTCCCCTTTATCCTTAAGCTGTGACCCCTGGTTCTGGACTCCCCCAACATCGGGAACAATCTTCCCGCATCTAGCCTCTCCAACCCCTTAAGAATTTTATATGTTTCTATAAGATCCCCCCTCGGTCTTCTAAATTCCAGCGAGTACAAGCCTAGTCTATCCATTCTTTCTTCATATGAAAGTCCCGCCATCCCAGGGATCAATCTGGTGAACCTTCTCTGTACTCCCTCTAAGGCAAGAACGTCTTTCCTCAGATTAGGAGACCCAAAACTGCACACAATACTCCAGGTGCGGTCTCACCAATGCCCTGTACAACTGCAGTAGAACCTCCCTGCTCCTAAACTCAAATCCTCTTGCTATGAATGCCAACATACCATTCGCCTTCTTCATGAGTGGCAGAACAGTAACAGTAACAGTCAGATGCCCCGGACCTGAAACAACAACTCTGTTTCTCTTTCCACAAATGCTACCTCAATTACTGAGCATTTCTGGCATTTTCTTTAGTTTACCACCCAACAGGCAACTGCACCTGTGTGGTATCTCAGGAACTGCATCTACCAAACTGCAGTCACCACAAGTATAATATTGCACATCCACAGCAGCGTTTATACTTTTCCTTCCACATATCAAAATGTCCCAACATGCTTTGCAAGATCAACTTCAAAACAAGCTTAAAACGAAAGGTAACAGGAATTCAAAATTTGAATGAAAGAAATGGTATAAAATGGCGTGGACAGGAGGTATTAATGTCATTGAATTGGTTGTAAAGAGGACTTGGGTAGTTATGTTTAGGAATGAAATGATACTTTGCTTCACCTTAGAAGGTTATTGAATTTATTTAGATCTCTAGTTCACCTCAACCTATAATCATCTCAAAAATTGGATACCACAAAAGGATCCAAAGAGAAGACATGACCGAAATGTATATATTTACGTGGAGTGTATTATTTTTCACAAAATATAATTTCACTCTTTTTTAACTGCTCATTCTCAGGAAGCTGCTGAACCTGACACACATTGACTTTTTGTCCTCAAGAGTCCTCAGTCAACGGCCATCTTCTTCATGAGCTCATCTGGGCTTGACAGGAGAGACCAGTAGAGCAGTTTTCCACTCCGAAGGCACACATATTGGAACACGCGGTGTCCTTGGGGATGCTGGAGGCCTTCCGGGAACGCTGGTCGCCACGGGAGGTCCAATCTATTACTGACAAAGTTGTCAGAATTTTAATTTGATAACTGTTTTGCTTGTAAACTGCCAATATGGGCAGCTTTGGATTTGATCGCATTACTATTTTGTATATTTGTTTTGTTTTGGAATAAAGTATTTGTAAAAAAATATATATATATTTTTTTTAAAGTACACATATTAGGGAGCATCACACGATAATTTACAGTAAGCAATAATGTCACTTTCTCTTTCTCTTCCAACATAATTGCAATTCCTAAACAGCTTTGAGGGACTTCAAATCTTTATCTCTCCCGTATTTATTTTGGATTACGACTCAATATCATAACCTCGGCACCATTATTTCTCCTTCCAGCCAGAAAACGCATTCATGATTTATATGTTGAAAATGGTCTCAAATAGAGCAGTAAGACAGTGTGTAGGCTTATCCGTCATAACACAGATATTTGACACTGGTATTGCTTCCTCTGCACTGTCATCGTGATTCCATTTGAACCTTCCTGCAATCCACAAGTCTGGCTGCCAAAGTTGAATCCAAGCCATTGACTGGACACACCACAGGGCCCACCCACTCAGTGAATCAATTCAGCATTGAGGGCTTTCCTTGTTGATATCAATAGGTCAATAGTATGAACAGCTGACTGGTCAAGATGGTGCTGATGCCACTCTTCCAAGTCAAGACCCAAGAGTGTTTGTCATATACACTGGGAACAGAACAATAAAATTCTTTCTTGTTGCAGCTTTACAGATGAACACAATAACAGAACAAATAAGGAGGCAACAAACAATAACAATAATTTTTCAGTTAAACTAGTGAATCGGAGCATAACAGTGCAAGCCGATATACATAGTGCAATAGGCTTGTACACACTGGAATTTAGAAGGATGAGAGGGGATCTTATCGAAACGTATAAGATTATTAAGGGGTTGGACACGTTAGAGGCAGGAAACATGTTCCCAATGTTGGGGGAGTCCAGAACCAGGGGCCACAGTTTAAGAATAAGGGGTAGGCCATTTAGAACAGAGACGAGGAAAAACTTTTTCAGTCAGAGAGTTGTGAATCTGTGGAATTCTCTGCCTCAGAGGGCAGTGGAGGCCAATTCTCTGAATGCATTCAAGAGAGCGCTAGATAGAGCTCTTAAAGATAGCGGAGTCAGGGGGTATGGGGAGAAAGCAGGAACGGGGTACTGATTGAGAATGATCAGCCATGATCACATTGAATGGCGGTGCTGGCTCGAAGGGCCGAATGGCCTACTCCTGCACCTATTGTCTATTGTCTATTGTCTATAAAAGGTTTATAGTAGTTTTTTGCTGATGTAATAGAGTTGTGACTAAGGTTATGCAGTGTGGTTCGAGAGCCTGATGGTTAATACGAAGATGCTCTTCTTGCCATCTGAGCTCTGTCCTCTGTGGCCCTGTACGACCTTCCTTGCAATCCACAACGCCATCGTTTTTTTTATATCAACCACAACCCACCCTATGCATTACATCCAATTCATTACTATATATTACAAACAACAAATGTCCCAGCATCAATTTCTATGCTACTCGAATGGTCACCGGCCTAGTCAGAAGAACAAACTTCCACCACTGCCTTCTGCTTAATACCAAGCCGATTTTGGATTCCATTCAATTTGCTTTGGATCCCATGTGCCTTAAACTTCTGAACCAGTCGACCATGTGGGACCTTGTCAAAAGCCTTACTAAAGTCCATGTAGCCAATATCAATGCCCAGCCTTTATCAATTATCTTAGTTACCTCCTCAAAAATCTCAATCAGATTAGTAATGATATTTCTTCTGCACAAAGCCATATTGACTACCTGATCAACCTCTGCCTTTCCAAATAAGTACAAATCTTATCCCTTTGAGAATCTTCTCCAGTAAGTTCTCTACAACCTCTCTACCAGGCTAGTGAGCCAAACACTTGCCTGTAGTTACCTGTTTTATCTCTTCAACAAATTAAAAATCCTCCAGTCTCTTCTGTAATCTTGCCTGTGACAAACTTGGATGCAAAAACTAATCAGAAGGACAGATAAATTGTCATTGTTAGTCAGTCCTTGTGATGAGTTGTACTGATTGCATGCCTTCTTGTCATCTTCCCCTCAGCTAACAATGAACCATTCTACATTTCCTTGTCGTCGTCTGCTGTGATCTGTCGTTTTCACACCTAACCCTTCCATAACCCGAGACTCCCTCTCCCCTGACTCTCAGGTTGAAGAAGGGTCTCCACCTGAAACGTCACCCATTCCTTCTCTCCAGAGATGCTGCCTGTCTCCAGCATTTTGTGTCTATCTTCGGTTTAAACCAGCATCTGCAGTTCCTTCCTACTCATTGTCATCCGCGTCCTTCATCTTGCTGAATATAAACATGAAGCATTCATTTATGACCTTATCCGTGACCCCCGGTCTCCACACAACAATTCCCTCTTTAGTCCCTCTCTCCCTAGCTGCCCTCTTGCTCATAATATATTTTAAAATATCTTGAGAATCTCCTGAATCTTAGAGACACATGGAAATGCAGACGCTGGAATCTTGAGCAAAACACAAATTGCTGGAGGTATTCAGCAGGTCAGGCAACATCTGTAGAGGGAATGAGGAAGTGTCCCAACCTGAAACGTGGCCTGCCCATTCCCTCACAGATGCTGCCTGACCCATTGAGTTTCTCCAGTACTCTGTTTCTCTCTCTTCAATCTTGCTGGACAAGGATATGTCATGGTTCCTTTTTGCTCTATCAATTTCTTTCTTAAGTTCTCTCTGACACATTCCGCACACCTATGGAACTCACTCAATTGTAGTTGCCTACATCTGTCCTATGCTTCCATTTTTACTGGATCAAACTTTCAATATCCCTTGTCTTCATGGTTCTCTAATCTTGCCATCTTTGTCTTTCACACTTCTCAGTGCATGCTGGTTCTGAACTCTCCTTTTAACTCTCCCACTTGTCAATTGTCATTTTACCTGCAAGCATCTTTCCCAAACTACTTTCACCGGGCCCTCCTTTGCGTTATTCATATCGGCCATCCTTCCCCCCAATTTAGGGCCATTATTTGAGAACCAACCTTGTACCTTGACACTAACATAATTATTGTCACTGTTACAAAAGTGATCTGCCACTTACACCACCTATCCAGTTTCCTTTCCGAAGTTAGGGTTAAGTGTTGCCCCATCTCTAACAGGACTCTCTACATACTGTCTCCAAAAGTCCCTTGAATGCACATAATAGATTCTGTCCCATGTAAGCCCCTTACATTAAGACAATCCCAATGAATATCGGGAAAGATAAAATTTCCCACTATTACTTCCCAATTGACCTTACTCACTTCTGTAATTTGCTTTCATAGCTTAGGAATTTATTTTCATGGGAAAACAATTCCAGATTTGTGCTGCTTTTTTGCTGAAGAACTACTATCTACCTCTTTGATGACCCTCGGAAATCTTTGATCGGAGGTTGCTGGCTTTGCCTTGCACTAGACGTTATTCCCTTATCATGTATCTATACACTGTAAATGGATCGATTGTAATCATGTATTGTCTTTCCGCTAACTGGTCAGCACGCAACAAAAGCTTTTCACTGTACATCGGCATATTTGACAATAAACCAAACTGAACTGAATGCCTAGAGGTTCTTCTCTGGTCAGGAGTTCCAGATATACTGTCTAGACAAATCTGCTTGTTGCTCTTCAACTCTGGGATTAACTTAACCAAAGTCAAATGCATTTTATTCAACCCAGTAACTTCTCACCCAAAGAAAACATTAACCTTTCTTTAAACACACAAGAGACAGGATGAAACTCTCCCTATCTATCCCTTCAACGTCCTTGAGTCTTAAAAAACCACAATTAGACCATTTCATAATTCTCTAACATCAAGAGGACATACACCAATTAAGTGAACACAACATGGAGGGAGAAGAGTCAGAAGCATAGTCTGGAACTTGCTGCATTGAATTTCAGAGGAGAGTTTACTTCACCACGTCACAGGTCCACAAAGATTCTATAAGTAACTCCCCCACATTTACAGAAGGTATTTATTTCACAAAATGCTGGAGTAACTCAGCGGGTCAGGCAGCATCTCAGGAGAGAAGGAATGGGTGACGTTTCGGGTCGAGACCCTTCTTCAGACTGATGTCAGGGGGGGCGGGACAAAGGAAGGATATAGGTGGAGACAGGAAGATAGAGGGAGATCTGGGAAGGGGGAGGGGAAGAGAGGGACAGAGGAACTATCTAAAGTTGGAGAGGTCAATGTTCATACCGCTGGGCTGCAAGCTGCCCAAGTGAAATATGAGGTGCTGTTCCTCCAATTCCGGTGGGACTCACTATGGCACTGGAAGAGGCCCATGACAGAAAGGTCAGACTGGGAGTGGAAGGGGGAGTGTAAGTGCTCAGCCACCGGGAGATCAGGTTGGCTAAGGCAGACTGAACGAAGGTGTTGAGCGAAACGATCGCCGAGCCTGCGTTTGGTCTCGCCGATGTAAAGACGTTATTGCTTCCTTAACCTTTAGCGTTTAATAATAAATCAATCCAGAAGTGATATAAAATGGAAATGAATGCACTGTATCAAATTTAAACTAAATTGAAGTTCTAGCCATTAAAAGTTATTTTTAATGACCAATTGGATAAATCCAAATATTCTGATATTTTGTTCATTTGATGGTGTGGTGGCTGAGTAAAACTATATTGACCTTCAAGCCATTATTCCACAGGTATCTTAGTCATTATGAGGTGATCATTTAAATGGTTTTCTTCATCTCCCACTCAAAGCATGCATACATACCATCCAATTCCATGGGCCTTACTGAATATACAGCAAAGCAGTAATGGAAAGAGCTTCAATACAAAGATTAGTTTAGTTTAGTTTAAAGAAACAGTGCAGAAACAGGCCCTTCGGCCCACCGAGTCCAAGCCGACCAGCGAGCCCCACACACTAACATTATCCTACATACACTAGGGACAATTTTTTACATTTATACCAATTCCATGGGCCTTACTGAATATACAGCAAAGCAGTAATGGAAAGAGCTTCAATACAAAGATTAGTTTAGTTTAGTTTAGTTTAAAGAAACAGTGCAGAAACAGGCCCTTCGGCCCACCAAGTCCAAGCCGACCAGCGAGCCCCGCACACTAACATTATCCTACATACACAAGGGCCAATTTTTCACATTTATACCAAGCCAATTATCTTACAAACCTATACGTCTTTGGAGTGTGGGAGGAAAGCGAAGATCTTGGAGAAAGCCCACGCAGGTCACGGGGAGAACGTACAAACTCCATACAGACAGCACCCGTAGTCGGGATCGAACCCGGGTCTCTGGCGCTGTGCGGCAGTCGGTCTACCGTTACGCCACTGTGCGCCCACCCACAATCCCTGGCTTCGCACAGCATTATTCTGAAATGAATAATTTTACACAGAATGGAGAGAGTAACTGCATGAGGCAGAGATTCTAATTATTCTAATAATGATGGAACCTGTCATCATAATGTCAGGGGCAGCTCCCAATCCAACATTGAATTCTCCAATGTTAGGTAATCTCTAACAATCCCTGCTTCCCCATCCCCTTTATCCCCCATGCCCCCCTTTCTTCCCAACTCCTTTCCCCTCTCCTACCACACCAGGACTCACACCTTCTCCTCTCCCCTGCCCTATCCTCCTACATCCTTTTTTTTCTAATCCTCTGGCTTCACAATTTGCAACTCTTCAATCCTTCTGTCTCACATCTTTTGTTTTAATCTCTGACCTTTGTTCCAACCATCTACCTATCAAAAACCCCTCTCGCCTGTTCTACCTCTCCTCTCCTCTCTCCGCGCTCTCTTTACAACCCTCCCCCCCCCCCCATCCACCCCAACAATCAGTCTGAAGAGACCTGACCCGAAATGTCACCCATCCATGTTGCCCAGAGACGCTGCCTGACCCGCTGAGTTACTCCAGCACTCTGTGTCGTTTTATGCCAAATATCCTGACGGATTCTGGGTGGGCACTGCTTGCTAGAAACAAAGAAAAATGCTGTGACCATGACAAAAATAAATAAGCACAGTGAAAGAGGTCATGTGATTGTCATCTGGAGAGAGCATAGCGGAAGGCAGCACTCGGTGGTGCAGCGGGTAGAGTCGCTGCCTTACAACGCCAGAGACCCGGGTTCAATCCTGACTACGGGTGCTGTCTTTACGGAGTTTGTACGTACACCCTGAGACCTGCCTGGGTTTTCTCTGAGTTCTTCAGTTTCCTCCCATACCCCGAAGACGTACAGATTTGTAGGCTAATTGGCTTGGTCTAAAGGTAAATTGTCCCTAGTGCATGTAGGATAGTGTTAGTGTGCGGGGATCGCTGGTCGGTGCGGGCCGAAGAGCCTGTTTCCGCGCTGTATCTCTAAACTAAACTAAACTAAGCCAACTTCATGGCAATGTAGTGTATCCTGGAGAGGATAAGGTGGCTGGAACGGCCATTTTACAGAGGGACTATAGGGCGCATATAACAAGAAGGAAAATATGAACAGGCCAACATAATTAAGAACCATCTAACCTGATAAGGAAAGAAGATGTGTTCTGTTCATTCAGTCCTTGAAATGATTGACTTCAGAGTCACGAGAGCCTTGGGTTAGAACAAAGGCTTTTTTAGAAGAATGAAGGCAAACATCGTAAATAAGAAGTGCAGTCCGAGACATTGGCAGAGACGACCAGGGAACAACCATCGCAAGAAGGAGTGTCCTATCATGAATCTCAGGGATGACAATGCCCTTACCGGCAGAGTGAATCTGGCTAATTCATTCAAACGGATAGCATCTGAGTCTGAGTCGTGACTTACATTTGTGATTCAGTGTCAGAAGTGATAAGCTGGAACAGTAAATCAAATGGGAAGTTATTATAAGTCAGTGGTATGCATGCATGCTTCAGTAACTTTGAATGCTAATAAATATTAAATTGTACTAATCCTTGGTTTAGAGTCTTTTGTTCGACATGTTACGTGATACCCTGCAGAGATAATAGGGTCAACATTGACAAAAAAAGCTGAGGTAACTCAGCGGGGCAGGCAGCATCTCTGGAGAGAAGGAATGGGTGACTTTTCAGGTCGAGACCCTTCTTCAGACCTGAAGAAATGTCACCTATTCTTTTTCTCCAGAGATGCTGCCTCTCCCGCTGAGTTACTCCAGCTTTTTGTGTCTATCTTCGGTTTAAACCAGCATCTGCAGTTCCTTCCCACACATAATAGGGTCAACATATTGGCTTTCCTGGGCGGGCAGGGTTGAGTGGTAATTTTGTGCCCTGTCATGTCCGAATCACAGATGTGCCAAACATAACAGTGGTTGCAGAGGAAGTTACAGCAGTTGTAGAGGAAGTAAATTCATCCAGGGATGATGGTAAACTCTGAAAGTCAACCTTGAGGGGTCTTCAGCAAACCTCTTGTCAATTGACTCAGAGCGACTGGGCAAGAATTTAGCAGGGAAGATGGTCATTAAGGAATTTAAAAAGTTATCTGTATGCTTTTCTGATCGCCTTATCCCGGTCACCTCCCTAACTCCTTGGAAAGGATACAGAAACAACACGGTGGCGCAGCGGTAGAGTTGCTGCCTTACAGCGAATGCAGCGCCGCAGACTCAGGTTCGATCCTGACTACGGGCGCCGTCTGTACGGAGTTTGTACATTCTCCCCGTGACCTGCGTGGGTTTTCTCCGAGATCTTCGGTTTCCTCCCTCACTCCAAAGATGTACAGGTATGTAGGTTAATTGGATTGGCAAATGTAAAAAGAAATTATCCCTAGTGGGTCCCTAGGATAGTGTCAGTGTGCGGGGATCGCTGGGCGGCGCGGATCCGAAGGGCCTGTTTCTGCACTGTATCTCTAAAAAATAAAAAAATTAAAAACACAATAATGGCCGATTGCCCAGAATGGGAACAGGTGCTCTGGGAGTATCTATTGTAGATCATAAATGGGCCACATTGGTTGAATATACAGATAAAACAATGGAAGTTTCAGGACCCATTGGACTGAAGGGACGTGAAAAGACCAGGAAAAGACATGCAAAACAAGCTTCCAAGCTTGATAAGGCTACAGCAATATCCAGTGGTAAGAGTGAGTTACGGGAGATAGAAATTGAGACTTCAAAGTTAAAGGAGGAATTAGTTGTAAAATAAGAAACATGAAAGAATTAGCTGCAGTTAATGCAGGAATTAGAAGCTGTGGGCAGCGTTAGAGTTGCATCTTTACAGTGCCAGAGATCTGGGTTCGATCCTGTCTACGGGGTGCTGTCTGTGCGGAGTTTGAACGTTCTCCCTCTGACTTCGTGGGTTTCCTCCCACATTCCAAAGACGTGCAGGTCTGTAGATTAATTGGCTTTTGCAAATTGTTTCTTGTGTGTAGGATAGAACTATTGGACTATTGGGTGATCGCTGGTCGACGCGGACTCGGTGGGCCGAAGGGCCTGTTTCCACGCTGCATCTCTAAACTAATCTGCACTAATCTGTAAAACAAGAAGTGAGTAGGTCACACGAGAAAGCAACAGTGGAGGGACAAAAGAATCTGCTGTGTTTGCCGCGCCAGAATCAATTTCAAACACAGTTTATCAGGAAAAGGAGAGAGTGGTCTTTTACGTTCTAGCGAGGCTGCTAAGTAGGGCACTCCAACCGAGGCGGAAGAAATAAGAAAACCTGCAGGGAGCAATAAATGTCCTCTACCAGGTAGGAAGGGAAGGTAAATATAGGTCAGCTGATCACGCAAAGTGCCAACAGGAAATTGGCAAGTTCAAGGCACAGCTCTCACTTCGAAGAGATGTGATGTACACCTTCGGTTCTGTGGCAACTGCTGGGAGGGACAGTGGGGTGGATTGGGGGAATGGAATGATGTGGCCCTGAAGTATGGGGAGGGAAACAGAGAACCTGAGTGTGACTTGGGATCTCTGCCTCTCCCCCACCCCCCTGAGTTGAAACTCGAGGCATAAGACCATCTGCGGACATCGGAGCCAGGCCCATGTGTCCAGGGTTCCAGTCAAACCCTGGAATGCAGGCAGACCAGGGGGGAATGACACATAGCACGCCGTTTACAGAGGCATGTCTGTCTGTAGGAGAAAAGCATCAACAGGGTTCAGGAACAACTAAATTGCCTTCCCCCCCCCCAAGGAAACATACAGGGTAGAGAGTGGGGATAAAAAGGTCATGGTACAGAGCAATGGAGAGGTCATAGAAGGGAAGAGTCGCAACACAGGAGTACATCCTCACCCTGTCAGGATGACAGTGGTGGGGGAAAACGTCCTAGTACAGCACTCATATCTATTGCTCCAACTGTGGTAACATGGGTCAGAACTGCAAGACTTTATCATCCGAGTCCGAGCATAAAGCAGTGCTTGGAATGTGAGGCTTGGAAATGGAGTTCAGGTTGATATGGTGATGTCACATTTTAAACATGCTAAAGATTTGCTTGTGCGTTATCAATAATCTCCACAACCTCTTTGTTTTATAGTGTTAAAGTCTAAGTGTTTCTTTAAATTGTGTGCGATTGTATTCTTGTTTTGTTAATCGCTTAACCCTGTAAGAGTACGTCATGAACTGGTTTAAAGTATGGATTATCAGTAAGTTGTAAAATGTTGCAAGAGATGTGAGTTAATATTGATCTGTACGAGAGGAAGAGAAAATGTATGAAGTAAGTGAGTGCAAAGCCTGTTACATGTTTGTTCAATCTGCATTTGGAAAATGATGAATTAATTCTATGCTCCAGATGCACTAAGATGTAACTGAAAGATTCTGCTCACCGGTAAACTTGCAGTACAGCTTGTGCTTTAAGAGGCAGTGCTTCTTTAAGAGGTTGTGAGAGTTGTGTGTGGAGATGGGGCCCCACGCCCATCTTTTCTTTTCCTGGATTGTTTAGTTAAATTTTCACTAGGTCTAGGTTTATTATTGTTTAGGACCACTATGGAACTTAACTGTTTATTCTAAGTTTTCATTAATTGCCAGGAAGAGAAGGAAAAGCATGGAGTTGTGTTTTGTTGTATCCGTGTTTTAAGTTTGTTTCTTTATTGTTTTGCTTCTTTAGAATTGGTTTGAGAGAGTGACCTGGATTCCATGTAGTCAGATTAAGGTGTTAGGAATATGACAGTCTCTATTCCATATATGAAGATCCCACATGTCAGAAAGAAATTGGCATTTCGGCAAGTTAGTGATTCGGGTATATTTAAATCGAGAATTTGAAATCACTACTTTGGGAGATTGGAATATTTTGGGGAGTAATCCAAAAAGTTGCTTTTGCTAACAAGAATGTTTTCTTTTCCTGAAGTTAAAAATATTTTGCACGAGGTTTTTGACATGCTGATTTTGAGTTTTAATGTTCCTTTAGAAAAATTGTTTTGATATAACTTTTTTTTGTTGATGGATCTTCTCGGGTGGTCGTTGGAATCAAGAATACAGAATGTAAATTGATGTAGAAACTAGGCACATTGCAAGCAGAGATGGCTTTGAAACTGCCAGCTAAACTGAGTGCTCAGAATACCAAGCTAGCAGCAGTAGCATATTTTGCTCGCCCATATTTTCCCCCCACCAGTCGACATATACACAGACAGAGCATACTGTATGTATGTAACAGGCCAGCTGATATTTTTAACCACCATGGGAAGTGAGGGATTTTACATCAGTGAAAGGCTGGATAGAGTGGATGTGGAGAGGATGTTTCCAGTAGTGGGAGAGTCATGGACCAGAGGTCATCATAGCCTCAGAATAAAAGGACGTATCTTTAGAAAGGAGATGGGAAGGAATTTCTGTCGTCAGAGGATGGTGAATCTGTGGGATTCATTACCACAGATGGCTGTGGAGGCCAAGTCAGTGGATATATTGAAGGCAGAAATTGGCAGATTCTTGATTAGTAAGGGTGTCAGGGGCTACGGGGTGAAGGCAGGTGAATGGGGTTGAGAGGGAAAGATGGACCAGCCATGATTGAATAGTTTATTCACAAAAATGCTGGAGTAACTCAGCAGGTCAGGCAGCATCTTGGGAGATTGGATTGAATGGTGTTTGGACTTGATGGGCTGAATGGCCTAATTCCGCTCTTAGAATTTATGGATTTATGGACACTAAACCTTTACCATCTGCAACTTCCCAACAACCATCAGGCTATTAAACACTACAACTTCCAAATAAGGTCAGAACTACATAGACTGGGGGCATTATTTTGGTTTTGCACTATTATTGTTTATTTATTTATCTGTCTATATCTCTGTCTATCTATCTATCTATCTATCTATCTATCTATCTATCTATCTATCTATCTATCTATCTATCTATCTATCTATCTTACATAATGCATTTCTACTATTCTGATGTGTGTGTATATATATATATATATATATATATATATAATATATATACACACATGCACATCAGAATAGTAGAAATGCATTATGTGTATTATATATATACATCCAGAATAACCATTCCATTGTTTATTATAGTGTAAGAAAATAACTGCAGATGCTGGTACAAATCGAAGGTATTTATTCACAAAATGCTGGGGTAACTCAGCAGGTCAGGCAGCATCTCAGGAGAGAAGGAATGGGTGACGTTTCGGGTCGAGACCCTTCTTCTTATGATGTTTACTGAATACGATATTTACATATCTGCTCTCTGCTGCAAGTAAGAATTTAAGCCTTCTGTTTTGGGATATATGCCAACAAAACACTCCTGATTCTTCTCTCTCCTCTCTAAACATCATTCAGGTTGCCCAAGGATGAGAACATTTTCTAATTAAAGTAAAAGCACAAAATACAAGCACATGAATTGGCAGGGTTAGGTGCCCAAGAGGGGAGGCTTGGGACCAACCATATAAGCGATGGTCAAGGAAGGTAAGTATGTGCATTCACAGTTAATCAGACTAAGATTAAAGATTTGATACAAGCTCAATCAAAGGGCAATGAACTAAAACAACCCGGAATAGAACATGCCCTGTCTCTCATGATGAAAGGACAACTAGGATAAAGTGGAACAGACCTAGCAACTCGTCATAAAACTTACCCCAATAAAATAAGCAAAGAGAAAATCCAAGCAGTATTAGTCCATTGGCTTATTGTCTTTCACAAAGAACTCCACATCCTTCCTGTAACAGTGCAACCAGAACTAGACACAATACTCCAAATGTGGACTCATCAATGTCCTGTAAAGCTGCAACATGACCTCCTGACTCTTATACTCAATGCCCCAACCAATGAAGGCAAGCATGCCATGTGCCTTCTTTACCTCTCTACATACTTACGTTGACACTTTTAGAATGCTACTAGACCAAGTGGACCCGTTGGGCCCAAACCTCTCCTGCATTGGTGCAGTACTCTCTCCTCCCTCCTCCCCCTCCCCCTCTCCTCCCCCTCCCCTCTCCTCCCCCCCTCTCCACCCACTCCATCCCCCTTAACTCCCCTTATCCTCCCTCCTCCCCCCCCCCCCTCCATCCCCCTCCCTAGGAGATAGATTTAAACTTTAAAATGTGAATAACTTTGAAAATATAACACCGATTTCAATGAAACTGCTTCCATTAGCACCAAAGGTACGACGGGTGAGTACGGTGGGCCTAAAATTGAGGTGCTATCGTGTACCGTTTTGGCTGTAGTTCAGGAACAAACAAACGAACAAGAGTTTTAGAATATAGATGGATCTGGATCACAAAATCCTTCATTCGGCCAATGCTGTTAGGGTTCTTGCCATTCATTTTATAATTCCCCCTTATTTTCGACCTCCCAAAGTGCAACACTTCACACTTGCTTGGACCAAACACCATCTGCCATTTCACCACCCGTTTATATAGGTAACCATTATCCTGCCATATACTTTGACAGCCTTTCTCACTGTTCACAACTGTTTTGGTGTCATCTGTAAATTTACTAACTATCCATCTGCATTTTCGTCCACAATGGTTTATGTGATGATGGGTCTGTTACATAAGGAAGGTTGGCCTCTGTTCTCCAGTTTAGAAGAAGGTGAGAGGGTCACATTGAAATAGAATCATAGAGTCATAGAGTGATACAGTGTGGAAACAGGTCCTTCGGCCTAACTTGCCCACACCAGCCAACATGTCCCAGCTACACTGGTCCCACCTGCCTGTGCTTGGTCCACATCCCTCCAAACCTGTCCTATCCATGTACCTGTCTAACTGTTTCTTAAACGTCGGGATAGTCCCTGCCTCAACTACCTCCTCTGATAGCTCGTTCCATACACCCTCCACCCTTTGTGTGAAAAAGTTACCCCTCAGATTCCTATTAAATCTTTTCGCTTTCACCTTAAACCTATTTCCTCTGGTTCTCGATTCACTTCCTCTGGGCAAAATAATCTGTGCACCTACCCAATCTATTCCTTTCATGATCTTATACATCTCAATAACATCATATACACCTCTGTAAGATCATGTTCGAACATCTAACTTTCAACGGGGTAGATGCAGGATTGATGTCCCTGTTTGGCTCAGGAGTTTAGAACCAAGGATTAGTCTCAAAATAAGGATTAGGCTATTTAGAACAGAGATGAAGGGATATTCCTTCACTCAAAGGATGGGGAACCTTTGGAATTCTCTGCTGCAAAGGACTGTGGTGACTCAGATACTGAATGTATTCAAAACAGAGATCGATGGATATCTGGACACATTACTGGAATCATGGGATATGAGGATAGACAGGACAATGGTCCATGAGGCTGAAGAACAGCCATGATCTGATTAAATTAAGCAGCAGATTTAAGGGGCCAGATAGTCTTCTCCTGCCCCTGCCTCTTCTGTCCTTAATCTTTCAATAACCCAGAACGTTCTGCCTTCATCATGAGATACCTTGGTATGTGGGGAGGAGAGGTTGATAACAGATATTTCCCCCCTACTTCTATAAACAATAGACAATAGACAATAGGTGCAGGAGGAGGCCATTCGGCCCTTCGAGCCAGCACCGCCATTCAATGTGATCATGGCTGATCATTCTCAATCAGTACCCCGTTCCTGCCTTCTCCCCATACCCCCTGACTCCGCTATCCTTAAGAGCTCTATCTAGCTATCTCTTGAATGCATTCAGAGAATTGGCCTCCACTGCCTTCTGAGGCAGAGAATTCCACAGATTCACAACTCTCTGACTGAAAATGTTTTTCCTCATCTCAGTTCTAAATGGCCTACCCCTTATTCTTAAACTGTGGCCCCTTGTTCTGGACTCCCCCAACATTGGGAACATGTTTCCTGCCTCTAACGTGTCCAACCCCTTAATAATCTTATACGTTTCGATAAGATCTCCTCTCATCCTTCTAAATTCCAGTGTATACCAGCCTAGTCGCTCCAGTCTTTCAACATATGACAGTCCCGCCATTCCGGGAATTAACCTAGTAAACCTACGCTGCACGCCCTGCTTGATACTAAACAACAACTACTGAACTGGAGCTGAAAGTTCTAAAATTAGTAATTGTCGATTTAGTGGTAGACAGGGCCAGATCTATGTGGGAACTGGAGAGGATCCACTGTTTTCTATTAATAAAAATTCCAATCATTTCTCTTTGGTAGGATAAAGTAATTCTTGAATGCAAGCCAACCCCTTTTCAACCCTAAAGTAATAGCATTAATGCCTTTGATGGAACTCTCTCCAGATGATATGTTATATTTTTAATTTGTTAACCCAAGAAGTCTATGTTTTTCTCACTGTGGGGCTTAAAGGAAAACTAATGAAACTTTCAAACCTTCAGAATATTAAAACATTTATCTTGTGTAAGAAAATAACTGCAGATGCTGGTACAAATCGAAGGTATTTATTTCACAAAATGCTGGAGTAACTCAGCAGGTTAGGCATCATCTCAGGAGAGAAGGAATGGGTGATGTTTCGGGTCGAGACCCTTCTTCAGTCTGACTGAAGAAAGGGTCTCAACCCGAAATGGAAGAAGGGTCAGAAGAACTGTTTCTTAAACGTAGGGATAGTCCCTGCCTCAACTACCTCCTCTGATAGCTCGTTCCATACACCCACCATCCTTTGTGTGAAAAAGTTACCTCTCAGATTCCTATTAAATCTTCCCCTGACATCAGTCTGAAGAAGGGTCTCGGCCCGAAACGTCACCCATTCCTTCTCTCCTGAGATGCTGCCTGACCTGCTGAGTTACTCCAGCATTTTGTGAAATAAATACCTTCGAAACATTTATCTTTATTCTTTTAGGTAAGTCAATTCTTTGTGGGATCTATTTTAAACATCTGTGCTAGAAATTATTATGCCTGGCAAAATCTGGATGAGATCAACTAGTTGAAATATATTAAATGAGAAACAAAGAAAACAGTAGAGAATGCAGAATCCTTCATGGGCATCTCAGACAGACAACGCACTAATTCTACCATTAAAAGTAAATTGGTCATCTAACCAAGCTGTGATACAATAAAACCTTGATACGATAAGGCTCTCAATTTTGACATTACATGTAAAGACAGGGAATAGCGAGGAACGGTAACTGGGAATAAATAAAATGGTGTAAAATGCACCTCTGAAGGACACTGACAACTGGATTTGTCAATATCCTCCAGTGGTGCATTTTACATATTTGCAATGTTTGCAGACATATGGACAAAGTTACATCAAATTGCATTGAAAAATGCATTCATCAATGATTTGGGACCTCTTTTGCGACAAGTGGAACTAGTGTATTCTTTCCCCACTCGACAATTCTTTCCCCACTCGACAATTCTTTCCCCACTAGACAATTCTTTTTTCATTTTGGACTAGTGGCACTAGTGCTGCTGGGCCTTGTTGGCTGGTGTGGGCAAGTTGGGCCTGTTCACTCTATGACTCTATTTAAACTTACGAATTATGTAATGTTAGCTTAAGAACTCTACCTGTACACTTCCTCTGTTTATTATGTAGATGTATTTCCGATATATCTTTAAACTACACAACTGGGACAAACATCACATTTGCGTCAATATACAATTCTATGTGGAACTTTATAGCTTTTGCTTTAACTTTGTTAAATATAGATTTAATTACAGTTCCACAGTAAAGTAGTGTTTTTAAATATTTTTGGCTATCTGAGAAAATTTAGATAATGATTACTTTTTGCCAGTTGACAGTTTGTTTAAATTACTATGGCGGGCATTGGTATATTTATGTCTTTCAAATATTTAACTTTTAAGTCTGGGAGATCATAAAATGCATTTTTAAACATTGAGTGATTGATAGCAAGACATTGAATTGTGCGGCTAATTTGAAGTTTATTTCTGCCAAATGAAAATCAATAATACTTTCTTCAATCTGACAACCATCCAAATGTGTAAATATAAGGCAGTACAATGCTTTGAAATTGTTATTTTTTGATTTGATGCATCTATATATCATTTAAAAAATGTAGTCTATTTACTTCAGCTAGTAAATATATGTTTCAATGAAAATATAGACAATTATTCTGTCAGTAGATACCAACAAGGCAAGAAAATGAGAGAACAGGTAAAAGAAAACAGACTAAGGTATTAAACTCAAAACATTTATACTTATGACGAATGCTGTGATTGTTCAGTAAAATGTGCAGCATGTGGATTTTACTTTAATGGGCATCCATTTCCAGTTATTTAACAATCTGTCTACACTCAAATCTTATTGAGAACTTTTGCAGGAAAGAATCTTTTTTTGATAACTATCGCGTCATCTAAAAATACGTTCATCTCCAGTCACCATCAGTTAGTGATATACAGTCCAAGTGCAAACCTGAGAAAGGTTTCAACTGCACCCGAGACTACCTTCTTCTCAAAATGATGTATCAGCCAGAAAGTTTATTTCTGTCAATTTTCCCCATAAATCATTTATTTTAGAAGCTTCCTACTTGACCTTTTTTTTTAGAAAAATACACCTGGAAACAGCTGGCTTTAATGCAGTCATTTCCATTTTACTGTTCAAGTTAATTTTTTTAAACAATGCCTTCAGGTTCCAGCCTCCCAAGAAGCACTTAGTAAACACAGCAAGCCTTAACACTTTTCATTACCACAGAGCATATTTATTGCTGCGTATCACAGTCATTACAAACTTTTATTACTGTACTTCATTTGAAATTATTTGCCTTTTTACTGATTGGTATTCAATAGCATTTGCTTTGTTCCTTTACCAGCAGGACCACCGCGGAATTGCAGCTCTCTCTAATGGAAATAAAGAGGAGAAAATTAACCTTGCAAAATTACTGCTTGTCAAATGACTAATGAGGAAAAATCGAAACTGCAGTCTCTCTCTTTCCCTTGGTTGGATTATCCTTTTTTCCTTGAGTGGCTGGAGTTTGTATCTTTAAAATAGATTTGTTGAATCTTTCTGAGCTGGTACAATGCAAGATATTAAAATGCAGCAAGACATTTACTCATAAACCATCACAAAGAATTAAGGGAACCTTTTCTTCAAGAAAATATATTATTTCTGAAGATTTCCATTTAAATTTCTTGCAACAAAAAAAAAGGAAATTTAATCAGTGCCATACCTGTGTGTGTGTGTGTGTGTGTGTGTGTGTGTGTGTGTGTGTGTGTGTGTGTGTGTGTGTGTGTGTGTGTGTGTGTGTGTGTGTGTGTGTGTGTGTGTGTGTTTATATATGTGTGTGTGTGTGTGTGTTTATATATGTGTGTGTGTGTGTGTTTATATATGTGCGTGTGTGTGTGAGTGTGTGTGTGTGTGTGTGTGTGTGTGTGTGTGTGTGTGTGTGTGTGTGTGTGTGTGTGTGTGTGTGTGTGTGTGTGTGTGTATGTATGTAGACACAAAATGCTGGAATAACTCACCGGGACAGGCAGCATCTCTGGAGAGAAGGAATGGGTGACATTTCGGGTCGAGACACTTCTTCAGTGTGTATACATATATATATATATATATATATATATATATATATATATATATATATGTATGCATATACACATACATATACACACACACACATACACACACACACATATATATATATATATATATATATATATATATATATATATATATATATATATATATATATATATATATATATATGTATATATACTTACACACACACATATGTATATAAATATATATATATCGGGTTGAGATCCTTCTTCAGACAGTGTGTACATATAAATATATATATATATATTGTCTAGGTTAATGCACCAGATGAGTGACTAAAAAATCAGCAGGATCTGCAAACTATATCACATTTTTAGTATTTTAAAGCAGTTGTTAACGTCACGAGAACACATTTACCAAACTTTTATTTCTGTTGTTCCTTTTTTTAAATTTAAGGAGGAATAAGAATTGGAGGAAAAATCTGGGAATTTACCACAGTAAATCATCAGAGTTTACTTCACCATATCATAGGTCTGTAAAGATTCTATCAAGAAAATTACCATGCACACATTCATGGAGATGTTTTTTAAGATGCTTTTTTAAAAGGTTTTCTTAATCTCTATGATGTGTTGGGAATATGAATATCTACATAACTTTAAATGTTTAATATTCTAATGAGACTTTTTAAAAGATGTTTTTCAAAAGATTTTCTTAATTTCCATGATGATAATTTAAGATGTTTTTTTAAAAACTTTCCTAATTTCACAACCAACTCCAAAATAGAACAATAAATAACTCCATATTGGGCCTTGAATAGAAATTAGCACACTAAATTAGACGTATAATAAACCAGAGTTCAGGTCACAAACAGTTCTTTTTAAAAAAGGCAAGTTTTGAATTTTAGTGACAAGTTGGCTTACACAATTAATTGGTTATACTCTAATGTTTGGTCCGTTTGTCAGTGCAATGCCCTAAAGATATCTTGCTGATAGATCTTCTCGTCATCATCCTTGAGATTTCTCATTTGTTATTATGGGGATCATAATATAATGAAATTCCCCAGCTAATTCAGGATTTTCCCCAGTCGTTATCCTTTCTATTTCCATGTGACATAGAAGGGAGTCATTTGTACCATCAAGCTTACGTCAGCATTCCCATTCCCCCACTTATTTTCCCCTTTTTATCACACACGTCTATTACATCCCCTGATTCTCCTACCTGTCACGGAATTACCAGCATCAATTAACTTAACAAGTCAGTATGTTTTGGGGAGATGGGAGGAAACCAGCGCACCTGGTGGAAACCCACAAGATCACAAGAACATGCAAACTCCATTCAAAACAGCACCAAAGGTCATTTGGCATTTAACCCAGGTTGCTAAAGCTATATAGCAGCAGAACCATGCTCTGGGCCTCTGTGCTTTCTTATTCACCTCATTTCAATAGTACGTAGCCTAGACCTCCATGGCCTTTCTTAACGTGTGATGACACAATGATAGCAAAAGTTTTTGAAACAGAGATTTAATATAATATGATCCTAAAACAAATAGATTTGCACAACATGAGTGAGGTTACATGAGAATGATATTTCAGTTGCACATTAACGACGTTCTAATGCATATTTACCTCAGAGATTTGTGGAAATGCTGCCCTTATCATTTTTTTGTATTACATCTTAAAACCTACTAACATTTTCTTGATTTTCAGTTAAATGGTTGAACAATAATTTTATTCAGATGCTCGTACAAATGATTGTTCCCAATGTAATAAATAGTCTTTTTTATTGTTGGAATTAAGGGTATCCAACAGTATGGGGTTAGTGCAAGAAAATGGCACTGAGGTTAATTAATCATCATGATCTTATTGAAAGGCAGAACAAAAAGAAGGGCTTAACGGCCAATCCTTGCTTCTATATTATGTTTTTACGTCAGACATTTGTTATATTTATTAAGGATTTTCACTTTAAAATAAACAAATTGCCCCTAATCTCTTATCAACTTTGTTTCTGTTAAATGTATTGCTTTAAGTGAGGCTTCTTCAATAATTATTAACTGGCAAACTAAAGTCAAACAGATATGTTATTGATATTTTAGTTAAATAATTGTGTTGGGAATATGAATATCAACATAACTTAAAATGTTTAATATTCTAATGAGACTTTTTTTTAAAGATGTTTTTTAAAAAGATTTTCAAAGTGCATATAATGTTAAATTTTGTGCTTGTGCTGAAATCAAAATAATACGATACGAACTGAAAGCATGCATGACTGTCGTCTTCTAGACCTCTACTAGGATGTGGATACACAGCTGACCATTGTTTGCTCTATGCTGCCATCCGAAGGATCCTGCAGGAAGTGTCTGCATCTAATCAGCATCTCATCAAGCTCCACTTGTTTATGGCATCAGAAATGTTCTCACAAAAGGGACTACAGGCAATATGTTGCACTGAACTGTCATGCCAATTTACACTAACTGATAAACCATTCTGTCAGCCAGATGTTGCCTACATCAGAACTCCATTAGTTGAAACCAAACAATATGGCAAGTCTGGCTATTTTGAGTAAATTTATGCACAAACAATATTTAAATGCTTTTAGTCTCAAATTCTATTACAGTGAAACGTGAGAAAACTAGTGTGCATTGAAGGGTTGCAGAATAAAGTAGGTAGAAGTTCACAAAAGCAGAACATCAGGTCAGTGACTTGATATGGACAATTCTCATTTGCAGATATCTTTGGCTCAGATGTTTTGTAAATCAAACATTCCTTCATTTTAAAAGCATCTAGCATTAGTAAAATTATCTGCAGTGTGCCTAATCATGGCCTAGCATAATGAAATAAGAAGTAACATCTGCATTTTAGAGCTTATAATAGATACCAGTAAGGCACAGGGAATCCATCAAGCAAGGCTGTTGGTGTCAATTTACAACTCAAACTTTGATAGCAAATGCACCTCAACAGTCGATTGTGCCCTTGCCAAATTCCCAAAAGAGTCAAGCACTTAATTAATTACCTATTTTCCAAATACCTACCAACTTGCCTTGAAAAAACAATTGGTGCCAAGAATATTGTTGTTAATGTTGGTGTCACTTACTCTGAACTTTGTCATAAAATCCGAAACACGTATATTTAATAAAACTCACACCACTCATCAAATCAATAGCGTGGATTGTGGTCCATGTTATTGATGGCATGCAGAGTGGGCAGCTGATTATGTCAATCTTAATACAACGTTTGGTAGGAAGGAACTGCAGATGCTGGTTTACACCGAAGAAAGACACAAAGTGCTGGAGTAACTCATTGGGACAGTCAGCATCTCTGGAGAGAAGGAATGGGTGACATTTGGGGTTGAGACCCTTCTTCAGACGTCTGAAGAAGGGTTTCGACCTGAAAGGTCACCCATTCCTTCTCTCCAGCGATGCTGCCTGTCCTGCTGGGTTTTCCCAGCATTTTGTGTCTATCTTAATACATTTGTTTCATGCCTGCCCAGTCTATCTGGGGCTTTTGATCCAGGCAACACAGTAGGTGAAACCTTGTCTAATCAGCAGAAAGAACAGGTCCCTCCAGGGCTACCTAAAGGGTCTTCAAAAACATGTTCTGCTGGGGATTGATTGGGAAGCCAGTAAGGTTTTGGTAACTCTGCTCAGCGAGCACTTTCATTGACTGTGACACTTCATCAAATTATGCTGATATTACAGGGACGGTCATCAACAAAGCAAAGTTGTCTTAGGTGCCCGTCCAAAAGGCCTAGAGCACAAACTGAAGAAGGGAGACTGGGCTTGAAGACAAACCTACATTTTGAGCAGAAAGCAATGGGGTCTATTCTTCCAGAGGAGCATAGCTCATATGTCATTTGACAAAGGAGCAAGGTGCCAGAAACGGACTCTCTGTGGGCAGATCTCCTTGAGGCAGTGCCAGAGTCTGCAGATGATGGGGTTGACCTCAGGTTCACAGGCTCAGACCAATCGAGGGAGCAGTACAATACGTCAGCCACATCTCCTGGATTCCAGCCCACCATCACGTCCGGGAGGGGTTGGGTTCTCCAGTCGGGAGATTTATCTCCTTTACTTTGGCCGGAAAGCTGCCAGCTTCCTCAGAGTGTCTTAGCCAGTGAAACTGAGTGACAGCTTGTATGCATGACATCAATTTCTCTCCACACGGATTCTGAGCTAAAGCTGAACCACAATGGTAGTCACTCACTTATCATTCAAATATCCAGTGACAATCACAATGATGTCATTTCACTCCTCCCATCAGGTAGAAGGTAAAAGAGTCTGTGTAAGAAAATAACTGCAGATCCTGGTACAAATTGAAGATATTTATTTCACAAAATGCTGGAGTAACTCAGCAGGTCAGGCAACATCTCAGGAGGGAAGGAATGGGTGACGTTTCGGGTCGAGACCCTTCTTCAGACTGAAGATGTGGGGATAAATGGGTCCCTTTTGGAATGGCAGGCAGTGACCAGTGGGGTACCGCAAGGTTCGGTGCTGGGACCCCAGCTATTTACGATATACATTAATGACTTAGACGAAGGGATTAAAAGTACCATTAGCAAATTTGCAGATGATACTAAGCTGGGGGGTAGTGTGAATTGTGAGGAAGATGCAATAAGGCTGCAGGGTGACTTGGACAGGTTGTGTGAGTGGGCGGATACATGGCAGATGCAGTTTAATGTAGATAAGTGTGAGGTTATTCACTTTGGAAGTAAGAATAGAAAGGCAGATTATTATCTGAATGGTGTCAAGTTAGGAGGAGGGGGAGTTCAACGAGATCTGGGTGTCCTAGTGCATCAGTCAATGAAAGGAAGCATGCAGGTACAGCAGGCAGTGAAGAAAGCCAATGGAATGTTGTCCTTCGTAACAAGAGGAGTTGAGTATAGGAGCAAAGAGGTCCTTCTACAGTTGCACCGGGCCCTGGTGAGACCGCACCTGGAGTACTGTGTGCAGTTTTGGTCTCCAAATTTGAGGAAGGATATTCTTGCTATGGAGGGCGTGCAGCGTAGGTTCACTAGGTTAATTCCCGGAATGGCGGGACTGTCGTATGTTGAAAGGCTGGAGCGATTGGGCTTGTATACACTGGAATTTAGAAGGATGAGGGGGGATCTTATTGAAACATATAAGATAATTAGGGGATTGGACACATTAGAGGCAGGAAACATGTTCCCAATGTTGGGGGAGTCCAGAACAAGGGGCCACAGTTTAAGAATAAGGGGTAGGCCATTTAGAACGGCGATGAGGAAGAACTTTTTCAGTCAGAGAGTGGTGAAGGTGTGGAATTCTCTGCCTCAGAAGGCAGTGGAGGCCAGTTCGTTGGATGCTTTCAAGAGAGAGCTGGATAGAGCTCTTAAGGATAGCGGAGTGAGGGGGTATGGGGAGAAGGCGGGAACGGGGTACTGATTGAGAGTGATCAGCCATGATCGCATTGAATGGCGGTGCTGGCTCGAAGGGCTGAATGGCCTACTCCTGCACCTATTGTCTATTGTTTATTGTCTATTGTCACCCATTCCTTCTGTCCTGAGATGCTGCCTAACCTGCTGAGTTACTCCAGCAGTTTGTGAAATAAATAGGTAAAAGAGTCTGAAAACTGTGGCCACCAGGTTCATGAATAGCTTCTTCACAACAACCACCAGGCTCTTAAACATTACACAACTCTAACCTCAACTATGAACTATGAATTGAGTCTGGTTGCACTAATGACTTCAGGGCTTTTTTGCACTGGTATTAAGGTTATTCATTTATTTTGTTTATTATTGTGGAATTCCTTAGCACAGATGGCTGTGGAGGCCGTCAGTGGATATTTTTAAGACAGAGATAGATACAGTGCATTCAAAAAGTATTCAGACCCCTTCGCTTTTTCCACATTTTGTTATGTTACAGCCTTATTTTAAAATGGATTACATTCATTTCTTTTATCATCAATCTACACACAATGCCCAATAATGAAGAAGCGAAAACAGGTGTTTAGAAATTTTTGCACATTTTTACAATCGAGTAGTACATGTATCTCCCAAATGCATGGATACAAGCCAACATGATAAGCCAAGTGCCTGGTGTTGGCTGAAAGCCATAATCCAGACAATGAAATGGAAGGCATGCATTTTCAGTGCAATTAGCAACAGCCAAACTGGTATGGATTACTTAAACACAATGATTCAGGAACAGGCCCATTCACTCTCCCCCCCTCCCCACAGTGTGCCGAGCCTCAGCTGCCCCCGAGCCCAAATGCAATTCATGTCAACTATTTATCCGAGGCTTTCACTTTTTGTTTTTAGTTAAGGTAGTCCGTTTGCCTCCTTAAACCACTAAAACTCATTAACAAATAGAAGTAGTCTTTTAGACGTTGCCGCATACAGGCTGTGCAAATAATTCAAAAAGCTGGTGCTAATTGGTAGAGCCTTCGTCCCTCCAGTCTCACATTGTCGACAAGGTAATCTTTCTGCCATCCTTTTTCATATTCTCAGTAAGTTTCCGGGAGCACAGCCAGCTCGGTGGATTCAAAATCCTTACTGCAGATTTCACAAACAGCTCTGTCATATGTGCCAGTGTGGGTCTTCTTTATTTTACAAACATACACTGCGCATCCACACTCACACATATTCCTGAGACTGGTAAGACAATGAATGTATCACTGGACACACATCACACCATTCTGGTACTCAGTTCTTAAAGTTACAGTTACCATTTACCATGGGCGGCACGGTGGCACAGCGGTAGAGTTACTGCCTTACAGCGAATGCAGCACCAGAGACCCGGGTTCGATCCTGACTACGGGTGCTGTCTGTACGGAGTTTGTACGTTCTCCCGGTGACCTGCGTGGGTTTTCTCTGAGGTCTTCGGTTTCCTCCCACACTCCAAAGATGTACAGGTTTGTAAGTTAATTGGCTTGATATATGTAAAAATTGTTGTCCCTAGTGGGTGTAGGATAGTGTTAATGTGCGGGGATCGCTGGTCGGCGCGGACTCGGTGGGCCAAAAGGGCCTGTTTCCACGCTGTATCTCTAAACTAAACTAAGGTATTTATTCACAAAATGCTGGAGTAACTCAGCAGGTCAGGCAGCATCTCAGGAGAGAAGGAATGGGTGACTTCGGGTCGAGATCCTTCTTCAGAATGAAGAAGGGTCTTGACCCGAAACGTCACCCATTCCTTCTCTCCTGAGATGCTGCCTGACCTGCTGAGTTACTCCAGCATTTTGTGAATAAATACCTTCGATTTGTACCAGCATCTGCAGTTATTTTCTTACTCTAAACTAAACTATATACACTACATCTGTGATCACCAGAAACTTTGTTTGTGACTAACCTATGTTCTTCCAATCTGGTAAAGCATCTTTAAAGTCTCAAAACACTTTGTTAAGGAATTTTCAAACAAACATTGATGCAAAGCCTCATAAAGTGGGATTAGAGCAGCTGACCAAGAGCTCAGTCAGCCAAGGGCTTTAAAGATCACTAGACCGAGTGGACCCGTTGGGCCCAAACCTCTCCTGCATTGGTCCAGCACCCTCTCCTCCCCCACTCCCACCTCCCCCTCCCCATCCCCCCACTCACCTACTCCCAAACTCCATCCCCCCTCAATCCCCCTTATCCCCTCTCCTCCCCTCCCCCGCCTCAGCCACTCCATCCCCCTCAAGCCCCCTTATCCCCCCCCCCCTTCCCCTCACCCTCCCTCACCCACTCAACCACTCCATTCCCCATCACGTGGCCAGGACAATGGTGAGTAAGGTGGGCCTAAAATTGTCGCGCTATCATGTACAGTGTTGGCTGTGGGATCAACGGGGAACAAACATACGGGACAAACGTAACAAACATACGGGACAAACAAGATGAGAGTTTTAGTAATATACTAGGCCAAGTGTGCCCGTTGGGCCCGTCCTCGTAGGGTTTACATTGCGACCTGGGGAAATAACTTTTTTTCTTTAAAATGAATCTTAATGGGGGGGAGAGGGGTGGGTGAGGGTGGGGGGGGGGATATAGATTACAACGGGAGAGAGAGCATTGGAGAAGCAGAGAGATTTCGGCAGTGGATTTAAGACCTTAAAACCTCAGCAGTGAAAGGTATGGCTGCCAAAACTGATGCAGCAAAATTCATGGATGAACAAGAGGGCAGAATTCAGTAACCGTAGCTATTCTGGCTGTAGCAGTACAAAGCAGATATTTACTTGGACAAATTGTAAGAGTAATTATTTATATTAAATAACATGTTTCATATTTTGTTAGCTTTTTCATCTCTTGTCACCAAGCTTTACTTTTAAATCAATCTTCACATGGCCAGTTCCAATCACAGGTTCGGCAGGAATGTCGCTGCTTGTGTATATATTGATGCTAATTCTTCTGATTATTTTTCTTTCTGTTCGTTCTAACTATTCTATTACTTACGAATTAATGCTATCTGCGGCTCCTGGAACAAGTCACTTTCTCTCCTGCTGATTTCCACACACTGTTTATCTTTCGTGAGACATTGCATATTTCGGCGCCTACATTTCTTATAACAAAATTGGCCATGAGAAACCACAGACATGAACCTATTTCAGAACACAGTATACATTGTCAACTGTTCTTTGTAAATGTTCTAATGGTCACCCCAGAGTTGTTAATCATCCCGAGCAGTATTGACAGCTGTTCGTTGACAACTGGATTCCGGACAAATGCTTAATTCTTCCAAAATCCAGGTCTCTCTTTAGCTACAATTACCAAATAACATCAGTAATTGAAGGACCATATAGCTTCTGGTTACCTCAGAATGTCTATGAGAACGAATGTCAGTCGCGTGGGGCTTTGATGGTGGTTGCGATGGATTTCACCAAACTGTGACAGTAATCCCAGGGGATTTCACACTTGCACTAAAACAATCGTGTTGATGCTTTCTGTGGACAAGGTTAAAGTGGTTTCCAATGTTTAATTTTCCTTCAGCCAGTCCTTTCAAGACCTAAACATCGATTGTGAACTTATTGTGTTTTCTTTTTTCGCCCCAAACCAGACCTTTAACAGATTACAGATGTCTACTCAGTGTTACACATCCACAATAAGATTGAATACCATGATCTACCTGTGTTTCGGTACAAACGCATAACTGGGCGTGCAGGGGAACCTTCTCCCTCTGAACCAGGCCGCAACCCCCGTGCTGTAGCAAGTGCACAAGTACCAGTCCGCTGGGTTCTGTGTGGATCGAGTGGAAAAGAGTAGAAGGATGCCAGTCACTAGCGGAAATAAACCATTCCCAGTATCTGCACAACCATATGGACTGAGCTGGACAGATCTCAGCATAGTGTGCAGGAAGCAACCGCATAATGATAGTTTATACCGAAGACAGGCACAAAGTGCTGGAGTAACTCAGCAGGTCTGGCGGCATCTCTGGAGAAAAAGGGTGTTGAGATAAAGGTCCTAACAAAGTGTGGGTTTGAGGAAATGGAGGCTCTTATTGTAAAGCAGGTTTGGAGTAAGAAATCAGATGGTGAAGACAAGAGAGCAAGGCAGCCGAGCATTGGACTTCACACGTTCACAGCGAAGGCATAACAGAGTGAATGGCTGCATACTGAACCCTACTGACTGTACATGAAAGGTGGCACAAGCCATACTTACACAATATGGGCATCACTAGCAAGGATGGCATTTAATAACCAGCCCAATTGGCCTGGAAGGCATGCAGTGTCTCTTTCCTAAACTACTCCTAGGAATCCTCCAAGTGGTAGAAGGTACAAAGCAGTGGAGTAGAGGCTTCAGTTCAGTTCAGTTCAGTTCAGTTTAGTTTATTGTCACGTGTACCGAGGTACAGTGAAAAGCTTTTGTTGCGTGCTATCCAGTCAGCAGAGAGACAATACACGATTACAATCGAGCCATTTACAGTGTATAGATGCGTGATAAGGTTTCCCAGAATTTACATCTAAAGACAATGAAGATTCAAGTATTATAGACAATAGACAATAGGTGCAGGAGGAGGCCATTCAGCCCTTCGAGCCAGCACCACCATTCAATGTGATCATGGCTGATCATTCTCAATCAGTACCAGTTCCTGCCTTCTCCCCATAACCCCTGACTCCGCTATCCTTAAGAGCTCTATCCAGCTCTCTCTTGAATGCATTCAGATACTTGGCCTCCACTGCTTTCTGAGGCAGAGAATTCCACAGATTCACAACTCTCTGACTGAAAAGGTTTTTCCTCATCTCCGTTCTAAATGGCCTACCCCTTATTCTTAAACTGTGGCCCCCTGGTTCTGGACTCCCCCAACATTGGGAACTAGAATGGAGCTTTCAGTTTTAGAGGAACCTGGGTTATAAAAACCTGGTTGGCCCATTAGACCTGCTGCTGTTACAGGTTAGTACGGTAGACATTCACATTGCAGATTTTGGCTAATGCGCTAATGTTCACGTCATTAAATGGAAGTTTGTGCTGGGGAAAGAAAATGATAAAGAGATCAAAAAGTCCTGCAAAATATATCATTTGTATTTTCCAAAAGCACTCACATATTCAGAAATGTAAACAAAAATGTCGTGCTCTGGTTAAACCAATTTTCAGCACCATATTTCTTTTCAATTTCGTGTGGTCAAATTTCTAGCCCTCAGCAACAATGTGTAGCTGGCGATACAGATGAAAATCTTGTTCACAGGGCAGATTGTGCTCCCCTAATACACTTGCTGGAATGATGGAAGCAGAAATCATCTCATCTCCAGTAACACGGCAGCACTGTGGCGTAGCGGTAGAGCTACTGCCTTACAGTGCCTGAGACCCGGGTTCGATCCTGACTACAGGTGCTGACTGTACAGAGTTTGTAAGTTCTCCCCGTGACCTGCATGGGTTTTCTCCAAAATCGGTCTCCCCCCATACTCCAAAGACGTAGGCTAATTGGCTTGGTGTAAATGTAAAATTGTCTGTTTCCAGCTTTCTCTGTTTTCATCTCAGATTTCCAGCATGTGCCTTTAGCTCCAAAGCATCATGTTTGGGAATTCCTTACTTAAGTTCTTCTAACTTTCCCTTTTCCTTTAGAATGCTTATTAAGACCCAATCTTTACTTACATGATTATTTGGCTGGGTATACAATTTTATCTAATATTTCTCTTCTGAATCATTCAGCATAATATATTTCACTGCATGAAAGGCACCATGTGAATTCAAGTTCATGAGAGGAGTAGAATTAGGCCATTCGGACCCTCAAGTCCACTCCGCCATTCAATCATGGCTGATCTATCTCTCCGTCCTAACCCCATTCTTCTGCCTTCTCCCCATAACCTCTGACACCCGTACTAATCAAAAATCTATCTATCTCTGCCTTAAAAATATCCACTGGCTTGGCCTCCACAGCCTTCTGTGGCAATGAATTGCCTGGCTCTACCTGGTTTACATTGAGGATAGGCACAAAATGCTGGAGTCACTCAGCGGGACAGGCAGCATCCCTTGCAATCGGTTCTTGATCTTGCCATTCAACATCTTTCTACATGCTGCAATCATTCAGAAGGGTTTTCCCAAGCCATCCGGAACGGTTGCAACGTATGCACCTCGACACCTTCCAAAAACAAACTACACATGTCCATGGAAATGCACTTAACATTTTTTAAATCTCCTGGGCTTTGTGAAACATGTTCCCCTTAAATGCCTCACTGGAGTCACAAGCCATATCGGTTGATGTCCTCAAATGCTACGAGCCATCCTAATACATAACTACTGTGATATGAGCGCGGTATCAGGAGGCGTCAGACGCAAGGAGCACGAGGTGGTAGGAGGGTGAACTGGGGCATTGGCTCCAACGCCTTCAAGGTCGGATGCAGGACGCGTCCCCGGGACACAAAGATGGCCGGGCAAGGAGAGGGATGTTGGTTTGTGAGCCGATCCAGTTGAAGGCGCACGAGGAAGGCCCTGCAGGAGCCTGGGGCTGCTGTTACAGGTTAGTGCGGTAGACATTCACATTGCAGATAGATTTTGGCTAATGCGCTAATGTTCACGTCATTAAGTGGAAGTTTGTGCTGGGGAAAGAAAATGATAAAGAGATTAAAAAGACCTGCAAAATATATCATTTGTATTTTCCAAAAGCACTCACATATTCAGAAATGTAAACAAAACTGTCGTGCTCTGGTTAAACCAATTTTCAGCACCATGTTTCTTTTCAATTTCGTGTGGTCAAATTTCTAGCCCTCAGCAACAATGTGTAGCTGGCGATACAGATGAAAATCTTGTTCACAGAGCAGATTGTGCTCCCCTAATACACTTGCTGGAATAATGGAAGCAGAAATCATCTCATCTCCAGTAACACAGCAGCACTGTGGCGTAGCGGTAGAGCTACTGCCTTACAGTGCCTGAGACCCGGGTTCGATCCTGACTACAGGAGCCTGGGGCTTGCCTGGATCAGGTACTGCTCCATTTGACTGAGCACATGGGTGGACCGGACTTTGGACCTTGGGAATGGCGCCAAAACATGGCGGCGCCAACGTGTAAATATGCAAAAAAGAATTTCACTGTGCACTTGCACATGTGACAAATAAAGCAACATTGATTACTGATTGATGAGACCAATTCCTGGCCATTCCTGGCTCATATACTTATATAAGGTGATGGGTGTTTACTGCATGAAAGCTTTCCCTACTATTTAAGAGTCAAGGGTGTTTTATTGTCACGTGTCCCAGATAGAACAATGAAATTCTTACTTACAACGGCACAACAGAATATGTAAACATAGTACACAGTAAACAATATAATAAACAAGAGAGGAAAAAAAGTTCAGTGTGTGCATATCTACATATTTACTAATATATTTACACACACGCACACACACACACACACACGTACACACAAAAAATAAACAATAATAGTGCAATAAAACAATAAAAGTCTATGTAGTTCAGAGCTTATTTGAGGTTGTAGTGTTTAATAGCCAAATGGCTGTAGGGAAGTCCTCTTAGTGGACTTTAGCAGCTTATCATACAAGGGGCTCAGTCCTGTCAGTGGTTCGGTGTCCCAGCCAGAATCCTGCCAGTGGGTGGAATCAGACTGCTCACTCACCTCGTCTTGTGGAAGAATAAATTGCCTGAACTGAGCGACCCTCTACTGCCCAATATGTGATCCCAAGGAAGATAGCCACAAAATGCTGGAGTAACTCAGCGGGACAGGCAGCATCTCTGGAGAAAAGGGATGGGTGACATTTCGGGTCGAGACCCTTCTTCAGACTGAGACCCTTCTCTCCAAAGATGCTGCCTGTCCCGCTGAGTGACTCCAGCATTTGACAACAAATGCTCCAACAAATGACTCCAGCATTTTGTGTCAATCTTGACTGCAGTTCCTTCCTGCACATGTGATACCAAGGAACCACCTAAGAATGGAAAATGAGACTGAGGTGACCCAAGACTCCTCTGAATTACTTTTGGCAGATGCCGTTGTATCAGCCAGTAATGTTCCCCCAGTGGAAGCTTCCAGAAATGACTCTCTCAAGGGGAAGGCTGTGCTGCTGAACGCTTGCTCTGGTGTTTAAAGTACAGGAGGGAATTGCAGATGCTGGTTTAAACCGAAGATAGATAGAAGAAGGGTCTCAACCCGAAAAGTCACCCATGCCTTCACTCCAGAGATGCTGCCTGTCCCGTTGAGTTACTCCAGCTTTTCGTGTCTAAAGTACCAGTTTAGACTGGGAGGAGGGGAATGAGGTCAGGATTCAGGCTGTGCCACCTCCTCACTTCCATTCATTTGCCACAGAGCAGCGAACCAAAACCATTGGGCAATTGACAAGCGCAGAACAGAATCCACAGCCAGGCAATTCTGAGCTGATGGCAGAATTCCTCAAACAGTGTAGTCGGCCTGGATGTTTCCAGTGGAGAGGATGTTCCCACTCGCGGAGAGTGTAGGACCAGAGGTCGGAGCCTCGGAATTCCTGCGTGAAGGACGTTCCTTTAGGATGGAGATGAGGAGGAATTTCTTTCGTCAGAGGGTGGTGAATCTGTGGAATTCATTGTCAATGGAGGGTATGGAGGCCGTCAGTGGATATTTTAATAATAATATAATAATAATAATATATTCCTTTATTCGTCCCACACCGGGGAGATTTACAGTGTTACAGCAGCAAAGTGGATAGCAAGAGATGATTCATTATAAATAAAAGTAAAGACAAGGATAAATTGTCATCAGTTTACTGTGTATTCCTTAACTGTTATTGTTGACTCGTCTGCTGGGAGCAGTGCTGGTTGTGCAGTCTCACAGCAGCGGGAAGGAAGGACCTCCTATATCTCTCCTTCACGCACTTGGGATGAAGGAGTCTGTCACTGAAGGAGCTACTCAGTGCAGTGACCGTGTCCTGCATGGGGTGGGAGTCGTTGTCCAGCAGCGATGTTAACTTTGCCATCACCCTCCTCTCTCCCACCACCTGCACTGTCGAGGGGGCAACCCAGGACAGAGCTGGCCTTCCTGACCAGCTTGTCAAGTCTCTTCCCTTCCGCCGCTGAGATGCTGCTGCTCCAGCAGACCATTCCATAGAAAATGGCTGACGCAACCACCGTGTTGTAGAAGGTCCTTAGGAGTGCCCCCTGCACTCCAAAGGACCTGAGTCTCCTCAGCAGATAAAGTCTGCAGATAAGGCAGACATAGATAGATTCTTGATTGGTACAGGTGTCGGGAGTTATGGGAAGACGGCAGGAGAATGGGGTTGAGAGAGAGAGAGATAGATCAGCCATGATTGAATGGCGGAGTCGACCTGATGGACAGAATGGCCTAATTCTGCTCCTATCACTTATGAACTTATGAAACAGAATATTAATCACAAGGCAACAGCAGACCGCATCAGGAAACTTTGACGTGCTGAGACAGATAAAATAATATGATATTAAAGAAACAAATACCTCGGTTTCCCAGTATTTTGGGGGGAAATGCGTGAGGCGCAGTGAAGTCTGGATCTTGCAGGCAGTTCATATTTGCCTGGACAGGCTAAAAGCCATTTACGGTGAAATAAAACAGGGTATTCAATGAACTTGAAAAGCTTCAGCCGCGACTTCACAACAAGGAAGAGATCACTGATTACTAATGGCAGGAACAAGACTGAAGACGTATATTTAGAGACCACCCATAAGCACTGGTTCTGACCTCTGATCAGAGTCACTCTTGCTAACCATCACTGAAAAGCTTTGCTAAGTAAAGACATATTTCAACATCTGTCCCAATTGAATGGTCACTCTTTTTTCCTTATTTGAGTCCCTAAGTCCATAATAGTCTATCTGTTCGACGATTTGTAGTTGCTGAAAACTAAATCAAGAACATTGAGAGTTGAGACTCCACTAACAGATTTATATGATGTTTGTGAACATTTGATAATGCCAAATGCCTAAAAACTGGAGTGTATAGGCCCATGCTTATGACACTTTTCACACAATATTCAATTTTAGCCAGAGATAATCATAAAAGGAACAGTTTCCAGGTGAAATCACACGTCATGAAACTGGATTTCAGTGCACAACCCATCTGATCTTTGCCCAACGTCAAACATAGATCCTGTAACATTATTATTCCCACAGCACTCATTTCTACCTGACTTTCACAATAGAGTATTTCTCTTAATTTAAAAGGAGAATCCACTGATCGGAACTAGCTGTTCCGCATCTTTCATAAGTCCACTGAAACTTCAACAGTAATTGTTACTTTCAGCATTTAACTGCGAGGATACTCATTCCATAGGTGTCTCAGTATTACAAGCACTCTATTACCAGAGAGACTTTAAGGACACCACATCCCACGTGTTCATCCCTGACAATATATTGGCAGCACCAGATTTCCCAAGATGTCATGTTTGCAGGAAGACTTTTGGCCATTTTCCCGTGGCTGGTCTTGTTTATCATATCATATCATATATATACAGCCGGAAACAGGCCTTTTCGGCCCTCCAAGTCCGTGCCGCCCAGCGATCCCCGCACATTAACACTATCCTACACCCACTAGGGACAATTTTTACATTTTACCCAGCCAATTAACCTACATACCTGTACGTCTTTGGAGTGTGGGAGGAAACCGAAGATCTCGGAGAAAACCCACGCAGGTCACGGGGAGAACGTACAAACTCCTTACAGTGCAGCACCCGTAGTCAGGATCGAACCTGAGTCTCCGGCGCTGCATTCGCTGTAAGCAGCAACTCTACCGCTGCGCTACCGTGCCGTTTAGTTTCTAGTTTAGTTTAGTCTAGAGATACAGCGTGGAAACAGGCTCTTCGGCACGCCGAGTCTGCATTGACCAGCGATGCCTGCACACTAACACTGTCCTACACACACTCAAGCCAATTTACATTCATACCAAGCCAAATAACCTACAAACCTGTACGTCTTTGGAGTGTGGGGAGAAAGCAAAGATCTCGGAGAAAACCCGCACAGGTCACGGGGAGATCGTTCAAACTCCGGTACAGACGGAACCCGTGGTCAGGATCGAACCCGGGTCTCTGGCGCTGTAAGGCAGTAGCTCGACCACTGCGCCACCGTGCCACTCTTGTTTTGCAACTCTCCCATCACGAGACCTTTTTGTAACCCGCTGTGGTCAATCTCTGCCGGGCGTCACAGTTGACCACACACTACCGCATCAGAGAGGTCACCCAGGAGAAGCCAACCAAGTTCAGTGCTCCCTCCCTGGCCACTGTGACACTGCACGGGGGCCTACATCACATTCAGTCATCTGCATTGAGCAGCACACCCTCTGAATGCTAATTGCCAGACTCCGGACAGATTACCAGCCGGATAGAGGAGAAGACTTAAGGTCTCCTCGTAGAAGTGCGACACCCCCACCAAATCCCGGGAATGACTAAGCCATGACCTTTCAAAGCAGAGGGACAGCAGTTTGCTGTCTCCGAGAACCGAGAGTCCATGTACCGGCAAAGCACAGAAGCCGGCCTCAATGGCAGAAGGTCCACCTCACCTTGTTGTCCTGGGCCTCCTCCACTGTCAGAGGGAGGCCCAATGCAAATTGGTGGAACGGCACCTCATATTTCACTTGGGCAGCTTACACCCCAGTGGTATGAATATTGACTTCTCTAACTTCAAGTAACCCTTGTTTTCCCTCTCTCTCCATCTCTCCCCCATCCTCATTCTCTGACTAGTTTCACTGTTCTCCTGAATAAATTTTACCAATTGTGTGCCTCGTTGTCAAGTTCCCCTCAGCAAACAATGATCTATTCCACATTTTCCTTGATCTGCGTCCCCTTTGATCTCCCACTTTCACACCTTATCCTTCCATATCTCTATGTCTCCCTCTCCCATGACTCTCGGACTGAAGAACGGCCTCAACCCGAGACGTCACCCATTCCTTCTCTCCAGAGATGCTGCCTGTCCCGCTGAGTTACCAAACCAGCATCTGCAGTTCCTACCGACACACCTCACATTTTACCACCGGACACCTCCTTCCCCACTTGTGACAGAATTTGCCATTCCCATATCAGCCTCAGCAGTTGCTCAGAGTCCGCCGGGCCACAGATCCTCAGAGCAAGGCATCTTCAAGCCACAGATTCTGACTACAAAGATATTTCAGGCACTGGATTAGTGAAGGGGAGAATTGATCTACATGAAAGGAAGATAAATTATTAACTTGGGTTCCAATGAGGAACAGGTTTGCATTTCAATGGAATGGAATGGAATACTTTATTCTCACATGTGACAAGGCACAGTGAAATTATTTGCTTGCATACCCAAGGTATGTAAATAGTCACCACATACAGAACTGACAAAGTTACAAAGTACTCCCGCTGGTTCCTCCTCCGTTCTCCTTCCCTCCCCTCCTCCCCCCCACGGCCGTCCCCCCCACACCTGGCCCTCCTTTGTTCTCTCCCCCCCCCCCACCCCTCCCCCACAGCGGTCCCCCTCACGCTGGGTCCTCCATCGTTCATTGATCTCCCCCTCCCTCACGGCGGTTTCAAGCACGTTTTATGCCAGGGACTGCACTGGCGAACCAATAAAGATTCCCATAAAGAGCCCGTATCTGAAGATGTCTTGCAGTCCCGGTCTGCAACACCACCTGCCCATTTCCCTCCACAGATGCTGCCTGGCTCGCTGAGTTCCTCCAGCACTCTGTAATTTGTTCAGGAACCTGTTCATCACTTGGAAAGGTTTCCACTCCCATAGACGGGAGACGACTGAGAGGTCTAAAAGCAGCAATAGTTGCCGCCTTCAGTACAGGCAGCCAGTTCATTTCATCCCGTGCATTACTTATCATTTATACTGGCGGCAATGACTAAGGTGATGGACCCAGGTTAAAGCCTGCCCACTAATACTGTGACCGTACTCATGTGTTCTCTCCAACCGCAGCGGCTGAGTGCAGTTGAGTCTCATGAGAGTTGTGAATCTGTGGAATTCTCTGCCTCAGAAGGCAGTGGAGGCCAATTCTCTGAATGCATTCAAGAGAGAGCTAGATAGAGCTCTTAAGGATAGCGGAGTCAGGGGGTATGGGGAGAAGGCAGGAACGGGGTACTGATTGAGAATGATCAGCCGTGATCACATTGAATGGCGGTGCTGGCTCGAAGGGCCGAATGGCCTCCTCCTGCACCTATTGTCTATTGTCTTTTGTCTAAAGGCAAGTAAGTGGAAAAAGCAGTGGGTGGGGGGGGAGCTGCGGGACTCACAGCTCGAGGGCCATGACACACATTAGGCCTGAACAGCAGCGGTGGGGGGGGAGGGTAGTGGGGGGAGGGGGGGGTGATGACAGGCACCCGGGAGTCTCTGCTCAACACCCACGGCCTCAGCTCCAGCTGGGTGAAAAAGCAAAACCCTGTCAAAGAGAGAGGAACGCCATTTTGCAAAAAGTTTCATAAAACTACAAAGTTAAATTCTCCAGCGGAAACTAAATGACACTCTCTACACCGCAACCCTTAATATTGGCAGAGCACACTAATAATCAGCTGCGGGGATTATAATGCCAGATCCAAGCTCTGCTCATCTTCAACGCAAGTCCCTTGGAAATGAGCGGAATCCCTGAGCCTCCCACTTAAACAGCTTGCTGCAACATAACTGGTGATGAGTGGCACCACACTAACAGTAACACACTAACCTCCGCCTGGTGACATCTAATCACTGGTGCACCTGCCACACTGATACAGCTAGTGCAGGCATGGAATCCCCTACTCCCTCCTGGACAAGACAATGCTTCTATTTTCCAGAACCAGGGGCCACAGTTTAAGAATAAGGGGTAGGCCATTTAGAACGGAGATGAGGAAAAACTTTTTCAGTCAGAGAGTTGTGAATCTGTGGAATTCTCCGCCTCAGAAGGCAGTGGAGGCCAATTCTCTGAATGCATTCAAGAGAGTGCTAGAGAGAGCTCTTAAGGATAGCGGAGTCAGGGGGTATGGGGAGAAGGCAGGAACGGGGTACTGATTGAGAGTGATCAGCCATGATCACATTGAATGGCGGTGCTGGCTCGAAGGGCCGAATGGCCTACTCCTGCACCTATTGTCTATTGTACTCAACTTTCAGGGCATGGTTAATGATGGTAGCATGGTTAGTGCAGCTGCTCCGACATCTCGAGTTTGTTCCTGACCTTGTGATACTGCCCGTGTGGATTCAGCTAGTTCTCCCCTTAACTGTGTGCAATTTCCTCTGGGTGCTCTGGTTTCCTCCCACGTTCTGAAAGCATTCTGGTGGGTTAATGGGCTGGAAAAGCTGCCCCTGGTGCAGGTCAGTGGCAAGAGGGTCAGTGAGGGTGGCAGTTGGAGCTGATGGTCGTGTGAAGTAGATTAGGTTAAAGAGAATAAAGAGAAAAAAACTGCAGGAAAGAGACTTCTGCAATTGTTCTGAGAACCGGCATGGATTTGATGGCTCTTCTTTGTGTATGAAGGAACTGCAGATGCTGGTTTAAACAGAAGATGGGCACAAAATGCTGGAGTAACTCAGCGGGACAGGCAGCATCTCTGGGGAGAAGGAGAGAAGAAAGTGAAAGAATTCCTTCTCTCCAGAGATGCTGCCTGTCCCGCTGCGTTACTCCAGCATTTTGTGTCTATCTTCAAATATCTTTCTTTCTCTGTTCTAAGGCAATTTGACGCTAATTATAATAAGATGAGGCAGCTGATAATTTCACATCCATTCACTGCTGGCAGGCAAAGACAAATTTCTCTCTGTCATCGAACCTGGGCATGCAGTGCCGATATGTGGAAATTGGTAATCTTGTTAAAATGAATATAACATGGTAACCAGAAAAGTGGAGGTAATGCTGTTTGAATTAATATAATAATGCTGACTTGAAAATGCTGTTCACGTGATAGGCAAGAGATTGATGAAAACCTTTGTCAATTTTGGAGCACTGGGTGAAAAAACGAGTATAAATCCAGGGTCAGGGTGTCAAGTAGTGAAGTGCAGGAAAAATAAAAACAGGAGCCAAGGTCATTTTGACGCCTAGAGGCTTATGAAATAATAGTTACTGTTTTCTCTGTAGCTATTTCTTAAACCTAGAAACGATAACTAACGATCTCTCACCGATTCAACAAACCAGTAGTCTTTTGAAACCAAGAGATGCACAGTGCGTGTTGCTTCACAAGTTTTTCCAAAATTAACATAGTTCTATTTATTTCATTGAAAGGTTTACTCTTCCTCAATACGTAAAAGATTTGGGTTGGCTTTTGTCCTTGTCGTCATGTTATGGGATTATTGCGGTCAAGAAAATGGGAACTTCTCGGGGACATTGTTTATCATCTGAACATAATAAACTGTTGCGCAAAGCATGTGCACATGGGGAGACAAGCTGCCCACTGATGTCAGTGGGATTAGTGGACTGGATAAGGCATCTTAAACGCCCGCCAAGCACAGCACAGCACTTTAAAACATGCACTGACGTGACCCTGGTGGAAGGAAAGCCAGACAAGCTGTGATGGGGTTAAGTAAAAGAAATCCCATTAGCCCCTCCTGATTACACAAGTTGGGACGTTTTCCTTTCTATTCAGAAAAGAACAGCCAGCAGTGCTGGAGATAATATCAGGGCAAAAGGTCATGATTTTCCCTGGAAGGTTTCTTGGCAAAGGACGGTGGTTAGATCAGAAGGCTGACGACAGGCCGATTGAGTCATTTGAGGCATCTGCACAGTTCCAGGAAATGAAAGACAACATGGTACTTGAAAGCTCATGTTGCTTTCAGACTTGCGCCTTTGCACCGAATATTTCGATGCCAGGGCCAATAAAACTTTCATGTTGACATCCCTTGTTCCAGGCACCATTAAATCCAGAAATTATGTTAATCATTCTTTTGAATTTTGTCCTTGTAGGGTCAAAATTGCAGATTCATTTCTGATAGTGACTAAACCAGCCTTTGTTCCAAAAGTGACTTAATGCCTTAAAATGTCAGGGAAGAATATTTAAGATCTATCTCAGTTTTAATGAGAACCCAGAAGCACATCCAAGATGCACATCAGGGATCATGTTGTTTCTAACGCTCCCCCACATGAAACACAAGAAACACGAGGGAAACACATTATTCCACAACAAACTGGATTTATAAAGCACATTTAAAGTAGCAAAATGTCCCAAGGTACTTCATAGACTTATCAAGCAAAATTCAACAGTCAGCTTTATTAGGATAATTAAAGCAGGTGACCAAATGATTAGTCAAAGAAATAAGTTTATTATTTACTATCGCAGAGAAAGCTTTTAACGTAATTAGGTGGCCTCGGATGCTGGCAATGTACAATATTTTGAATACATTAATAACCCCAACAACAAATTTCCATAATTCATGAGTTGCTTCTGGTCTGAGACATTTAGGATTGAGACTTCAAAGGTCTCCTGCCTTTACTTGAGTTTGCTCAGCCACTTATTCTCTGTGGGCTTTTACATGGGCACACAGTAACTCTTGGGGAGCATGAAATTGATAACAAGAACATAAATAGCACTTCCATGAAAGCTCAGGGTAGGGCACTTCCTGCTGCATTGATTTTGCCACAGCATTAGGTTCAGAACTGAGAGAACAGTTATACCAGTTGAACATTTCAGTTCGATCTTCCACATCAATCAGAAGAGTTCAAAGTGCAATCTCTGAGTGTTGCCCTGCCTAATTTCAAAGAGTGTCCATGTTAAATAAATGGATTTTATCTCTCATTCACACTTTCCATATGTCTTGTACCAATGGATTACTAAAGTGGAACAAAAATGTTGAAAAGGAGCAATATTTTTTTGCACAACCATAATATTTGTTTTAAAGCAAGACGCATTTTGAGATGCAGGTTTTTACTAGTACATTAGGGCCGCTAGTAAAGGAATAAAACACGAAAGCTCCATTTCTGGGATGCAATATTACAGTTCCAAGAACACTAGATATGCTTCGAGGAACAAGATGCTCCTTTATACATCTCGTAATCGACATGGGAAAGGAAGATCGTTTGGTTTATCTTAGCTCACCTTCCAGTAGGATTGTCAACAATAAATTCACTTCGAATTTAGAATTGCTTCCCAAGAGTGAAGAAGGCTGCAGAAAGTGGTGAACGTCGCCCAGTCAGTCAGGGGTATTGGTCTCCCCAGCACCGAAGGGAGACAAAGGAAGTGCCATTTCAGGAAGGCAGCAAAGATCCACACCACCCTGGCCACACTCGTCTCTGTTACTGCCAGGAAGAAGATACAGGAGGTGAGGACCACGACCTCTCAGTTTCTTCCCAACAACTGTCAGGCTCTTGAACCGTATTACACAAGCCTAACCACATCCCGAGCTCAACACCAAACCATTATGGACTTCGTATAGGTTGCATTCAGCTTGCACTATTGCAGTCCGTTTACCTACTAAAAACTGCTAATTTATTGAATGAATGTTTGTTGTATATTTATTTGTTGTGTTGTTGCATCAATGGCCCTGCAAAGCTGCAGCAAATAAGAATTTCGCTGTTCCGTTCCTATTGCATATGCAACAAGTACTCTAGTTCAAGTGCTCTCACATAGCAGAGGGTTACTGGGGCTCATGTTGTCGACCTCCCCGTGGTGAGCCCTGTCAACTGACCTCACTCAGGCGAACGACAACAAACAGAGACAGCAGAAGCAGAGGCAGCTTCATAACGTCTGCTGCCTCAAATGCAAGAAGAAGACAGAGGGTTACTGCTTGCAGTTCTCCACCTGGAAAATAGTTCTTAACTCATCTGCAAAACATTCCTTCCTGGCTTCCGAGGCCAAATGATGACGCACTCACCTCGGTTTTGTTGAGTTTGCATGTTTAACTTCACAAACCTCTAGTCTGACGTTCCAGTGGAGGGTGGGAGGGATTGTTATCAGACCGTCGGTCTTCAGACACTGTACCCTCTCTACTCTCAGTTGGATGTGAAAAGATCAGACAAATCTGAGAAGTGTTCTTCCCGGTGTCTGAGCCAATTTCATTCCCCTTCAGTTTCTGAAACAGATCGATGTTCATTAACTGATTGTGGTCAATAGGAGATTGTATGGGAATATTGACTGTTACGTTTTCTATATTATAACATGACTGTTCGACAATCCTCACTGGGTTTAAAACATCCTAAGATTGTGGGAGAAGCTGCACAAAATTGTGCTTTCCTATTTTTATAATCACAAAGCCATTGAAACCATTAGCTGACATCTCGTATCACCAGCAGAACTCTGATCACCGCTTTTATGCAGGAATAAACACCACAGAGCTTCCCACATTACAGCCTCCAGCTCAGGCCAGCCACACAGCTCTAATTCCCAATTCCCAGTGACTGTCTCCAGCCACTTTCCAGGCCCACATTCCCAAGCCTTGGCTCCGGCTCCACACAGCAATCCCACATTCCTGGCACTCGTATCTGGGAGTGTGATCTCCACAGTGGCTCTTGGGAACGGTTCACAGGGAAGCTGACCGACAGTGCAGGAGTGCCCCTAAGCTGTGTGCTCAGCCCCCTGCTCTACTCTCTAACCCACGGCTAAGAATCCAGACACAGCTCCAACACCAGCCTTACATTGGCCGACGATACCCTTGTTGTTTGGCGAATAACATGAGGCGCAGTAGAGGAGAGTGATTAATAATCTGATTGAACGAATGGCGCCAGAACAAAATCTTGCCCTCAGCAATAGCAAAACCATTGACTTCAGGAAGGGAAAGCTGAGGATCCATGAACCCGTCTTCATCAGTGGGACAGCAATGGTGAGAGTCAAGAGCTTTAAGGGCCTGTCCCAGTTACGCGATTTTTAAGGCGACTGCCGGCGACGGTCAAAGTCGTAGCGGATCGCCGAAATTTTATTTTACCCAACGACAATGACCACGACAATGCCGAGTCAGGTTGATACAAGTTACTTTTTTTGTGAAACTAGCACCTGGCTAAGAGATTACACCGACTTCGGAAACATCGCAAAATTCCCACGCTTACCTGACCGTCAAACTGTCGCTTCCAGTCTACCTGTCAAATGTCCTGACGGCAAATAAATTGGTTAAACAAAACTATCTTCTGGTATCTTCAAATGCCTTTTCTTAATTTAATATTACGTGCTTCTAAATGCATCTGCGACAACCTAGCAAACCTGGGGACAGCATGCGACAGCGCCCGCAATAAGCTACGATACCTGGCGACAAGCCAGCTGTCGCCGAGAAATTTCTTGCAGGTAACTTTTTCCACGACGCGCCGAGATCCGCTACGATTCTTTGAGGACTCCTCACGATCGTGCCCGCGACACCCCGGCAAACATTCGGCAACAGCCTAGTCGCCGGCAGTCGCCTTAAAATCGCCTAAGTGGGACAGGCCCTTAAGGGTCCTGTGTGTGCACATCTCTGAAGACCTGTCCTGGGCCCAGCACTTTGGTGCAATCACAAAGAAACCTCATCATTGCCTCTACTTCATCAGAGGTTTGAGGAGATTCACCAGGGCTCTCAATACTCCATCGAACCTCTCTAGGTGTGCAGTAGAGAGCACACCAGACTAGGCAAATCATGGCCTGATTAGGGTAACTCGAACGCACAGGAACAGGGGAGACTGCAGAAAGTGCTGGACACTGCAGAGATCTACACAAAGCACTGCTTCATGCAGGCAGCACAGTGGTGCAGCAGTAGAGTTGCTGCCTTTCAGCGCTTACAGCGCCGAAGACCCGGGTTCTATCCCGACTACGGGGGCTGTCTGTACGGAGTTTGTACGTTCTCCCCGTGACCGCCTGGGTTTTCTCCGAGATCTTCCGTTTCCTCCCACACTCCAAAGACGTACAGGTTTGTAGGTTAATCGGCTTGGTATAAATGTAAATTATCCCTAGTGTGAGTAGGATAGTGTTAATGTGCGGGGATTGCTGGTCGGAGCGGACTGGGTAGGTCCAAGGGCACGTTTCCGCGCTGTATCTCTAAACTAAACTAAACTAAACTATGCCTGGGATTTTTACCTAGCATCATCATCCACCTTAAAACCCATAAAACTGGCATAGAAGCAAGTCATCCTCGATCCCAAGCAATTGCCAACAAGAGAAGAGAAAACCTTCTGAAGCAAAAATGACAGCAAAAGGCGGGACTTTGACTGAAATCCAACTTTGGTTATCCAAATCACATGGAGTTTTTTCCTCATTGACGAGGAGCTGAGTGAGATAAAACAACCTGCAGTGAGCATTCAGGTAAATCAACAACTTATTGTCCTAATAGTTAAATGCATATTTCTTACTTCCTTTCTCCCTCTTGAAATACACCCACACTGGTTACCTGCCAAGAGGAAAGCTCAGAGGTTGGCTATTCTTATTCCTGTTTCATTTCCTCTAACTCGTTCTCTACATCCCATCCAGGGGGCACTTTTTGCAAAGTTACAGCACAGAAACAGGCCCTTCGGCCCACCGATTCTGCACCGACCAGCGTTCCCTGCACATTTGCACCATCTCATACACATTAAGGACAATTTACAAATATACCAAGCCAATTAACCTACAACTCTGTACGTCTTGGGAGTGTGGGAGGAAACCGGAGATCCCGGAGAAAACCCACACAGGTCACGGGGAGAACGTACAAACTCCGTACAGACAGCACCCGTAGTCAGGATCGCGACCCAGGTCTCTGGTGCTGTAAGGCAGTAAATCTGCCGCTGCACACCATGACACACCATTGTGATTACAGACCAGATTATTAAAACATAATTTGTCTCTGCATGGCAGAATTTCCTGCTGTTGATAATATCCTTAAATTTAGTGACCAAATGCACAAAGAATATAGAATGGGCAATATATCCATTTGCATTGCCAGCTCTCATTACATCAACTGGCCACAAACACCTCCTGGCACTGCCCAGGTCAAATGTTTAATTCAATACTATAGCATTGTATTATGTTATTTTCTATTTAAACCGAGCTGTGTATCCATTTCGAACCCATCAAATTGCAGAAGAAAAAATTGCCACACAAACTCGTTTAAGTATTTGTCCTCTTTTCCCCTAACTTCCGGCCTCTCGGGCTGAAAAATGCAGCAATTTGAAATCCCTGTGAGTTTGTCAGAACTGTTGACTTAGAGCACATATTCCCACAACAAAAACAGAGCAGCACCAAGGCACTTGGGAACCCTGAGACGCCCGGTGATAACAGGGTCACATGTTTGACATTAGACAATAGAATAACTACTGTTGCTGCCTGGAAGAACGATGTCTCTGTCTCCAGAAATTCAATGCTTGATTAAGTGCTTGAGAAATAATGACACCGTAATGAATTCATTAAAAAGTCAAAATGTCTTCACATCAGATTATAGCCTCCAATATATCCAGTGAACTACTACCTTTTCCAGTTACAGTTACAGATTTAGCACCAAGTGGGAACACATGATGTGATCTGATCCAAGATTATCTGCCTGGAGCTCAAGATCTTGGAACCCTCCGTCTACATTCTCCTTCTTGACTAACTTCACAACAAACATGTTTCTCATTCGTTTATCTCCCCTGCCGAATATAGTGCGAGCCAAAAATCTCAACATTTTCTTCTGAAACCGTCGTGACATTCTTTTCATTTTGTAAAGTCAAAGATGAAAATAACTTACTGAAATGCACTAAACATACACAGATTGTCCTTTTTTTTAATGCAGAGAAATAAAGAAATGGATATTGTTAACTTGCTGATTGTTTTATTTATTTATTTATTTTCTGTATCCAAATGAAAACTCCAATTCCTAACCTGCACAGCAGTGGTTTCCAGTCATACGATCAGTCTCCTCGAGTGGCATCTTGATATTCTCAATCCAAATGAATCAGATCTCTGAGCATGTTGTAGTCCAGCTGCCTTTCCAACATCATACTAGAATTACTTTGCACGTTGCTCACATAATCCAGATCTACAGTCATTCAGTTTGAAATAAATTAGTGTTTATATTAGAAACTCTGTTTAATAAATTAGGTCTACTCCACGCACTGTCAGGGCTCTGATGGCTTGTGACTCACATATAACAGATGCCTTTTCCTTGTTTGCATGCCAGGAGAAGACTGATGTGATTACTTCCTCTTTGCTATTACTAGGTCCTCTAGGTTTAGTTATCTACTATCTACTGAGAATTAAAAACAATTTAGCAGGCATCTGGTGCAAGGAACTGTTTGGATTACTACCTTTCCGTGAACAATACCTTTCTGTTGGGATCACAGTGTTAGTCAATAATTGGCATTTGTTTAAAAAGACATCATTCAAAAACATTTCTGTTTTCAAGAATAAGCTCGAGTTACAGGACTCTTCGGAAGCAGCAACTTTAATTATGATTTACCTATTTATGTGCCTGGACTTCAAAGTTTTCCCTTTTGTAAGTTTTGAATTGTTGTTATATGTTTCTATTCAACATCATCGTCTGGAATTAGAGGATGCCATTATTTCTTTTATCACCAATTTATATTTTTATTCATATTCATGCAATGCAAGCTCCTGCACTGGGACTGCTGGTTGAATATTTTTCCGTTAAATCCAGTATATAAACAATAGACAATAGGTGCAGGAGTAGGCCATTCAGCCCTTCGAACCAGCACCACCATTCAATGTGATCATGGCTGATCATCTAAAATCAGTACCCCGTTCCTGCCTTCTCCCCATACCCCCTGACTCCGCTATCCTTAAGAGCTCTATCTAGCTCTCTCTTGAAAGCATTCAGAGAATTGGCCTCCACTGCCTTCTGACGCAGAGAATTCCCCAGATTTACAACTCTCTGGCTGAAAAAGTTTTTCCTCATCTCCGTTCTAAATGGCCTACCCCTTATTCTTAAACTGTGGCCCCCGGTTCTGGTCTCCCTCAACATTGGGAACATGTTTCCTGCCTCTAACGTGTCCAACCCCTTAATAATCTTATATGTTTCAATAAGATCCCCTCTCATCCTTCTAAATTCCAGTGTATGCAAGCCTAGTCGCTCCAGTCTATCAACATACGACAGTCCCGCCATTCCTGGAATTAACCTAGTAAACCTACGCTGCACGCCCTCAATAGCAAGAATATCCTTCCTCAAATTTGGAGACCTAAGCTGCACACAGTACTCCAGGTGTGGTCTCACTAGGGCCCTTTCAACTGCAGAAGGACCTCTTTGCTCCTATACTCAACTCCTCTTGTTATGAAGGCCAACATTCCATTGACTTTCTTCACTGCCTGCTGTACCTGCATGCTTCCTTTCAGTGACTGATACACTGGGACACCCAGATCTCATTGTACGTCCCCTTTTCCTAACTTGACACCATTCAGATAATAATCTGCTTTCCTATTCTTACCACCAAAGTGGATAATCTCACACTTACCCACATTAAATTGCATCTGCCATGCATCCGCCCACTCACACAACCTGTCCAAGTCATCCTGCATCCTCATAGCATCTTCCTCACAGTTCACACTGCCACCCAGCTTTGTGTCATCTGCAAATTTGCTAATGGCACTTTTAATCCCTTGCTTTATAATAGATTAGAAATTGTTGTCACAAGATCGTTCATCTTAATTGTAAAGATGAAAAAGGGATAAAAATACAAGAACAATTGTGTGAAGAAGGGTCCCGACCCAAAACTTCACTTATCCATGTCCTCCAGAGTTGCTGCCTGTCCCGCTGAGTTACTCCAGCACTTTGTGTCTTTACTTGTCACGCTTTATTTGCTGCTTAACCTCATCTTCTTTGACTGGACTGAGAAAAGAAGTCTCTTGCATTTTTGGATGTCCATTGACAAAATAAGGAAATAAGTACATGCTGCCTTTTGTGATCTCGAGGTGTGACAAAGTGTTTAATAGTCAATAAAAAATATGTAAAACATGGTCATTGGAATTGGAGATACCGAGAAATGCAGAGTTGATTTGTCAAGAATCTCTTCACTCATGGGATTTATGTTAGACTATATTACATTCTGATCATGAAATCAAGATAACTACAGGTTCAAGAGACCACTCAGAATAGGAGATAGTCTCCAATGTGAGTATTCAGCAAGGGAAACGGGCCAATAATGTCAGAAAGCATGGAATGCATTGTGTAAGGAGGAAACATGAGAATGCATCAAGTTGATGCTACAATGAATGTAGAGAACGATGTATACTGATTGTATTTACTTTGTTTAAATTATGAATAAACTATATATTTGAAACGAAAGAAGGTTACATTACAGTTTATATATTAAGAAGGTTTAAAAATAAACCCAACACTGTAGAAAGACAAACTGTAGTATATTTTGTTCTATGGTTTGGGGTCAACAACCTATGTGGGGAGGATTAACCCAAGTGTGATTGTGTGACATTCGATCACCCTGTGATGGACGATTGATATTCGATTATGTCGTTTAATCGTATGATATACAATTACATAACATGCAGTCATCCATTGTTCGCAAATGTTATTACATTTACCATGGCTGAATGTTTTGAGAACTCTGGAGATGTTATAGAAAGTTAGATAGACACAAAGGGCTGGAGTAACTCAGCGGGTCAGACAGCATCTTTGGAGGTAGACACAAAAAGTTGGAGTAACTCAGCAGGACAAGCAGCATCTCTGGAGAGAAGGAATGGGTGACGTTTCGGTTCGAGACCCTTCTTCAGCATCTTTGGAGAAACTGAATAGGTGAGATAGAAGCATAGAAAATAGGTGCAGGAGTAGGCCATTCGACGCTTTGAGCCAGCACCGCCATTCAATATGATCATGGCTGATCATCGAAAATCAGTACCCCGTTCCTGCTTTCTCCCCATATCCCCAGATCCCATGAATCCGTTAGCCCTAAGAGCTATATCTAACTCTTGTTTCGGGTCGAGACTCTTCTTCAGACAGAAAGTTAGCATGGCTTAACAATTCATCGCCGGTAATTCAAAAAGAGGTCAACAAAAACGTTTTTTTGAAATAATTAAATTCTGAAAGAATGAGACAATACACTTACTAAAGTTAATTTCCAGTGCCAATGAAATTGTTGTACTAATTAAGACTAAGCACTCTATCAATTAGAATATTCAGCACAGAATTAAATATTTACATACATCGGAACAAATAAGTACTCACTCCATCAAGTGAGTTTAGTGTCTACAGTGTGGGAAGGAACTGCAGATGCGGGTTTAAACCAAGGTGCTACATGCCAGCTGGGTAAGGCACCTGTAATGGCAACTTTCCGACTTTTCCAGTGACCTATTTTCCAATTGCCATTACTACACAGAGAGTCGGAGCGATCTTACGCAGACCCAACAGAAGAGATCTTCCAGTCGTTTTTTCTAGTTTAATTAGTTGTTTATTGAAGTAGTTGTACAAACAAGGGGATGAACATACCATGCTATACTTATTTCGCATACAAGTCATAGCTGGCGGATCTGTCCAAGATCTGGTCTTTCCAGTCGATGGTCTGTCCAGGTCTGGTAAGAACTGTATGCTCTCCCTCCCTGTATCGGGCTCTTCCCAGTCATTTATGTCCATATTTACACCACCCTGTGCCTATAATGACCGCCCCCAAGTGTCCAAAATAATACCGCAAGATATATCGAGACAAAATAATATAATATGCCAATAGTAGCTAGCCTAAACATAAATGGCTCCTACACCGCCTTTACATTTAACTCAGCACAGCCCATATATTTGATTTTTATATTTGCTCAGATTTATTTTGTCCCCCAAAATCCTGCCCATAGTTTAGAAAATTCTAAAAAGAAGTCACTTGAAATGCAAATTACCAGAAAATGTGATTAATGTTACGGTCACTTTACACAAACTCAAAAAAGAAGAATTGTGAATGGACACTTAATTGATTTAAATAATTGTAGGTACAGTTTTTTTATTTGAATTTGTTATTGACAAACAGAATGAACTGGAAAATATTGCAAAAAGCTTCCGAACAAATTTTGTATACAAAAGGTCACAATCAGTTCAGCTTATCTGCTTAATGAAAACGCTTTCACATTGACAATTCACTCCTGATACGCTCCATAACCCAGGAGAGACACATGTGAGCAGGAAGCAGCAAATAAACTTTAATTTCAAGTCATTGTGAAAGTAACTACAGGTCGCAAATAAATAATCTTCTCAATGGACACGTTAGAGGCAGGAAACATGTTCCCAATGTTGGGGGAGTCCAGAACAAGGGGCCACAGTTTAAGAATAAGGGGTAGGCCATTTAGAACGGAGATGAGGAAAAACATTATCAGTCAGAGAGTTGTGAATCTGTGGAATTCTCTGCCTCAGAAGGCAGTGGAGGCCAATTCTCTGAATGCATTCAAGAGAGAGCTAGATAGAGCTCTTAAGGATAGCGGAGTCAGGGGGTATGGGGAGAAAGCAGGAACGGGGTAATGATTGAGAATGATCAGCCATGATCACATTGAATGGCGGTGCTGGCTCGAAGGGCCGAATGGCCTCCTCCTGCACCTATTGTCTATTGTCTAATGTCTTCAGACTACACTCCTGCCATTCTAATACCTGACAAGAAACTGCATCAAAACAGTCAAGTTCGCCCAAATTGTCTTCTGCTATTTATAACAAAATCCACTGACAAAGACATTAATAACCATCGCAAATAAGAAAAAGGAAGTCCAATAATGAACAGAAGTTTTTTAAAATAAAAGCACAAATAGAGAATGGACTTCCAAAGGAAACTATTTAGTCTTATTTCAAGACATGAGAGAGACTACTGCAAAAAAATAAAGAGCTGGGGGAAATCTGCAGATCAGGCAGCATCTGTGGAGGGAAATGGGCAAACACTCTTTCGGGTCAGGACCCTTCCTCGGACTGCTGGAGTAGAGGTGAGAGAGCAGGTGGAAAGAGTTGAGGGGCAGAGTTGGGACAAGAGCTGGCAAGTGTTATGTGGTTGCAGATAAGGAGGGGTTGGTTGACCAAGATTAAACATTAAATTTGAAATAAGTATTCTGGATTCGAGGTTGATTCAGCAATTGGCCCCAGGAAATTCAGCACGACAACTATTCATTCCTTCCATCTCTTGAATATATTTCCTGCCCTGTCAAGTAACTTTGATAGAAGTATTAAGGACCATGGTCGAGGACACACAAACATGCCTTCATCGATGGGATGGTGGTGGAATTAGACAAAAACTTCAAATTCCTGAGCGTGCATATCTCTGAAAATCTGTCCTGGACCCAGCACATTGATGCAAGCATAAAGAAAGCTAATCAATGCCTCTACTTCCTAAGAAGATTGAGGAGATTCGGTATGTGAATGAATATTCTCTTGAACTTTTACAAGTGGACTGTAGAGACATATTGACTGGTTGCATCAAAGCCTGGTTTGACAACTTGCATGCCCAGGAATGAAGACTGCAAAAAGTGGTGAATGGTCTGATCTCCCCACCTTCCAAGGGACCTTGGATCTCATACACCTGTCGGAAGTTATGGGGAGAAGGCAGGAGAATGGAGTTAGGAGGGAGAGAAAGATTATTAAGGGGTTGGACACGTTAGAGGCAGGAAACATGTTCCCAATGTTGGGGGAGTCCAGAACAAGGGGCCACAGTTTAAGAATAAGGGGTAGGCCATTTAGAACTGAGATGAGGAAAAACTTTTTCAGTCAGAGAGTTGTGAATCTGTGGAATTCTCTGCCTCAGAAGGCAGTGGATGCCAATTCTCTGAATGCTTTCAAGAGAGAGCTGGATAGAGCTCTTAAGGATAGCGGAGTCAGGGGGTATGGGGAGAAGGCAGGAACGGGGTACTGATTGAGAATGATCAGCCATGATCACATTGAATGGCGGTGCTGTCTCGAAGGGCCGAATGGCCTCCTCCTGCACCTATTGTCTATTGTCTATTATCAGCCATGATTGAATGGCAGAGTAGACTTGATGGGCCAAATGGCCTAGTTCTACCCCTATTCCTTATGGCCTATATTAGTCGCTGCCTGAAAAAGGCAGCCAGCATCATCAGAGACCCACACCACCCTGGCTCCACCCATTTTCACTGCTGCCATAGGGAAGAAGGTGTAGTATAGGATCCTGAAAACTTGAACGGCCAGGTTCAAGAGAAGGTTTTTCCTCACTACCATCAGGTTATTAAACACTACACCCTCCAAATAATCTCTAAACTACATAGACTTTGGGGCATTGTTTTTGTTCTTGTTTGTTTATATTTATAGAATTCAAACTAAGTAGTGGTGTGGATTGTGAAGAGCATGTAGAAAGGTTTCAATGGCGATATGAACAGACTAAGTGAGGATGAGAATGTGGCTTCAGACCCACTTATAATCACTAATTAGCCCGTTTTTCTAATTCATTTCATGTTACGCCAAATAGTTATTAAAGAGCTCTGGTTTTCCACATACATCAGTTTTACAAAAGGCGTAACGATATTTCCTATTCTTAACATAATCGACAGTTTGCTTACTACAAAACTGCTCCCTATTTAGATTTTGAAAAATCACACGATTCTCGATGCAAAATCTCTGAACTGCTTCAGTTTAGCTATGACATTCACCATAGGTGGTTCCATCTTGAATTGCAGTAGTTACAAAGTCATAATGAGCTCAGGTCTTTTTCCATTCCAACCTGCGCTTATCCAAGCAGCATTGCAAAGAGGAGGAGGCAGAGAGAACCGTGGAGCGTGCAGTTTTGTTCAATCTCCCACTCACTTACGAAGTGAAATATTGACCACAAAAGGAGAAAATTAGTGCTCACACTCCATAAACCTATTTGTCGAGAAAATACTCCAACAGGTCTGAGGAAGGCTCAAGTTAACCGTTTATGTGATTATAAAGCAATGAAAGTCGATAGCAAAGCACAATTAATTATTCTTAACAGGCAAAATAATAGGGCAATAACACGCACAGTGTAACATATGGCCTGCAGCAGTATTGTAGTTACAGCAAAGGCAAGTTCCATTAATCCAAATAATTGTGAAGTCTCAAACAACAGGGGAATTTTCCTCCTTTTTGTTCAGAATTTGCCCACTGTAGCAACTTTACTGTAAAATGTAAAACATTCATTTGCATTGATTGTAGCTTCTAATGCTTTAATATCACTTGAACAGCTTTTTGAGATAATTGTGCTGGAAGCTGTACTTTGAAGGAAATGATGTCAGCATTATTCATACTGTTAAACACCCAGACCGACAAAGCTGAATTATTGATCGACTCCAATCAAATTTTATATAAACATTAATTCTCAATAAACGGAGGCATTTACTCCAAAGGTTCTGTTATTAAGTATGCACTGTGCAGATGGTTTCGCCACACATGGTGTGCTGCAAATTATATTACTGAAGAATGATCAGCTGTGATATGGCTCTGCTAAATTAATTAGATGATAATGATAGAACTGATGTTTTTAAGATAGGTTTTCGTAAATGATTTTTTGCATAAACACTGATATATTTGAGTGTTCAATTACTAGTTTGTGTGTGATTAAAGTAAAACTGGCTCCATTTTTATTTAGACAACAGTTATCACTCAAATATTGCAACAGAATGCTGTGGTATGCAATTAAGAACCTCAACAACACCATATTAAATTTTAGAGCGAATAAATTACCTATGGCCAATCATATGTAAAAATCCCAAATGCTCAGTCATAAATTAATTTTATTTTTGTCCATTCTATTAAAGGTTTATTGCCAAAGAAATGGGGTAGCTTTTTTCCAATGAACTGGCATAGCCATATCGATACAGGAATTGACTGCGTTCTCCCTCACACACACACACACACACACACGCGCACGCGCACACGCACACGCACACGCAAAGAAACACACACGCAAAGAAACACACACGCAAACAAACACACACGCACAAACACAGACGCATACAAATGTTAAGCAAGAAGTTCAAAGTTTGCATTTGATCTGCAAAAGGGTATCATCCAATGCACAAAGTAGATTTAGGTTACGAGGCAAGTACAATTTTACTTGAAGGAACATTTGCTGTCCAGCTGATGTCATATGATCATAAAATCATATGAATTTACCCAGCGGTATGAACATTGACTTCTCCAACTTTAGATAGCTCCTCTGTCCCTCTCTTCCCCTCCCACTTCCCAGAAATCCCACTATCTTCCTGTCTCCACCTATATCCTTCCTTTGTCCCGCCCCCCTGACATCAGTCTGAAGAAGGGTCTCGACCCGAAACATCGCCCATTCCTTCTCTCCTGAGATGCTGCCTGACCTGCTGAGTTACTCCAGCATTTTGTGAATAAATACCTTTGATTTGTACCAGCACCTGCAGTTATTTTCTTACATAAAATCCCAGATAGTTTGCATTACAATCTACTTCCACCAATTATCCTGGCAGTGTATTACAAGAACCTCCTCACTCTGTGTAAAATACTTGCCTCGTTAATGTCCTTTAAACATTCTACCTCATTCTTCCTCACCTTAAAATTATGCCCTCTAATCTTTGTTCTTTCCACCCTGGGAGATGGGCTCTGGCTGTCCGCCCTGTCTGTGCCTTTCATTATTTTATATATCATATCATATCATATCATATATATACAGCGCGGAAACAGGCCTTTTCGGCCCACCAAGTCCGCGCCGCCCAGCGATCCCCGTACATTAACACTATCCTACACCCACTAGGGACAATTTTTACATTTACCCAGCCAATTAACCTACAAACCTGTACGTCTTTGGAGTGTTGGAGGAAACCGAAGATCTCGGAGAAAACCCACGCAGGTCACGGGGAGAACGTACAAACTCCTTACAGTGCAGCACCCGTAGTCAGGATCGAACCTGAGTCTCCGGCGCTGCATTCGCTGTAAAGCAGCAACTCTACCGCTGCGCTACCGTGCCGCCCTCAGGTCGCTCCTCAGCCTCCAACACGCCCGAAGAAAAACAATCCAAATTTGACCAAACCTCAACTCATAGCTAATACTCTGTAACCCAGGCCTGGTAAATCCCTTCTGCACCCTCTACCACACCTCCACATCCTTCATGTAATTCAGCAATCGGAACAGCACACATTGTCACCTAATCAAAGTATTATATCATTGCAACATGAATTCCTGACTTTTATACTCAACATGCCACAGAGTAATCATGCCATACACCTTATTTACTACTCCATGACACTTTCAAGGAGCTGTAGACTTGCACCCCAGAAAACTCTACACATCAATGCTCCCAAGAGCCCTATCATTTATTGTATACTATAAAATAGTAGTAAGAGACATTCCATTTACTTTACTGATTACTTGCTGTAGCTCTATTCTACAAGTTCCAGACCCTTTTGTCCATCAGCATTTTATATTCTCTCTCCATGTCAATGTTTTCTGCATTTCTGTTCTTCAAACTTCACAGTTACTTACTCCATCTGCAAGATTTTTGGCAACTCACTCGACCCATCGACACCCCTTCACAGACTCTTTGCCTCCTCCACGTTATTTGCGCTCCCATTCATAATGTACAACAAAAACATATTAGGTCCAACTTCACTTCAACACTCGACACAAATAGCACAAAAATAGATCTGAGTGGTTGGAGAATCCTTTGGTGATACTATGAGGTACGACAATCACTGCACAAAAATTCAACCTGACATTCAACAAACATCATTATTTTAAAATTGGATATTTAACCTGCAGTCTATGATCCACATCTTTGGTCAGGATCTGGTTTCCATTTCCTTGGGGTGTTAACCAGCTGAGTGGTAATACTGGAAGGTAATGTAAACAGCATTGGCCGGCATCAAGATGGACGACTAACCTATCCAGTGTCCAGGATGCATGAATGCAAAATTCAAGATGCAGCCCCATTAAAATGATTTCAGTGACCAGGCAGCGCTAACCATATGACTGTTACCTTAGAGCACATTCTGGGGTCCAACCTCATGAATGGTCAGCCTCACACCAAGCTGACTGGTGTGGGCCAAAGCCTTTGTTTCTCGAGAAAATGGGTACTTGCAGCTGCACTTGTATTCAAAGCTATCCAGCAGGTTTTGCCCGCTTGGAAGAAAATACTGCAGAGGGCAAGCAAGAATAGACCAGTGATTTTTCAGACGAGTCTCTGACTATCTTGCTGGGAAAGGGACAAAGGTCTCGGAAGCCCTGCACATCGACTTGTTCTCCCTTATCCACTCTACTAGTTACATCCTCAAAAAATTCTGTAAAATTCGTCAGACATGATTTGCCTTTCATAAATCCATGCTGACTTTGTCCGATGATTTCACCACTTTCCAAATGTGATGCTATCACATCTTTAATAACTGACTCTAGCATTTTCCCCACTACCGATGTTAGGCTAACTGGTCTATAATTATCTATTCCCTTCATGGATGCTGCCTGTCCTGTTGATATCCTCTTTGCTTTTTGATGGAGATTTATGCGGGTTGATGATGGGGGTGATGGACGTTGTTCAGATGGAAGAGAAGGGGATTTGAGCATGCAATGTCATTACGTTTTTCTGACAGTACATCCACAGCCTGGGGGCATCTTGTGGCATTGTCCTCTCTGGCATTGGATGCCTATGGCAGCAGTGTAGAGAGGACAATGCCACAAGATGCCCCCAGGCTGTGGATGTAGTGTCAGAAAAACCCCTTGCTCATCTGTGTCCAACTATGACAGGCCAGGCTTTGCCCCCCCCCCCCCCCCCCCCACTCCCACCTCCCTGATATCTGAAGAAGAGTCTGAGAGAATTCAAGAGACAAGGCAGGAGAGAAGAGAGTTTATCTGTTATATGCACCAAATATGTAGCTGGACAATGACTTTCTTGCTGCAGCTTCCATTAGGCACAATTACAACAATAAACATATAGTTAATTATCAGTTATTCTAAATGAACTAGTCTGTGATAGTGCAAAAACCAAAGAATGGAAAGCAGCCACAGTAGTGCAAAATCCCCAATGCTTCAGTAGGGTCGAGGTAGTTGAGGCAGGGTTGTGGTTAGTGTTATGCGGGGTTGTGGTTAGTGTTAGGCGGCATTCTGGTTAGTGTTATGTGGGGTTGTGGTTAGTGTTATGCAAGGTTGTGTAAGAAAATAACTCCAGATGCTGGTACAAATCGAAGGTATTTATTCACAAAATGCTGGAGTAACTCAGCAGGTCAGGCAGCATCTCAGGAGAGAAGGAATGGGTGACGTTTCGGGTCGGGACGGGGGGGCGGGACAAAGGAAGGATATAGGTGGAGACAGGAAGACAGTGGGAGATCTGGGAAGAGGGAGGGGAAGAGAGGGACAGAGGAACTATCTAAAGTTGGAGAAGTCAATGTTCATACCGCTGGGCTGCAAGCTGCCAAAGCAAAATATGAGGTGCTGTTCCTCCAATTTCCGGTGGGCCTCACTATGGCACTGGAGGAGGCCCATGACAGAAAGGTTAGACTGGGAGTGGGAGGGGGAGTTGAAGTGCTCAGCCACCGGGAGATCAGGTTGGCTAAGGCGGACTGAGCAAAGGTGTTGAGCGAAGCGATCGCCGAGCCTGCGTTTGGTTTCGCCGATGTAAATAAGTTGACATCTAGAGCAGCGGATGCAATAGATGAGGTTGGAGGAGGTGCAGGTGAACTTCTGTCTCACCTGGAAAGACTGTTTGGGTCCTTGGATGGAGTTGAGGGGGGAGGTAAAGGGACAGGTGTTGCATCTCCTGCGGTTGCAGGGGAAAGTGCCCGAGGATGGGGTGGTTTGGGTAGGAAGGGACGAGTGGACCAGGGAGTTACAAGGTTGAGGTTAGTGTTATGCAAGGTTGTGGTTAGTGTTAGGCAGCATTGTGGTTAGTATTATGCAAGGTTGTGGTTAGTGATAGGCAAGGTTGTGGTTAGTGTTATGCAAGGTTGTGGTTAGTGTTAGGCAGCATTGTGGTTAGTATTATGCAAGGTTGTGGTTAGTGATAGGCAAGGTTGTGGTTAGTGTTATGCAAGGTTGTGGTTAGTGTTATGCAAGATTGTGGTTAGTGTTACGCAGGGTGGTACAAGAACCTGATGGTTTAAGGAAAGAAGCTGACGGTTAGATAGTGTAGAACAGAGGTTGTGGGTTAGATTATTGCAAGAACAATAATCCTGAAGGCTGCGGATGCCAACAGGATTAACGAGCTCAACAGGAAGGCTGGCTCCGTGCTGGCAGCAGAGTTGGATTCATGGGAGGTGGTCTTGGAGGGGAGGATGCTCCTCAAACTGTGGAGCATCCTGGACAATACAGCTCACCCCCTCCATGACACACTGGTCAACCTGAGGAGCACCTTCAGCATCAGACTGGTTCCACCAAGATGCAGCACAGAACGCCACAGGAGATCCTTCTTCCCTGTGGCTATCTACCCTTCTGTCGTGGGGTAGACTGAGACTGACTCCCCTCCTCTCCACTCCCTAATCTTTGCACATCCCCAATCCTTTCCACACGTCACTTTAATTTCATGTTTCATGTATCTTGTGGTTTCATGACTGCTGGCAGATCAATTTCCCTCCTGGGATAAATAAAGTTTTATTGTATTATATCGTATCGTACGGTACCACTGTAACCAACAGCACAAAACTTAATCCTGCCACACCTATTTGTCAGAGTCACCTATGACAATGTCTCAAATACGTGACACGATATATCCAATCCTACCAAAAGAGAACCAATGAAAACTCAATTTCCAGAGATGAAAATAACCACGCAATTCTCGTCTGTAGGATCAAGAAGCCATGTTGATATCTTGCTTTCAAGCAAACAGTAGATAAGCAGGGACAGGATATAGTCAGTTTGAACTGGAAGTTGAACAGCATGGGAGAATGTAGAATCAAGAGGAGAACCTGGTTCTGATCCTTGCAATGGAGTGGTATTCTAAAGAGGCTCATACTTCCAAAACTACTTATATATTAAAGTAATTCCTATGAAATTACAGGAATTCACCAAACAAGTCAAATTGCTGGAATAATGCATGAATAATTCGATTACATAATTCTATTACCTGAATACCACTTTATTTAATTTGATCACATTGATGTATTTCCTCCCGAACTTCAACAAAGTTATTTTGTAAAGATTGAATATTGATTATTGCATCAGGAATATTTTGGCGATCATCAATGACTTATTCATTGGGACGGACATTTAATCATTCAACTGATAAGTTAAAAATTGGGAGGAATGATTTTTCATGCGGCTCCATGGTACGATATTAAAGCAGTCTTCTTTTTGACAAACCCCAGAGGAATAAATAATAGGACCCAGTAACCTAAAATTATTCAGAGTCCCTTTGTCTTAACCCAGAATACAAATACATTCATTTATTTATTAAGTTAGTCAATGCACAAATCAAAGTTAGATAGTGTAGAACAGAGGTTGTGGGTTAGATTTTTGCAAGAACAAAGGGCGAGGCAGGTGTTGGTGGAATGCAGAAATGTTCGTTCAGACAACAGGCCATGGCACTATGTCAAGCTAACTGATGGGCATGAACATCCTATCCAAGTTTAGTTTAGTTTAGTTTAGTGATACAGTGTGGAAACAGGCCCTTCGGCCCACCGAGTCCGTGTTGACCAGCGATCCCTGTTACACTAGTACACATTACAAACTAGGGACAATTTACAATTTTTACCTCAGCCAATTAACCTACAAAGCTGTACGTCAATAGACAATAGGTGCAGGAGTAGGCCATTCGGCCCTTCGAGCAAAGCCACCAGGAGCAGTACCGATAATAAATACCCACCATTCAATGTGATCATGGCTGATCATTCTCAATCAGTACCCCTTTACTGCCTTCTCCCCATACCCCCTGACTCCGCTATCCTTAAGAGCTCTATCAAGCTCTCTCTTGAAAGCACTGAGAACTGGCCTCCACTGCCTTCTGAGGCAGAGAATTCCACAGATTTACAACTCTCTGACTGAAAAAGCTTTTCCTCATCTCTGTTCCAAATGGCCTACCCCTTATTCTTAAACTGTGGCCACTGGTTCTGGACTCCCCCAACATTGGGAACAAGTTTCCTGCCTCTGACGTCTCCAACCCCTGAATAATCTTATATGTTTCAATAAGATCCCCTCTCATCCTTCTAAATTCCAGTGTATATGAACCTGTACGTCTTTGGAGTGTGGGAGGAAGGAGAAAACCCACGCGGGTCACGGGGAGAACGTGCAAACTCTGTACAGAAATAAACCGTAGCCAGGATCGTACCCGGGTCTCTGGCACTGTAAAGCAGCAACTCTACCTCTGCGCAGTACAAAACCAATACCAAAGATTTGTGAAATCCAGGAAGAAAACTTTCAAAAGATTTAACATACAAATATCAAGTGGACACCAATTAAATAGCACAAGTAAAAAGGACTGCATTATCTCATCAAATGCAGTTAGGTTTACACGTCCTACTATTATGTCTTTGGTTTCAAAGCTTGTTCATTCTTCAGCAGTGACTTGTGAGATTAAATTATGTTCCATTGTTACCTGCTATAATAACAGATTTCTATATCACCAACAATCCAGTTTTCCTCATTTTCTTGATCATCATTTGGAACAGAAGCAACGTTGAATAATTCAATGATAAGGCTTTATTAATTCTTATTTTAATTGGTTTGAGTGTATAGCAGAGGCCTCAGTTCTTGAAACATGGAATAAGGAGCGGCACCTGATCTGCAAAGGTCTTTCAGAATTTAACGTACAAATGCTGTCAAAGGCCAAGGTCAGGCATCCATCCATCTGCACGAGAGGGCTCCTTGTGGAATTCAATGGGAAAGCTCAGGTTGCCTCAGACTGACCCCTCTCTTGTCGCCATTGTCGAATTTGCTTTACCACATCCTAAGAAGTTTCCTTCAGTTAGTGCAGCAAAATAAAATGAAAGGGAAATGAACAGCAGAATCATACAATTCCACCTGGTCCATTTAATATGGAAATTAAGTGGCTTTAATTGAGTATGGGCAGGAGGCAATTTTGCATTGCATCATTAAAAACTAATGATGCCCTTGATACGAAGTAAGGTTTACACCATATGAATGATATTCCCATTTATAAGGTACTATAGTAAATTCTAACTGTGCGTATACTCAACATTTATGACGTGTTAACCCAGAGCAAAGACATGTAGAATGGTTAGTGTCCTTTCATTGCAAGGAGGCTGAACATGATGTATTGATTGACAAGAAAAATAATTAGCTAAGCTCCTATATATTGTGCCGTGCTCTACAAAAAGGAAATAATTTGTAAGTTCCTGGACCAACAGTTTTCATTATCTGATTATTGAGAGATCCAAGAGTTTAGACTTTAGACTTTAGAGATGCAGCGTGGAAACAGACCCTTCGGCCTTCCGAGTCCGTGCCGACCAGTGATCATCCCGTACACTTGCACTCTACTACACACTAGGGACAATTTGCAATTTTTACCAAAGCCGATTTACCTACAAACCTGTACGTCTTTGGAGTGTGGGAGGAAACCGGAGCTCCTGGAGAAAACCCACGTGGTCGCAGGGAGAATGTACAAACTCCATACAGACAGCACCCATGGTCAGGATCGAACCCAGGTCCCTGGTGCTGCAAGGCAGCAACTCTACATCTGCACCACACTGAGGTGTGAAAGATGGAACAATAATTAACTGGCCAAAGGAATCCCTAAATTTGTTTTCCTTTTAAGAAATAAAAACTGAAGACCGGGTACCATGAGAAAAGCAATTTGGCATATCTTGGGGGTTAATTGCACTGTATTGCCCAAATTGCCCTTCGGTCCAACTCGAACTATGCCGACCAAAATGCCTCATCTAAGCCAATCCCATGTTTGGCCCACATCTCTCTAAACTTTTCCTATCCTTTTTTCTGTACAGATATCTTTTAAATACTGTTGTAGTACCTGCCTCAACTTCTCCCTCGAGCAGCTCATTCCATACACCCAACAGCCTCTGTGAAAATGTTGTTCCTCAGCTTTACATTAAATCTTCCGCCTCAAGAGGGGTTCTGGTCAATAAATAGGAATCTGCTGTCGGTGTCCTTGTTATCTAGATATTACTGAGACAAGTGTAGGCTCGGGAAGATCGTGTCAACTGTAGACCTGTTGCAACGGTAGACAAACTACAGTGGTTGAAGGCTGTGTGGGAGGCTGGAGTTAATATGCGTCTTCACCAGCCTCTTGAAGCACTTCATGATGTCGGATGTCAGAGCCACTCTAGACGGTAGTCATTGAGGCACGTTATTTTACTTTTCCTTGGCACTGGCGATTCTTTGACAGGTCAGAGACTCTGTGAGTATCCTGACAGCTGGTCTGTGCAGGTCCTGAGGACACAGGCAGGGATTCCACCCAGCCCAGTTGCTTTCTGTAGATTCACTCTCTGGAGAGCCGTTCTTAGGTCTGCTACGGTGACCATTGGTACAGGAGCAAGTAACGTCCTTCCACCGACCTTCTGCCCAAAGTGAGCATAGAATGCATTGACTTCATTGGGGAGGGACACGTTGCTGCCAACTTTATCTTTGCAGCTCTTCTTAAATAGGGACACAACATTAACTCCCTCCAGTCTTCTGGGACTTCACCCATGTCTAAGGATATCTCATTGCCTTGGACTATTTGGAAGCATTTATTCCATTTTCCAACCATGTATTCATCCCCTTTTTTTTTTTTACTTCCACCCATATAGCCTCACTGGACACCTCTTCAATCTTGTCATCTCGGACTACTGCTGTGATGTTTTCCTTAATCAATAAAGCAACACCCCCTCCTCTTTTACCCTCTATCTCACATATACCACTTGTATCCTGGAACATTAAGCTGCCAGTCCTGCCCCTCCCTTAACCAGGTTTCCATAATGGCTGTAGCGACCCAGTTACACGTACCTATCCACACCCTGAGTTCAAACACCTTAACTGTCAGGGCCTCTTGCATTGAAATATATGCTATATAATCCAACAGTCTGTACCAACTTCCATCCTCCAGCTGCCTCACTCTTGCAATGGATCTCATCCCACTGTCTATCTATTTTTAACCGTCTTACACAGTGTAAGACTCCTGTCTGTCCAGCATCTCTGGAGAAAAGGAATGGGTGACGTTTCGGATCAAGACCCTTCTTCAGACCTTTCAGACTGAAGAAGGGTCTCAACCCAAAACGTCGCCCATTCCTTCTCTCCAGAGATGCTGCCTGTCCCACTGAGTTACTCCAGCATTTTATGTCTACCTTCGATTTAAACCAGCATCTGCAGTTCCTTCCTACACACAGTGTAAGACTCCTGTCTGTTCACCCTTCCCTTGCACCTGGGAGGGAACAGGAATCCTGGTTGTGGCTACAAAATCTGCTGTCTGTCCCTTGAACTATAGAGTCTCCTATCACCACTGTCCTGCGCAACTTTACCCTTCATTGTTGTGCCGCTGAGCCAGACATGTTGTCACAGACCTGGCTGCTGCTGCTGCTCATTCCTCCAGCCCCCCCCCCTTTCTGCCTGCACCTTCGGTGTGACCACCTTACTCTAACTTCTCTCTATAAAGCCCTCATTCTCCCGTCCATCCTGAGATTACCCAGCTGCAGTTCCCTCACCTGATCAGTCAGGAGCCGTAGCTGGGCACACTTCCAACAGGTGCATTCGCCAGGGACACTGGAGGTTTCTCTCATCCCCACTTTCAGAATTACAGGACGTTCTTTTAGGCAGAAGACGAGGAGAAATTTCTTTAGTCAGAGGGTGCTAAATCTATGGAATTCATTGCCACAGAAGGCTGTGGAGGCCAAGTCAGTGGATATTTTTAAGGCAGAGATAGATAGATTCTTGATTAGTACGGGTGTCAGAGGTTACAGGGAGAAGGCAGGAGAATGGGGTTACGAGGGAGAGATAGACCAGCCATGATTGAAAGGTAGAGTAGACTTGATGGACTGAATGGCCTAATTTTACTCCTATCCCTTATGATCTTATCCTACCTTCTAACTCCGCTTAGCTTGCTTGCCAAACTCATGAGCCAAAACCTCAACACTTACCCTCACACATCGCACTTCACCTACTAGTTTAATTTAGTTTAGTTCAGTTTAGAGATACAGCGGAGAAACAGGCCCTTCGGCCCACTGAATCCGCACCAACCAGCGATCCACGCATATTAACACTATCCAACACACACTAGGGACAATTTAACCAAGCCAATTAATCTATAAACCTGTATATCTTTGGAGTGCATGAGGAAACCGGAGCAGCAGGGGAAAACCCACACAGGTCACAGGGAGAACGTACAAACTACGTACTTACAGCACCCATAATCCAGATCGAACCCAGGTCGCTGGCGCTGTAAGGCATCAACTCTACCATTGTGCCACCGTGCCCAATGCACGCACTCTACCTAAACGGCCACTACTCCAATGGAAGCCCAATTAGTGACTGCCTTCCTTTTATACACCACTGGGAGCAGTCACCCCAGGACACTAGCAACTGCCTTTTAAATATTCCACACCTCCTCCTCTCAGCTGCTCACTCACAAGTGAAGCTGCCATTTTTCATGCCAGAGAAAGCAGCTAGAGATAATAGCCAAGTATTCATAGAAATAACCGTGTGTACATCAACGTTATGCCATTATATAAAATGTCTTCTTCTGCTAGGTTAACACCACGATTGAGGTTTTATTCGGTCTCAGCAAATTAAATGTTGTTTAATTAACAGCAATCATATCATATCATATCATATATATACAGCCGGAAACAGGCCTTTTCGGCCCTCCATGTCCGTGCCGCCCAGTGATCCCCGTACATTAACACTATCCTACACCCACTAGGGACAATTTTTACATTTACCCAGCCAATTAACCTACATACCTGTACGTCTTTGGAGTGTGGGAGGAAACCGAAGATCTCGGAGAAAACCCACGCAGGTCACGGGGAGAACGTACAAACTCCATACAGTGCAGCACCCGTAGTCAGGATCGAACCTGAGTCTCAGGCGCTGCATTCGCTGTAAAGCAGCAACTCTACCGCTGCGCTACCGTGCCAAAATCAATAAAATATTGCAGATAATCAAAATCTGAAATTAAAACAGAAAATGTGGAAAACATTCAGCAGGTTGAATAGTATTTTGGGAGATTGAAAGAGTTCATGTTTTAAGTTGATGACAAAAGTCATCTACAATTTTTCAGCACTCAGCAGTACTGCAGGTCCACTTCTGTTTGTTCTCCATAGAGGCTGAAAAACAGTTTAATTCCTCTATTCAAAAAGCAAGAAAACTACAGGGAGTTAAAAATTCTAACTCAGGTGAAAATCCTACTTGCTGAAATATTCCCCAATGTTAATGAAATCTCTTCAAAAAAATAATTAAAAATTAATGAGATCTACAAAATCACAAAATTTTACGTAATTGTATTGACAATATGCTATAGAATTATGTATAAATCCATGGTAATAATATAAATTGATACAAATAGCTTGAGATCTGTGCATTTTATGCTATCAGGTAGAAGCAGCAAATTAAGCTTCAATAGAATAATTTGCCATTGTTAAAAATCAAATTCAAATGATGAAATGTTCAAAGGAATTCCAGCTTGTGATAGTGAACCACCGGAAGATTCAATCACTTGAGATTCAATCATTGACTTGCATCACATTCTATGATCTCAGCCAAAGGAAGGAGTTGGAAATTGTAGTGTTGAGCATAAATGGCATTGACGTCAGTAAACATGAGCCAACTGAGCCAACCATTTGAGCTGCTGCTGACAGTACTCTCACAGTATCTTTGGACAGACAGTTCCAGGTCAATTTGAACCCACCAAAAATCAAGGAACAGCAATATAATTCCAAGGTGGGATGGCATGTGGGAAGCCTTCAAACCACGATGTTCCCATATGCCTGCTGGCCTTGTCCACCTTGGTGTTGGGTATTCTGTGTTTGGAAGGTGTTACTGGAATAAGGGTCTCCACCCGAAACGTCACCCATTCCTTCTCTTCCGAGATGCTGCCTGACCAACTGAGTTACTCCAGCATTTTGTGTCTACTGGAATAACGTTGTTGAGGACAAATGAGATAGACAAATTCTTGATTAGAACGGGTGTCAAGGGTTATGGGGAGAAGGCAGGAAAATGGGTTTTGGAGGCAGAGATCAGCCGTGATTGAATTGCAAAGTGGGCTCGAAGGGCCGAATGGCCTAATTCTACCCCCAAATTAATCCCAGTTTTCTCACAAATTATCTATTGGATCCATTAATGATCACCTTATACTCATGTTCCAAGTTGAGGTCTCAATAGGTTGGTCACTTGGCAGGACTCTGGGGAGTGTTGTGGAGCAGCATTTTACAACAACATCTACCACAACAACATTTTAGAGACACTTGGACAGGTACATGGATGGGAAAGGTTTACGGGCCAAACGCAGGCAGGTGGGACTAGTGTAGATAGGGCATCTTCATCGACATGGGCACGTTGGCCCGATGGGCCTGTTTCCACGCTCTATGACGCTCAGTAGAACCATCACTACATCTGAATATCATCTATCTTGACAGGCAAATTTTAACTTCCTTTGTGCTAGGATCGCGTCTGGCTTCATTTTGTGTAGGAGCACATTTGTCAAAGCTGTTTTAATCCATCCACCTCGCATGCATGTTCATTTCTATCTGCTTTGCTCTTTCACACATCACCTTCTATTCAGCTACCACTGGCATTTAATGTCTGATGTATGCAATGCCGTATTCCCCCCCCCCCCACCCCCCCCATGACTCTATTCAGAGGTATCTTTTTATTTGCCTTCAAGAAGCAGAGAGCAGATAAGACACGGTCAAGAGGGAACCGGAGAGGCGACACTCCACCCATTTCACCCCTTGCAGCACACTTGCCCCAAAGGTACCAGGAAGTGACCATCTCCATTTACTCACCCACGTTATTCCAACAACACCTTCCAAACACGGAATACCCAACACCAAGATGAACAAGGTCAGCAGGCATATGGGAACATCGTGGCTTGAAAGCTTCCCACCTTGGAACAATATTGCTATTCCTTGGTTTTGTGGTGGGTCTAATTGACCTGGAACTCTCTGTCCAAAGATACTGCAAGGCTCCTGTGACCAGCAGCTCAAATGTTGACCTTGCAACAATCCCCATCCTTCAAAAGGCACAAATGAATGTTGGTGCATTGGTCATGCATAAACTGACTTATGAACAGGAAGCAGCCAGGGGTAAACTATTAGGTTCAATATCCTATCAACAGACTGATTACTGTGGGATACCCTTTTGAAAACATCCCACATATTAACTGAATAATTTGATCAAGTTGCAGGATCTTTAAGCGCTGTTCATTTGCTCTTTCTAAGCTGTTTATGTAAATCAACATTCTCAGCTTAAAACTTGAACTTACCATTTTCTTGTAGATTCAATTTATCTTCAATTTGCTTTTAATGAATGACACTCTGGATTTTCTCAGAAATTGAAACTTCATTAAAATGTATGAACTTCAATATCAAAGGCTGAAGCACTCTCTGTGAGAGAGCTCCAGGGTACAGCAAAAATCCTGCAGTGAATTCCAAATGACAACATTCATCCAAGGCCATCCAACTCCATAGACAGAGGCATCCGACATTCTATCTATACTGGGGAGAAGGAATAGGTGACATTTCAGGTTGAGACCTTTCTTCAGACCAGAAACATCGCCTATTCCTTTTCTCCAGAGATGCTGCCTGACTCCAGCATTTTGTGTCTATCTTCGGTGTAAACCAGCATCTGTAGTTCCTTCCTACACGCTCTATCTATGCACATTACATGTGCACATTACAAACCTCTGCCAGTGTGCATTTACAGAACATTACCTACCACCATCTCCCCCTGTACATCTGAGACCTCTGGTAACGCAAGCTTGGACCAAAGGGATTTTTTCACACTGCACAAATGAAACTTGATGCTGTGGTTGGTTCCCGATGCTGTTGCTGTCACCATTGATGAAACAGATATGATGTTTAGAGGATCGTTCCAACTGTTTTACCTCAGCATTGCAACCAGCTGCCAGTGTCAGTCACCAATACCTGGGACGGCAGAACTAACTGTTGAGCCTTCCCAAAGTGTCGTGGGCCTAACTCAACGAAACACCAGTGAAGGGAGATGCCCATTTGATAAACCCAATGATATACTTGCATCTGCACGACTGTTTTTGTTAGTGGCTGTTAACATGTAGGTAGCTGATTATTGCACATAGAGTTAGTCAATAGTCAATAGTCAATAGTCGTTTATTTGTTACATACACATAAATGTGTAGTAAAATGAAACATTACCCGCAGTTGAACAATAAGACCAATAAGATTAATCAATAAAAATGCAATAACACATACAATCACAACTAACACCAAACAAAAAGAAACATCCATCACAGTGAGTCTCCTCCAGTCCCTTCTCACTGTGATGGAAGGCCACAATGTCTTTTTCTCTTCCCTGCCGTCTTGTCCCGCGGTCAGGCTGTTGGAGTTGCCACGTCGGGGCAGTCGGGGCTCCCGATATTGAAGCCCCCGCTGGGCGGTGAAAGGTCCGCGGCGGGCCGACCCAAGCCCCGCGATTCGGGGCGGGCGAACACGTTGCCTCTGCCGCTGCCGGAGCTCCCGATGTCGGCCCCCACCCAGGGGCCTGCGGGCTTCCGACGTCCACGCGGCCCGCGCCGGAGCCTCCGGAGACGAATCGCAGCCGCTCCCGCAGCATCCGCAGGCAGCCAGCGCCGCAGGTGGTGAGTCCGGGCCGTGGGCTCTGCGAACCAGAGCCCCAGGTGGTCCCAGGTGAATGGCCGGTGGTAGGCCGCAACGGGAACGGAGACACGACACAGAACAAAGGTCGCGTCTCCGTTCTGGAGAGAGAATTTTACAGTTCCCGTTCCCTCCCACCCCCCCCAAACATAACATACAACACTACTTCATATTAAAACTACAATTCAGACAAAAACAACAAAAAACACAAAAGACAGACGGACTGCAGGCAAGCCGCAGCTGCGACGGCAGCGCTGGCTCCTCCCATATGTTAGTTATTGTCCTTAGCATAAGTTTGTATAATCAGTTTAGAAAGTACTTTGGCTTTGAGCTTGGTTTTCTTGGTTGAGCGTTTACACATACTTTGTGCTTTAATTGCAATGTAATTTAATACAGTACCAGGCCATTTAACATGCAACTCATTTAACTATTGAGGCTCGTTTGCAATGTAAAAGCAGTGATAACGTGGTGGTTCAATCTCCTGCATGGGCTCTGTAACTCTTATTGAATGATTTCAACGTGCCAGAGCATTTTTATCAGAGGAATATCCAATGAATATTAGAAAACAGCCAAAGATTACGCTGTTTTATAGAAATAAAAAAGCTTGCACTCATTGCGATTATTCCGTTCCTTTCTGGACATCACAAAGCAATTTTTAGTTATGTTTGAAGTTTCAACACCATCATAATATGGGAAATCTGGCAGCAGACAAGAGAATGTGGACCATGGAGATATATTCAGAACATGCTGAAAACAGCATGCCACAGTTTAAGAATAAGGGGTAGGCCATTTAGAACTGAGATGAGGAAAAACCTTTTCAGTCAGTGAGTTGTGAATCTGTGGAATTCTCTGCTTTAGAAGGCTGTGGAGGCCAATTCTCTGAATCCATTCAAGAGAGTGCTAGATAGAGCTCTTAAGGATAGCGGAGTCAGGGGGTATGGGGAGAAGGCAGGAACGGGGTACTGATTGAGAATGATCAGCCATGATCACATTGAATGGCAGTGCTGGCTCGAAGGGCCGAATGGCCTCCTCCTGCACGTATTGTCTATTGTCTATTGTCTATTGTCTAAAACACTCAGAGGTCTGGAAAGAGAAACAGGAGATAGACACAAAATGCTGGAGTAACGTAACAGGACAGGCAGCATCTCTGGAGAGAAGGAATGGGTGACGTTTCAGGTCAAGACCCTCCTTCAGACTGCCAGGAAGGCCTTAAAGCCTTGTGTTTCGTCCTCGAAAAAGACACTGGCTTTCTGGAAAGAGAAATATTACTTTGCAAGTCAAAGATCTTCATCAGATAAGAAAATAACTACAGATGCTGGTACAAATCGAAGGGGCCACAGTTTAAGAATAAGGGGTAGGCCATTTAGAACGGAGATGAGGAAGAACTTTTTCAGTCAGAGAGTGGTGAAGGTGTGGAATTCTCTGCCTCAGAAGGCAGTGGAGGCCAGTTCGTTGGATGCTTTCAAGAGAGAGCTGGATAGAGCTCTTAAGGATAGCGGAGTGAGGGGGTATGGGGAGAAGGCAGGAACGGGGTACTGATTGAGAGTGATCAGCCATGATCGCATTGAATGGCGGTGCTGGCTCGAAGGGCTGAATGGCCTACTCCTGCACCTATTGTCTATTGTCTATTGTATTTATTCACAAAATGCTGGAGTAACTCAGCAGGTCAGGCAGCATCTCAGGAGAGAAGGAATGGGTGACGTTTCGGGTCGAGACCCTTCTTCAGACTGATGTCAGGGGGGCGGGACAAAGGAAGGATATAGGTGGAGACAGGAAGACAGTGGGAGATCTGGGAAGGGGGAGGGGAAGAGAGGGACAGAGGAACTATCTAAAGTTGGAGAAGTCAATGTTCATACCACTGGGCTGCAAGCTGCCCAGGCGAAATATGAGGTGCTGTTAACTCTTTCTGTTGATAGGCATGAAAAGCTGGAGTAACTCAGCGTTCTGACATCATCTCTGGAGAAAAGGAATAGATGACATTTCGGGTCGAGACCCTTCTTCAGACTGTTTCTGTTGAGGTGTCTTCCTCCTGAAATGTTAGCTCTGATGTTCTTCCAACGGATTCTGCTTGACCCTCTGAGAGTCTCCAACATTTTCTGGTTTTGTTTCAGATTTCCAACATCTGCAGTTTTATTGATCTTCAATTGAATGCAACAAATGGCCTGGTGCAGTCTTGATGTAAATCAAGTTCTAAGTCATGGCCAAATGACCAGAAGCTACCTTCTGAAAACATGAAAACAATCTCTCTATGAGGAGAGACTGAGCAGACTGGGGTTGTTTTCCCTGGAGCAGAGAAGGCTGAGAGGGGACATGATCGAGGTGTACAAGATCATGAGGGGCATAGATAAGGTAGATGGCGGGGAACTTCTTCCACTGGTGGAAGGTTCAACAACGAGGGGACATAGATACAGGGTAAGGGAAGGAAGGTTTCGGGGGGATGTGAGAAATAACTTTTTCACCCAGAGGGTGGTTGGAGTCTAGAACTCACTGCCTGGGGTGGTGGTGGAGGCGGGAACACTCACAACGTTTAAGAGGCATTTGGATGGGCACTTGAAATGCTACAACATTCAGGGCTACGGTCCAAATGCGGGAAAATGGGATTAAAATTAGACTGTGTTTGGTAACGGGCGGCACGGACACGATGGGCCGAAGGGCCTCTTTCTGTGCTGTAGGACTCTATGACTCTATGACTCTATGTGTCACTGGAGCTTGAACGTACACCAGAGAGAACATAAATCTAATCCTTAACTGAATGATGGTCTTTGGAAGTGAGCAGCAATCCCTTGGCACTGCAAAGAGAACTCTGCCAAACTCTGCTTCTCCCTTTGAAAGAGCTGCTGCATGTGGTGAGAGCCTCTTGCAAACTCTTGCACATTTGGACAGGTTGTACACTGATATTTCACTAGGGGGCACCAAGTGCGAGCATCGGTCTCTGTCAAGGTTCCCTTCTACTGTAACAAAGCTAGAAGGAGTTAGCTCATTATAGGATTCATAGTACGATATGCTTTGAAAGCACACAATTAAGATGACAAAGCATCAACACTCAGTGCTATTTTGCAATAAAGGATAACAAACAGAAGAACCACAAGCTCAATTGAATAAAAAAGAAAATTGCTTAATACAGTTGCAGGTCTTGAATTACAGCGCAAGATCGAGAATCTATTTCATACGTTTCCAAGAAAATTTGCCATCGGCGTTGTGCAGCACCAAAGTAGACCGTTCAGCCCAACTTGCCTTAGTGATCTGAGTCCCATTTGCTTGCGTTTGGTCCACATCCCTCTAAACAATTTCCATCCCTGTACCTGTTCAAGTGTCTTTTAAGCATTGTAATACAATAGGCAATAGACAATAGGTGCAGGAGTAGGCCATTCAGCCCTTCGAGCCAGCACCACCATTCAATGTGATCATGGCTGATCATTCTCAATCAGTACCCCGTTCCTGCCTTCTCCCCATACCTCCTGACTCCGCTATCCTTAAGAGCTCTATCTAGCTCTCTCTTGAATGCCCCTCAGCTCCCTATACTCCAAAGATAAAAAGCCCAGCCTTTCCAGTCTCTCCATATAACTCAAACACTCCAGTATCATCCTTGTGAATTTCTTTTGCAACCTTTCCAGCTTAATGGCATCCTTTCTATGGCTTTTTGACCAGAACGGCACACAACACACCATGTGTTCTCACCAACACCTTACACAGGTGTAAGTTGTTTTCAACTCTTGTTCTCAATACTTTCTTCACCACCTTGTCTATGTGTCACTACTTTCAGTGAATTGTCTGCCTGTATCCCAATGTCTCTGTACTACAACACTCTCCAGGGCCCTGCCATTTACTGTGCCAGCCCTGCTCAGCTTCAACTTACTTAAATGCAACACTTCACATTTGTCCAAGTCTGCCATGACTGGGTCCACTTCCTCAGTTGATGAATATCCCGTTACAATCTTAGATTGAGTCAAACACCAGGTGGCGCCACCAACACTGGCTGCCTCGCCAACAGTCTGTCCGTCCTTTCTTCTGTTTTTATTATTTTATGTATGTGTTAAAAGTATGTTTTAGTGTTTCTTGGTTTGTTTTATGTGGGGGGGGGGGGGGAATTGGGAAAAACTTTTGTTCAATCTCTTACCTCGACAGAGATGCGATTTTTCTCCGTATCGTATCTCCGTCCCCACTGCGGCCTAACATCGTGGAGCGGTGCGGCCTTTCCCGGAGACCGGCCAGGCGCTTCAAGCCGCGGGCGCGGCGTGGACGTTAACATCGTGGAGCTGCGATCCTTTGCCGAGGATCGACTGTGAAGAGCTCCAACCGCGGGGCCTGTGGACCTTAACATCGTGAAGCCCGCGGTCTCTGGTAAGAAGAGGCCCACTCGGGAGCTCCATGCTGCGGAGAGAGTTTCAATCCGTCCCAACGCCGGAGTTTCGATCATCCCGACGTGAGGGCTTGGACATCGGACCGCCGGCAGCGGCGACTGCGGACGGTTCAACAGCCCTGACCGAGGGTGAACAAAGAGAAAGCTGATTGAACTTTATTACCTTCCATCACAGTGAGGAACGTGGAATCCGCTGTGGAAGATGTTTATGTTAAATTTTATTTTATGTGGCTGTGTGTCTTGTTACATTTGACTTAGTATGGCTGTATGGTAACTCAAGTTTCACTGTACCTTAATTGGTACATGTGACAATAAATTAAATCTTGAATCTTGAGATCTGTGTAGGAAAGAACCGCAGATGCCGGCTTAAATCGAAGGTACACACAAAATGCTGGAGTAACTCAGCGGGTCAGGCAGCATCTCTGGATAGAAGGAATGGGTGACGTTTCGGGTCTGAAGAAGGGTCTTGACCCAAAACGTCACCCATTCCTTCTCTCCAGAGATGCTGCCTGTCCCACTGAGTTACTCCAGCACTTTTTGTGTCTACAATCTTAGATAACCTTCTTTACCGTCCACAAAATAACCAATTTTAGTGTAATCCGCAAACTTACTAATCATGCCAGCAACATTCACATCCAAGTCATTAATATAGATGATGAACAACATTGTAGGCTGCATGGATCAGATCTAACGCCAATGCCTGTGGCACACCACTGGTCACAAGCCTCTAACGTGAAGAACAACTCTCCAATACCACACGCTGCCTCCTACCACCAACCCAATTTTATATCCAATTGCTGGCTCACCCGAGATCTCATGCGATGCGAGAGAACACTGGTTCATGCTCCAGGGGTTTCACCATCTTTATGTGCTTTCAGACTGCCGTCACCTCCTTTTTGTAAAGTGAATATGTTTCAAGACCATACTTTTCTCTTTCCTGAATTCCCTAGTATCCATGACCTTTGCCACGGTAGATACAGATGGGAAATATTAATTTAAGACTTTGCCCACCTCCTGTGGCTCCACTCATAATTGACCACAAGTAGATCCTTGAGGGGCTTTATTCTCTCACTCGAAATATACTTACACAATCTTTTAACATTCTCCTTTGCCTTACCTGCCAAAGCTATCCCAAGTTCTCGTTTCCCTCTTAAATGTACAGGCGCAATAACAGGGGCGATAGTTAAGTCCCTGAGAAACCTCACATCATCAAAGATTGCCTGATAAAAATAATTGTGTCAATGGGGAAAAGAGTGCGGGCCTGGAGGGATTCAGACCCACAGTAACAAAGATATTTTTTTCTGGCAGCATATTCAACATTAAAGGTACTTTAATGGCTCGAAGTTTATTGTTGTACTGGAGGTTAACAATACTAGAGGTTGTGTGTTGCTTTGTGCAGTAGAGTTTCATTGCACAAGTGTCAATGGAAGCAATTTCTTGTCAAATTCACCGACAAAACTGTCAGGCTGTGTTCTTCGGAGATAGTGGCGTCTGAGGTCACATAGAAACAGTTCTTTTCCTTAGACTGCTTCTTTTCCTGCTTGTCAATTTCCAGAGTAACTTTTAAGTGATTCTTTCATTCCCAATTAAAATGTAGTTATCACAAATTCGCCCCGTGCAATATAAAGCGTTCTCTAATTCATCAATCCAATTATAACCAATTCATGGTATGGAAACACACATTGTAGGAGAACTACCTGTATTCTGACATCCTTTAAAATCCTCAGGGATCTACACCTTTATCCTAACCAGTGCCTCAATATCCCTCATCACCCTGCTTTGCCCTTTACTGATGTACAGCACTTTGGTCAACGTGGGTTGTTTTTAAATGTGCTATACAAATAAAATTGACTTGACTTGACTTGACTTGACTTGACTACTCTTTCAGGATAATTCTGGCCCTGAACTCTCCCTATATCATTTTTTAAATGGAATGGAATGGAATACTTTATTGTCACATGTGATAAGGCACAGTGAGATTCTTTGCTAATGCAAATAGCGGCCACCTATGATGCTGAAAAAGTTCCAAAGTTCAATCCCCCCCCCTCTCTCTCTCCCCCACAGTGATTCCCCCATGCTGAGTCCTCTCCCGTTCTCCCACTCCCCTTTCCTCAGCCATCCCCCCACGCTAGGTCCCCATTGTCCATTGATCTCCTCCTCCCTCACAGCCATCCCCCCACGCTAGGTCCCCATTCTCCATTGATCTCCTCCTCCCTCACGGTGGTCCCCCCCACGCTAGGTCCCCATTCTCCATTGATCTCCTCCTCCCTCACGGCCATCCCCCCCCCCCCCCGCTAGGTCCCCATTGTCCATTGTTCTTCGCCCTCCCTCACTGCCGTCCCCTCCACGCTAGGTCCCCATTCTCCATTGATCTCCTCTTCCCTCACAGTGGTCCCCCCCACGACGGGTCCCCATTGTCCATTTGTATAAAGCCGCCCACTTGACAGATGCGCCTTGAACTGCAAACACCCTCTCCCAATCAACCTTTGCAAGTTCCTATCTAATGCCAATAAAATTAGTCTTGCTCCAATTTAGGACATTAACGTGAAACAGTCCTATCTTTTCCTTAACAGTTTAAAAACTAATAGAATTGTGGTCACTGGTCTTAACGTGCTCTCCCACTAACACTTCAGTCACTGGCCTTCTCTCATTCCCAACATGAGGTCTGAAGAAGGGTCTCGACCCGAAACATCACCCATTCCTTCTCTCCAGAGATGCTGCCTGTCTTGCTGAGTTACTCCTGCATTTTGTGTCTATCCATGAGGTCCCGTGTTGCCCTCTCACTGGAAGGGCCACCCTTCAGACCTCAAAGAAAGAACATTTGTCACATTATACCAGGTCATAGCGTTGTACTGCATGGAAACAGGCCCTTCATCTCAACTCATCTACGCCGGCCAAGTTCCCTAATCAAGGTAGTCCCACGCCTGCAGCTGACCCGTACTCTTCCAAACCTTTCCTATTCATGTACCTCTCCTGGTGTCTTTCAAACATTGTGATTGTACCTTCCTCCACCGCATCCTCTGGCAGATGGTTCCATACATGTAGTATCCTCTCGGATGGCATGGTGGTGCAGCGGTGGAATTTCTGCCTTCCAGTGCCATAGACCCGGGTTCCATCCTGACCATGGGTGCTGTCTGTACGGAGTTTGCACGTTCTCCCCGTGACCAGCATAACACGTAATAAATGTACAAGGGGCTGAATCACATATCTTTTGTAAAAATTAAGACGCTAACTATGAAAATAACAGTTAATGTGGATAAATAATGCTTTCGTCATATTGATTCCTGGCTAAATGAACCAGCATCTTTCAAATGAAAGTTTTAAAATAATAGCAGATTTGGGTATTTGGGGTTTAAGCAGATCCATGCTGTAGTCATCCCGTTTCTGATCCTCCAAACCACTTTTCAATGCTATTTATTGATTCTTATGCAGTATGATATGCACAAATACCACCTTGCAGGACAGAAACAGTTAAAAGTAATTCATTTTTCTTCTATAAAATATGTATGCCCTCTCCTTAAATGCAACTTAAATGGACTAATTCTCCATGACTGCTCGTACAATAAAGTCCTCTCTCTGATGATTCCAAACTACAGTAGTATTGCTTCCTGCTAGATAATTGTTTGCAATACCATTGTTTCTTTTCCTCCCCCATGCTATTTCTTTTATTGCACATTCAGGGAGATATATCTTGTTTTTTAGCCAGATAGTTCTTCATTTACTTAAGCATTTACCGATGAAGATTGCAGTAATTACCAGAATACCTGCTTATTTTCTAAGTATTATCTTGGCTACCAACTGGCATTTACAACCAATTAACAAGCTTTACCATTAGTTGCATCGGAGTATCTTGGAGTCTGCCCATTGTGTGCTAATTTTCCCTCGCAGATAATCGGCAGAAGCCTCTAAAAGGGAAAAAAAAAGTGAAAAGGTCTAAAAAAAATCTGCAGATGTGGAAATTACTATGTGGCTCCTGCAGACAAAAGCCACCTTGTGACTCACTGATTGCGATGCATGTCGTCACTGCGGGTTCTTTAAGTATTCCCTTTGTCTCATCTTTTTAAAAATGTAAGTACCTACGTTTTTACCGTACACTACAAGTAGCATTTGCTTGCCTGCAATTTAGTGAAATTGAGCAATTGTGGGGCTAAACACTTGGAACAATTTGACCAAAACAGCTTGAGGGGGGGGGGGGAGAAAAATGAAAATGTGCCTGTCCCAATTAATGAAGATAGCCACTAAATGATTCACTAATTATTTCCCAATTGCACTTAGTGGAAGTGATCTCTATAAATTAGCTTGAGAAAATGATAGGCTAACCTTTACTCTGCTTTTAGTCAGCAGGGATCTGCTGGGGAATTAAACTAACGACTTGATACGCGATTCTTATTTTGTATAGATTTTCAAAATGAAGTTTCTGGAAAGACATCATCTGCAAATAATTCAATGTATCCCAGGAATTAATACTTTATGTTTTTTACATATTAGGAAAATTACTTTAAAATATTATTCAGGAATGTATGACTTTCTATGAAATGTAACATTTGTCACTTATACCATCTTGTTATTTATTAAATTATCTTATAATTTAAATATATGCACAATGACAGAAGCCAAAGTCGTTTTTAAAATATTATAAACACTGAAAATCCCGCAAGTACCCAGCAGGTCAGGCAGCATCTCTGGAGAGATGATAGACACAAAATGCTGGAGTAACTCAGCGGGTCAGACAGCATCTCTGGTGAAAAGCAATGGGTGACATTTCAGGTCTAGACCCTTCTGAAGAAGCTGTCTGACCCGCTGAGTTACTCCAACTTTTTGTGTCTATCTTCGGTTTAAACCAGCAGTTAATACTGCAGTTCCTTCCCACACATCTCTGGGGGGGAATTCTGCTGGTTTTGTCTGATCCTGGGCAATAGAAACTTCCAAAAAGTCATTTATGCAAGTTCTGACATAACAAGGGAGGTGTTTTGATCATGTCTACGTCTCATGGAACTGGGATTGCTCAACAGATTGTGGCTGTTCCAAGTTCCTTCCATTAGGCTTGCCTGCAGTCCGTCTGTCTTTTGTGTTTTTTGTTGTTTTTGTATGAGTTGTAGTTTTAATATGGTTTAGTGTTTGTGTGTTATGTGGGGGGGGAGGGGGTGGGAGTGGGAGGGAACGGGAACTGTAAAAAAAATCTCTCTCCCGAACGGAGACACGAACTTGTTTCTGTGTCGTGTCTGCGTTCCCGTTGCGGCCTACCACCGGCCATGCACCGGGGACCACCTGGGGCTCTGGTTTGCTGAGCCCGCGGCCCGGACTCACCACCTGCGGCGCTGGCCGCCTTCGGATGCTGTGGGAGTGGCTGCGACTCGTCTCCGGAGGCTCCAGCGCGGGCCGCGTGGACGTCGGAAGCCCGCAGGCCCCTGGGTGGGGGCCGACATCGGGAGCACCGGCAGCGGCAGAGGCAGCGTGTTCGCCCGCCCCGAATCGCGGGGCTTGGGTCGGCCCGCCGCGGACCTTTCACCGTCCGGCGCGGCCTGGAATAGGCCGTGGACCTTTCACCGTCCGGCGCGGCGCTCCAGTGTTGGGAGCCCCGACCACCCCGACGTGGCAACTACAACAGCCTGACCGCGGGAGAAGACGGCAGGGAAGAGAGAGGACATTTTGGCCTTCCATCACAGTGAGAAGGGACTGGAGGAGACTCACTGTGATGGATGTTTCTTTTGTTTGGTGTTAGTGTATGATTGAATGTGTTATTGCATTTTTATTGATTATTCTTATTGGTCTTGGTGTTTCAACTGCGGGTAATGTTTCATTTCACTGCGCATTTATGTGTATGTGACAAATAAACGACTATTGACTATTAGAGAATGGGGATACATTTTAAAGAATACTTTTTAATCCAGGACCATTCTGGGATAAGAGCCAGAGAACATGCATCCCAACCTTTGCCTTTGACACGAGCTGTGCCAGATTCCCACAAGTTACCCCTTTCCCAAGCTTCTCTTCCTCTCTCATGGAAAGGCACATGTTCAGCACTTTCCAAAACTTCTGCTGATATTGAGGATTTTCTTTCTCAGTCTGGTCGCTTAAACATCTTGATTGCAAAAGTCGTGACCTGTTGCAAAGAGCACTTTGTCCATGGTATTTTTGTGACAATTTCAAAGCATTTTGTGCATAAATAAAGTCCCTAATTGTTAAATATTGCTGATTCTCCTTATCCACACTTGAAAGTGCATGTGACAGAGCTAGTTTGGTGAGAACTTTAATATAATAATAATAATAAGCATTTATTTTATATAGCGCCTTTCCAGAAGCTCAAAGCGCTTTACATAAACAATCATAACATAAAAACAAACAGACAAACTATCCTAACGGAGAAGCGGCGAATAAACAGCGCCAGCGTCCTCTCACGTCAGGGTCTGGCAGTAGACAACAAAAAGCACAGGACACACAGATTCCCATCCCGCATATAAATCCAATCACCTAGGCAAAGGGTTCTGATTATTGTCATGCACTTGGCTCACTGTTAACCTGCACCTGAAGGCTCATCCCAGCTATGGCCCTGGGGATGAAGCTGTTCCTGAGTCTGGAGGTGCGGGCGTAGAAGGCCCTGTATCGTCTGCCCGATGGTAGAAGTTCGAACAGACTGTTGCAGGGGTGTGAAGAGTCTTTGTGGATGCTGGTGGCTTTTCTGAGGCATCGTGTGTTGTAGCTGCCCTCCAAGGCTGGTAGCTGTGTTCTGATAGTCTTCTGAGCTCTATGGACTACCCACGCAACTACAACAGCCTGACCATGGGAGAAGACGGCAGGGGAAGAGAAAAGACATTCTGGCCTTCCATCACAGTGAGGAGGTGACTGGAGGAGACTCACTGTGATGGATGTTTCTTTTTCTGTTTTGTATTATCATATCATATCATATATATACAGCGCGGAAACAGGCCTTTTCGGCCCACCAAGTCCGCGCCGCCCAGCGATCCCCGTACATTAACACTATCCTACACCCACTAGGGACAATTTTTACATTTACCCAGTCAATTAACCTACATACCTGTACGTCTTTGGAGTGTGGGAGGAAACCGAAGATCTCGGAGAAAACCCACGCAGGTCACGGGGAGAACGTACAAACTCCTTACAGTGCAGCACCCGTAGTCAGGATCGAACCTGAGTCTCCGGCGCTGCATTCGCTGTAAAGCAGCAACTCTACCGCTGCGCTACCGTGCCGTATTGGTTTGTGGTTGTGTGTGCATTTGCTTATTTTATTGCTCTTATTGTTGGACTGTGGGTGATGAAATCTCGTCCAAAAGACTTGTTTTTTTTGGATGACAATAAAGGTAATTCTGATTCTGATTCTGAAGAGCTTTCCTCTCTGCCTCCGTGCAGCTGAGATACCACACAGGGATGCCATGTGTTAGGATGCTCTCTATGGTGCAGCGGTTGAAGGTTGTCAGCAGCTGTTGGGGTAGACCAGACTTTTTCAGTGTTCTTAGGTAGAACAGTCGTTGCTGTGCCTTCTTGACCAGCGCAGCAGTGTTATTGGACCATGTTAGGTCCTCCGAAATGTGAGTGCCCAGAAACTTGAAGCTGGACACTCTCTCCACACTGTCCCCAATATTAATCAATTTAATAAAAATATATATTTTCCATCTTGGCTGCATTGACACTGCTAGCCAATTATGGAGTGCGCTCAGCATGACAGCTCCACCCCAGAAACGGAGAGGTTATTAATGCCATGATCGGTGGACAGTGAGCAAAGAGCGAATGTGACAATCTAGGAGCATGGTTGAGGCCAATATCACAAATTGAATTCACTACTTATTATACCACAAACTTTTCACACAGACTGCAGTGTAAAACAGCAAATGTACACCGTGGATGCATGTCCCTCGAGAATTCAAGTTACTTACCAACAGTCTCGCCTGGTTCCTAGTTCCAAATTAATAGCTCATCGCAATTTCTGACAATTTAAAAACAACTTCACTAAGCAAGATGCCTTTTGCTTTCCATGACGTTTACAGGTTTACTCATAGACTGTGCTTTTTAGAATCCATTTCAGTTGGAAGAAAGCATTGGGGCTGAGAGGGAGTCACAAGAAACTGCTCGACCCGGGTTCGATGCTGACTGTGGGTGCTGTCTGTACAGAGTTTGTACGTTCTCACCATGACCCGCGTGGGTTTTCGCCGAGATCTCCAGTTTCCTCCCACATTCCTAAGCCGTACAGGTTTGCAGATTAATGAGCTTGGTAAAATTGTAAATTGTCCCTAGTGTGTATTAATGTGCGGGGATCACTGGTCGACACGGGCTCGGTGGGCCAAAGGGCCTGTTTCCGCACTGTATCCCTAAACTAAACTAAACTAGACAATCTTCACTGGCAATGTATTCCAGATTGTAAGGATTAACTGCAAAATTAATCCTCCTCATTTGCCACTGGGATATTTCTGCCCTGTATCCTTTCTCTGAATGGAAACAGTTTCACCCGATCTACTCCATTAAATTACTTCAAAATTTTGAACATCAGTTAACTTTTCCCTGCTCTGAACTGTAAAAATCATGTGAAACTATAAAAGGACTTGACCATGTTCAGAATACTTGACGTGTTTGCTCTGAGCAAAGCACTGGGAATTTGTCCAATCATGAAACTACAGCTTGGAATCATCTCCAATCTTACCCCCATCTTGCCTTTACTGTAATCACACTATTGTCTAAATTCCTTGAACTTTGGTTGAAGTCCTTGAACAGACTTTGAAGGTCTCTTTCTCATAATGTAGGATGAAGCGTGTCACTTACAAATATGGATACAAATCTTTTAACCATCACAGTTCTGGTAAAACAACTTCGGAAAGAAAACATGACTGTGAAGGGAAGGAAGTACCTTGTTCTGGAATAAATAGCAAGCCTGGAGAATTTACAAAACCCAAAATCTCATGGCACTGAAACATCCCTTTCATCAGCAGAATCTCAAAAGAATTCAGAGCAAAATTCATCTTGCACAGAAATATATTTAACTTACAAAGCCTTCAGGTGGATTAGAAAGCTAGATTCCAGTTGAGAAATCTTTGTGTCTGGTGTAGCTAGACTTATTGCTAGAAGGAGTCAATTCTTTGGCACGTGTCCTGGGTGCATTCTCCTTGGGTTCACAGCAATAACAGCTGTGAAGCAAACTATTTGGCCCATCTGAATGACTCAACAATCATGCTCTATCCATTCCTCCAATATTTTATTTAACCTTTCCAGCAAACTCTCCTCCTGCTTTCTCAGCTGTGCACATCTCTAACTTCCCATAAGACATCCATGTCATTCACCTCAAAGACTTAATGTGACGTCATTTTCTACCTTCAGTGGCTAAACTCACTTCCATTGATTTTTTCTTTTGCATTTATTAATGATATGGACTCTAGCTCTGTAGGAAAATAACTGCAGATGCTGGTACAAATCAAAGGTATCACAAAATGCTGGAGTAACTCAGCAGGTCAGGCAGCATCTAGGAGAGAGGGAAAGGGTGACGTTTCGGGATGAGACTCTCCTAGATGCTGCCTGACCTGCTGAGTTACTCCAGCATTTTGTGATACCTTGGACTCTAGCTCTGCAGTTCTCCACAACTAAGCCCATTGCAGAGGTTTGACCTCAATCACAGACACCATACACACAAAGTATAGGATATGTGCATTGAACCCAAAATTCAACTCTATTGAAGTCAACTCTATTGGGCAGCATGGTGGCGCAGAGGTAGACTTGCTGCCTTACAGCGATTACAGCGCCAGAGACCCAGGTTTGATCCCGACTATGGGTGCTCTCTGTACAGAGTTTGTACGTTCTCCCCATCTCCCCATCTCCCCATTACTGCGTAGGTTTTCTCCGAAATTTTCGGTTTCCTCCAAAGACATACAGGTTTGTAGGTTAATTGGCTTCGGTATAAATGTAATTTGTCCCCAGTGTGTGTAGGATAGTGTTAATGTGTGGGGATCGCTGGTTGGCATGGACTCGGTGGGCCGAAGGGCATGTTTCCACGTTGTATCTCTAAACTAAACTATTCTAATTGAATTTGAAAAGCAGACTGCAAAGCACACATGCTGCTCTATCGTACATTTAACGTTTGTGACTATAATCTTTGCTACATCTACCCTACCAAACTCTTTTACAAATTCAAACATCTTTTTGAGTTCCTTCTACACCCTTCTCAATTCTAAAAAAGGGTCCCAGTTGGCTCGGTCTTGTTGAACTTTCTAAATTTTATAACTGAATAAAACCATTCACCTGGCTCTGTCACTGAAGCAAACGGCATGTCAACCCATCTCAAGCAGAGTAGACGTGGTGGAGTAGGCATGATGGGCCAAATGGCTTTAATTCTGCTCCTAGAACATATCAAGTAGCTCCATCTGCTTCCAAACTAATACCCTGTTCCGGACAGTTTTGGGGTCATGAACTGGAGAAACAAGCCTGAAAATGGATCCCTTCCAATGTAGTAAACATAAACCCGTGCTTATGTTTAAAACGAGCAGTGATACAATGCACACCTCACCAGAAAGTAAGGCTGCTTTATTTGACGTAGTAATCTACCACAAGTTGGAACAAACATCAGAGATGGGTAGAGAGTTAAAAAAAATCCCAAGTGGAACATTATTGTTATTTTCAGATGCTCAGATGAATAATTAAACACTTCAGTTTTCACAATCGAAGCCTCACGACCACACTAAATGTGAAAAAGAAGCACTGACAACCTGCGACTGGGGTTAGTTCGAAAATCGACACAAAAAGCTGGAGTAACTCAGCAGGACAGGCAGCATCTGTGGAGAGAAGGAATGGATGACGTCCCGGGTTGAGACATCTGAAGAAGGGTCTCGACCCGAAACGTCATGAAGCCCAACATGCCATTAGCTTTCTTCACTGCCTGCTGTACCTGCAGGCCACGATGAAGATCTTTGACTTGTAAAGTAATGTTTCTCTTTCCAGACAGCCAGTGTCTTTTTCGAGGAAGAAACTAAGGGCTTTAGGGCCCTCCTGGCATTCTGAAGAAGGGTCTCGACCTGAAACGTCACCCATTACTTCTCTCCAGAGATGCTGCCTGTCCCGCTGAGTTACTCCAGCTTTTTGTGTCTATCTTCGGTTTAAACCAGCATCTGCAGTTCCTTCTTACACACCGGGGTTAATTCATTTGGCTGAGCGATGGGGGAAGTCTTCACCCAGCAACAACGTACAGTTAATTAACCAGGACAACAAGTACATAAACCCTTATAGATATTGCTTTTATTTCAGACAAGGGGAGATAGAAATCTATCCTCAATCACGCATGCTAGACATAATATAGTGGTTAAATTGGTGGACGATTTTATATTTTCTGTTTGTTTGGTTGGGGTTTTCATTTATAAAACAGTCTCGTCTCATGGAAACCATTTGAATTTGACTCCGTAATAAAGAGAAAAGCTACAAATTGACCAAAATTTGATTAGAAAGCAAACTCTGGAATTTCCAAGTGTCAACAGTGATACTGTCGTCTTGCCCTTCGTGATGCAGGTTTATGTGTTTATGTTATGATTAAAGTGGATAGAATTTACACATTCATGATCCATATATTATCTATTTAATGAAGAAAGAGCTGTAAGATTTGCTTAACTTTCTATATTACAGTATGATTTGGATGAGTAAATATCAATTCCACTACTCTGATGACTGAATAAAGCGAGAGACAGTAAAAGTACTGATACCAGATTAGCCGTCCGTTGCTCCCAAATTAAAACTCTCCAAACAGTCAGTTACCGCCAACAATATTAATTTCCACTCAACATCGGATGCTGTTATTGACATTCACTTATTAAATCATAATAATGCAAATTTGCTTTTCAGCTGTATTGTTGGAATGGGCTTTGTATACAGTACGCACGTCTCCAAAGAGATACTGGAAGGAAACAGAATGCACAGGGTTATTGAAGTTGCTTTTTAATTACGTGGTGAGTAAAATGGTTTTGATGCTCAATAAGTTAACCCATTTTATTCCACCTGTCAGAGATACGTCAGCAGTAGATGCTGACATCTCTCGTGTGGTGGGACCCAAATAGAGACAAACCTCTCCAAAATTAAGGCAGCAGATTCCAGATTCTTGTTCCGAAGCACGTTTAGCCAACAAATCCTTCCTGGGTAAAATGAAAGCTCACTTAAGGCTGATCTGTGCTGCTAAATATTCAACATATTTGGCAACCGCAATGTTGACAAGGTAAAAGCAGCCATGAACAAGGAAGCACCACTGAAAAGGCCGATAATGAACTGAAGACAAGGAGTTACTGAAGCCAAACTTCAGCCAAAAGCATGCCAAAGAAGTAGATTTGGAAATACTTTGTCTGAATATACTGTAGACAAGGATATACACTTTGAGAGTCAACTAACGATTTCTGCCGACACCACCACTTTTCCTTAAGTTGCATTTCACAAACTACTACTCCAGTAGTCTTGCCTCTGCTTTCAACCAAGCAGGCTTTGTAATACTTTGCTTAATTGAAATCTCGGACATGGATTGGGAATGGGGAAGGGAGTGGGGGAGAGGGGTCGGGTGGGCGGGTCGATTACAGTGAATCACGTTGATGAAGAAGGATTGTTCCATCGTGTTCCTTTACAATCCCAGGACCCCTGGCCTTAAACTGGTGATAGCTGTGGAGCCAAATTGAAAAAGTGGCAGCAGGATTTTGACACTAAATGCAAAGTCCTACGAGCAGAGGGTGAAAGGTGATATTGAGGAATAATCTCACTTCCAAAGGGACCCAGGATGTAAGATGCAAGGCTGTTCTCAGTTAATTAATGATGGGAACACCTCAGTTGTGTTTGAGGCCCATAACTGAGCTTCTCACAGTGCACAACCACTATGTAAAGTACAGCTGCACAGCCCATCAAACAAAACACCCAGGGACACTCACCCGCCTGGTCATAGAGTCATCGAGTGAAACAATATGGAAACAGGCCCATCGGCCCAACTCGCCCACACCGGCCAACAATGTCCCAGCTACACTAGTCCCACTTGCCTGCGCATATCCCTCCAAACCTGTCCGATCTAACCTGTCTAACCTGTCCTATGTACCTGTCTAACTGTTTCTGAAACGATGGGATCGTCCCAGCTGCAACTACCTCCTCCAACAGCTTGTTCCATACACCCATCGCCCTTTGTGTGAAAAAGTTACCCCTCAGATTACTTTTCCCCTTTACCTTGAACCTATGTCCTCTGGTCCTCGATTCCCCTACTCTGGGGAAGAGACTCTGTGCATCTACCCGATCTATTCCTCTTATGATTTTGTACACCTCTACAAGATCACCCCTCATCTTCCTGCACTCCATGGAATAGAGACCCAGCCTACGCAACCTCTCCCTGTAGCTCACACCCTCTAATCCTAGCAACATCCTCGTAAATCTTTTCTGAACCCTTTCAAGCTTGACAATATCTTTCCAATAACATGGTGCCCAGAACTGAACACAATATTCTAAATGCAATCTCACCAACATCTTATGTAACTGCAATATGATCTCTCAACTTCTACACTCAATACTCCGACTGATGAAGGCCAAAGTGCTAAAAGCCTCTTTGACCACCTTATCTAGCTGCGACTCGACCTTTAAGGAGCCATGCATCTGTACTCCTAGATCCCTCTGCTCTACAACACTACCCAGAGGCCTACCATTTACTGTATGGGTCCTGCCCTTGTTCGACGTTCCAAAAAGCAAAATTCCATCAACCACTCCTCCGCCCACCTGGCCAATCGATCCAGATCCTGCTGCAATCGTTCACAACCATCTTCACTATCTGCAAAACCACTAACTTTTGTATCATCAGCAAACTTGTTCATCTTGCCCTGAATGTTCTTATCCAAATCATTGATGTAGATGACAAACAGTAACGGGCCCCAACACCGAACCCTGAGGCACACCACTGGTCACAGGCCTCCAGTCTGAGAAGCAACCTTCCACCATTACCCTCTGCTTCCTTCCATGGAGCCAATTTGCAATCCATTCAGCCTTCTCTCCTTGGATCCCATGCGATCTAACGTTCCAGAGCAGCCTACCAGGTGGAACCTTGTCGAACACCTTGCTGAAGTCCATGTACACAACATCTACAGCTCTGCCCTCATCAACCTTTTTGGTCACGTCTTCAAAAAAATAATTTGGGTTTGTGAGACACGACCTTCCACGTACAAAACCATGCTGACTGTCCCCAATCAGCCCTTGCCCATCCAAATGCCTGTATAACCTATCCCTCAGAATACTCTCCAGTAACTTACCGACTACAGATGTTAAGCTCACTGGCCTATAGTTCCCAGCATTTCCCCCGCAGCCCTTCTTGAAAAGAGGCACAACTTTTACCATCCTCCAGTCTTCCGGGACCTCTCCTGTATTTAAGGACGACTTGTAAATTTCAAACAGGGCTCCCACAATTTCCACTCTAGTTTCCCGCAATGTCCTCGGATATATCTGATCAGGCCCTGGAGATTTGTCTACCTTCAAACACGACAGTACCTTCAGTAATTCTTCAACGGCAACTCTGACTGCTCTCAAGACACTTCAAGTGACTGCTCCAATTTCCTCCGTCCTACTGTCTTTCTCCTCGGTAAACACAGAGGAGAAATACTCGTTTAGGACCTTGCCCATCTCCTGTGGCTCCACAGAGGTGACTGCTTTGATTCCTGAGAGGTCCCACTCTGTCTTTAATTACCCGTTTCCCCCATATGTATTTATAAAAACTTTTGGGATTGTCCTTAATGCTACCCGCCAGAGCTATCTCCTGGCCCCTTTTTGCCCTTCTGATTTCCTTTTTTAGTTTACTCCTTAGTTCCCGAAACTCCTCCATGGATGCATTTGATCCCAGCTGCTTATACCTGTTCCATGCATCCTTCTTGTTTTTGACGAACGTCTCAATTTCCCTCTTCAGCCAAGCTTCTTTACATTTGCCTGCTTTGCCCTTCACTCTAACGGGGACATACACATCCTGAGCTTTCTTCAGTACACTTTTAAAAACATCCCACTTGTCCGATGTTCCTTTCCCCTCAAATAACCTGCTCCAGTCAACATGAGCAAGACCTTCTCTCATACTCTCAAAGTTGGCCTTACTCCAGTTGAGCATTTTAACACGTGGTCGCTATCCATAACTATCTTAAACCTAATCGAACTGTGGCCCACTGGTCCCAAAAGGCTCCTCCACGCACACTTCATTAACTTGCCCTTCCCAATTTCCCAATACTTGATCCAGCGTTGCCCTCACTACACATTCTGCTTAAGAAAACTCTCCTGGACACATTGAGCTGCCAGTCCTGCCCGTCCCTTAACCATGTTTCAGTCATGGCTACAACGTCCCAGTCACTCGTACCTGTCCATGCCCTAAGCTCATCTGCCTTACCCGTCAGGCCCCTTGCATTAAAATACGTGCAGTTTAAACCAACCCTCCTTCCTTGCTCTCCTCCTTTCACCTGCCTATTCTGTCCACTAACCTTTTCCCACACCACCCTCCATACCAACTTCTAGCCTCTCACTTGCCTGTGTCCTGCACGAGATCCCACCCCCCTGCCAATCCAGTTTAAACCCTTCCATGTAGCATTAGCAAACCTTCCCGCGAGGATGTTGATCCCCCTTCAGTTTAGGTGCAACCCGTCCCTTTTATACAGGTCACCCCTGCCCCGGAAGAGATCCCAATGATCCAGAAATCGGAATATCTGCCCCCCTGCATCAACTCCTCAGTCACACATTCATTCCCCCTGTCTTCCTGTTCTTACCTTTACCAGCACGAGGTACTGGAAGCAATCCTGACATCACTACCCTGCAGGTCCTGCTTTTCAGTCTTCTATGCAATTCTGTAAATTCTTGTTGCATAACCTCCTTCCTATTACATTTGTGCCAACATGCACAACAACCTCCGGCTGCTCCCCCTCACTCTTGAGGATGCCGTGCAGCCGCTCCGAGACGTCTGGACCCTGGCACCAGGGACGCTACACACCATCCTGGAGTCCCACCCGCTGCAGCAGAATCTCCTGTCCACACCTCTGACGATGGAGTCTCCCACCACTATGGCTCTGCCCAATGTCACTCTTCCCCGTTGAGCCTCGGCACCAGCGTTGGAATCACAGCCACTCAATCACACAGCCACCAAGAGGGTGTACCTGTTTTCAATAGGCACAGCCACCGGGGTCTCCTGCACTCCACGTTTACTCCCCTTTCTCACAGTCGCCCACCTTCGCTCTCCCCGTATCCTTGGCGTGACAACCTCAGTGTGGGTCCTGTCCAGGAAACTCTCGTTTTCCCGAATGGTCCTGAGGTGATCCAGCTGCTGCTCCAGTTCCCCAACACGTTCATTCAGGAGCTGCACCTGGACACAATTTCCGCAGGTGTAGTTGTCAGAAGCTCCAGCGGTGTCCCTGACTTCCCACATCCTGCAGGAAGCACACTGCAGCAACTCGCCTGCCAGTTCCTCAGTGGATTAAAAAAAATCCCAAATTTCAAATCAAGTGTGGCCGCCTCAGCCTCAGCCTCTTGAGCCAAAGACTCACATTTCACCTCATCAAGGCCGCTCCTACAGAGCAAGCCCTACTTTAATTTGCTGATAAATTAACTAATTAGCTAACATGCTAATTTAGATTCTTCAGCCAATCCCCGCACTCGCTCCTTCACCTGCCGCTCCTCTGACCGGCCTTGAAGGTGTGTGGGATGCTGGCCGGCCGGCCCCGACTGGTGTCAGAGTGAGGAGCTAAAGACAACTACTGTGGCCAAGGAATTACACCAGCTGAAAGTGTCACCTTCAGAAGAGACAAGAAGCGAGCCACTAGTCTGTGGAGGAAAGGAAGAAAATTGGAGAGGGGTTCCAATAACGGTGCAAAAAATTGAGCTTGAGAGTCAAAGTCACGAGGCAAGTGTGTTTCATTGTCATCTTACTGCAGGAGCACAACAATGAAATTCCTACTTGCTGCAGCTTTACAGGTGCATTAAATGCAACAACCACAACAAATAAACATATAATAACCTTGAGGTAAAGCAGTCCAGAATAGTGCAAGTCAAAGTACCTGTATGTCGTGCAAGGTTAGTAGTGCAGGCTAGTTCAGTGCAGAGCTGGGGTTTAGTTTGGGGTTATGCAGAGTCGTTCAAGAGCCTGCTGGGTGATGGAAAGTAGTTGTTCTTGTACCTGGGAGTAACAATCGTGAGAGCATAGCGTGGGTCTTTGATGATATTTGCTGCCTTCCTGAGTCATTGCTTCCTGCTGATCCCTGCAATGGTGAGGTGGTCATCAACATGTTGGGCCAATCTTGAGGCACCCCTTTGCTGAGAGAATACTATGCGGAAACACAGCATAAACATCTCAGGAAAACCAGAGACAAGACATTTTACTACTTTTTGGGTATTTTGAACAATATTTGGACACTTTCAAGTACTAGGGTGAAGCATGGCGATATCAAGACCTGTCTTACTGATCCAAATTTCACATCAAGGATAACGTCTATCAAGCTAGACACTTACAATTCCTTTCCCGTCCATTGCTGTAACATCCTCCATCACTACTTTAAAACTTTCATTGACTTTCTGAGTTGTTTTTTTTTATGCTTTGTGAGCAAAAGTTTATTTTTGTTTCATAAATTCATGGTACTTTTGGAGTCAATTATTTTCTGCTTATGAAATAAGAACAAGACTTATTCATAAAAGTTAAGTTTCTTCACATCCATTTTGTAATATCAGACTGTCAAAGCCTCCACAGCCAGACATAAAAACAGCTTTTTTTCCGTGAACAGTAGCTCTACTCAATAACCAAAAGTCTGTAGCCTCCTTTTCATATCATATCATATCATATATATACAGCCGGAAACAGGCCTTTTCGGCCCTCCAAGTCCGTGCCGCCCAGCGATCCCCATACATTAACATTATCCTACACCCACTAGGGACAATTTTTACATTTACCCAGCCAATTAACCTACATACCTGTACGTCTCTGGTATTTTATTTCATTCGCATGTTTAAACTATAATGTTTTATTCTTAATGTTTTATGTTTTATTCTTAATTGTTTACTGTATGTCGTGGTGTTACTTACGAACAAAGTACCAAGGCAAATTCCTTGTATGTATACATACTTGGCTAATAAAATTTATTCAATTCAATTGAATTCAATTAAAGTAATCTTCTGAACTCACTTGCCTCTGGACAACTTAACTTTCTATCAGCAGGTGATCAGAACAATCTAGCTTTTTCAGTTATGCAGGGATTGAGCAGGGCTGATGAATAACTACAATAAAGGCAATTATATTCTCCTTTGCAGCTTGTCCATCTTAACCTGCCTAAAAGGGGAGTCACACACATAGATCAGTTCTCTCATAGAAAACCTGTGGCACTTTACAGTCATGATCAACATGTCACTGCTTTAGTATCCTATTTAGACCTGGAACCTTTATTCAAACCTCTGAAGAAGGGTCTCGACCCAAAATGGCACCAATTCCTTCTATTCAGAGATGTTGCCTGTCCCGCTGAGTTACTCCAGCATTTTGTGCCCATCATTATGGTTTGTATTCAGTTCAATAGAGCTGGAATAAACCCTACATCCCTAGTTTGCGGATGACACGAAGCTGGGTGGCAGTGTTTGCTGCGAGGAGGATGCTAGGAGGCTGCAGAGTGAATTGGATAGATTAGGAGAGTGGGCAAATGCATGGCAGATGCAATATAATGTGGATAAATGTGAGGTTATCCACTTTGGCGGCAAGAACAGGAAAGCAGAGTATTACCTGAATGGTGGCCAATTAGGAAAAGGGGAGATGCAACGTGACCTGGGTGTCATGGTGCACCAGTCATTGAAAGCAAGCGTGCAGGTGCAGCAGGCAGTGAAGAAAGCGAATGGTATGTTAGCATTCATAGCAAGAGGATTTGAGTATAGGAGCAGGGAGGTTCTGCTGCAGTTGTACAGGGCCTTGGTGAGACCGCACCTGGAGTATTGTGTACAGTTTTGGACGTTCTAGCCTTAGAGGGAGTACAGAGAAGGTTCACCAGATTGATCCCTGGGATGGCAGGACTTTCATATGAAGATTGTTCCCGATGTTGGGGAAGTCCAGAACCAGGGGTCACAGCTTAAGGATAAGGGAGAAGTCTTTTAGGACCGATATGAGAAAACATTTCTTCACACAGAGAGTGGTGAGTCTGTGGAATTCTCTGCCACAGAAGCTAGTTGAGGCCAGTTCATTGGCTATATTTAAGAGGGAGTTAGATGTGGCCCTTGTGGCTAAAGGGATCAGGGGGTATGGAGAGAAGGCAGGTACAGGTTACTGAGCTGGATGATCAGCCATGATCATATTGAATGGCAGTGCAGGCTCGAAGGGCCGAATGGCCTACTACTGCACCTATTTTCTATGTTTCTATGTTTCTATGTTTCTACCATCAGTAACAGGCACAGTGGCGCAGCGGTAGAGTTGCTGCCTTACAGCGAATGCAACGCCGGAGACTCAGGTTCGATCCTGACTACGGGCGCCGTCTGTACGGAGTTTGTACATTCTCCCCGTGACCTGCGTGGGTTTTCTCCGAGATCTTCGGTTTCCTCCCACACTCCAAAGACGTACAGGTATGTAGGTTAATTGACTGGGTAAAATGGGTTTTTTTAAATTGTCCCTAGTGTGTGTAGGATAGTGTTAATGTGCGGTGATCGCTGGGCGGCGCGGACTCGGTGGGCCGAAGGGCCTGTTTCCGCGCTGTATCTCTAAATCTAAACAAAAACAGTGACCATAAAATAACTGATTATTCTGAACCTACGTGTACTTTATGGCGAGATATCTTCTTTTCTACTTGTGTCATTCCAGACCCACAACAACAGGGATGATTCTGAAATGATCTACCAAGATAATGAGCTGGGAACGTCCAATAAACTATGCTATATTCTACGAAGGTAACTCACAGTCACCACTGGCCACTCTGTCCCACATTGCCACAGGCTCTCATCCTGGGCAGCGCTTTAGAAATGTGGCTAAAACAGGGGAAAAAAAGGGAAATTCAGCAAGTCAGATAGCATCTGTGGAGAGAGCCACAGAGTTATTGTCTCCGGTCAATGACCATTCAACAGAATGGCAGCACAGCTTGAGGTCAATTCAGGGAATATTCTGCAGGTTATCATGTTGAAATAGACACTATTGTTGTTTGTTTGACAGACAGACAGAGACAGAGACAGAGACAGAGACAGAGACAGAGACAGAGACAGAGACAGAGACAGAGACAGAGACAGAGACAGACAGACAGACAGACAGACAGACAGACAGACAGACACAGACAGACAGACAGACAGACAGACAGACAGACAGACAGACAGACAGACAGACAGACAGACAGACAGACAGACAGATAGACAGATAGACAGATAGACAGATAGACAGATAGACAGATAGACAGATAGACAGATAGACAGATAGACAGATAGATAGATAGATAGATAGATAGATAGATAGATAGATAGATAGATAGATAGATAGATAGATAGATAGATAGATAGATAGATAGATAGATAGATAGATAGATAGATAGATAGATAGATAGATAGATAGATAGATAGATAGATAGATAGATAGATAGATAGATAGATAGATAGATAGATAGATAGATAGATAGATAGATAGATAGATAGATAGATGACTCTTGAGTCTGTCTAGTGTTCGGAAGAATAGATGCAGGGTAATGGTTCTCCTGACTGGGCAGCATAAAACCAGATGTCAGTCTGAGAGTGAAGGGGTAGTCATTCAGGACTGACATACGAGGGTGGTGGTGAATCTTCCCACGTGGCCTGTGGAGACTTGGTCGGTGAGTATACTCACAAAGGGGCTTAATAGATTTTTAGATAGTAAAAACATCAGGAAAATTGGGGTGAATGCAGGAAAGTGTTGCTGAGGTAAATGATCGCCATGATCTGACTGAGGGCAGAACAGACATATGAGGCCGTGGCTTCCTCAGTCTCTATTTCTTATGTCCTGGAAAAAAGTGGGAAAGAAAGAAATTACAGTTAAATTATTTCATTACGAATATAATGCAGGTTTTAATCACAAATCAACGTGTTACTTTTACCACCATGTGTGCATTTATAGCAGCATTAAGTCTGAATTATTCTATGACCAGTGAAGGAGTTAAAAGTTGTACCGAGTACCAGGACTCCAATTAAGTTTTATTTTTGACACTTTCTGTGAAAAGACCTTATATTGTATTCCAGCACATCGTTTAAGAAATTCTTACTGATTTGCCATTCCAATTTAATTTCAGTGCAATTTGCCATTGTCTGCATTGAAAAGCAGCCATTTACAGACTGTTCACAGATTGAGCTACGTCAATTACCCAGAAACGACTGCAGGAGGAAGGCTATAATTAAATAGCGTCACTTCTTGTTACACATTACAAAATCTGTTTTCTTCTTCAATATTCTCGAAGCCATACTGTTACACCAGTCGGACATGTAGCCTCCACCTCCTCCACTGCAATGCCCAAGCCCTTTTCAAACAATGTGCGCAGTAAGAACATAACAGTGCAGAAATACATGCATGAAAGTACTGAAGTAGTTTCAACTATTGTACTCTTGTTTTTTTAAAGTTTGTTCTGTTTTTGCAGCTTTCACAGAGCAGTATCCAAACCCTGGAAATCGGGTATTGTTTCAATCGACATTTCTGTCTTCTGTGACAACTGTTCCCTGCACTTTTGAGCTCGCTGTCCTCCTTACACAGCTGTGAAGAAGCAAAGGATCCCAGTAGGACAACAAAACTTTTTATTCCCATGTTCCTTCAATGCAGCAACAATTACAGAATCCAAAAGATTGCTTAGTCAAAATATATATATATATATATATATATATATATATACACACACACATATCTATATATGCATACACATATATGTGCACACATATAATTATATATATATATATATATATATATAATTATATGTGTGCACATATATGTGTATGCATATATAGATATGTGTGTGTATATATATATATATATATATATATATATACACATACATACATACAATAGACAATAGGTGCAGGAGGAGGCCATTTGGCCCTTCGAGCCAGCACCACCATTCAATGTGATCATGGCTGATCATTCTCAATCAGTACCCCGTTCCTGCCTTCTCCCCATACCCCCTGACTCCGCTATCCTTAAAAGCTCTATGTAGCTATATACATATGTGCTCAGTACGCATGCGCGGAATCTCCTCACTCTGTGCTCAGCACGCATGCGCGGCATCTCCCTCACTCGCACAAAGAAAATGGACGCCGTTAGCGGCGCCAGCCCCCGCGATCACCGGCTCAACTCTCCTCTCTCCCACACCCGGGAGAACATCTCCCCGCTATATCCCCCCCCCCCCCCCCGGGCCTTTAACTGATGCTAAGAGTGTGTCTGGGGGAGAGAAGATGGGGGGGGGGGGGCTGAGAATGGGGAATGGGACAACAGGGGTCGTGCGGAGGGGACTTGGTGGTGGGGGAAAGAGGGGTGCTGGGAAAAGGGGAGGTCCATATCCCTCCCCTCCCCCCCCATCCCTCCCTCCCCCCCTCCCCCGTCCACACCTCCACCCCTCCCCCGTCCACACCTCCACCCCTCCCCCGTCCACACCTCCACCCCTCCCCCGTCCACACCTCCACCCCTCCCCGTCCACACCTCCACCCCTCCCCCGTCCACACCTCCACCCCTCCCCCATCCACACCTCCACCCCTCCCCCGTCCACACCTCCACCCCTCCCCCGTCCACACCACCACCCCATCTCTCATCACCCTCCCCCCCTCCATCCTCAACACCTCCCTCCCTCCACCACTCCCTCCCCCTCGATCCCTCCACACCTCCCTCCCCCAAACCTCCCTCTCCCTCACCCCTCCCCCATCCACACCTCCACCCCTCCCCCGTCCACACCTCCACCCCTCCCCCGTCCACACCTCCACCCCTCCCCCGTCCACACCTCCACCCCTCCCCGTCCACACCTCCACCCCTCCCCCGTCCACACCACCACCCCATCTCTCATCACCCTCCCCCCCTCCATCCTCAACACCTCCCTCCCTCCACCACTCCCTCCCCCTCGATCCCTCCACACCTCCCTCCCCCAAACCTCCCTCTCCCTCACCCCTCCCCCATCCACTCCCTCCCCCCTCCCAGATACAAACCCTAAGAGGACGGGCCAAAGGGGAGAGTGTGGGGAGAGTAAGAGTGGGGCTGGGGGAGGAGAGAATGGGGGGTGTGGGGAATGGGTTTGACGGGCCCAACGGGCACACTTGGAGAGTAAGAGTGGGGCTGGGGGAGGAGAGAATGGGGGGTGTGGGGACGGGCCCGCTTTGAACGGGCACACTTGTTCTAGTATATATATATATATATATAGGAAGGAACTGCAGATGCTGGTTTAAACTGAAGATAGACACAAAAGGCTGGAGTAACTCAACGGTTCAGGCAGCATCTCTGGAGAAAAGGAATAGGTGACGTTTTGGGTCGAGACCCTTTTTCAGACTGAGAATCAGGGGAGTGGGAAACGAGAGATATAGACGGTGAGATAAGAGAGAGAGAGAGAACAAATGAATGAAAAATATGCAAGAAAGTAACGATGATAAAGAAAACAGGCCATCGTTAGTTGTGGGCTAGGTGAGAATGAGTACAGGCAATGAGACTCAACGAGACGACTTTGAAGCTAGTTTGACTTGGGTGGGGGAAGGATGGAGAGAGAGGGTTACTTGAGGTTAGAGAAATCAATTATCATACAACTAGGTTGTAAGCTGCCTAAGCGAAAATTGGATGGGATTGTAAATCTAAAGTCGGGATACATAAAAGTCCACAGAAATTCTGAACCCCATAGAATACATTATGTTGCAAACATTGGTACTTAAATAGAACCTGGCCACACATACCTCTGACTGCCATTTACCTGTACTTGTTTGATTTGTATTTTGCGGTCAATTAAAAAGGAGTGATTTTTAGGAGTCTGTATAAGATGCGCTTTTAAATACACAAGATTTGAATTGCAATATGTGTCTGTGTTTTTTATGAACCATTTCTATAATCCACCTTTATTCAAGGAATATACAGGTTGTAATGTGCACAGTGTGTGATACAATAGTTCAAAAAAGCACAGAATTGATTAAAACTGCTCGAACAACTAAATCATAAAATTAATTCATGCAAACGAAACAAACCAGATCATCTAAATCATATCTCAACATATGTGAGTTTAATTGTTCCATTTACAGTTATGTTTGCATCTATTTACAGCCCAGGGGGGAATGGTTATTTTTTTTATATTTATTCTATTTCTAGCACAATCCAATGAGCCATAATTTTCTACAGATACTTAAGTAAGTTGTAACCCAAGCAACAAATGGCAATTATCATTTTCTTTTCTGCGAGGAACATAGAGATATAAAGTATGTTGGAAGAAGGTTTAAATCCCTTCCACTCCAGTAAAATGCTTAATCACCATGCAAGCCATATATCAAATACAGTACGTTCCATGATTTATCGAAGAATTATCATTAAAACATTGCAGAGGAGTGAAAATCCAGTGAAATAGGTTTAAGGTGAGGGGAGAAAGATTTAATGGGAACCTGAGGGGTAACTTCTTTACACAAAGGGTAGTGGGTGTTTGGAACAAGCAGCCGGAGGAGGTGGTTGAGGTAGGGACTATTCCAATGTTTAAGAAAAGTTTAGACAGATAGACAATAGACAATAGGTGCAGGAGTAGGCCATTCGGCCCCTCGAGCCAGCACCGCCACTCAATGTGATCTTGGCTGATCATTCTCAATCAGGACCCCGTTCCTGCCTTCTTCCCATATCCCCTGACTCTGCTAACCTTAAGAGCTCTATCTAGCTCTCTCTTGAATGCATTCAGAGAATTGGCCTCCACTGCTTTCTGAGGCAGAGAATTCCACAGATTCACAACTCCCTGACTGAAAAAGTTTTTCCTCATCTCCGTTCTAAATGGCCTACCCCTTATTCTTAAACTGTGGCCCCTTGTTCTGGACTCCCCCAACATTGGGAACATGTTTCCTGCCTCTAACGTGTCCAACCCCTTAATAATCTTATACATTTCGATAAGATCCCCTCTCATCCTTCATGGTTGCATGGATAGGATAGGTTTAGAGGGGTATTGGTCAAAAGCAGGCAGGTGGGACTAGCGTAGATGGGGCATGTTAGTTTGGCATAGGCAAGTTGGGCCAAATGACCTGTTTCCACGTTGCATGACTCTATCAGTGCAGTTTCTTATAAAAAGAACTGCATTTTTGTTATCTAGTTAATTTAAAGGGGTGGTCATAAACATGTGTTGGAAATTGCTTTGAATTGAATTGGCCAGGATAAAGAAGGATGACCACAGATAGACACAAATGCTGGAGTAACTCAGCGGGACAGGCAGCATCTCTGGAGAGAAGGAATGGGTGACGTTTTGGGTCGAGATAAAGAAGGACATGGAAATGTAAGACCCAAACCTGTGATCACCACAGATTTGCATGAAATAATCACCTGGTGTTTGGCATGGAGGAATAATAGTCTGTATGTCATAACATAAGAGAATGAGAACAATTTTGAGGTATATGTGTTTAGTAAGCCTTTAGTAAATGAAAGATCAATTAACATTTTTCGGATTTAGATTTTTTATTAAATATCAAGGCCACTGCTTCACTTTGCCACATCAGGTGGCTTCAATGCTTTTGCAGCAACGAACACAGCGTCCACTTTTTAAGGGCACCAACATATGGAGATACTAATACGTCATTTATATCACTTTTTCCCAAGCAGACCATAGAGTCACAGAGTCTTACAGCGTGAAAATAGACCCTTTGGCCCACACCGCCCAACATGTCCCATCAACACTAGTCCCACCTGCCTGCATTTGGCCCATATCCCTCTAAACCCATCCTATCCATGTACCTGTCTAAATGTTTCTTAAACGTTGCGATAGCACCTGCCTCAACTACCTCCTCCTGCAGCTCGTTCCGTACACCCACCACCCTTTGTGTGAAAAAAGTTCCAATTAAATCTTTCCCCCCCTCACCTTAAACCCATGTTGTCTTCAGACCAACTGCATCTGAAAACAGAAATGGTGAAAAAGATGTGTTGGAAAGAACTGCAGATGCTGGTTTAAACCGAAGATAGACACAAAAAGCCAGCGAGAAAGAAACCTTTCATGGAAAGCTGGAACATTAACGCGGAATATAAAGTTTACATCTTCAGACTCTTAAAGCTGTGAAAGATTCAGTGATCAAGCTGGCACCTGGACAGTTGTAGCTGCCATGATAATACCCCATGCATTCAGCCAAATGTGGCAAATGATGGGGGTTGATCCATGAAGTTCAACTCACAATGGGTTGAGCTGCAGCCACCAACGCATAATCAAGTCGAGGCTGAGAACATTGTTCCAAATTGGTTTATTGCTGGCAATAGCTCAAACAGAGTAAAGCTGTAATCAACTGCAACATTTATAACTTTCCATTTTCATAAATAATATACAATTTTGTCAGTAATGCTGTAAATGTTATAATCCTATCGAATACCATCTGCTTCTCTATACTTAAAGAATTTAAGATTTTAAATTGGCCCCTGATACAGATCCAATTATCCATTTCACAGACTATTAAGTACAGCTATGCTTTGACCATTACAGCAAAAATAAATCTAAGTGGTCATTTTTTTGGAATCGACTCCGAAAAAACTTGAAAAAAAAAGACACAAAAATGCTGGAGTAACTTAACAGGTCAGGCAGCATCTCTGGAGAACATGGATAGATGATGATTCGGGTCGGGACCCTTCTTCAGACAGATTGTGGTGGGGGGGTGGGAGGGAAAGGTGGAAGAGAGGAGGGACAGAACAAAGCCTGGGAAATCATAGGTAGATACAGGTGAGAGAGGGAGCTTTGATTAGCATTGGTTGCACAAAGGCTAGAGATGAAAAGACCAAAAGGTAACGATGTGAATTATGAAGCCAGAGGAAGGAATAGAGGTGGATGGGGAGGTGGAGGGGGAGGGGGAAGGGGAGGGGAGAAATGGATGTGCGTCCAGGTGGGACACAGGGAAGAGAGGGGGGGGGGGAGAGGGGTGGGGATGAAGTGGAGGGGGGTAGGTGGTGGAGGGTTGTGGTTAGTTAACTAAAATTGGAGAACTAAATCTTCAAACCATTAGGTTGTAAGCCACCCCAGCAGAACATGAGGTGCTGTTTCTCCAATTTGCATGTGGTCTCACTCTGGCAATGGAGGTAGCCCAGCACAGAAAGGTCAGTATGGGAATGGGAAGGGGGGGGTTTAATTGCTTAGCAACCGGGAGATCCAGTAGACCTTGGCGGACCGAGCCCAAATGCTCGGAGAAACGGTCACCAAATCAAAGGTTGGTCTCGCCGAGGTAAAGGAGGTCACATCGGGAACAAGATGAGGTTAGTGAAGGCACATGTGAACCTCTGTCCCACCTGGAAGGACTGCTGGGGTCCCTGGATGGATGTGAGGGTGGATTTCTATGGGAAGGGATGAGTGAACCAAGAAAATGCGGAGGGAGCAGTCTCCCCAGACGGCAGAAAGGGCTGGGGATGGGAAGATGTGACTGGTGGGGGGATCACGTGGAAGGAGGCGGGAATGTCGGAGGATGATTGCGTTGGATGCGGAGGCTGGCAGGGTGAAATGTGAGGACTGGGGAAGTCTACGCTTGGCCTTCCGGGGTTTAGGGGAGCGCGAGCAGAACAACAGGGCAGAGGGGAGAAGCAGGCGAGGAATCCATCTACGACAGAGGGGGGGGGACCATGTCCACTGAAGAAAGAGGACATCCCGGATGTCCCAGGATGGAAAGCCTCATCTTGGGAGCAGTTGCGGCGGAGGCGGAGAAATTGAGAGTTGGGGATAGAGTAACAGCAGGACGAAGATAATCGGATTGACTTCATGTGTAGGAACGAACTGCAGATGCTGGCTTACACCGAAGATAGACACAAACTGCTGGAGTAACTCAGCGGGACAAGCAGTATCCCTGGAGAGAAGGAATGGATGTTTATGTTAAATTTTATTTTATGTGGCTGTGTGTTCTTGTTGCTTTTCACTCAAATTTCACTGTAACTTAATTGATACACGTGACAATAAATTGATCTTGAAATCTTGAAATCTTGAATGATGTTTCGGGTCGAGACCCTTCTTCAGACCCCAGTAATCCATTAAACCCCAGTAATCCATTGATTATCCTGTGTATTGGTGAAGATACCCGAGGAAGGAGCTGTCACAGATTCTAATAACCATTATGGTGCTGCACTTTTATTTGTTCTGGGCGGGTATTGTGCAGCATTGGGAACACAAGGAAGGCAGATGCTGGAAACTTGAGTCTGAAGAAGGATCCATAGAAACATAGAAACATAGAAAATAGGTGCAGGAGTAGGCCATTCGGCCCTTCGAGCCTGCACCGCCATTCAATATGATCATGGCTGATCATCCAACTCAGTAACCCGTACCTGCCTTCTCTCCATACCCCCTGATCCCTTTAGCCACAAGGGCCACATCTAACTCCCTCTTAAATATAGCCAATGAACTGGCCTCAACTACCTTCTGTGGCAGAGAATTCCACTGATTCACCACCCTCCTGACCCGAAAAGCCATCTGTCCATTCTCTACGCAGATGCTGCCTGAGCCGCTGAGTTCCTCCAGCACTTTGTGTTTTGCCCAAGGTATTGTTCAAGGTCATTGTACAGTGTGTGAACAAATCCTTTCCTAACATAGTCAGGAAAACAAGATCTGTACCAAGACATAGATTGGTACAGCACAGGAACAGGCTCACTGGCCCATTATAATTTAGTTTAATTTTATTTTAGAGATTTTAGCGCAGAAATGCGCCTTCAAGCCACAAGGTCCGCGCCGACCGGCAATCACCCTGTGCACCAGCATTAAGCTACACACTACGGACCATTTACAAACTTTACAGGAGCCAATTAACGTACAAACCTGTACGTCTGTGGCGTGTGGGAAGAAACCGGAGCACCCGGGGAAAACCCACGTGGTCCGAGGGAGAACGTACAAACTCCGTACAGACAGCACCCATAGTCAGGATCGAACCCAGGTCTCTGGCGCTGTGAGGCAGCAACTCTACCGTTGTGCCACCGTGCCGCCCCGCTTACTTCACTTGGCAACCTTTACAATTTACTCGGCAAAATATTCTGGAACATTGCTCAGTATTACAGTGATCATTCGCCATGAAGGTCACAGAGTTTGAGAAGCTTTTGTCCGCACCACAGTATTATGGGCTGCATTTTGTGGGCAAATGCAATCCCTCTAATCCCTGTAATCGGCATCATCAAAAGCTTCCAAGTTTAGTGCAAAGTTGATCCCAGCAGAGTCAAAACAGGAATGTGCCAGAGACTGCAATGCTCCCCATTGCTGCCATCAACTGGCCAGAATTGTGCACTACAGAAGACATGATTTCTTCTCAGCTCCATGACCACTGCCCCGTGGAAAATGGCTCAGCAGAAAGCTGTACAGCCACCCCTGACCTCACTCATCGGTTCATTGATAACAGTGCCTGCAGAGTGAGCCAGTTTCCACAGGATGGCTGCATCCTATCCCTTCAATCTGAAGAGGTTGTCACCTAGACAACAGAAGCCCAGGAAGCTTAACACCAGGAGGTTCATACGTTCACGGTGGCGCAGCAGTAGAGTTGCTGCCTTACAGCGAATGCAGCGCCGGAGACTCAGGTTCGATCCTGACTACGGGTGCCGTCTGTATGGAGTTTGTACGTTCTCCCCGTGACCTGCGTGGGTTTTCTCCGAGATCTTCGGTTTCCTCCCAAGTTCCAAAGACGTACAGGTATGTAGGTTAATTGGCTGGGCAAAATGTTAAAAATTGTCCCTAGTGGGTGTCGGATAGTGTTAATGTGCGGGGATCGCTGGGCGGCACGGACCCGGTGGGCCGAAGGGCCTGTTTCTGCGCTGTATCTCTAAATCTAAAACAAATCTAAAATCATAAGTGATTGGAGCAGAATTAGGCCATTCGGCCCATCAAGTCTACTCCGCCATTCGATCATGGCTGATCTATCTTCCCCTCTCAACCCCATTCTCCCGCCTTCCCCCCATAACCCACTAACACCCATGAATAATCAAGAAGTGAAACCTTGGCCTTGATGCTGGAGGACCTTAGGTCTTGGTCCCAGTGATCTCCAGCACTGGCAGGAGTACAACAAGAGGGGCCTCCGGTAACTGGAGGTTATATGAAGCACCCTGACTGTGGTTTCTCACTGCCTCAAGCCTCACGGTGCCAGCAAACAGGACCAACCCATGGCTCTGTGATGTGTGTTGTGCTCTTCCCAAGGGGAGAAGGAGGAGACCTCCCTTTGCTGCAACAGCTCTGGCCACCATTGCAAGGGCAAGGAAGATCAGAGGAGCTGAGCGGTTCATCTCCACAGGGAGAGCAGCCCAGTCACAGAGTGCCGACGAAGTTCTGACTACAGATGCTGACTAATTCTCAGAAATCCATCCTCCTTGCGTTGCACCTCCAGTTGCAGGTGTGCAAGAATGATTCCCATGGATAAGCCCTCCCAGCAAGAGCCCACCTGCCCCTGTTACTCTGTCCTCCTCTGGCACGTGAACTATGCCTTTGGCCCCTCTTGTTCTACTCCTGCCAGTGCTGGAGATCACTGGGACCAAGACCGAAGCACCATCCATGTGCAACAGGACAGCTGTGAGGTGTGCACTCACCCATACCAGCAGCAGGACCTGCACCTGCATCTCCTCCTACTCAACCCTGACATACAAATACTTGGAGACCCCTTACAATGCAGGGACTGGTGTAGTTCCCGGCTGCTCATGCCTCCTTTCCTGTGCATGGGATTCACCTAGTTTGAATTCAATTTGCATGATTCACTTTTATAGGTGCTCCACCCCTCCCCCACCCAAGTCTTTCATTCTCACCTCGTTATAGCTGCTTCCTTTATCATTGTTACTTTTTTGCATTCTTTCATTCATCTATATACTAAAACTCTCGTTTGTTTGTTTGTTTGTTCCTGAACTATAGCCAAAACGGTACACGATAGCGCTGCAATTTTAGGCCCACCTTGTTCACCGTCGTCCGTTTGGTGCTAATGGAAGAAGTTTCATTGAAATCGGTGTTATATTTTTTAAGTTATTCACATTTTAAAGTTTAAATCTATCTCCTCGGGAGGGAGGGGGCAGGGAGGAGGGAGGGGAGTGGAGGGGGCAGGGGGGGAGAGGGGAGGGGGGGAGGAGAGGGTGCTACACCAATGCAGGAGAGGTTTGGGCCCAACGGGTCCACTTCGTCTAGTTTGTTCTAAATCTCCCCACATCATCGTCTATATCTCGTCTTTCAGCCTGAAGAAGGGTCTCGACCCCAAATGTCACCCATTCCTTCTCTCCAGAGATGCTGTCTGTCCCGCTGAGTTACTCCAGCTTTTTGTGTCTATCTTCGGTTTAAACCAGCATCTGCAGTTCCTTCCTACACAATTGTTCATTGTACATGGATTAACATCTCTGTGCATTTATTATTCCACGTGCAAGTGGGTTCCAAGCACTTAAATGGTCCCAAAAGTCAAATGCTTATTTGCTATGCGTGCTACAAGGTCACTTTTGTAAATTGAGAGCTACATCACACTGGAAATCAGTTACATAGCACCTGGGAAAAGACGCACCAAAGAACTGAATCTCAAAGAAATCATTTTCTGGGGCTTTTACTTTTATTGTGGTTTACCACACTGAAGCCAATTATGTGTTACAACAGAGTAAATGTAGTTAAAACAAAAAAGGGTCATTTAAATACCTTAAAACCAACAAAAAAGAGTTGTAAAAGATGAAGTTCTGCAGTCTTCAATTACTTTATTGAATTGCAAGCAGGTAATGCCCACTGAAAATTCAAGCTCTAATGAAAAGATGGAAAGTACTGCCACCTACTGGGAGAAAGTTTGACTTGCAGGCCCTCGAAAAGAATAAGCAGAGAAAAGTTAGATAAATTCACAGCTCTAACTGGCAACATGAGCTCACTGCCAGTTCAAAATAGTTGATTGACCTTCGTTACTTACTCCACCCCTCTGCCCATCACCCCCTCCCTCCCTCACCCGTATCCACCTATCGCTCGTGTAGGAAGAACTGCAGATGCTGATTTAAACCGAAGATAGACCCAAAATGCTGGAGTAACTCAGTGGGACAGACAGCATTTCTGGAGAGAAGGAATGGGTGACATTTCGGGCCGAGACCCTTCTCTGAAGAAGCATCACCCATTCCTTCTCTCCAGAGATGATATCTGTCCCGCTGAGTTACTCCAGGATTTTGGGTCTATCTTCGGTTTAAATCAGCATCTGCAGTTCATCCTACACAGGGAAGGGAAGGCAGGGAAGAGAAAATACATTGTGGCCTTCCATCACAGTGAGGAGGGACTGGAGGAGACTCACTGTGATGGATGTTTCTTTTTGTTTGGTGTTAGTTTATGATTGTATGTGTTATTGCATTTTTATTGATTATTCTTATTGGTCTTATTGTTCAACTGTGGGTAATGTTTCATTTCACTACACATTTATGTGTATGTGACAAATAAACGACTATTGACTATTGACTATTGACTATTGACAAGTGATAGGTGGATACGGATGAGGGAGGGAGGGGGTGATGGGAGGGAGGGTCCCAGCATTTTGTGTCTATCCACCTATCACCTGCCGGGCTTTGTCTCAGTCCATCTGTCTTTTCCAGCTTTTTCCCTATTTCCTGCTCGCCCCCTATTTCATTCAGTCTAAAGAAGGATCACAACCCAAAACGTCGTATGTTCATTCCCTCCACAGATGCTGCCCGATCCCCTGAGTTCCTCATCCATTATGCATCCAATCTAAAATTCTCTGGAGAGAAGGAGTGGATGACTTTTCGGGTCGGGTCTCGACTCGAAACGTCACCCATTCCTTCTATCCAGAGATGCTGCCTGTCCCGCTGAGTTACTCCAGCATTTTGTGTTTATCTTCAGCTTAAACCAGCATCTGCAGTTCCTTCCTACACAATCTAAAATTCTGTTCCACTGTGAACAGAATTCCAGCAGTGCTTTTTTGTGACTGTTCGTGCCGTTACATCGTACCATCACCTGTAAAAAGTTAATTTTTTATTTTATTTTTCCGGCCATTCTGTTTATTAATTGTGCATATCAGCATATTATTGTTTACAAAAGGAAGACTGATTCCAGCCAATTCCACATGGGGCCTTTTTCTTCCATTAAGAAAGAATTAAACTTATGGCAGATGTTCGGGTGATACCGTTTTTAAAGAAGTGAACAAATTATGAAAATAGGATAAGGACTGATTGGAATAAGTTTAGTTTTGTTTAGTGATACAGCACGGAAACAGCCCACTGAGTCCGCACCGACCATCGATCCCTGCAAATTAACACTGCCCTGCAATAGGGACAATTTTTGTTTACATTTTATACCAAGCCAATTAAACTACAAACCTGCATGTCTTTGGAGCGTGGGAGTAAACCGAAGTTCTCGGAGAAAACCCACACGGTCATGGGAAGAACGTACAAACTCCGTGCAGGCAAGCACCCGTAGCCAGGATCAAACCAGGGTCTCTGGCGCTGTAAACGCTGCAAAGCAGCCACTCTACCGCTGCGCCACCGTGCCGCCCGGTGCATAGCACACTAGCACACTATGTCCACATTGGCTCTGAACAGAGTAATCCCATGAGTTTATAAAGTTAGGAGAGGCGTCGATAGGGCAGATAGCCAGGATAAGCCTGCACCTCCCCTCGAGGCAAGGGAGAACTGCAGGGAGAAGCTTGAGATTTCCACGCCTCCTCTTCCGAGACCAGGACTGAGCTGCCGGGACAACCCTGAGATCACCAGCGCCCTGGCTCACGCGCCTTGACGAAGAGGGACAGCGCCCCCATGTGGTCCTGGACTTCCTGACCACTGTAAATAAAATATATCAAGCCATGGTCCATTGTTCACTGTGGAGTAGGTGATGATGGGTGCCTTATTTTAAGGAATAATATTAACATAGGGAATGGTGGACCGGTGGAATTCTCAACCACCGAAGGCAGTGTACGCCAAGTTTCCGAAGATACGTACGCAGGAAGGAAATAGAGATATTTTGTAGACGCAAAAACCTTCAAAGGTTATGGAGTAAAATCAGGAAGATGATATTGAGATATCTCTCGGCAGCCGGAGCTCATATTGAATGGGCAAGCAGGATCGAAGGGCTGAATGGCCTACCCCTGCTCCAAATTTTCCACATTCTAGGCTCTAACCGCAGCAAAGAAATGCTCCTGACTACCACGGCTCTGTACTCCATCTGTATCCCCAGACTGGAGTTCCACAGGCAGACAAACCATGCCCTGACCCATATCTCAGCCATAAAATGTGCAAGGCTTTTGGGATGGTTCCTGGAGTAACAGCTGGAATCTCCTTCCGTGGAGTGTAAACAGGGAGTGGCAACAATCCTGCAATGTCTCCTCATATGGCATTAGCCACTTTTAAATAAGACCGTACAGAGGAGATCTTGCCAAGATGTTGGGGAACTGTAGTTACAGGGTCAGACTGTTTAGGCTGCACATGTATTCCCTCAAAACAACAAAGGCTGAGAGGGTGAGCTGATAAAAGTAGGTCTAAGTATTTAATTCTTTGTGACAGCATGCAGTGGAACAGGTTCATCTTTTAGTACTCTGAAGAGTGGTCTCGACTCAAAACGCTACCCACTCCTTCTCTCCCGAGATGCTGAGTTACTCCAGCATTTTGTACCTATCAATCTTCGGTGTAAACCAGCATCTGCACTTCTCCTGATCTTGTGCTGACTTTTGTTTTTTCATTCTGTGACATAACAACCCTGAGAATGATGGGTTGCCTTTGGGCATTTTCCAGCCCGCCTCACTGGGCTTTCACCTCTGACCTTAAAGGTCACGGCTCCTTCATAAGCTGCAGGGAGATGGATAAATCCCACATCTGGCGATCACCCTTGCAGGACTTTGAAACCGAGCTTCGGTATTCCCGGGCTGCAAGGAATTGCAGATGCTGGAATCGTGAGGAAAACCACAAAGTGCTGGAGGAACTCAGTGAGTGATGCAGCATTCTGCGGAGGGGAGGGACAGGCGGCGGAATGAGTTGGGACCCTTCCTCAGACTGATTGTAGTCGGGGGAGAAACGTTGCTTATGGTAAAAGCACGTTGAGAATGTACAGCCTTCGAGTTACCCCAATTAACAGTGTGGATAACATCGCCTATCCATTCTCCAAGGATGCTGCCGACCTGTTGAGTTACTCCAGCACTGAGTGTTTCTCTCTGAATTCCTGAGTTCCAGTGAACGTCTCACAATCCATGAAATAGTTTTTTTAAATGTACAGAGTTCTCCCAATCTCCTGGCAAAATGATGCCCTGACCAGTTCTCACCGCAGAACCACATGTCAACGCAAACAGCTTTAGCTTCACAAGCCAAATTGCTCAGAGTACCACGGGCGGCACAGTGGCATAGCGGTAAAGTCGCTGCCTTACAGCGCCACAGACCCAGGTTCTATCCTGATCACTGGTGCTGCCTGTACCATGTTTGTACGTTCTCCCCGTGACCTCAAGGGTTTTCTCCATGTGCTTCAATTTTCCCCCACACTCCAAAGACGTGCAGGTTTGTAGGTTAAATGGCTTGGTAAAGTGGTAAATAGTCCCGTGTGTGTGTGTGTGTGTGTGTAGGATAGTGTTAATGTGCGGGGATCGCTGGTCGGTGTGGACTCGGTGGGCCGAAGAGCCTGTTTTTGCGCTGTATCTCTAAACTAAACAACATATAGTCGCCTTAACTAATAAGACACATTTCAAAATGTGTCGCATGGCACCAGTGCTGCCACGGCTCACACTGAAGTCACTCTTACAATTAATTGACTTCCACAGTTTGAAGTTTCCCGGCTGCCTTTTGTTGTCTGACTGCAATAAAACCAGATCAAAACAATCCAGGAAAGCAATTTGTTGTTTCAAGAGCTGAAGCTTTGCCAGTTCTTCCAGCTGCAGCCAACAGCTCCAGTAATAATCTATTTACAAGCTCACCTGCCTCCATGTGTCCCCCACATTGTTAATTGGGGTAACTAGAAGGCTGTACGTGCTTAATGTGCTCTTACCATCATACAGGGAACATAAAAAAGATGGGTGCCATTCCTTCTTTCCAGAGATGCTGCCTGCCCCACTGAGTTACTCCAGCATTTTGTGTCTATCTTCAGTTTAAACCAGCATCTGCAGTTCCTTCCTCCACAAGTTTTAACATTGATTTGAATAGTGATAAGATTGGAGCTTGTGAAAAGGTGCTAAATTGGAGTCATGCAAAGTCCAACTTTAGTAGACAGGAACTCGGGAGAGTACATTAGGAGCGATTCTTATTGGGTAAGTCTACATCTGACATGTGGAACTCGCTTAAAGACCTTAGATAACCAAAGAGGTTGTGAATTTGGTCAAAAATAAAAATAAATTGTATGCAAGGTTTAAGAAGATGAAATCAGATAGGGCTTTTGAGGAACACAAATCAAGGAGGAAAAAACTTCGGTGGACAACAAAAAAGGGCTTTGGCGAGTTGGATTAAAGAAAATCCCAAGGCTTTATATACCTACATTAAAAACAAGTGGGTAACTAGAGAGAAGGATAAAGGAGGGAAATTGTGCTTGGAGTCTGTGGATGTACCAAAGGAGTACTTTTCATCTGTTTCCACCAAGGAGAAGGAAATGGAGGCCAGTGATTAAAGAGATGTTGGATCTCATGAAAAGCACTAAGGTGGATAAATCCCCAGGAGCAGATGGAATCTAGCCCAGGTCATCGGGAGAGGCAAAAGAGGAGATTGCGGGGGAATGCCAAAGATCTTTGCATCTTCTCCAGTCACAGATGTGGTCCCAGAGGAGTGGGGAGCCACTAATGCTGCCCCTTTGTTTAAAAATGGATGCAGAGAGAATCCAGGGAATTATGGGCCAGTGAGTCTCATGCTGCTGGTGGGGAAGCTATTGGAGAGGATTCTTTGGGGTAGCATTTACTCCTTTTTGGAAGAGAGTGGTTAGTTCAGATTAGGTAGCATGGCTTTGTCTGTGATAGGTCATGTCTTACTAACTTTTTCAAGTTTTTAGAGGAGGTGAGGAAGGTGATTGATGAGGGCAGGGAAGTGGGGGTGGGGTAGAGGGGGTGCTGTTGTCTACTGGGATTTTAGTCAGGCATTTGATAAAGTCCCCCATGGTAGGCTGATCCAGAAGATTAAAATGCTTGGGATTAATAGTGATTTGGCCGTATGGATTCAGAACTGATTTAGTGATAGAAGGATGGAGGTCTGTGACCAGTGGCAGTGGCGTTCCAGAGGGATCTGTACTAGGACCTCTGTGTTCCTGATATATAAAAGGGTCTCGGACGTACATTTATCTAGATGGGTTAGTTAGTAAGGTTGCAAATTTCACTAAAATAGGTGGGATCATAGATAGAGAAGATGTTTGTCAAATATTACAGGAGGATCTTGATCAGCTGGACAAGTGAGCTGATGAATAGCTAATGCAGTTTAATGCAGATAAGTGCGAGGTGTTACATTTTTCAAAGTCAAACCAGTGAATAGTAGGGGCCTGGAAAGTGTTGTAGCGCAGAGGAATCTAAGAATACATATACATAGTTCCCTGAAAATGGTGTCATAGGTAGATAGAAGACTTTCGGTACATTGGCCCTCACAATAGACAATAGACAATAGGTGCAGGAGTAGGCCATTCGGCCCTTCGAGCCAGCACCACCATTCAATGTGATCATGGCTGATCATTCTCCATCAGTACCCCGTTCCTGCCTTCTACCCATACCCCCTGACTCTGCTATCCTTAAGAGCTCTATCGAGCTCTCTCTTGAATGCATTCAGAGAATTGGCCTCCACTGCCTTCTGAGGCAGAGAATTCTACAGATTCACAACTCTCTGACTGAAAAAGTTTTTCCTCATCTCCGTTCTAAATGGCCTACCCCTTATTCTTAAACTGTGGCCCCTGGTTCTGGACTCCCCCAACATTGGGAACATGTTAGAGTATTGGGTAGAGAAGTTGGAATGTTATGTTACAGTTGTACAACAGTTTAGTGAGGCCACATTTGGAGAATTGTATTTAGTTTTGGTCACCTTGCTCTAGGAAGGATATCATTAATCTGGAAAGAGTGCAGAGAAGATTTGCAAGGATGTTGCCAGGACTCAAGGACCTAGCGATAGGGAAAGATTGGGCAAGCTAGGAATTTATTCCTTGGATTGCAGGAGGCTGAGTGGTTATCCTATAAAGGTTTATAAAATCATGAGGGGAATCGATAAGGTGAATGCACAGGTCTTTCACCCAGCGTAGGGGAATCAATAACAAGAGGACATATGTTAAGTAGCTGTCAAGTATACTGTGGGATATTGATCAGCTGCAGAAATGGGCAGAGAAATGGCAGATGAGGTTCAATCCGACCAAGTATGAAGTGTTGCACTTTGGGAACTCAAATGTAAGGAGAAAAAAAAAATAAGGGCAAAATCCTTCACAGCATTGATGTAGAGAGGGACCTTTGGGTCCAATTCCATAACTCCCTCAAAGTGGCAACACAAGCAGATAGAGTGGTAAAGAAGTCGAATAGTCTGTGCTTTCTTTGGTTGGGGCATTGAGTATAAGTCAAGAAGTCACGATGCAACTTTCTAGGACTCTGGTTAGGCTACAGTTGGAGTATTGCGTGCAGTTCTGGTCAGCCGAATACAAGAAGGATGTGGAGGCTTTGGAAAGGATTTATCAGAATGATGTCTGAATTAGGAGGTAGACACAAAATGCTGGAGTAACTCAGCGGGTCAGGCAGCATCTCAGGAGAGAAGGAATGGGTGACGTTTCGGGTCGAGACCCTTCTTCAGACTGATGTCAGGGGGCGGGACAAAGTTACTCCAGCATTTTGCGTCTAGCTGCGATTTAAACCAGCATCTGCAGCTTTTTTCTCCTACACATCTGTAAATCTTAGTCTTGACAATTCTAATTAATCAGGCACTTTTGGACGCAGAGACTGAGCTTGGTTTCCATTACCCTGTGTTCTTCCTGGTTTTACTCCAAAATGGCCTCATTCTAACTTTGTCTCAAAAAACAGTAAAATTGGATTTCCTCCATTCAATCGCTGTAACATTTTGAACACCCCGATTAGAACTCCCCTCCTTCAAATCTACAGCAATGTCAGGCACATTTACGCAACATCTGCATAGTTTAGTTATTTCATAGAAACATAGAAACATAGAAACATAGGTGCAGGAGTAGGCCATTCGGCCCTTCGAGCCTGCACCGCCATTCAATATGATCATGGCTGATCATCCAACTCAGTAACCTGTACCTGCCTTCTCTCCATACCCCCTGATCCCTTTAGCCACAAGGGCCACATCTAACTCCCTCTTAAATATAGCCAATGAACTGGCCTCAACTACCTTCTGTGGCAGAGAATTCCACAGACTCACCACTCTCTGTGTGAAGAAATATTTTCTCATCTCGGTCCTAAAGGACTTCCCCCTTATCCTTAAGCTGTGACCCCTGGTTCTGGACTCCCCCAACATCGGTAACAATCTTCCCGCATCTAGCCTCTCCAACCCCTTAAGAATTTTATATGTTTCTATAAGATCCCCCCTCAGTCTTCTAAATTCCAGCGAGTACAAGCCGAGTCTATCCAGTCTTTCTTCATATGAAAGTCCCGCTATCCCAGGGATCAATCTGGTGAACCTTCTCTGTACTCCCTCTAAGGCAAATCATTCTGGCAGACCTGCATTGTCCCACCTCCTGGCCCAGATATTTACCTTCCCTTGGGCATGGAGCCTAAAACCCGATCTCAAGCAATAGCTAACAAGTTATGTTATCTCGGTATTATTTCAGCTAAAAATGACCATTTAAAGGTTTAAATTGCTGCTTTGCTACTGATGCGGAGGCATATGAAATTCAAAGATCAAACAGATAGAGACACGAACTACAATTATCTAATTATTTTGGATATTCGCCTGAAAAAAAAGTTTGAAAATCACTGCTTTGACAAAACTTACATAATCTAGAGATTCTTAGTATCCAGTTATCTTTTGCGTAACATCCATCAAGATAATAGTTGTGAAATATTCTGAAAATAATTATCTTCCTGTTCAGAAAACATGACTGCAGATGTTTTCAAGTTTGCAGCTTTTGGGAGAATCGGTGGGTTTTTTTTTAATTTTCCATATATCCTATCATCCAATTTTCTTAACAACAAGGGCATAGCTTTTAGATTTCTAGTCCTTAAACTAGGTCTACAGCATGCAAATCAAAATGCCCTGATAGTTTATTCCTCTTGGATGAACTCCACCACACAAGGCTTGAACGAGAAGCATTTGTGCCAACTGAATCCAAACAAAGGCCATGGAAATGTCACTTGAGACACTATTTGCTTTGCCGAAAACTAAATAGACGATTAAGTAAAAAATCTAAAGGAAAACAAATTTAACATTAGGGTCGAACAATTGCACACATGGCATTCCACCCAAATGGTAACAGGAATAGAAGAGTAAATCCTTTTCATTATCATCCCAGATAGGGTCGAAATCCATTAATGATAGCATTATCAAACGCCAAGCCACTTCCTATTTACTCCTATCGGACTCTCAGTTTATTTTACGGCATTAGCACAGGAATTCATTACACCCAGGAATTAGAATAGATAAGATTGCAGTCTTTGAACTACAATTAAGTCAACATCACAAAACTCAATCAATATGACATTTAACTGGTCCAGGTTCCTTTCCTGAAGCAATGCCTTGGAAATTTTGCTGTTCTGACATATTGGTTTCCAATGCAGCACCATGAAACTAAGAAGTGCAAGAAGCAAAAAACACAATAAGGAATGACAAAATAAAATGAAATGTTCTCCTGCTGTTTACCCACCGAAGAAAATAGTTGTAAATAGAATGTGTAGGAAGGAAGTGTGGATGCTGGTTAAAACCAAAGATAGACACAAAATGCTGGAGTAACTCAGCGGGTCAGGTTGGTTGACGAGGTTAATTCCTGGAATGGCGGGACTGTCGTATGTTGAAAGGCTGGAGCAATTAGGCTTGTATACACTGGAATTTAGAAGGATGAGGGGGGATCTTATTGAAACATATAAGATAATTAGGGGATTGGACACATTAGAGGCAGGAAACATGTTCCCAATGTTGGGGGAGTCCAGAACAAGGGGCCACAGTTTAAGAATAAGGGGTAGGCCATTTAGAACGGAGATGAGGAAGAACTTTTTCAGTCAGAGAGTGGTGAAGGTGTGGAATTCTCTGCCTCAGAAGGCAGTGGAGGCCAGTTCGTTGGATGCTTTCAAGAGAGAGCTGGATAGAGCTCTTAAGGATAGCGGAGTGAGGGGGTATGGGGAGAAGGCAGGAACGGGGTACTGATTGAGAGTGATCAGCCATGATCGCATTGAATGGCGGTGCTGGCTCGAAGGGCTGAATGGCCTCCTCCTGCACCTATTGTCTATTGTCTATTGCATCTCTGGAGAAAAGGGATTGGTGACGTTTCAGGTCGAGACCCTTCTTCAGAGTCAGAGGGAGTCTCTCCACTTTTTATAAAAATCAAGAGACCCTGCACATGGAATGACTCGCCAGTAGAGAGAGCAAGACTTCTTAAAATGTCTGTGACTCACAACTTTCTTGCAACATAGTGATGCATTTCACAAAGAACGGATATAAGTCTGAGGATGAAATCGGCACAAAGTTTGTTGAAAGCTCAGTTTATTCCTTCCTCAGCAAGAACCTGGACCCGATACAATTTGCTTACAATTTGCTTACAATTTGCCTACAATTTGCCTTCAATTTGCCTACAATTTGCCTACAATTTGCCTACAATTTGCCTACAATTTGCCTACAATTTGCTTACAATTTGCTTACAATTTGCCGACAATTTGCTTACAATTTACCTACAATTTGCCTACAATTTGCTTACAGTTTGCCTACAATTTGCCTACAATTCGCTTACAGTTTGCCTACAATTTGCCTACAATTTGCCTACAATTTGCCTACAATTTGCCTACCGCCACAACAAGTAAACAGACCTCCTCGACCTCCTCATCAACAGAACACGATCTGTAAGAGTTGGCAGCAACACCTCCTCCTCAATAACCATCAGTAGGGGAGCACCTCTTGTTTTTTTTCAAAATTAAATTGAATCAATTATTGCAAGAATAATATATACAATACAAAGCAATATCAAACAAACCCACCGCTGTAATACAAAATTACCCAATTATCTAAACAAGCATTCTTAAATGTCATATACATTCTTAAACAACTGTCCTTGTCAATCCTGGATTCCACCCCCGCGGTGCCCAGCGGTCCACGAAATCCCCCAGGGTGCCCGTGGGCAGCACGTAGTACCTCTCCAACACCACCCGGGTGTGGGCATAACCCAGGCAGCCGGCTCGGGCAGAGCCCTCTTCTCGAGCAGGCAGCCATGACTCGTGGATGGCCAGCTTGACCAGGCCTCGAAGCAACCCAACCAGGACAACTTCAGCCCCACCCTCTCCCCTACGCACAGGGTATCCAAAGATGAGGATGGTGGGTGTGAAGTGCAGCCAGAAGGCAAGGAGCTGCCCCTTTAGATACACGAACAGGGGCCCAGGAGCACCTCAAGGCTGCGCGCTCAGCCCCCTGCTCTACTCACTCCATACTCACAACTGGGTATCCAGACACAGTCCCAACTCCATCTTCATGTTCGCCGACAACACCACCGTTGTTGGACGAATTACAGATGACGATGAGTCGGAGTATAGGAGGGAGATCAAATTTATTTATTTTATTTATTTGGTTAATTTTGTCATTCCACTCCTTACAGATCATGCAACGGAATTTGAGGAAGGATATTCTTGCTATTGAGGGCGTGCAGCGTAGGTTTACTAGGTTAATTCCCGGAATGGCGGGACTGTCATATGTTGAAAGACTGGAGCGACTAGGCTTGTATACACTGGAATTTAGAAGGATGAGAGGAGATCTTATCGAAACGTATAAGATTATTAAGGGGTTGGACACGTTAGAGGCAGGAAACATGTTCCCAATGTTGGGGGAGTCCAGAACCAGGGGCCACAGTTTAAGAATAAGGGGTAGGCCACTTAGAACAGAGATGAGGGAAAACTTTTTCAGTCAGAGAGTTGTGAATCTGTGGAATTCTCTGCCTCAGAGGGCAGTGGAGGCCAATTCTCTGAATACATTCAAGAGAGAGCTAGATAGAGCTCTTAAGGATAGCGGAGTCAGGGGGTATGGGGAGAAGGCAGGAACGGGGTACTGATTGAGAATGATCAGCCATAATCACATTGAATGGCGGTGCTGGCTCGAGGGGCCGAATGGCCTACTCCTGCACCTATTGTCTATTGTCTTTTGAAACAGAGTGCTTCCGGGGCCCATAGTGCAATACAAATGCAAAACATATAGACAGGGGATGACAGTGCAGTACAATAGGATACAGTACAATACAATTAGAAAGTGCAATACAATACATATAGACAGGGGATTAAAGCATGTAAACGGTAAAAGGTAAAGCATTTAACCTAGAGTTTAAAGCGTGTAAACGGTGAATTTAAAACGGTGCCAGAACAACAACCTGGCACTCAACGTCAGTAAGATCAAGGAAGCGATTGTGAACTTTCGAAGAGGAAGGACAAGGTTGTACAAACCTGTCTTCATCGACAGTACGGTGGTGGAGAGTCAAAAGCTTCAAATTCCTGGGTGTGCATATCTCTGAAGATGTCCTGGACCCAGCAAATTAATGCAAGTATAAAGAAAACCCATCAATGCCCTCAGAAGATTGAGGTTGAGGAGATTCGGTACGTCAACAAATACTCTCTTGAATTTCTACAGGTGTACAGTAGAGAGCATATTGACTGACTGCATCACAGCCTCAAATGCCCATGAACGCAGAAGGTTGCAAAAAGTGGTGAACACTGCCCAGTCCATCACAGGCACTGACCTCCCCACCCTTGAACGGATCTACAAGAGTTGTTGCTTCAAAAAGGCAGCCAGCATTATTGGAGACCCACACCACCCTGGCCACAGAGTCATTTCACTCCTGCCATCGGGAAGGAGCCTGAAAACTGTATCGTTCAGGTTCAGGAGCAGGATCTTCCCCACGACCGTTAGGTAACCATTTGAAACCTCCAAATAGGCTCTGAACTATATCTGACTTGGGACATTATTTTGACTTTGCACGATTATTGCTTATTTATTTGATGTTTTTTTTAATATATGCTTAACTTCTTTTGTTGTTTACCATGAGTTTTACCGAGTCTTTGATGATACTAGCTGCCTTTCTGAGGCACTGCCTCCTGTAGGTCCCTTTGATGATGGGGAGGTCAGTACCTGTGTTGTCTCCTTCATTGACAGGTGCTGTTCTATGTCATATTTTGGACCAGGCTGTGATGCCACCAGTCAATGCCTTCTCTACCATACACCTGTAGAAGTTCAAGAGAGTAGCTATTAACATACTGAATCTCCTCAATCTTCTAAGTAGAGGTGTGATGGGCTTTCTTTCTGATCACATCAATGTGTTGATCTTCAGAGATGTAGACGGCCAGAAGCTTGAAGTTGTTGGCTCTCCATCGCCAATATGAATTGGTCTAAAGCAAAGTGGATCACATTCTCTGTTGATCTAATGTGACGAAAGGCAAATTGTAGTGTGTCTAAGGCATTGCTAAGGTAGGAGTCAATATGCGTTTAAACCAACTCCCTAACCACTTTATCATCAAGGACATACAAAGAAAGTACTTCCTTGGACACAGACATTTTTCTTAAATGTTTTGCATTATTTTCTTAATCAACATGGATAAAGATTGCAATCTGGGTTGTCGTTCTTCTCATCTCAAACCCCAGCGTTTGCTTCAAGAGTTCCTCGGAACGATAAGGCACAACTAAACCCGGAGTGAGGTTCTCTCTGTTCTGACCAACATGGTGCCTGAGCTCCAATTTCAGAAGGGACCATTATATATATATCTTTCTGAGAGTGCTAAGTTCTGCAATTCTAGATGGGGCATTGCCACAGTGCCTCCAGTTCTTCATTGTCTACTCCTGTTTTGCTGCTGCAAGAGTTTCATTGTGCTATCAGGGACAATAGACAATAGGTGCAGGAGTAGTCCATTCGGCCCTTCGAGCCAGCACCACCACTCACCACGATCATGGCTGATCATCCACAATCAGTACCCCGTTCCTGCCCTCTCCCCATATCCCCTGACTCCGCTATCATTAAGAGCTCTATCTAACTCTCTCTTGAAAGCATCCAAAGAATTGGCCTCCACTGCCTTCTGAGGCAGAGAATTCCACAGATTTACAACTCTCTGAGTGAAAAAGTTTTTTCTCATCTCTGTTCTAAATGGGCTACCCCTTATTCTTAAAGTGTGGCCCCTTGTTCTGGACTCCCCCAACATTGGGAACATGTTTTAAGCCTCTAGCGTGTCCAGTCCCTTTTATATGTATTATTTATTTTATATGTTTCAATAAGATCCCCTCTCATTCTTCTAAATTCCAGTGTATACGACAGTCCCGCCATTCCGAGAATTAACCTAGTGAACCTACTCTGCACTCCCTCAATAGCAAGAATGTCCTTCCTCAAAATTGGAGACCAAAACTGCACACAGTACTCCAGGTGCGGTCTCACTAGGGCCCTGTACAACTGCAGAAGGGCCTCTTTGCTCCTAAACGCAACTCCTCGTGTCATGAAGACATATGACAATACAACACTCTTGACTCTTTTGACTCCTTTAATGGAGTAATTTATCAGGAAGAACTTTTATGCTCTTCATCCAACCGAATGGATGAACAAAGGCTTTATTTAAAACACCAATCAATAGACACCATTAAATGAGGCTTAGGAGAATCAGGGTCATGAGGAGATGACGAAGGTGATTAGTGAGGGGAGGGCAGCAGATGTTGTCTGCATGGATTTTAGTAAGGACTTTAGATTTTAGAGAAGCATTTAGAAGGCTGTGGGGAAGGAGCAGGGCAATGGAAGTAATTGAATAGATTTGACAGAATGGGCCAGATGGGCCGAATGGCCACTTGCTAGCCTATAAAATTGAATTAATGAATGAGCAATAAGTAGGAATAGATAATAGGGGGGCCATAAACCATTGATAACTAATCATTTAGCTACTGGATGAAAATCTTTATCATGATAAAGACTCTGATACGGGGAGATTTATTTCACAAAAGCATGGAATATGAAAGATGTCATATGCACCATAGAAAGCATCTTATCAGGATGCATCACAGCTTGGTTTGCAAACACCTCAATCCAGGACCATAAGAATTTGCAGCGAATTGTGGACGCAGCCCTGGCCACTCCCTCTTCTCCCCTCTCCCAAGGGGCAAAAGGTATAGAAGTGTGAAAACACACACCTCCAGATTCAGGGACAGTTTCTTCCCAGCTGTTATCAGGCAACTGAATCATCCTACCACAACCAGAGGGCAGTGCTGAACTACTATCTACCTCTTGGATGTCCCTCGGACTATCCTCGACCGGACTTTGCTGGCTTTACCTTGCACTGAACGTTATTCCCTTATCATGTATCTGTACACTCTAAATGGACCGATTGTAATCATGTATTGTCCTTCCGCTGACAGGCTAACACGCAACAAAAAGCTTTTCACTATGCAGTAAACTAAACTGAACTGAAATGAGGTCTAAAATAGTTAACATTAATAACAGGGACTGCATATGAATACTACGTTATTGTAGTCGGGGCTAGTTTAGATGATGTTTAAAACAATATGTGTGGAACAAGGGTTGTAGAAGGCAAGGCAAGCTTAATGACGTTTATTTCTATTCAAACACCCTCCATTAACAGATTGCATGTTCCAACTCTGCCTTCACAGATTGGGCACAGAGCAGAACACTCCCTCGACACCAGCTGGCTGATTTGTCGTGCTTTCGAAATTGAGTGGAATTTCTTGTTGAATCCAACTGTGTGAGCAACACCTCCTATTTTTAATTTGCTAATTGAAAGTGAGCAGGATGCAATGCTTATTTTGCACAAGGTCCCATAATAGCTAGACACAGTGCAAGTCTAGTGCATTATTCATCAGTCCCTTAGGGTTGAGGATGACTTACTTCCACCCCAGTTCTGTGCACTCTGAGGTAAGTACAGCTTAGGGCGGCACGATGGCGCAACGGTAGAGCTGCTGCCTTACGGCGCCAGAGACCTGGATTTGATCCTGACCTCAGGTGCTGTCAGTGTGGAGTTTGCATGTTCTCCAGGTGCTCCGGCTCCTCCCACACTACAAAGTCATGCAGGTTTGGAGGTTAATTGCTTCTGTAAATTTTCCCTAGTGTGTAGGATAGTGCTAGTGCACAGTTGATCGCAGGTCAGCATGGACTCGGTGGGCCGAAGGGCCTGTTTCCGTGCTATATCTCTAAACTAAACTGCAGACTCTTCCACAGATATCAGCCAAAACATTATGACCACTGACAGGCGAAGTGATTAACATAGATTATCTTGTTACAATGGCACCTGTCAAGGGGTGGGATATATTAGGCAGCAAGTGAACAGTCAGTTCTTGAATGTGTTGGATGCAGGAGAAGTGGGCAGGAGTAAAGACCTGAGTGACTTTGACAGGGGCCAATTTGTTATGGCCAGACGACTGGGTCAGAGCATCTCTGAAACGGCAAGGCTTGTGGGGTGCTCCCGGTCAGCAGTGGTGAGTACCTACCGACAGTGGTCCGAGGAGGGACAAACCACAAACCGGCGACAGACAGGGTGTTGGGCGCGCAAGGCTCATCGATGCGCGAGGGCAACGAAGGCTATCCCATCTGGTCCAAAACGACAGAAGGTCTACTGTGGCACAAGTCACAGAAAATGCTAATGGTGGTCACGGGAGGAATGTGTCACAATACACAGTGCATTGCACCCTGCTGCGTATGGGGCTGCACACGGAGGACCAACAGCATGTTAGGCAGGTGGTCATAATGTTTTGGCTCATCAGGTCATAATATTTTGGCTGATTGGTGTAAGTATTAACCAGACTATGCTTTTAAACTTAAACCTAAAATTAAGTATTTTCTTCTAATGGACCAGATCCCGAACGAAACCCCATCAGTGTGCATCAATAAACAGTATTGAAAAAGAGCTAAATGAATCCTAGTGTAATGATGCCCATGTCTGGGAGGGGGCATTCGGGACATCAACATGTGCGGTCAAAAAGCAGCCTGCCCTTGACCTACCTGCCCTACGAAATCCTTCGCAACCTGGTCCCCAATGGACCAAACTGCCTGCTTTCAGACGAGAAACATCTGCCGATGTTGGTTTGTACCAAAGATAGATACAAAATGCTGGAATAACTCAGCGGCAAAGGCTTGTCCTGTTGTTACTCCAGCATTAGCATTTTGTGCTTATCAGCCTGCTTTCATAGAAACATAGAAAATAGGAGCAAGAGGAGGCCATTAGGCCCTTCGAGCCAACACCGCCATTCTATATGATCGTGGCTGATCCTCCACAATTAATAGCCCGTGCCTGCCTTCTCCCCATATCCCTTGATTCCACTAGCCCCAAGAGCACTATCTAACTCTCTCTTAAATCCATCCAGTGATTTGGCCTCCATTGCCCTCTGTGGCAGAGAGTTCCACAAATTCACAACTCTCTGGGTGAAAAAATTCCTTCTCACCTCAGTTTTAAATGGCCTCTCCTTTATTCTAAGACTGTGGCCCCTGGTTCTGGACTCGCCCAACATTGGGAACATTTTTTCTGCATCTAGCTTGTCCAGTCCTTTTATAATTTTATATGTTTCTATAAGATCCCCTCTCATCCTTCTAAACTCCGGTGAATACAAGTCTAGTCTTTTCAATCTTTCCTCATATGACAGTCCTGCCATCCCAGGGATCAATCTCGTGAACCTACGCTGCACTGCCTCAATTACAAGGATGTCCTTCCTCAAATTAGGAGACCAAAACTGTACACAATACTCCAGATGTGGTCTTACCAGGGCCCTATACAACTGCAGAAGAACCTCTTTACTCCTATACTATAATTATCTATATTATACTGCATCTGCCATGCATCTGCCCACTCACTCAACCTGTCCAGGTCACCCTGCAACCTCCTAACATCCTCTTCGCAGTTCACACTGCCATCCAGCTGTGTGGCATCCGCAAACTTGCTAGTGTTACTTCTAATTCCTTCATCCAAATCATCAATATATATGATAAACAGTTGCGGCCCCAACACCGAGCCTTGCAGCACTCCACTCGCCACTGCCTGCCATTCTGAAAAGGACACAAATTGCTTTTCGAATTGCTTTTAGAAACAGAAAAATAGGTGCAGGAGAAGGCCATTCAGCCCTTCGAGCCAGCACCGCCATTCAATATGATCATGGCTGATCATCTAAAATCAGTACCCAGTTCCTGCTTTTTCCCCATATCCCTTGATTCCCTTAGCCCCAAGAGCTAAATATAACTCTCTCTTGAAAACACCCAGTGAATTGGCCTCCACTGCCTTTTGCAGTAACAGCTAGCAATGCAGCCTCTGCAGGCAGTGGCAGGAGGTTGTTAGGGTGATGTGGGGAATCTCGCGATACAGTAGAGTAATAGAGAGAGGATGTAGGGGTTGGCTCCAATGTTGTGATCCTTTGCCAGACTTCAGGGCAAAGGTAAATGAACGGAGGTGAAAGGACAAGTCGAGGAAAGGATGGCAAAGTCAAGGGAGAAATTGAATGGCAATGAAAGGAACTGATGAGATGTGAACAGACAACAACTTGCAATGGAAGTCCAGGGTGCAACATAAAGATGTTACTCTATCGGTGCAGCAATCAGCATAGCGTTCTTTGCGTCTTCTCCACACTTTGACCCTATGATCCAACTGCCGTAGGCAGAATCTGGACTCATCGCTGAACATAACGTTCCTCCACATGTTCAGGTTCCAGTGCACGTGTTACCGACACCAGCGCAAACGGGCCTGACGGTGAAGGGCAGTCATGGCAGGCCTCCTGGCAACCCTATGAGACCGGAGATCGGCTGCGTGCTGTCTGTTCCGAATTGTCTGGGCAGAGAGCCGTCAGCCATATCGTCCTGCAAACCTTGACTGCAAATCTGTAGAAGACAGCCTACATAGAAACATAGAAAATAGGTGCAGAAGTAGGCCATTCGGCCCTTCGAGCCTGCACCGCCATTCAATATGATCATGGCTGATCATCCAGCTCAGTAACCTGTACCTGCCTTCTCTCCATACCCCCTGATCCCTTTAGCAAAAAGGGCCACATCTAACTCCCTCTTAAATATAGCCAATGAACTGGCGTCAACTACCTTCTGTGGCAGAGAATTCCACAGACTCACCACTCTCTGTGTGAAGAAATGTTTTCTCATCTCGGTCCTAAAAGACTTCCCCCTTATCCTTAAGCTGTGACCCCTGGTTCTGGACTCCCCCAACATCGGGAACAATCTTCCCGCATCTAGCCTCTCCAACCCCTTAAGAATTTTATATGTTTCTATAAGATCCCCCCTCAGTCTTCTAAATTCCAGGCATCTGACTTAAATATATAATGTTATAATATAATTATAGTATAGGATATCATTAGGGGGTTAAAATTATGTAGCTTAACTAAAGTTACCATTAATAAAATGCACACTGAAAATAATTATGTCGACAAAAATTACACTTAAGGTGATACTTTTTAAATAGGCATGTACAATGTGTAAGAAAATAACTGCAGATGCTGCTACAAATCGAAGGTATTTATTTCACAAAATGCTGGAGTAGCTCAGCAGGTCAGGCAGCATCTCAGGAGAGAAGGAATGGGTGACTTTTCAGGTCTAGACCCTTCTTCAGACAATGTACAATGTTTAAATTTATTTGATTTCAATATTGAAATGCTTCAGATTTTTTTTTTAAATCCAGTGTAAAAATGTATGGATTATTTTTAATGTTCAACTTTCAAGCAACCAGCGTTTGGATGACTGTGGGGAAAGCATAAAGTTTCAAGATTTAGTACAGTACAGAACTTTATTGTCATTCGGTACCGAGGTACCGAACGAAATTACAGCAGTCACAGAACACAACAAAAAAGAAAAGAACACAGGACACACGACCCCAACACAAACATCCATCACAGTGACTCCAAACACCCCCTCACTGTGATGGAAGGCAACAAAACTTCCACTCTCTTCCCCCCCCCCACGCCCACGGACAGACAGCTCGACCCCTACCGAGGCGACCGACATGCACAGCCCCCACAAGGGGATGGAAGGCCCCGCGGCCGAGCCGCACTGGGCACTGAAACGTCCCGCGGCCGAGCCGCGCCGGCGATGTTAAGTCCAGCGGCCGAGCCGCGGCGGGCGATGGAATGCCCCGCGGGCGATGGAAGGCCCCGCGGCTGAGCCGCACCGAGCGCTGAACCGTCCCGCGGCCAAGCCGCACCGAGCGATGGAAGGCCCCGCGGCCGCGCCGACCGCAAAACCGTTCCGCGGCCGAGCCGCACCGGGCGATGGAAGGACAACAACTATTAGCGATTGTCCATGCACCTTATTGGAAAGTTGAAGAGGAAACCAAAATTGCTTGAAATGTAAGGGTGGATCAGATAGGATAATGGTATCTGAGGGGTGAAGAGAATTTCTCCCAGGGAACTGGGAGATTGAGGCATTACATGCCATTATTGCAATCTCAATTACCTGTAATGGTCTGATAATCTTAAACCAAATATAATGGATCTAAACTGAAGAGCATAATTGGAGGACCTTTTGGTTCAAGATTATATAAAGGCACCCAGGAGATATCAAGGCAATTACTAAGAGGAAAATGTTCACCTCGTCGACCTTTGTCACACTGTTAATGGATTTGTCAATGGACCTGCACAGGTTGCTCAGGAAGCTTCAAAAGAAAGCCTTTATTCATTGCCTGTGCAGTGTCAATTTTGGTGCTAAAATTGCACTTTCACGCAACCACTGGTAATTGAGGTGGCGTACATCAGATCGTGACGTGATCGAACAATTCGACCAAGGGTTTTCATTTAAATCACTCCTCCGTGTTTCATTTTCTCGTTACTTAATTTGTGTAAATCCAAAGCAAATTCTCTCCCAGATGGCTTGCCCGTCAAATGTGTTTGCTCATTGGCTTTCAAATGTCATTATTCAGCATTTTCACAAATATATGATGCCTTAATTCAATTCACGGGCTTTCAATTCACCTGCTTTAGCATTCAGTGAAGGTAATGCCATTGAATGTCAGGGGGTGATAGATGGGTTCTCTCCTGGTGTGTAATCTTCACTGCCTGACATTTGGGTGGCATGAATGTAACTTGCCACCTATCAGCCCAGGCCTGGATTTGTCCAGGCTTTGCTGCATTTGGATGTGAAATGCTTCACTGTCTGAGCTAAACATTTGTGACTGCTCAGCCACAGTTTGTGACTCACTCCACAGCCAGATATAAAGACAGCTTTTTTCCGCGAGTAGTGGCTCTTCTCAATAACCAAAAGTCTGTAGCCTCTTTTTCCTCTGGTTTATTTCACTCACATGTTTAAACCGTAATGTTGTATTCTTAATATTTTAATGGTTTATGCTTTATTCTTCATTGTTTACTATATGTTCGTGTTGGTCCTTGCGAGCGGAGCACCAAGGCACATTCCTTATATGTGTACATCTTGGCTAATAAATTTATTCATTTATTCATTCAATAGACAATAGACAATAGGTGCAGGAGTAGGCCATTCGGCCCTTCGAGCCAGCACCACCATTCAATGTGATCATGGCTGATCCTTCTCAATCAGTACCCCGTTCCTGCCTTCTCCCCATACCCCCTGACTCCGCTATCCTTAAGAGCTCTATCTAGCTCTCTCTTGAATGCATTCAGAGAATTGGCCTCCACTGCCTTCTGAGGCAGTGAATTCCACAGATTTACAACTCTCTGACTGAAAAAGTTTTTCCTCATCTCCGTTATAAATGGCCTACCACTTATTCTTAAACTGTGGCCCCTGGTTCTGGACCCCCAACATTGGGAACATGTTTCCTGCCTCTAACGTGTCCAACCCCTTAATAATCTTATAAGTTTCGATAAGATCCCCTCTCATCCTTCTAAATTCCAGTGTATACAAGCCTAGCTGCTCCAGTCTTTCAACATATGACAGTCCCGCCATTCCGGGAATTAATCTAGTAAACCTACGCTGCACGCCCTCAATAGCAAGAAAATCCTTCCTCAAATTTGGAGACCGAAACTGCACACAGTACTCCAGGTGTGGTCTCACTAGGGCCCTATTATGCAGTCATCAGCAAACATCCCCACCTCTGACCTTGCAATGAAGGAATGTCAGTGATGAATCAGCTGGAGATGGTTGAGCCTAGGACACTGTTTTGATGAACTCCTGCAGAAATATCCTCTGGTTGAGATGTTTGACCCCCACAACCATCTTCCCTTGCACTGGTTATTATTCCAACCAGCAGAGAGTCCACCACACCACCCTCCAATGCCCATTGGCACCATCTGCAATTCCAGTTTACCCAGGGCTCCTGATATCTTATTCAGTCAAATGCTGCCTTCATATCATGGGCTGCCTTTTCTTTGGTAACTCACTAAATTTGATTATTTCTCATGGACATGTTCATCGAACCAGTTTAAATTGCAGATAGACACAAAATGCTGGAGTAACTCAGCGGGACAGGCAGCATCTCTGGAGAGAAGGCATTTTGGGTCGAGACCCTTCTTCAGACTCCAGGTCTCAATCCAAAACGTCACTCATTCCTTCTCTCCAGAGAGAAGCTGCTGCCTGACCCGCTGAGTTACTCCAGCATTTTGTGTCTATCTTCGGTGTAAACCGGCATCTGCATTTCCTTCCTGCACAGTTTAAATTGTGGCTGGTCTCCTGCACAAACATTCAGTTGCTCCTTGTGGTTGGGGTAGACCAAAGGCAGTTAGGTCAGGTCCACCCAGATAATCAGTACTTCAATCTGAAAATAATCTCAGCAATTTTCACAAGATGACAAAGATGACAAAATCCCATTTGGTATAATTGCACCGAGGATAGGTGCCATTAGGTGGCAGCACTGCACCAGAGGTTTAGAAAGATTCTATTCATTCTTTCCAAGTACAATTAAAATTGGGTTCTGAGGATTTATCTTGCTGTGGACATTGGTTCTTCTGCCCAATCAGTTTCTTTTAACGATACTTATGCCCCAAATTGGAGATAAATGTTCTATTCAAACACGGAGCACTCAGATAAGAGGAATCACTGAAAAAATTATCAATACCAATCCTTCCGCCCTTCCCCTTATATTTAGAAGTAGATTGTTTTGTAGATTAGTATTTTGAGTTTACATAAGTCTCAGAAAGTGTAAATAGTATTTTCAATAAAGCTGAGAGAATGCAAGGAGTGATATGATGAGCAACATAAAGTGAAAAGGCTGCTGAAAGAGTAAGAGTACTCTTACTATTTCCCGATACTTGATACCATCCAAGCTTATCACCAAACTCGCGGGACCTGGTGTCAGCACATCTCCGCAACTGGATCCTCAACTTCCTGGCCAACAGACCGCAATCAGTGAGGATAGGGGACAAATCATCCTCTAAGATAATCCTCAACACGGGAGCTCCGCAAAGATGCGTTCTCAGCCCCTTCTTTACTCCTTACATGGCGGTGCTGGCTCGAAGGGCCGAATGGCCTACTCCTGCACCTATTATCTATTGTCTATTGTCCTTGTACACCCACAACTGTGCAGCCATGTACAAGTCCAATCCAATTTTCAAATTCGCAGACGACACCACCATTATGGGCCGGATGTCAAATAATAATGTTGTGACAACAACCTTTCTCTCAATGTCAGCTAGACAAAGGAGATAGTGATGGACTTCAGGAAGCCTGGCGGTACACGTACCCCAGTTTGCATTGACAGCGCCAAAGTAGAGATGGTTGAAAACCTCAAATACCTAGGAGTCAATATCACCGACAACTCCTCTTGGACCACCCACATTGAAGCAACGACCAAGAAAGCACACCAAAGCCTCTACTTCCTCAGAAGTGCAACATCAACCTACAACTCTCACCAACTTCGACAGATGTGCAGGATGCATCATAGCTTGGTTTAGGAAAAGCTCCATGCAAGACAGCAAGAAATTGCAGCCAATTGTGAACGCAGCCCAGACCATCACACAAACCAACCTCCATTCCATTGACTCCATTTATACCTCAAGCTGCCTCAGCAAGGCCAGCAGCATAATCAAGGACGAGTCCCACCCCGGCCACCCCCTCTTCTCCCCTCTCCCATCAGGCGAAAGGTATAGAAGTGTGAAAACTAACATCACCAGATTCAGGGACAGTTTCTTCCCAGCTGTTATCAGACAGCTGGACCATCCTAGCACAACCAGAGAGCAGTGCTGAACTGCTATCTATCTCATTGGTGACCCTCAGACTATCCTTGATCGGACTTTACTTTGCATTAAAAGTTATTCCTTTATCATGTATCTATACACTGTGAATAGCTCGACTGTAATCATGTATTGTCTTTCCGATGACTGGATAGCACACTGCAACAAAAGCTTTTCGCTGTACCGCAGTACACGTGACAATACACTAAACTGAAACTGAAATTGAGTAGAAGAGTAAACAAACCTCCACATTTACCTGACCCAGAAAGAGTATCCGAATGTTTTATTACATCTCTGATCTGGGAACATACCCCAGCTGATCAACTCCTCAGCTAAGTTTTAATTGTTTTTCAATACATCCCTAGTACACAAACTCTGTAGACAGCAGCTCATTGCCAACTGTACAATACCCTTGTTAAAAAACATCGAGCGTTGGAGTAACTCAGCTGGTCAGGCAGCATCTGTGGAGGAAATGGGCAGGTGACATTTCAGGTCAGGACCCTTCTTCAGACTGATTGCTGAAGGGGAGAGAAAGCGAGAGAAG